>NC_082655.1:1294200-2031700 GCF_028023285.1 Balaenoptera ricei
ACCATTTTTAAGTGTACAGTTCAGTGGCATTAAGGACATTCACATTGTTGTGCAGCCATCACCACCATCCATCTGCAAAACTGAAACTCTGTCCCCATTAAACACTCATTCCCCATCCTCCTCCCCTGCGTAAAGTCCTCGAGGTTCATCCCTGTTGTAGCTCGTGTCAGAATTTCCCCCCTTTTAAAGGCCGAATAATATTCTGTTGTATGTAGAGACCACATTGTGTTTACCCTCCATCTGCCGCGGACTGCTGGGCCGCCACCGTGTTTTAGGCACTGCGAATAATGCCGCTGCGGACACGGGTGTGCAGACATCTTTTCCAGTCCTTGCTTCCAATTCCTCGGGGTCTGTGCCCAGAAGTGGGATTGCTGGATTGCATGGTGATTCTGTGTTTAATTTTTGGACTGGTTCCTCTCCTTCTGCATGTAAACACACTCAAGCGTCTCTCATTAAGAAAATAAAAACAAGTCCCTGAAAAGCCCCCCTTTTCCTTAATTCTCCACCCAAGCTTCCTCCCATCTCCTTGCTTGTGCAGCTCTCGGACGGCGATGTGGGGCCATCTCCACGTGCCAGGAGCTGCGCTCTCGCCCACGGGTGACCCTCTAACACCACCACGGACCCCTGGCCTCCGCGCCGGCACGAGGGCCTGAGCACCCAGACCCGGGGGGAGGCTGCTCTGGCCCCGCCCACCGTCGGCCCCGCCCACCCGTGCCGAGGGCTGCAGGCCTTGGTGTTGGCGCCCCCTGGGGAGAATGCGCTGGCGAGGGGCACATCCTGCACGGCATTTATTTCCTGGCAGTAGGGACCCACCTCCCCTGCACTGAGCTGTTACCGCTGAAAGTAGTTACGCAGGGATTCTCTGCAGCCGGAGGAAGGGATGAAGAAGCTCTTCGTGTCCTGCATGGGGGAGCGGTTACGCGGGCCAGGGGGGGCTGCGTGGCAACAGGGGGGCTGGGGGGCTGGGCACTCTGTGCAAAGACCTCACGTCTGCACTGCGCCCGCCCCGCGCTGCCCGCCCCGCAAGCTTGGACCTAGGACGCCGGGAAGAAAGGAAAGACGCTGATGGCTGAGCTCGGGACGGGGGTCTGCACTTGGCGGGGGGGGGCGTCACTTAAGTCAAACTTGGCGGCAAGTTTGGGGCTGCGGCCCCGGGCGAGCAGGCGCCCCTCCCCGGGCCGTGGGCAGGGCCCTCGGGGGTCGCACGGGCCCTCCCGGCCGCAGCGCTTCTCCCGCACAGGGAGAGCAGTGGGACCCGCGTCCCGGGACGTCCCGCCTGGACTCCCGGCAGGTGTAGTGGCAGAACTTCAGATATAAGGCTTTTGCCAGCAGTCCTGCTGGGGAAGGGGGTGGTGGGAGAGGGTCGAGGTGAGACCCCTGGGGGGAGTGGGGAGGAGGGGATGGGGGAGCCCATAGGGGGGCATGTGGATGAGGAATCTGAGACTCAGGGATGGCCCGACTGGCCCAGGCCCTGAGCTTGGGGGGGTCGAGGCAGGGAGTGCAGCTGGGGTGCAGGGCCCTTCCCACTGCCTGAGGAGCTCGCTGAGTGGGAGGCTGTGGCTCCAGGATCCCGTGGGGCGGGGATGGGGCAGGGGATTCTGGGTGATGGGGGCCGGGACACAGAGAGCCCTGGGGAAGGTGGAACTCAGGCAGCGAGCTGCTTGCTCCCAGGGAGCTAGGGGTCTTGTTATGGAGCTGGGCCCCCTGAGCCGCAGGTGTGAGACTCCAGGGCCCAGACTTGGAAGCAGGACTGGGATGGGAGGGGTCAGTCCCCTTGATCTCCAGCCCAGGTGAGATCCCGCCTCTGTGCTCGTGCTGGAGCTGCCTCCCTCCCGGATTGCCCCTCTTCATCCCCCCAGCCCGGTGCCTCTTCTCATTCTGGGCTCACCAGGATCCCCGAGGAATTGGGGGTCTGGGATTCAAACCCAGGCTTGG
Source organism: Balaenoptera ricei (assembly GCF_028023285.1). Classification (NCBI taxonomy): domain Eukaryota; kingdom Metazoa; phylum Chordata; class Mammalia; order Artiodactyla; family Balaenopteridae; genus Balaenoptera; species Balaenoptera ricei. Next base: position 1,296,136 of record NC_082655.1, read on the forward strand.
CTCAAGACTCACATCTCAGTTTAGCGCAGGCACTGGGAGGGTGAAATGAGGAGCCGCAGGTGAAGGCTAGCAGGTGCTGGTCCGGCCGCCCCACAGGTTTCCGTCTGGGCACGTTTGGGGAGGGGCAGTTGAGAAACCTGGCCCCCCCATCTCTCCAGGCGCCTCCTGACCCTCCCTATGGTCCTGGCTAGTGAAACAAGAAGGAGGTTCAGAGGGGCTCCCAGCTTGAGCTGGGCAGGCCTCTCCACCTCTCTGCCTTGTTTCTGCACATGGGTGACGAGGTGGCCGCAACCTCTTTCCATCTGCCGTTCAGATCGGATTACTACACGCAAAACAGTTGACCCTGCACCGGAAGGCGCTGTCCTGCCACGGAGCAGGCCCGGCCTGGGTACAGGCACTGGTGAGCACCCTCAGACACAGGCCGGTCAGGACGGACTCCTACCCGCGGTGTCCCTCGTCCCCCTCCCTCAGAGCAGGGCAGCGGGGCCCGCCTCCTTGTAAAGGCAGGAGTGGGCAGGCCTGGGGGAGGCACCTTGTCACAGCGCTCAGAACCTGTGCTCCCACCCTCTGCTTCTAGATCCTTCTCCAGAGCCCTGCCAAGGCCGACTGGGAGGGAGAAATCCATCCTCTGAGTTTTTCAAATGGGCAAACACGTTGCAGGGAAGAATGTGCTCAGGGCCACTCTCAGAGCTGGAACCAGAACTTGACCAGGCCCACTGGGGTCTGAGGAGACCCCACCCCAATCAAGCAGTGAGGTGGGGGGCACCGTGCACCTCTCAGGGCAAGGGGTGGCCTCAAGGCAGAAAAGGGGCTGGTGCTGAGGACAGCAGTGACCACCCCTCCTCTGGGCTGGGAGAACCAGTGTCCAGCCCTTGGCGCTTCTCCACCCATCTGGGTGCAAGGGCAGCATCCACCACTGAAACGCCAGACCTCTTCCCTGTCGTGCTCCGTGGTTCCCCCAGCGGATGCGGGAGGGGGCTGCTTTGGCCACAAGGCGGGCTCGGGAGGGCGGCATTCAGGACGCTCCTGGAATCCTCCAGGCGCTCTGTTTCCAGCTCCTGATCCATGTTCTAACCTCACTTGGAGCACCTGGTGGGTGAATCGGCTGTTGTAAAGCAGAACCTGCATGAGCAGCTGCGCCCCTGCTGTTGGCTCACTCAGCCCCCAAAAGCAGAAAGCCAGATCCTTGCAGCGAAACCCTGGCTCTCAGTCCGCATCATGAGTCAGAGGTTTGGGACTCAGAACTTGCCGTTCTCCTTCTTCAAGCGTCCAGCGCGTGGAGAACAGCCACCCCATCCGTGGTCCTCGGTTCCGCGTGCCCCTCGTGGTGGCGCTGCCTCCTCGGCCCCAGCCTCGCCTTCAGTGGGCTCTTCCTGCCAGGTGACCGCTCGGGATCACCGCTCTTCTTCTTTGACCCTCGTGTACCCGTAGGTCGCCGCAGTCTCCACGCGGCAGCTCAAGCATCTCAAGGCTGGGGTCAGGGTCGGGGGCGATCCCACAGAACCGCTTCCACCAGACACTGGATGCTGCAGCTCACGCCCCTGACCTGAGTGGGTGCCGGGCCACCCCAGCCCAGTCACTGCAACCAGGGGGGCCCGAGGCCCTGGTTCTGCAGTCGGAGTCCAGGGTAGACACATTTGTCCTCCCAGCAAGGTCTTGAAGGCCCTGCTGCCCTGCCGGCTGCAGACGGGGGGTCACGGGGAGGGTTCTTCCCCTCTTAGTCTCCCAGGGCTGCGGAAACAGCACCACAGACGGACAGCAGCAACTTTATTGTCTCCCAGTTCTGAGGCTGGAAGTCTGAGATGAAGGCTTCGGCAGGGCTGGTTCCTCCTGAGGCCTGTCTCCCTGGCGTGAAGATGGCCGTCTTCTCCCTGTGTCCTTGTGTGTCCATCCCTCTGTGCGTGTATGTCTCAGTTTCTCCTTCTTATAAGGACACCAGTCACACTGGATTAGGGCCCACTCTCGTGACCTCACTTTAACCTGATTACATCTGCAAAGACTCTATTTCCAAATAAGGTCCCATTCTGGGGTTAGGGCTCCAACATCTTTTCTTTGGGGACACGGTTCAGTGCAGGAAGCCCCATGACTGCCGCGGTCCTCCCAGCCTCGGTGCAGGTACACTCCTACCTCTGTCCCCTCCGCATGGTCCCTGAGGCTGGGACGCGGCCCTGGAGAGTGAGGTGTCCAGGCAGCTGTGCCGAGCGAGGAGGCCTGTGGGTTGGGAGGGTGGGCTGTGGGCGACCCCGAAGCTTGTGCCCCAAACTAACAATAAGCCTTCCCCCTTCTCAGTGGCTGTTTTTCTGTCTCCTCCGTCCACTCCCCAAATAAAATGTTCTGATCACCAATTCAGATGTGTGTGTTGGCTGTCGTGACTTCAGTCAACTAAGACCTGGCCTCTGCCAACCCAGGATGACTCTTGAATTCAGTGACTCAACAGCACAAGAGTTTTTGCATCTCTTCACTCTGTAATCATCAGTTTTAGGAATAATGCCCCTCAAGCAAGACACTCTCAAGCAATTTCTAGACACCAGCTGGCTGTCCTACAATTCAGCTCAGTTCTGACTCTGTCCATCGGGAGTAGCATCAAATCCTACAGGTTAAGGGCTCAGTCCCACAAGACTGCACCTCCACACACTGCAGATGCCAGTCACAGGTCCCGGCTGTCACCTATGCTTCTGACTGACCATCCGCAGATGGGGGGTTCCCAGGGCCCCCGCCTTGGGTGTGATTAATTTACTAGAGTGGCTCACTGAACTCAGGGAAATATTCTACTTACTGGGTCACTGGTGTTGACCAAAACAACTAATCAATAGTTGATCTAAGAGAGAAGTGGAAAATTTGAGCCAACCTGAGGGTGATAACCCGGGAGACAGCCTTTCAGAAAGCTCTGAGGTCCGTTCCAGGACTGTTAGAGGTCAAAGCACAGTTATATACGTTTTTGAGGCAAAAGGTTACACATCAAATGATGTATTATTGACAATTTACACTTTCCAGATCTACTTGTACAAAGTAAGCAGGGGGCCATGGGTCATCGTGGCCTCTTACAAAACTAAGAAGGAAGGTTATCTCCTAAGGAGGTCTGGTTCATACAGATGCGCAGCACACACTAAAGGTGGGGGAGGAGGCCCTAAAGGGCAAAGAAAAATTTTACGTTTAACTTTTTCTCATCTTGCCGTAAAATATGAATTTTATTTCATCACTGGTTTATTATAGGAACAGTTCCCTCAGAGCTACTGAGAGGCTGTCTCCTGGGCTATAGTCCTCAGCAAGTTCTTCAAATAAAACTTAAATTCACAGCTCTCATGTAGTGTGTTTTTCTTTAAGTCGACAAGAGGCATAGGGCGAGTATAAGGAAGGGCCCATAGCTTCCTGGGTCTCCCTGTGTACGCCACTCTCCTCAGATCTCCTCCAGTGTGGAAGCTCTCCGACCCCATCCTTTTAGGTTTTTATGGAGGCTTCATTACATAGACAAGATTGATTAAATCATTTGGCCATTGGCGACTGACTCAACCTCCAGCCCCTCTCCCCTCCCTGGAGGTGGAGGTGGGACTGAAAGTTTGAACCCTCCAATCACAGGGTTGGTTTCCCTGGCAACCAGCCCCATCCCTCGGTGACAGAAGGGCTTTTCAAAAGTCACCTCCTTAACATAACAAAAGACACATTCATCCCTCTCATCACTTAGGAAATTTGAAGCGTTTGGGGAGCTCTGTGCCAGGACTAAATATATATTTATTACAAATCACAATATCACACCAGCTGACCATTGTGGACCACCAGGATTAAAGACAGGTGTCCTGCCTGGGGAAGCCCAGGAGCTGGTTCTGGTTCTGTTTCTGCCTGCGATCTCCAGGCTTTCCGCCCTGATTCCCGTCTCCACTGTCAGCTGGTGGTCATAATGTAGGCAGGTAGGGTAGGGGGTCCCTGGAGGAAGAGAACCAGATATAACTTTCTTGCCACAATGGGGCAGGAGGTAGTGGCCCCAGGCTGAGCAGCTGGAGTTTGTCTCCTGTTGACACTTCAGATAAAGACAATGGCAAGAGCAGCGAGGAGCTGGGCCCTGTTTGTGTAAAAGATAAGGAGGCCACATTTTTCTCAATCTAGGGGTCAAGTAGACCTCCCAGACCACACATGTGCAGAAAAGCTCCGCGGGAGTCAGGGAAGAGAGGGGGCACCAGCCCATAATATGTCCTGCCAACCTCCCAGAGACCCTTGTGCTAGAATCCAGCTTGGCTAAATGATGCGTGTACACATCAGAGAGGGCCCTGATTCAGACCAAACATGGGCATGAAGCAAGACACAGCAAGATGATTGGCTAGAGGGATCCTGGAACACTGCCTCCTTATAAGTGATTTAAACTACCCCTTTGGCACACGACTCTCTCTCTGATCACACTTGTTTGTTCTTTCACACGTGCTTTGCTTCTAATAAACGCTTTACCTGCTTTGCTATGTCTGTCTCTTTGCTGAATTCTTTCTTCAAAGAAGACAAGAACCTAGGCCCTGCTTTAAGCCCGCTAGCCCTTTTGGTCTAGTGCTAGGATTCAGCGCTCTCACTGTCATGGCCCTGGATTTGATCCCCAGTCAGGAAACTAAGATCCTACTTCAAGCCACTGTACCCTGCAGCCCCTCAAGATCAATAAGAGAAGCCATTTTTGGCCTAAGCTATTTTGTGATCTAAGCAGGGCCACAGTGCTTGCCCTTGACCAGGCCAGGGAAATAACCATAACAGAGACAATAAATCAGTCACCAAGACTCCCAGTTCTGCTTCAAAGGTAAAGAATAGCCTGACACACATTCTTGAGCTGCATTACAGGGTTTGAACCCTCCCGAACAATCAGCCACCAGACTAACTGGAGCCAGAGAAGTGATGATGCTGACCTTTGCTGGCTGTTGTGACTTCAATCAACTAAGACCTGGCCTCTGCCAACCCAGGATGACTCTTGAATTCAATGACTCAACAGCACAAGAGTTTTTGCATCTCTTCACTCTGTAATCATCAGTTTTAGGAATAATGCCCCTCAAGCTCACAAGGTGGTTGCTGCAGTTCCAGACATCACATACTAGCATGACAACCCAGAGAAGGGGACTCATTTTTCATGCCATGATTTTGTTTGTTTTTAGTTATAACCAACATAGAGAAAAATGCTCCAATCACAAATTCATGTTGATGAATTTTTACAAAGTGAAAATATCCATGTAATCAGCCTCTAGATCAGAAAACAGTTCACTAAGAACACCTCAGGAGGCCCTGTCATGTCCCCTTCAGTCACCCCCAAGGGTGAGCAGTATCCTGATGTCTGATGTCGTGGATTAGTAGCGCCTGTTTATGTAATTGGAATCATACTCTTCCCTGACTGGCTTGTTTTACTCAAGTAGGCTTCTGAGATTCATCTGTATTGTTGTGGTCGGATATCATTTGCCTCTTTCAAGTGCTACACAGTATTGTGTCACGTGAATATACCACAAGTTATTTATCTACCCTACAGTGGATGAGCTTTGGATAATTTTCTGTTTTTGGCTGTTTCAAATAGTACTGCTATGAACAGTCTTGTATATGTCTTCTTGTTTCCTTCATGAAAAGAATTGTGATATAATTTACATACGGCTAAGTATATAAACTTTAAGTGTACAGATTGATGAAATTAGAGATATATAACATATATGTAGCACATATATATGCAATGTAGCCACCACTCACATCAAGATACAAAGCATTCCAGAAACCCAGAAGGCTCCCTTGTGCCCTTCCTGCCAGAATCTATCCCCTGAAGTTCATCACAAATTGTTTCTTTTTAAACCCTGTATAAACGGCATCAGCTCCTTTGTGTCCCACTTCTTCCATCCAGCCTTGTGCTGTGAATCAGCCACACAGCTGCATGTACTGGTAGTCCATCCACTCTCATTTGTGTTGCTGTGCTGTGTTCCATTGTACGGAAATACCAGGGCCGTCGCCTAGTCTACTGCTGGTGGCATTTGGCCAGTTTTGGCTTTTATGAAGGACACTGCTCTGGACATACTTTACACATGTTTTGGTGTAAATAAGCCCTCATTTCCATTGGGCAGGTACCAGAGGTGGAATATACGTATGATTAGCTTCAGTCGGTATTGCCAAACATTTTCCCAAGGTGTTTCCTCCAGTATTGCAAGAGGGTTCCGGTTGCTCCACAACCTTGTCAACACTTGGTATTGTCAGGTTTTAAAAATTTTAGCCCTTCTGGTGGGTGGGTAGTGGTGCTTCATTGTGTGTTTTTTTTAATTAATTAATTAATTAATTAATTAATTAATTTTTGGCTGTGTTGGGTCTTCGCCTCTGCGCGAGGGCTTTCTCTAGTTGCGGCAAGCGGGGGCCACTCTTCATCGTGGTGCGCGGGCCTCTCACTATCGCGGCCTCTCTTGTTGCGGAGCACAGGCTCCAGACACGCAGGCTCAGTAGTTGTGGCTCACAGGCCTAGTTACTCCGCGGCATGTGGGATCTTCCCAGACCAGGGCTCGAACCTGTGTCCCCTGCATTAGCAGGCAGATTCTCAACCACTGCACCACCGGGGAAGCCCTTCATTGTGTTTTTAACTTTCTGGGTGTGGAAATTGATGAACGGATTCTAAAATTTGTATGAGCCCAGCCATACATCAGAGGCCTCTCGACTCTCCAGTTTTGTCCTTCCCGCCCTGCATAATTGCCAGAAGCTCTGCTTGTTTCCTTTCCCCGTAGGAGTGGCCTCTCCCTTGACCAGAGCCAGATCCACAGGCTCCCGGCAGCCCCAAGACAGCGGGGGAGGTGGTGGTGAATTTTCTGGTCCAGCCTACAGGTTTCCCATCTCGGGAATTTTAGTCCCTCTTGCCCTTATTGCTTCTCCAGCTTTCTAGTGTCTTAAAAAATGGTTTCTGTGATTTATCCGCCTTTTCTTGTCTTCCGTGGGAGCATGAACCTGCCACAAACGACTTTGTCCTCCTGAGAGCAGGGTCGGCTGAGTTTCTCCTTTAGGGTGAGGGACCTTTTCCATAAACCCTCCCTTCAGACATCCTCTTTGGCCAGAATAGCTTTCTAAGCCTTTGACTAAACTAATTACCAACCGATGTTTCACCCCACCTGGCTGACACTAGGAAGGATTTACCCCCGGGCAGAGCCCACCTTCACAGAAAGGTGCGCACCTGAACAAAATTTGGATTCTGTCCAGGAAAAGGGTGGATGGACATTAGGGAAGCAACGGGGCCCGGCGGCGTTCATGGTCACTGTGCAATCAGAATGGCTAGCCTTGCACAGCCTCCGCGGCTGGGTTAGGGGCGCAGATGTGGGCGAAGTGTCGGGAGGAATGGGCTGAGCATTTATGCAGCCTGACACTTTACTAAGGTTTCCACCTGCATCCTCTCACTTAGCCCACGTGCCGACCGCATGCACCAGGGATCCCATCTTTACCTGGGAAAACCAGGGGGAGCAGAGAATTGCCCGAGGTCACATAGCTGGTGAGCAGCACGGCTGGGACCCCGGTCCTTCTGTGTCTGTTTTATAAGATGCAAAATTTCTTTTGATAGTGGGACCCAGCAGGATGACACCGGGAGAAAGAAAGGCAGAACTCTGTAACTTACGGTGTGGCCACACGGGGTTGTACCCAGGGGCGGGGTACTGCAGGCTGGGGCGGCGTGTGTGGCCTGCGGCGGGGGGTCAGCTGGAGCACTGGGCTTTTCCTCACTGCCTGGTACCCGGCCGTGGGCGGTTAGGGTGGGTGTACAGTGGCCTGGAGTGTGAGAGCTTTAAGGAAAGAGGTTGGGTGCGCACTTAAGTGGCTGCTCAGGAAGGGGAAGTGACCGCCTCTAGCCAAGGCCTCCAAACCTGGTCAAGACAGTGCAGTAAAAACTATATTACGCTGACAACAATGATTGCTTTTGTAATAAGAAAAAAAACCCTCTAAAAATAAAAAGATATACAAGCAAAACAAAACAAACCTGTATTACAGCAGAGCTGGGACCTGAACCCAGGTCCTCCTATCCCCAAACTCCCATTTCCCCCTGTGACTGGTCCCAGCATCCCCTTTTGGGACTCCTAGATCCGGACTAACTTAAAGGAAGACAAATCTAGTTAGTGGCACACATTTGGGGAATTTAAAAAATCATTCTCATGCAGTCACTGAGCCATATGGGGACAGGGTCCAGCCCCTCGCCCAGTGCACATTACGGAAAATGCAAACATCTTATTATAAAAATTTCCAAATGTTCACAACAGAAGAGCCTTGTGATATTGTGATTGATAACAGGAGACATATTGGTCTTCACCTGGTCCTGGCACAAAGCTCCCCAAACTCTTGGAATTTCCTAAGTGACCAGAGTCTTAAAGGTGTTTCTTGTCATATTAATGAGGTGACTTTTGGAAAGCCCCTCGGTCACCTAAGGAGGGGACTGGTTGCCAGGAGAACCAACTTTGTGGTTAGAGGGTTCCAACTTTCAGTCCTACCCCAAGATGTCCGGGGAGGGGAGAGGGGCTGGAGGTTGAATCAATTGTCAATGGCCAATGATTTAATCAATCATGTCTATGTAATGAAGCCTCCATAAAAACCCAAAAGGATGGGGTCAAAGAGTTTGTGGGTTGGTGAACCAGACATACTGCCATGTCAGACCCCAAACTCCATGGGGACAGAAGCTCCTTAGTTGGGGACAGGTGACATCGTGGACTTAAAATTGGCATCTGAAGTGGGGACAGTCTTGTGGGACTGAGCCCTTAACCTGTGGGATCTGATGATATCCCTGGGTAGATGGTGTCAGAATGGAGTTGATTTGTAGGCTCCCTGGCTGGTGTCAGGGGTCGCTTGGTGGTGTGCGGAACCCCCCATGCTGGAATTGGTTTCAGAATATTGAGTGTCCAGTGAACCCTGAGTCCCAGCACCCAACCTGTACAACCACACTTGGCTCTCCTCGCTCCACCCCTTCTGTCCTTTCTTGATGGAGTATTTAAAACCAACCCTAACCTTCATTTCACCCCTAATACCACAGCATGAATCTCTTAAATAGGATGTTTTCTTACATAATCACAAAGCCCTACCATACTTAGCAAAATGTAAAATAATCCCTTACTATTATCTAAATCCTGTTTGTGTTTATACTTCCCTGGTTGTGCATCTGTTTAGCTTCATGGAAACGTGGTGCTAACAAGGGCATCTGTGTTTGGCTGTGTGTCTCTCAGAGTTTCTGAAAGTCCGTCTTTATCTAAGACAACTGCCCCAGCTTTTGTTTTGTGTCATCACGTTGGTCTTTTAAGGACACCGGGTCAGTTTTCCTGCAGGATGTTCCACGTTCTGGATGTGGTGTCATTTGACTTACTGCCCTAGCTTCCGTATTTCCCAGACTGGAAGCCAAGGCTGTAGGCCTGATTAGATCTGGGCTCCCTTTTCTGGGAAGGACATCTTACAGGAGTGCTTTCTCCCTTCGAATCTCATCCAGGGCATGTAAAGTCTGGTTGTCTCAGTCCGAGGGAGGCTTCGGTGAACCAGCAGCTTCAAGCATCTGATGATTTTACCGTATTCATGATCAATGGCCGACTTGCCCACCTGGGCCCTGAAAGCCGGCCCATTGCCGGAGCTCAGAACCAGCTGGAAGGGTACCCCCATCCCCTGCGGGGTCACTCGGGCTGTTGTTCCGGCTGCTTTCAGCTCAGCTTCTCCCTCTACCCGTCCTTCTTCTTGCCCCTGCCAAGCACTCCCCAGGGAATGTCCCCCATGCTCCTTGGTCTTGGAACCTGCTTCCAGGAGACCCACCCCGCTGCCCCACAGAAGTCAACTCTGCCCAGGTTTCTGTAATTTCCTTTTAATGTCGTTGTGAACTCATGGCTTTCATATATTCAGTGTGTTTTAATGAATTACAGTCATTATTTTTAAAATAAATTTATTTATTTTATTTATTTATTTTTGGCTGCGTTGGGTCTTCGTTGCTGCACGCAGGCTTTCTCTAGTTGTGGCGAGCGGGGGCTACTCTTCATTGCGGTGCGAGGACTTCTCATTGCGGTGCCTTCTCTTGTTGTGGAGCACGGGCTCTAGGTACGCGGGCTCAGTAGTTGTGGCTCGTGGGCTCTAGAACACAGGCTCAGTAGTTGTGGCGCACGGGCTTAGTTGCTCCGCGTCATGTGGGATCTTCCCAGACCAGGGATTGAACTCGTGTCCCCTGCATTGGCAGGAAGATTCTTAACCACTGCGCCACCAGGGAAGTCCCACAGTCATTATTTTTGATTCTTGAATTGTCCCATCTGTAGTGGGCTGAATGGTGGCCCTAAAATGATGTGCCCATGTCCCAATACCTGCAACCTGTGAGCATGACCTTATTTGGAAAAAGGGTCTTTGCAGGTGTAATTAGGTTAGGGATCTGTATATGAGACCCTCCTGGGGCAGACATCAGGGTCACAGCAATCAGGACAGTGTTGTTTCTGTTTTTGTTAGTCCTTTAGGGTCAGTCCTGTCAGTCCTGTAGGGTCTGCCTCATCTATTGGGGGTTCTAGCGCTCATCAGGTATTATATATCTCTATTTGTGGTTCATCTGAGTCTGACGTTTGGTCATATTGGCCACAGGGCCTGGGGTCTGGGGTCCCTGGGGCTGGCCACGGATGAAACCTCCTGAGTGCATATATGAGAACAGACCCCCTAAGGGGCACCCAGGGCAGGGACACCCAGGAGTGTCCATGTGGGGTTAGCTTCCTGTGACTTGGGGTGTTTTTGTGTGCGGATGAGGCCGAGGGGCTCACCATTCCGTGCACCGGTCTGGTTGGATCCCGGGATGGGGGCCAGCTGCCTGCCCCTCCCGGACGATCTGAGTGTGAGCGAGAGAGGAGCGCTCTGCTGTCTGCCCAGCCCAGGCGGCGTCCCCGTCCCCGTCCCCGGGGCCTCAGAGCTCAGGATGGCCGGCGGGGCTGGGGGAGGGGCACCTTCCTCTCTCACAGCGCCTATCACACTCTGTACTGCTTTCCTGCAGCTGCTGCAACAAATCACTAACTTGGGGCTTAAAACAACCAAGAGGTTCCACGGGAGGGCCCTTCCTGCCCCTTCCAGCTTCTGGGGGCTTCAGGGGTCCCTGGCTGTGGCCTCATCCCTGCGGTCTCTGCCTCCATCACGTGGCCTCTCTCTGTGTCTGTCCCCGTCCTCTATCTTATAAGGACACCAGACATTGGAGATGGGCCCTGCCTTCCAAATCCAGGATGGCCTCATCTCGAGATCCTTAACTTAATCCCACCCTCAAAGACCCCTTCTCCAAACAGGGTCACCTTCACAGATGCTGGGGGTTAGGACGTGGACACCTTTTCTGGGGCCACCATTTAGCACCCAGCGCTCAGCCTGTTGGCTTCTCCCCATTATTCTAGGGGTCCTGGGGGGCCAGAGACTTTCTCTCTCCCCGAGTTCAGCAGCGCTTCAGGAAGTGTTCGCTGTGTGAATGAATGTCCCTGTCAACCCTTGGCTGGTCCTCTCCGTGAGGCAGGGTGGTCGGGTCACAGCCACACCCACAATCTTGGACGGCTTGGAGGGCTTCTGATGGCGTCGGCCAAAATACAAGGCAGAAAACCCTGCAGCACAGCTCAGGTGTGACCCGAACCTTGCCCCTCTCCTGCCAGGGCCTGACCCAGAGGCCAGTCCCCTGCTTCTGTGCGCTTCGGAACTCCAGGTGCGCAGCAGCTGGTGAAGAACGCAAGCCTTTGACGCTGTCCGTGGTTCTGACCACCTGAAACGGCTCTGCTGTGGGGACAGCTGGCCACCAATCATCCCGACCCTGAGGAGAGCATGAGACGGGCCATGGCCACATAGTCACCCCAGGCTGTGGGTACTTGTCAGAGGGTCTCTGGGCAGGGTGAGATCCTGGCGCCGCTTGCCAGCATCTGGGCATCTGGGCCAGGTCAGGCTGGGAGGAGGGAGGTCAAGGCCAGCGGTCACCAGCTCCATGCGGGGGGCTGTCCAGACTGAAAGGGCCAGGGCCACACATGGGCACATTCTGCTCTTTCTTCTGCTAATCATGACTGATTGTTATTCTTGTTTGCAAAAATCCTGATAGGGTGACACCATCCCACGTGCATTGGGAGGAAGGCAGAGTAGCTCAGAAACCGGGTTAGGGATCTCTGTCCCCCTGGCAACCAAGCCTAGCATGGGGAGAGCAGGGTCTTTGCTCTCTGAGGAGCAGGCGCAGAACTGCATTCCCCAGCGCTGGCCCCAGACTCCTCGGACATTACTCTTTGGACATCTGGCTTCTGCCCCTGTCATGCCCAATCCAGCCCCTACTCACCTGCTACCTTTTGTTGCATAACAAATTACCCCCAAACTTAGGGGCTTAAAACAACACCGTTCATGCTCTCGAAGTGTCTGTGGGTCAGGAACCCAGGTGCTGGGACCTCGGGCTCACATTCTCTCACGAGGTTGTTGTCAAGCTATCGGCTGGGGCTGTGATCTCATCTGAGGGCCCAACTGGGTATGTGTGTGGGTCCACTTCCAAGCTCCCTTGGGTGGTTGTTCGCAGGCCTCGGTCCCTCTTTACAGGGCTGCCTTCGAACACGGCAGCCGGCTTCCCCCAGGGTGAGCAATCTGAGAGAGCGAGAGGCAGAGCCCGCATCAGAAGCCACGGTCTTAATAATCCAACCTCAGAAGTGACATCCTGTCACCTGTGCCACACTGTTTTCACTACAAGTGAGTCCAGCCATGCTCAAGGAGAGGGGACAATTCCCTGGCGGTCCGGTGGTTAAAACTCTGCGTTCTCACTGCCGAGGCCCCAGGTTTGATCCCTGGTTGGGGAACTAAGATCCCACAAGCTGTGCGGAGTGGCAAAAAAAAAAAAAGGGATGCACCAGGACAAGAATACCAGGGGGTCACTGGGGGCTCTGAGAGCCTGCCTCACACACCACCAGTCCCAGATGTTGGGGTGGGCTGCCCTGCCTTAGGTCTGGCAGGGATCTTCCGAGTATCTGGACAGAACTTTGGCAGAGATTCCTAGTCCAGGAGTAAGTTGGCTGTGATCAGCGGGGACCCCCTCCCTGCCACCCAAGTGCCACCCACATCCACCCTATACCTGCACAGGGAGTCGGAATCCAGCTGACCAAAAGGGAGAGAGGCTGGCCTTGTGGCAGGGCACCCAGGATATCTGCCCTGCCTCCAGTCCCGTGGGGAGGGCCGTGTGCTAACTCTGAAATGCATGTGTCAGTTCTGACAAGGATGACTGGCTCTGGACTCTGCCCGGCCTCAAGGCTTGCCTGGCCCCAGAGCTTTTAGGACAAAATCCAGCCCTTTTCTGTACTGCGGCCTGAGCCATCGCCACCACCCTCCTGCCAGCCCTCCTCCTCCAAGCTCACGGGCTCCATCAGAGAGGGTTTGTCCACACCCCCAGGGCTCTCTCTTTACCGCTCATCCCACTCTGTGGCCCCTGTCAAGTTGCCCAGCTGTCCCCTGCTTGCCTTCCCTCTCGCTGGCACGCGCCTTGGGCCCGGTGCACGGTGAGCTCTCTCCCTATGGGTCCCGTGTAGCCCTCACACACTTTCACGTGGTTACTAGCAACACCCTCATTTTACAGACGAAGGAACTGAGGCTCACGGGGCATGCAGCATACCTGAAGCCACACACCAGTGGGTGGTCCCGGGCTGTCTGCATAAATATTTGTTGGACCAGAGCAGGCAGATGAGGGCCTTGAATGCCCAGACCAGGATTCGGGACTCGCCCTCTTGAGTGTGGGCGTGGCTGAAGGCAGCAGTCCCTGGGGCTGCGGCTGCTGGTGGGGTCGTCACGGGTGCTCCGGGGAGGAGAATAGCCTTGAACAATCGAGACCGTGATGGGGCTGGGGGGCGCAGGGCCCAAAGGCTGTGAACAGTGCCCTGTGCTAGCACCTGCCACCCGTATTCCCTCCCTCCCTCTCTGCGTCTTTGTGCCGTGTCGTTTCCTTTCGCAGTAAACGTTCTTCTTCCGAGAAATTCCAAGGGGATCTCAGCCAAGCCGAGGGGGAAGGGATCCTGCCCACGCCTGGGGAGGGGGAGGTAGAGGTGGAGGGAGCGCCCGGGAACGGGCGGAGGGAGCCCGAGCCGGAGAGGGCGGGCGGGCGCGCGCCGGCGAGCGGGGCGCCGGCTGGCCGGGGGTGCCCAGGACGGCCCGGGACGGTGACCCGGCGCTGGCCCTGAGCCCCAGACGCCCCGGTCCGAGAGTCTCCAGCCTCCCCCGCCCCCCGCGCGGCCCCCGCCCCGGCTCCGCCCCGCCCCTCGCGCGGGGTCCGTGTCTGCGGCTGCGTTCCCCGAAACACAAGGCTGCACCCGGGTTCCCGTCCACAGGGAGACCGAAGGGCACCTCTCCCCGCGCCGCCCGCGCTGCCCGGAGCCCCGGAGTCGCGACACCCCAGGGATGTGAGTGCGCCCCCGACCTGAGGCCCGCGCTCCACGCTTAGATCCGCGGTGAGAGCTGAGGCTCGCACGGGGAGACGAGGGGAGGAGGCGAGGCGCCGGGTTCCCGGCCCCCCCGCCCGGGGTGGGGTGGGGGCGAGGCGCTCGCCCTTCCCCCCATTGGCAGGTACTGTCCACTCGCATCTTGTCCTGCCCTTTCCTCTCCGGACGCACCTATCGCTCCCCAGGGATAAGACGCGCCTCCCGACCCACCCCCCTACCCACAGGTGCGGAGCGCGGGGTGCGGGCCTTTCGAGCTGTCACCCTGCCGGAGAGGGCAGACCTATTTTCCCCGGAGGGGATGCGGCGATGGTGGATGCTCTGGGGGATGGGCTGGGGGTGGGGCTTTGGGAGCTCCCGGACGACCCCCGGCCCTGGATTCGGGGAGGAGGTGGCGTTAGGATGCCAGAAAAGGGGAGGGTCCTTCGAGCTGGGCCGGGGCTTGGTCTCCTGATCGAGGCTTCTCCCTGCCAGGCCTGTGCCCCAGACGACCCCAGCCTGCAGCCCCCGCGCCTTCCTGAGGCCCGCCTGGAGCATGTTGCCTGCAGCCATGAAGGGCCTCGGCCTGGTGCTGCTGGCCGCTCTGCTGTGCTCTGCCCCCGGTGAGTCTGGGGGCGGCTGAAGCGGGGGTAGGCCAGGTCGCCTGAGAGCCTGTACGAGGCAGCTCCGGGGAGAACCAGGTGTGGGGCGGCCATTCTCTGACGATGCCCAGCAGACCCACACCCCCTCCCGAACCCTGCGACCCCAGCCCAGCCCTCGCCTGTGTGGCCCCTGCTGGCGCTGCCCCAGCTCCAGCCACGCGGGTCTCTCCTGGCTCCTGAGGGCGTGGGTCCTTTTCCTCCGGGGCCGTGGTCCAGCGGCTGGTCCTGCACGGATGCTCCCGGCTTAGTGCCGGCTTGCTGGTGCTCCATCTCTTCTCAGAGCCCCACCTGGCCTCCCATCAAGTCCTGTTTGGTTCTTCCTCCACTGGAACCAACTGGATTCTGGGGGGATGTGTGTGAGGGGGTGCGGGAGGGCACCGTAGGTGTGATACTTGTGGCTATGTGTGCACGCACTGTGCATGTGTGTGGGGCCTGGGGGGGTGTGCATGGGGGCTTCCGGAGTCCCAGTGGTGGCACCCTCACCCCACCCTGCCCAAAGGCACACAGGTCCTCCCAGCCTGTCCTCCGGGTGCTAGTTTGGCCTGGTCACTCCTGGTCAAGGAGCGCCCGGCCTCCTACAGCTGCATGGTCCTCCTAGGACACGCAGCAAGGCAGGCGGGGAGGAGGCAGGGGGCTGGCTTGCACCCTGGTTCCTCCGGCCATCCTCCTCTCTGTGGCCTGCCCAGCTCATGGCCTGTGGTGCCAGGACTGCACGCTGACCACCAACTCCAGTCATTGCACCCCGAAGCAGTGCCAGCCGTCAGACACGGTGTGTGCCAGTGTCCGGATCACAGATCCCAGTAGCAGTAAGTCAGGCTCCAGCCTGGGGTGGGGAGGGGTCGGCGGTGTCATCAGAGTCCCTCTGGCCTCGGACAAGAGCATGGGTCTGGGGGCAGGGCACTGCCCTGCTGTGTGACAGTCAGCAGGTGCCTGACCCTCTCTGGCCCTTCTGTGGCCCTTTTCATGTAGCTGGGGACAGCGTGGGTGGATTGAAGCCTCAGTTCTGTTGTTCTGGGGTCCTGAAATGACCTGGAGGGTCCCTGGCTTGGGTCCTGGGCACAAGGCAGAAAGGGCCCTGTGGGGCTCGAGTCCCAGGCTCCTCTCCCTGTTCCCCAGGCAGGAAGGATCATTCTGTGAACAAGATGTGTGCCTCGTCCTGTGACTTCGTGAAGCGGCACTTTTTCTCAGACTATCTGATGGGCTTCATTAACTCTGGGATCTTGAAAGTAGATGTGGACTGCTGTGAGAAGGATGTGTGCAATGGGGTGGCGCTGGCGGGGCGTGGCTCCTGGGCCCTGGCTGCGGGGCTCCTGCTCAGCCTGGGGCCCACCCTCCTCTGGGCTGGGCCCTGAGGTCCCCTCCCTCCCGCAGAGCTTCCGAACTCGTCCCGCCAGACCTGAGCCTGTGGCTGACCCCTCCCCAGCCGGGCCTGGCTGAAGCTGGGGGCCGCCTTGGCCTGCTCCACAGCCTGTGGCCCCCGCCCCTCCCTGTCTCTCCACCAGCTCCAAGTCCCAGCCAGCAGCGCATCTCCAGGAATCGGGCGTCCAGCAGGAGGCTGGGACCCCGGGCCTCGGAGGGGAGCCAGGCTGCGCCAGGCCCCGCCCGACAGCGTGGCTGTGAGGGCATCCTCTACGGGGAGGTAAAGTCACTTCTGAGTCCAGAGACCCGGGCCCGAGCCTGGGTGGGGATTTTGGGGGCGGGGGTTCCTGGCAGAGAAAGAGCAGGGGACGGGGGCAGGGAGGGCAGCGTTCGTCCCCTGGGGGCTGTGGTGTGGAGCTGCCAGGGGACCGTGGGCCTGGTAAAGTCTGGGAACAGCCTGAGGGGCGGTGAGAGTTGAGATGAGCAAAGTCACAGGGTGGGCCTGAGGGCGAGGCCTTGCGATGGTGTGTGCACACACCAGGGACGGGGCCGTGCCCAGACTCACACCTACGCCCGCAGAGGGCACACACCTCACCCACACCACGCTCTCACGTCACCATGTGCTCGTGCCCACAGGTGCCCCACACGCCTCCACTGACACGTTCGTATCACAGCAGCCCCTGAACCGTTGTGCCCCAGCGCAGGCGGGTCCACACAGGCCCACATGTGCGTGTGCACGGGGACATACAGACACGCCCGTGTGTAGATCTGCAGTGCTCTCTCCCCGCTGGGTGGTGATCAGCTCCCCGAGAGCTGTCGGGGCCCCTTCAGGCTCACGCACAGACCTCAAGGGCCCGGACCCAGAAGCAAGCACGCCCCCACCTCCACCCTGAGCTGGGTGCCACCGTGGGTAGGGTCTTGAAGGCCAGTCCCCTGACCAGGGAATGGGATGGCACAGATGGACTGGGTGCTTCCCGTGGGAGGAGGTGGACCTGAGGCTGCTGCTGCTTTTCCTGGCCCTTCCCGCTCCAGCAGTGGGCCCTCGGTTAGTCCCTGCACCCCTGAGTCCAGCCCAGCCTCCGCACCCACTGGCCGCGGCTCGTCTTGTGGCCTAGGCTCACCACGGGACGCTCGGCGGCCACTCCAGGCTTTCTTGGCCAGTTCCTCTTCATCCCTCTGTGGGTGACCCAGCCCGAGGTCACTCCTGGGTCCTGGACTCCCTGGAATGAACGATAGTTCCTCTCAGAGCCGGCCTTGGCATTCCTCCCCGGGCTCCTCTTCTGGAGTGATGGAGAGGGGTCTGGAGGTCCTGGGCGAGTGAACCAGCGGGGAGAGTGGGGTCACTGGAGGCTGGTATCAACTTCCTGCTGGTGGAAATGGCCGAGGGACTTGTCGGAGGGTCGTCTCCCACTCCGTTTTAAGTTTGCTCTGCTGCTCTGCGCTGTACCCCCCCACCCCGCCCAAACCTCAGTAAAGCGTGCTATCCACAGTGTGTGTCTGCTGCTTTTGGACTGTGGGGACCGGGTGCTGCTGGCGGGTGACCTGGAAGACCCGTGCAGAGAACCTTGGGGATGCGGAGGAGGCCGGGAGCCAGGAGATCTGGAGCAATGGGAGGCCTGGAGGTGCTGGGAGGATGTGGACGGGCCACCCCAGGGGCATGGGGTTCAAACCAACTTTTACGTCAGTCTTTGCTAAATTTGTTATTTGAGGGAAGTGTTTAAAACACAAAAAGGCGTGAAGTTCTCCAGGTCTTTTAAGATACACGATTAGGATTGGACCGAGGGGCTTCTGGGGAGGGCAGCATGGCCCAGATAACCCGGCCTCGACACCTCAGCTCCCGTTTCCAAGCAGCCAGAGCTGAGTGTGTGCCCCGACCTTCGCGAGCTGTTGCAGAAGGATCGAAGCCCACAGTCCGTGTGACGTGCTCGGCACCTGGGCACACACATAGCGCTGATAGGCCAGGGTGCCACGGCCTCCTTTTCTGAACCATTCATCAAGGACACTCTCCTGGGTCAGGGCGTCTAGACGGACCTTTCAGTGTCAGCTGCTGAGTATCTTTTGGACCAGGACTCATTCAGCTTCCCCTTGTCAGTGGGCGCAGGGGTCCCTTCAGTGGTTTTTGTCAGCAGTACTGCCATGACCGTCCTAGTCCTCATATCGTTTTGGGGTCAGGCAATTATTTGTCACATCGATTCTGAGACAGGGGCAGCTGAGCCAGAGAGGACATAGACTTAACAACGAAATAGGTGCTCAGAAAAGGCCGTGGTGCAGTGGTTAAGAATCTGCCTGCCAATGCAAGGGACACGGGTTCGAGCCCTGGTCTGGGAAGATCCCACATGCCGCGGAGCAACTAAACCCGTGAGCCACAACTACTGACCTTGTGCTCTAGAGCCCGTGCTCCACAACAAGAGAAGCCACCGCAGTAAAAAGCCTGTGCACTGCAATGAAGAGTAGCCCCCGCTCACCGCAACTAGAGAAAGCCCGTGCAGCAACAAAGACCCAACGCAGCCAAAAATAAATAAATAAATTAAAAAAAAAAAAAAAAAAAAGGCCGTGTCAAGTTGCAGTCACATCAGCTCCATCCAAATCACTCCCAGTGGGTGTTATTCAGCTTTAGGACTTTTTGCCAGTCTGGCCAGTAGAATCTTACTCAGAGTGCTACTTAAGAAGTGATTAATGAGGTTGGATGTCCCAAGTGTTTGTCAGCCACTTGTGTTTCTTCTGTGATTGTCCAATGGCATCCTTAACCCATCCTTCTATTGTGGCGTTTGTCTTTCCTTATGATTTGCAAGACCCCTTTGTGTGTTACGGAAACAGTCTTTCCCATGGTGTATGTTTTGCAAATATTTCCTTGCATCTTTGTTTTTGGTGTGTCACTGTACATATGCATGTTCTCGAGTTTCATGTGGTCAAATCTAATTGTTCGTTTATGGTTTCTGGGTTTCAGGTCTTAGGAGAACGTCCTCCACTCTTATCTGAGGAAAATAGTCTCTGTATTTTCTTCTAATATCGTTACAGATTTGGCCACTACATTCAGGTATCCAGTCCACCTGGAGTTCATTATGTGGCAGAAGGCAGGGACCTCTTCCAAACACGTGGCCAGTTTTTCTCAATGCCATTTGTTAAACAACCCGTCTTTCCCTGGTGACTTAAGCACCACCTTGATAACAAGAGGCATTTCTACACATGTGCATGTGTTTCAGGCCTGCCACCCTTGGGGACACCCTCCCCGCTTTGGGCCCCACCCAGCTGCTTGACTCCAGCCAAGTTTCAGCAGCTGATGAGGTGAGAGCCCGTCTTGCTTTTCGTTCAATTTAAAAAATTTTTTTTAAAATTATTTATTTATTTATTTATTTATGGCTGCATTGGGTCTTTGTTGCCGGGCGCGGGCTTTCTCTAGTTGCGGCGAGTGAGGGCTACTCTTCATTGCGGTGCACAGGCTTCTCATTGCAGTGGCATCTCTTCTTGCAGAGCACGGGCTCTAGGCACGCGGGCTTCAGTAGTTGCAGCACACAGACTCAGTAGTTGTGGCGCACGAGCTTAGTTGCTCTGCGGTATGTAGGATCCTCTGGGACCAGGGATCGAACTCGTGTCCCCTGCAATGGCAGGTGGATTCTCAACCACTGCGCCACCAGGGAAGCCCTGCTCTTCTTTTTAAAAGACTCTTGCCACTTCTCACAGCTTTTTCTTACCGATGAGTTTTAGAACCCACTTGTCTAGTTCCAGAACAACACTCTCAGGGTTTTGACTGGACTTTCACTCATTTGGGTATGAAGTTGGGGAAGGAAGAGGTCTTCACTGTTGGAAGTCTTCCCACTCAGAAACTCCATGGATCTCACCATTTGTTTTGTCCCTCCATACAAGTTCATCATTTTCTTGTGTGTGGCTCTTGTATCTTCCTTGGTATATTTATTGCTAAGTAATCTATAGTTTCTGTGGTGTCGTAAGTGGGATTTGATCCCCTCCCCTTTTCATTTACGGTCATTTTTGGTGTGGTGAGCTGATGTTTTTCATTTTCTTTGTGACGTTCGTTCCAGAAGTACCTGCCCCCACTGGGGCCCCATTTCAGTAGGATGACGAGGGAAGGGGTTGAGCGGTCCATAGGGGCTCTCCGATGGTTGGCCTCCATGTTTCCAAAATCCTCAACCCCTTGTGCCACGGGCCTCTGAGACAGATGTCAAGACGGAGCGAGTCTAAGGAGAAGCCCTTCAAAACACTTCCAGATGCGGTGTTGGGGGAAACTCCCAAAGATGAAGAAGTGGTGCCCCTGGGCGGAGGGGCTTGGAAGGAGCGGAGGGTGGGGTGGGTCCCCGAGAGAAGCTCCTGAAGGGTGATGCCTCAGAGCGGGATGGGCGAGAGCGGCTGCAGGTGGGCCACAGACAGCCCCACGCCTGCCAGGTGGGCAAGTGCTGGGACTGAAGCCCGCAGACAAGGTGGAGGTGACTTGTGCAGCCGTGTGCCTTGGTGGGTACGTGAGGACCAGATCGGCTGAGGGGCATTGTAGCAGATGCATCTGCCACCCCTGACTGGACACAGCCCTGGGAAAGAAGACGTGGCCAAGACAGTTGTGTCTCCGCCAACTGGTAGAATGGATCTCAAGAGAGAAATTGTTACAGAAAGATTAAAGTTATGCCCCTTGTTTGCCTGAGGTTGGGGCTGTGTTCACACACTCGAGTGTATCAGCAAGAGCCCCCCTGAGTCCGAGGGGCCTCAGAAGGGACTCTGTTGGGACGATGTGGGGAGCTGCTCCTGGCGGCAGAGCTGGTGGGCTGGGCATTGCCCCTCGCCCCTATGGCGCTCTCTGGGGGGTGTCACCTGGATGCATCTCCCTGGCAGAACCAAGGTCATACAGCGACACCCTAGGGGCCTGGAGGCTGCAGAATGAGGTTTCTGAATCCCAGCAAAGTGGGGTTCACAATGCAGGGACTGTCAGCTTGGCGCAGAGGGTGTTGGGATGATTTGGGGCAGCCACGTACAGCATGGCAACTAGAGCAGCGAAGGCTACTCGTTTTCCAATGTGTATGTCCCTAAATTCTATTACCATCAGAATCTCTTAAATTTTCAAGGCATACTATCAGATAATCTGCAAGTGAAGATCATTTTGACTGTGCTTTCCCAATATTTTTATTGCTTATTTAATTTTGGTTTCTATTGCTTTAGCTGGGACCTGCAAAGCATGGTTGAATAACGACAGTGATCCAGGGCCTCTGTGTTAATGGAAGGTCCTTCCTGTTGTACCTTGAATTGATGTTTGCTTTTGGATTTGAAAATCAGTCTTTATTCAGCTCAGATTCTTTTATTTATTCATATTTCAATTAGATTTTTTTATTAGGAATGGCTGATGAATTTAAAAGAAATACCCTTCACCATCTGTTGATGGAACCGCATGTTCCCTCATTTAATTAGTAGTTAATACAGTGGGTTCTCTCGCTCCATGTCCTGTTGGTGCTTGTGACACAAACAAACCCCAGTAGGTCACGGCGTAGTGTTCTTTTAAACCACTGCCAGATTGAAATCGCCAACATTTGCGTCGTGTGACAGTTGCATCAGATTCAGGATTGAGATTTGTCACTGGTTTGCCTTTGAACCTCTTTGTCGGAGGTGAGCTCAGGATTTTGGCAGCCTCACAGAACAGACAGGCCATTTCCCACCACCCACGCTCTGCAGCAGTCTGCTACTGGGGGTCTGTGGGGTTCGTCTTCTCCAGCGCCCCCTCGCTGGAGCTGGGGGGCCTCTGGCGCTGGCCCAGGGGAGTTGCAGGATGGCCGGTGCTCTGAGCCCCTCCCTCACTCCCTGCCTGCTGGGCCTGTCCCTCTCAGAGCATCTGTCCATCTCCTCCCCACTTGCACCTGATAGCGGTCTTATTATGCCCACTCGACACCTAGGAAGCAGACTTGGAAGAGGTAAGATGCTGACATACCAAAACCTTCACTGGATCCACAGGAAATGCCTGGATTCAGGTGTCTCTTCTGACACCTACTTGCTGTGTGACTTTGGCCAAGTTCTGCTTCCCCTCTGAGCCTGTTTCTGTGTCTGTGAGGTGGGGACACACCCAGCTCACAGGGGGGTTGCACGTGGAGGAGGGGCTGAGCCTAGGAGCCAGGCCTATGGTCCCTTTTGTTCGGCTGGCAGAGCACTAGGGGTGGAAGTGTGGGGACGTGGGAGGATGAGCACCCCCCCCTCAGTTCCCTCCTTGGGGCTTGAGACTTCCCCGACCCCTCCCCGGTTCCGTCCAAGCCCCTTCCAGACTTCAGGGCTCTTAGGCAAGGCCCTCCTGGTACACCTTCCCTGACGGCGTCTCCCCCACCCTCCCTCCTGGCCTGTTCTCCCAGTCCCCTGAGGATGCCCCTGATCCCGTTTCAATCTCATCTCTCTCCCACCCCTCCTGCCCCCTGCCTGTGTCTCCTCCTCCTTCCTGGGGTCCCAGGGGACAGCTGGCAGTGCAGCCCCGCACACGGCAGGTGTTGGTAACTGTCGGTGAATGGCGCTGAGCTGGACAGAACCCCCAGCTCCCCCTGCTTCTTCATGCTCTACAGCAGAGACTTTTATGTGTGATGTTTCCAGGTACCTCCCACCTTCACCCCACAGTGCAAAGGTCCAAAGGTCCTTGAGTTTTAGGTAGCTGGTGGGAGGAGAGTGGTAACTCCCCCTCCCCCCGCCCCCCAGGCAGGTAAGGAAGCAAGGTAGGTGCAGGAAACCCCTCTCCAACCTATGAGCTTCCCAGGCCGTGGCTCTGGGCACCAGTTCTGAAACCCCAGCAGAATTCCTTCAGGTGAGGGTTCCAATGCGGATGCGCAGGCCCTGTGCACAGAAAGCCCTATTTCAAGTGCCCCAGGAATGTGCACCATCCACAGCCCCGCGGTAAGGAGCTGGCACCCACTGGAAGCGCCAGGAGAGGAGCTGAGCGTCTCGTGTGCTTATTTATTCATTGCACTACTTTTGGGGAGCCAGGTGCTGGGCTCTAGGCCTTGGGGATGGAGCAGGGAGGAAGATAAGCGAGATGGCCCGGGGCCTGCCTCTGCGGACGGTGACAGGGGCGTCCTGAGAGTGAGGCCCAGGGCTTCCTTACCCTTCCCGGAGGGGCAGCACGGGGCAGGGAGGAGCGATGGGGCCCCAGTCCTGGGATCAGGTGAGGGGCTCCTCCACAGCTAACACATTCACGTCAGTAACACAGGTGAGAAATGTGCCCCCTCCCCCGCCCGTCTGCCCAGCGCTCTTCTGGGTCCATTCAAGGTGTCTTTATGCAAATACAGGGCCTTCTTCTCCTTGTGTTTTCACGCCTCTGATATGTCACCCCGAGGAGCCGTGCAGGTGCCTCCGGGGGAGGGGGAGCCCCCCGTTCCTTCTCACAGGGCACTGCGTCCCGGACAGACCCCAGCTCTGTGCTGTGCCCTCGGCCTCCACTCACGCTCGAGGAGGCTGCCCTTCGTGTGCTCCTGTCCCAACGCCATGAAGTGTCGCCAGTAAGTGTCTCTGGGGAACCAACCCCAGGGTTGGCCTTGCTGGGCCTTTGTCACTGACGGGTGTGGCCGTCCTTCCTGCCTGAGGGATGGTGCCAGCCCCACTCCCACCAGCTGGACTCTATAGTCGAGGGCAGAGTTCATACTTCCAGAGAGTCCGTCACTCATCCATTCTCTCTGCTGGTGGTTTATGCATTTGTCCCCAAGACATACAGAGAGGACCAGTCACGGTGAAGTGATCCGAGTGAGGAAAGGGAGCTACAGAGCTGGATCTGGATCTTTCTCGATTCACCACCAGCCGAGACCGCCTTTGAGAGCTGGTAATTTTGCTGAATGAATGAGTAGAATAAAAAATGAGTGAATGAGGGATGAAGAGTGAGAGTCGGATAAGTCCAGAATCGTGAACTGATGAGAAGAGGGCTTCTCGAATGTGCCTGTGGAGCGGCCGTGCGTGGCAGGGCGAGTCTCTCCCGGGGCTGCGGCCCCCAGGGTCAGCCTCCCTGCCAGTCCCGCTGCCCTGATCTCCCTGGGCTGAGAGGAAAACCTGGGGGTCCCTGCTCCATCCCTCCAGAGCACAGGGGCCTCATCCCCTAACTTGGGACCCTGGGCTAGCGTATGGCTCCAGCTAGGCAACAAGACAGACAGACTTCAAGATGGACAGAAAGACAGGCATTTGCCTTCCTGAGTTGGCATGGGATCTTGATCCAGGGGAGGCCTCAAAGGGGAGGGCTGGTCCATCCGAGGGAACACAGCTGGGAAGAAGACTTAAAGATTAGCTAATCAGAAATCAAGTGGTTCTTTGGTGACTGTCCCCCAGTGTTCTCTGCAGTAATCACCATGGTTACCGTGCCTCCAAATCCCCCGAGTCTTTTTGCAGAGCCCTCCTGCTGAAGCCAAGCATTCCATTTCTACTTTGCCGAGGTTTGCCAGGGCCAAGGAGAGTCCTCAGACCTGCAAAGACACGCACCAACATCAGGGAGCCTGCACACGGGGGAGAGGTCCAGCTTCCGCAGTTACCAGGGAGATGCGGATCTCAGACGCAGAGTTGTAGCCCTCAGATTAGCAGACGTTCAGTCTGACAACGTCCCTGAGGAAGCCCACGTGCACCTCCCGGGTCTCTTGCACCTCGCAGGTTGGAGACTCTCTAGAACAGCTGCCAGGAAAAACAGCCTGTCGTATTCTTGGAGTTGAATATTCTGCTTCCCAGGACCAAGCCATCTCCTTCCGGCACATCACCCAGTGAAACATCTCGAGTGTGTGTACCAGGAGAATGTGTATGGTCGCACTGTTCACAAGAGCAGAAATCCTGAAGCACCCCAAATGCCACCAACAGGAAAGTGGGTTGATGAGGTGTGATGGGGTATTATACAGCGGCTGCTACAAATGAGCGAGTGTCACAAAACGACATGGACCCACGTTAGCAACATGAGTTCGAGTAGATAAGTCCCAGTAGATCACATAAAGCTGATATGCATACCTACATTACTTTATACTGTTGTTTTATATAGATGTGATAGAAAATATTGCTTTATAGATAATAAAACTCTATATCATCTATCATTTATCCATCTTTATCATCATCATTATTTTCTATCTATCTATCTATCCATCACCATCATTATCTATCTACCTATCTTCTATCTATCTATCTATCTAACTATCTATCTAACATCCATCTGGAGAGTATAAGAAGAGTCAATTCAAGATTCCAGAATCTGACACTGCTGCCCTAGGATGGGGAGGTGGGGGCACATAGGGGGCCTTAGGGGATTGAGAAGGGTCCCACAGGGAGCAGTAAGTTATCATCAAAGTGTTAGTCTTCCTGTTGGTTGGTGAGTTCATGGAAGGTTGTTATATTATTAAGAAGAAAGGAACCAGGGCCGTGTAAGGGACCAATGATGAGTGGGTACCACAGACCAAAGACCACGAGTAAAATTCGATTTTATGCACCTGAAGTATCAGAAATAACCCCAAATGGGAGAAAACAGAGCACCCCCCTCAACACACGTGTCTGTGCCCTGCACCTCACACTTTGAACACGTGAACCCGAGAACAGCTACAGGAAGGCTCCTCTGGACTTGCCTGCTCTGGGCAGGAGGAGGGCAGGGTTTGAGGGGCCCTGGGCCTGCAGAGGTTCAGGGGTAGAGGTGGGGATGGGAGAAAGGGTCCTGAACTGAGGCAGCAGGGACCACCGATATCAGGGCAGCTGGCCTCGGGGATGGGCTCTGGGGACATAGATGCCCGAGTTTCCCCTGAGGTGATGCTTGCTGTAGGAGTTTCCAGGGGCTGCCGTAACAAAGCACCACAAATGAGGTGGCTTGAAGCAACAGAAGTCCCTCCACAGTTCTGGAGGCCAGAATCTGAAATCAAGGTGTGCCAGGGTCGTGTTCCCTTTGAGGCTTTCAGGGAGGATCCTTCCTGCCTCTTCTAGCTTCTGGGGGGCTCCTGGTTGTCCTTGGTTTGTGGCCACGTCACTGCGATCTCTGCTCCATCTTCACATGGCCCCCGGTGTCTGTGTGCCCTTCCTCTGTCTCTTATAAAGACACTCTCGTCAGATTTAGGATCTGCCCTAAAGCAGTATGGGCCCACCTCAATCTTTACCTTAATTGCACCTGCAAAGACCCTGTTTCCAAATTAGGTCACATTCTGAGGTTCCTTTTGGGGACCCCATGTGCTGGTTCTGAGCTGTGTCCTGTGCACTCTGAGTCAACCCTCGATTTCACACCTGGAATCAGGCTGCGTGTGCCCCTGCTAATCCAGGGGGCTGTGCACCTTCTGTGGGGACCAGGAGGACGGGCAGCGAGGAGAGGGTGGCCATCGGGAGTAGCCGAGGGCTCCGGGGAACTGCAGAAAATTCAGATTTCTGTGGCTGTGAGGCACTTGGTGGTTGAAGGGAACGTGTCCTGGAGACACGCCTGGCGTTGAAGCCACAAAGTGAGTTTTACACTGTCCTGTGTTTCTGTCATGCGGACGGAGCGGCCTTCGTACAGTGAGTCCAGCGGGCTGCACCCGCAGGATGCTCCTTGTTTGTGAAACTGACGTGTGACGAGTGTCCTGATGTCCATCTGTGCTCTCTGCCCTCCTACCGGGGTCCCATCAGAGTACTCAAACCAACGTTACTTATTGGTTGTAATAATTCTTTTTTTTGTAAATTTAAAAGCCATCTCCATCACCCCCATAACTCCCAACCTCAAAGTTATCGCTAATCCCTTTCTTTCTCATATCTTACTTTCGGCTGTGCCCAATCCCAGATATTCCCTCTTAAATGTCTCCTAATCTGTTATTTCCTTCTTTCTACTAACTTTGGGCTTCATTTGTTTTTCTTTTTATAATAATTCTTGAAAGCTAAACAATAAACAGTCAATTAAAAAAAATCTAGATAATTGATTTTTGTTTCATTTTCATCACATCAAGAAATCCGTAGTATGAATTACAGGCTTCAAATCCAGGAGTTGCTGATGGGGACAGGCTGGCGTCACGTTCACAAGACCAGATCACTTAAAAATTGTGTTTTGAGCCTAGCATTCTCCCCTGCTGCACCCGCGTTCAAGCCGAGGTGGATACGTTCTGTCCTTTGTCAGCCTCCTGACAAAGTCGGTGTTTCCAGATTTCCCCTTTCCACGAGGAGCTCTTTAAATACTCTGAGGTCACTGATGACCATCAGTGACCACTGATGGCCACTGAGAGACCACCTTGGCTCTCGTGGCACGGGCAGAAGTGAGGCAGAATGAGGGTTAGGTGTGGAAGCTTTTGCAGGTTTTTCTGACGTGGCTAAAACAATGAGATGAATCAGGATTAAAAAGATGTTTTTGTGAACCCAAGTTCCATGAAACATCCTGGCGGGGGCGGGGTGGAGCTTCAGCTCGGTCTACAGGCTTCTATTCCGTGGAACCAAAAGGTGATTCTGAGTCGGTGACTGCAGCGAGCTTACAGTTAGTCAACAGATATTTATTGATTGTTGCTTCTGTGATTTATTGCTTGGTAACAAACTATTCTAAGGCTTTAAAAGAACAACCGTCTTATTTCTCACTTCCGTGGGTGGTGCGCTGGGAGAGCTCGTCTCTGTGCCACATCCCGCCAGTGGGTTTCTCTCAAGGCTACAGTCTGGGCTGGAGCAACCTCCCTCCTGGGGAGGAAAGGATAGGTTGGCTGGATACAAGATCCTAGATTCACTCCTTCTTTCCTTGAATTTCTTGAAAAGGATGTTCCCTATTTGCTTTGCTTCATATGGTCCCTATGAGAAATTTGATGCCAGTCTAGTTCTCACATATTGTAAGTTATTCATTCATTTTGCCTGAGGCCCTGAGGATTTAACAATAAGTCTAACCTTTAATACGTTCACTAGGCTATGTCCCAGAATCGATCATTTGAGGTCAATTTCCCAGGTAATTAACTGGCCCTTTTAATAGATCCATTCAGTTCTTCTTGTAGTTTCAAAATTATTATAATTATTAGTTCTTCCTTTCTTTTCTCTCCTCTGTTTTTAGTTTTTCTCCTTTAAAAACTCTAGTTTTCTGTGTATCAGGTTTTCTTTGCCCATCTTCTATTTTAACCACTTTTTCTCTGACCCATTTTTACTTCTTTTGTTGTCTCAAATTCTCAGGCTGTTCCTGTCTCCTTTTTTACATTTCCTGCATCAAACCTAGACTCAACCATTTCTCTGAGAAGTTCTGGCTTCTTTTAGTTTGAAGTGGTATTTCTGGACCACAGTCTGAGTTCTAGAGATGTTAAAACTTCATGATTTTACACTGATTCCTCCAATTCAAATTCAGGACTAAACAGTTTTCTTTTCTTATATTTTAAAATAGTTCATCCTCCACAGTGAGAATTCTGGGACACAGGGGAAAATAAAATTGTTTGAGGTTTTTAGAAGTAATATATTTCATAATTACTCATTAATTTTATCCCATATCACCACACAACAGTCTCAGAATAACAATACTGAAACCATCACCAGCAACTTAATTACTGGGAACATTCGAAATTCATTTTTGCAATCCCTTTACATTTTTTATGGTGTGCTATATCCACATTGTCCGGGCACATAATCATTAAGTGTTTCACTAACTCCCTCTGATGATCACTTGGCTGCAGGTCTACGTGTGTTTTATGTTTAATCACCCACAGTCTTCACCTCACTGTCTCTGTAGTCGATCTGATCGTCTGTAGCTTTTTTCTGGTAGATTCCTCAGGAAAGGCTCATGAAAACAAGATTCCCTGAGTTCTTTGAGGTTGCTGTATATAAAACCCTTGAACCACATGTTCTCTCCTTGAGTATGCCAAGTACGTCCTTCCACCTTCCTGTGGCTCAAGGCACTGCCCTACTAATAATGTGCCGCTCGCCTTGGAGAGAGGTGGGCAGCTGTCCCTGACTGTCTCCCAACCCCCTCCCCATCCTGACTGGCCCTCCACCACCCCAGAATCTCTCCTTTGGCTTGAGAAAACCCTGCCTCACAAGATTGCTTACACCTTTGCTCTGCTGACAAAAGCAACTACTTTAAAGAACTGGGACATAAATGGATGGGAAAAGAGAGGCCAAACTTGGATCCCCAGGATGCATCTTTCAGGGGCAAATGGGAGGAAAGGTAGATGAAGGGGGAGCAGATGAGACTCTGAAATGAGGGCGTGGGGACCCGTCTGAGCTCACCAGGTGCTGTGTGTGTGTCTGTGTGTTGGTGATGGGGCAGAGGGCCTGGGGCAGGGCAGTGTGGGTGTGGCCTTCACCCTGCACTTTGGGCCTGAGGTCCATGGCCTGGATCCATCTGCCCTAGAACCAGCCTCTTCTCCCACCTTCCCAACCCTGCTCGGAGCCTTACCCCTCGTCTATCTGTGGAAAGCACACTTCAGCCCGTGCCCCCAAATCCTGCTCAATCTTGAGAGTGGAGGGGTCGCTTGGTGCAGTAAGGAGAGGGGGCTCGAGAGCACCTGTGTCACACAGGGGACATGCCACTCCCAAGGGTGATAAACGGCCTCACGTGTCCTATGATGACTATATGACATGCAGGCTGAGCTTGTGCTGCACCACCACGCACACAGCACCTGCAGGTGGGCAGCAGCTCTCAGGGGGCTGCTTCCCGGGCCTGCTCAGCCTCAACCTCCTGTGTCCTGCCCACCCTGCCCCGTGGGTTCCAGGCACCCGGCATGGCCGCAGGGTCAGAACACAGCCCTTCTCATGGGAGTGGGGGACACAGGCACCCAGCCCTCCTGCCCCTCCCTCCCTGGACCCCTGTTCTCCTCCCGCTCAGTCTCCTCTGCCCGCTCACCCATCGGGTGTTTTGACCCCACCTGACCCTGTCCCATTGCCTCCCTCTTGGACCAACCCACTTGGGATCTGGAATGGAGTGTGCAGTGGAGGGGCTAACACGGTGGAAGAGAGCCCCCTGGGAGCCACTGCCAGCGTCCAGGTGGGAGCAGGTGCTGACCGGGGCGGGGGTTGGCAGGGGTGACCCGGGGGAGGGTGTGAGAAGCACTTTGGAGCTGGACATGAAAATAAAGGGTTGGTATCTTGATTCAGGAAAAGTCTCAGCTGGGGACAGATGGTGTCACTGAGTGCTTACGACTAGACCAGAAAGAAGGGTTACATATGAAATGATCAAGAATTAGGATTTTAATTTTGGTATTTGTTCCTAATCTTTTCCTAGATTTTGATTATTCCAAACATCAATTCTCTTAGCTCCTTTGGCGTCCGGTGGTTGTTTTTCGTGGAGAGCACTTTGGGTACCAAGGGACCACCGTTCGTGCCCACTGAGATTTACTTACAGCCGATGCTCATTATTCGGATTCCGTGTTTGTGAGTTTGCCTACTGGCTAACATCTATTTGTAACCCAAATCAACACCCGTGGCACTTTCTCAGCTGTTTGAGGAGGCGAGCAGAGCGGCAAAAGATTTGAGTCACCAGCACGCGTGTTCCCAGCTCAATCTGAACAAGGGGAGGCTCTGCCTTCTTGTTTCCTGGTTTATCTGATGGCAAGTTGTTTTGCACTTTTGTGCTTCTTGTTGGTCATCATGCTGTTTAAAATGGCCCCCAGGGATGGAACTGAAGTGCCGTCTAGTGTCCTGAGCACAAGAAGGCCGGGACGTGCCTTACAGAGAAAGCACGTGTGTTAGACGGACTTTGCTCAGGCATGAGTCGCAGTGCTGATGGCCATGGGTCAATGTTCATGAATCAATGTTATATGTTAAATATGGTGTCTTTAAACAGGAACACACGTAAAACAAGGCTATGTTTCTTTCCCAGTTTTATAGAGATATAATTGACACACAGCATTGAGTTTAAGGTGCACAGCATAACGATTTGATATATCTACATATTGTGAACTGGTCACCACGGTAAGTTTCGTTAACATCCATCGCCTCACATCATTACAAATTATTTTTTTCTAATGATGAGAAATCATTAGGAAAATGCTAAGGAGATGCTAAGCTCTACTCTCCTAGCAACTGTCAAGCACACCGTGCAGTGTTAACTCTAATCGCCGTGCTGTGCATTACAACCCGGGACTTATTTATCCTATACCTGGAAGTTTGTACCTTTTGCCCATGTTCTTCCATTCCTCCAGCCTCCATGGTCCACCTCTGGCAACCACCGATCCGTTCTCTGTATCTATGAGTTTGTTTTTTTTTCGTTCCACATATAAATGAGATCATATGGTATTTATCTTTCTCTGTCTGACTTATTTCACTTTGCACAAAGCCCTCAAGGTCCATCCATGTTGTCAGATATTCTTTATCTATTTGTCTATGCTTACGTTGTTACCATGTCTTGGCCATTATAAGTAATGCTGCTATGAACATGGGGTGCAGATATCTCTTCCACATAGTGTTTTTGCTCCTTTAGATAAATGCCCAGAAGTGGAATTTCTGGATCATAGGGTAGCCCTATTTTTAATTTTTTGAGGCACCTCTGTACTGTTTTCCATAGTGGCTGCACCAATTTACATTCCCTCTAACAGTGCACCAGAGTTCCCCTTTCTCCACAGCCTTGTTAACACTTGTTATTTTCTATCTTTTTGATGATGGGCATTCTGACAGGTGAAAGGTGATAACTCATTGTGTGTGTTTTTTTTTTTCGAGAACCCTTAAGAAAATTATTTATTTATTTGGCTGCGCCGGGTCTTGGTTGTGGTGTGCAGGATCTTTTTTTATTTTTATTTTTAATATTTATTTATTTATTTGGTTGCACCGGGTCTCAGTTGCAGCTCCAGGCCTCCTTATTTGCAGCTCACCAGCTCCTTAGTTGTGGCATGCACATGGCATCTAGTTCCCTGACCAGGGATCAAACTCCGGGCCCCCTGCATTGGGAGTGTGAGATCTTTTTTTAAAAATAAATTTATTTATTTATTTTTGGCTGCCTTGGGTCTCCGTTGCTGTGCGCGGGCTTTCTCTAGTTGCGGCGAGCCAGGGCTACTCTTCGTTGTGGTGCGCAGGCTTCTCATTGCAGTGGCTTCTCTTATTGCAGAGCACTGGCTCTAGGTGCTCGGGCTTCAGTAGTTGTGGCATGCGGGCTCAGTAGTTGTGGCACACAGGCTTAGTTGCTCTGCGGCATGTGGGATCTTCCTGGACCAGGGCTCAAACCCATATCCCCTGCACTGGCTGGCCGATTCTTAACTGCTGTGCCACCAGGGAAGTCCCGAGAATACGGAGTCTTAGCCATTGGACCACCAGGGACGTCCCTCTTATTGTGGTTCGGATTTGCATTTCCCTGATGGTTAGTGATGTTGAGCATCTTTTCATGTATCTGTTAGCCAACTGCATGTCTCCTTTGGAAAAATATCCGTTCATGTCCTCTGCTCATTTTTAAATTGGATTATTTGTTTTTTGCTTTTGAATTGTATGAGTTCTCTCTCTATTCTGGATATTAACCCCTAATCAGATGTGTGGTTTGTAGATATTTAGGTGTTGATCGGCTGGTGGAAAGGTAGCCCTGCGTTTCCCTGGGAGCAGTGGTTCTGGACTCTGTGTTCTCCCTCAATTCATAGAACAGAACCACTGTGAATAATGAGAATCACCGTGTTTGCGGCCCAGGAGGGTCCTTTGAAATATTTGCCTCAAATGATGAGCTAGAGAACCGGGGTGGAGAGTTCCGTTAGTCCTTGGGGCCTCCCCTGCCAGCCCCTGCATTGGGGCATTGAGCAGCTGAATGGTTGGTTTCTTCTTGATAGCTCAGTTTTCTTAATAGTTGCCCAAAGATGATCAAAACTTCCAGTGAGAAACGGCGTGTTTAATTGGGAAGAGTCCCAGCTCCCGGCGCTGATGGTCAGTGTGTGCACAGGGTCCCTTCCAGCCCGGGCTCCGTGGGATGTGCTTGATTCCCCAAGGGCAGAGTGAACTCACTCCTGCACGCCCAGGGGAGGGAGTGCTGCCAGAACTCAGGTCAGCCTGTCCTCCAGCTTCATTACACTTTTATCCTCAGCCCCAAAGATTTTTTGAAGATTTTATGTGTGTCAGTGGGAGCATTTCATTCTGTGTGATTTCAAAGGCCATATACACTTCTTTTCCTGTCTAATCAGTTTTCAAAGGTAGTCAACCCAGGTTTCAAATCAGCCTCCCCAGGTATCTTCTCATCCTGGGGTCATTGTCAGTATCAGCCTGGTTTTTTTTTTCTCATTTAATTCTATTAATAAATTTATAAACACTTTTTTACACCATGCAACTGTGGCAGAGAGAGGAAAATAACGTTTGTTACGTGACACTTAAAGTGACAGCCTCATTTCCTTCCTTTGCAGCTGAAATGACCTTCATGTACGTTCCCCACGATCCCAGTAGCTTGGTGCTGACGGGAGGCTGTTGTTCACCTCATTCTGCGCTCCTTCTGGCCAGTGGACATAACCGTTTCCCAGGTGGCAGCACAGATATTTGCAGATTCAGGCTCCAGACGTCCTTACGTAACACTGGTCATTGACACCTGCCCTCCCGCAGGTGGGAATGTTCATCCCGGCTGGTCCAGCAAGAGCGGAGTAGAGGTTCCTTTTTACGTGGTTCTCGGGTCATCAGAGAACAACGGTAGAGCCCACACTGACCAGTGATGTCCAGTAAATACCCCCACCCAACCCTGCCTGGCCACTGACCTTTAAAGCCACAAGATGCCACGGTGACAAGAATGCCAAGAGCCCTCGTGGGTGGGGGGAGGCGGCCCTCCCCCTTGTTGTTGGCGGTGTGACCTCTTGACTACATCATTCATTGGCTTTTGTTGGCCTCCCAAGCTAATTTCCAGCCGAGGCCAGTCTCCTGGAAGGGATCTCCCTCTGGTGTCTCTAGTGGGGACAGCAAGTCCTTTTCTTCATGATGCTGAGCCTCCAGGAACATTACTTCCGCCTGACTCAGTACCCCCAACACCAAATCCTAAAGCCCCCTGAACTTACGGCAGGGTAGGGCCAGTCCTACCCAGGCCAGTGCACCTGTTCCCGTCACTGACTATGGGTGGGGTTAGTTCACTCTGGGAAGATGTACTTCCAAAAATGTGGTGCGTCCCTGAGGGTAGGCACTTTACCCTGACTTCCGCTTAGCCTGGCTGTGTCGGAGGCTCCGGTGAACCTCCCGGCTGGGCCTGCGGGAGGGGAGGGCGTCCATGCTCTCAGGCCACTTAGTCACCCACGCTGAGTGCCCTCCCCTCCACGCCTGTCACGTCTGGAGGAGCAAATCAAGCTCTGACGCTCCAGGGGGGCAGCCACCTGCCCCCACCTCCCGCGGGCAGGGGCTCGGCCGGCTCCCGGCCACACAGAGAGCGAGGCCGTGCCGCTCGGCATTTCCCGGCCTCCGGCTTCATTGGCGTTATTTCCTGCAGGGCGTCGGGAAGTAAGCAGATGGCAAATGCAGCCGCGGACGGTGCACTGAACAGCACCAGCTGGTGGCAGTTACCAGAGGACAAGGGCTGCTGTTTCACTAACGCGTTCAGATTGTCCAGGTGATGTTCCGAGGCAAGCGCGTAAGTCAGCAGGAATCCCGTCCTGTGACCCAGGCAAGCACTCAGCTTGGTGCCGTGAAGGGTTTTGCAGACATGGCGCTCACCCCAAGATGCACAGTTGTAGGTGGGCCCGTTGGACCTCATGCGCCCTGCAGAAGGGGAAGTCAGGGCGATAGACACACGAGGACCACTCGGGAGAAGGAATGGGTCTCAAGGGACAGAGCAGGTCTGCTGACCCCCAACAAGGGAAAGGGGGCCTCAGCCCCACAAGGAAAAGAGTTCTGCCACCAAACTGATGAGGAAGAAGAGCCCAGCTTGGCTGATACCTTGATTTCAGTCTGTGAGAACTGAGCAGAGAACCTAGCCAAATCCACCCAACCTCTGATGCAGGAGACCCCTGGGGCACAGGACCTCTGGGCCAAAGCACCCTCCTCTTTCATGGAACACCTGTGGGACTCCATGGTTACCTGGCACGGTCGTCGACCACAGCATGGGTTCTTGAGTAATCAGTGTTCTTAACTGAGCTACTCTTCACCAGAGTGTGGCCTCTGTTTAATTGGTCACAAGAGAAAAGACTTTCCGTTGACTAGAAAACTGGTCGGCTTCTTTCTGATTATCCCAGCTCCTCTAAAGGTCTAGCTTTTACCTACTAACAGCAGCCAGAGAATAAACTCTTCTTCCTAATGTCCCTCTGTCTGTCCCCTGGGCAGCTCCATGGGATCCAGGTCTATCTCCTCCGTTTGCCACTGGTAGGACCTGTTCTCTGTAGCTGCCTCAAGACTTCCACTGTTCTGTATCAAGGATGGGTTTTCAGGAATCCTGGCTCCCAGTGCCTTGGTTTTCCCACTCCTTTTTCTTGTCATCATTAAAAAAGCAATCCTATTCACAGCACCAGCCAGAGGTAGCACAGGAGTTGGATTGTCCAGTTCACTGTGAGATGCAGGGCAGCACGAGGACCTAGCCATCCTCCCCGTGACGCCTCCCTCGCTGGGGTCCAGGTTGAGGAGTGCTTGGCGGTGTGTGAGGCCGACACCAACACTGGGTGTTTCCATTGTGAAACATTGCCCTTCAAACGCCAATAACCTCAGGGGAGAATCTGACCCTTCCCAGGGCCGTGGCCCACAGATCCAGATGTGTTTATCACAAGCTGAGGCAGGCCAAGGTAAGGACACTCCTCTGTCTGCTAGTAAGAACACCAGGAGCTCTGAGCAGCAAGTCCACAGGAAATTTGCCTGGTGGTTTCCTTTTCCTCTCTTTATATTTTTCTCCTTCTCCAAGGCATCCCCAGGGGAGGGAGGGAGGGTTGCAACTAGCCGTTAACCCTTCCTTTCCATGTATATATGAGTGTGTGTTACAATTATGCATATCTGTGTGTGTGCATGTATGTGTGAATGTGTATGTGTGTATATATTTGTATGTATATGTGTGTGTATTTATGTGAGTGTGTATATGTGTATGGGTGTATGCACGTGTGTAGGTGTGTGTATATGTGTCTAGTCACGTGAGTGTGAGGGTGTGTGTGTGTGTGTATGTGTGTACACTCACATGCCATATTTCTGGATATGGGTCATGGTCAGAAAAGTTCCATGGCCACTGGCTTAAAGGATTGAACTCCATCTTTTTCCTGAGTTACCCCTGATTCAATCCGGATCATGGGATGGGGCGTACCATGACCCCACTGTTGCCAAGCGCCAGCCCGCAGCATAGCCGTGCAAAGAACAGTAGGCACTGCTTCCTTGAATTGACTCCAGTATGATGTCAAGAGGTCTGTCCCACATGGAGATACAAGGGAGCCCCTGGTTCCCCTTGTCTCCTCTGAGGGGACGTAGGGTTGTAATTTGGCATCTAGGGCCCTAGCTCTGCTTTGGCTCCTGGGCACAAGGAGGTGCACCTGTCCTGTTTCCTTCACACGGGATTCCAACCTCGGTGCTGACCGCCACACGCCCTGCACCTTCCACAGGCGGCGGCTCGGCCTTCGTGACTGCCCCAGGCCCAGCTTTGCTTCTGTTCCTTCCCCTCTCCCTCCCATTCATGGAGTCTCTGATCATCGGCTTCTGTGGTCCTTTACTCTTTGGCTATAAATGGGGGCAGTTTGGCTCCTCTGACCCTCCTCCTATTTTCTGGTCCCTGCACAGAGCAACGCCCACAAAGTCCACCCTTGCTCTGCCTTCTATTCCGACTCCACTGTACAAGCTGCGGCGTCTTGCTCAGACTCCCTCCAGCGGTCTGGGGACAAGGCAAAGTGTACAGTTAGGTACGTATGGACCTCGGGGTTCATGCGAGTCGGGCGGGGGTGCGTTGCCCAGATGCTGCAAGAGCATCACAAGTGCTTCATGAGCACAGGCTACACCCTGAACATTTAACCAGATCTCGGGGCTCCAGGGCTGTCAGCCGTCTCCTCTTGACTCATGAAGAACACAGTTTAGTATTCCAATTTCCCATCTAACAAAAAGACAGGATCGGTGGTTTTCCTCAGGCCATTGTTCCTCCTGCTTCCCTACCTGTACCCCTGCTCTGCAAAATTAATGAATCTCACACCAGGAACAGGTGGGTATTTGCTATGGAACCTTGAATAGTACATTCAAGAACTTTAATTTCATTCTAAAGTTCCAAATTTCTCCTAAATGAATTGTTTATTATGATGGCCACACTCTCTGATCATCACCCATTTAATTTAAATGTTGATACAAATAGATACATAAAAATTAATTTATACCAGTAAATTAAAATAGTCTTCTGGTATATCTAAGGATGAAAAATGAAATCACAATGGAAATGGGGAATTCCCTGGTGGTCCAGTGGTTAGGACTCTGCACCTCCACTGCAGGGGGCACGGGTTCGATCTGTGGTCGGGGAACTAAGACCCTGCATGCTGTGCACGGCGTGGCCAAAAAAAAAAAAAAAAAAAAATCACAATCACAATGGAAATGTAAAACTATCTCTAACTGAAAAATAAGGAAAAAACAACATATCAAAATTATTGGGATGCATGAAATTGGGCATTTTTATCCTTAACTACTTATGCTAGAAAATAAGAGAAGCTGAAAGTGTCCAATTTTGAACTTAAAAAATGAACAACAGATTAGATCCAAAAAAAGAGATAATAAAGGAAAAAGTGGAAATAAATGAAAAATAAAAAAGAGATGATAGGATGATCAAGCGAGCCAAAATTATCTCAAGACCAGCAGAAGAAATTCCTGACACGATTGAACAAGGAAATTAAAAAGAGGTAAGGCATATATAGATAATATAAGATAAAAAGAGAGCACATCCACAGACAAAGCACAGCTGATATGGCAATTTGAAAAACCAGATGAAGCAGAAAAATTCATAGAAAAGAATACCTTGAAAAATGGACTCGCAATTAGATAACATGAACTGTGCTATAGCTGACATAAATTAAAGCAAAAATCTCCCTAAGGGAAACATTAGGCCCAGATGATTTTACAAGTGGGTTTAACAGCCCTTCAGATCCCCTCAACCTCATGCACTTTCCCGAGAATAGGAGGAGAGAATACTCCCCAGCTCATCCAAAAGGCACTGCAGTACAATGTGAAGGCCTGAAAATCATGGCAAGAACATTTCTGGCCCATTTACTCAAAAACCTAGAAACAAAACTACAAGCAAAATTTTAACAAATTAAATCCAAAAAATGTATAAAAAGATAATTCAAGATGACCAAGGTAGATTTAATCCAGGAATTCAAGGAAGGCTTGAAATTAGAAAATCTATAAGTGAATTTTAACCACAGAGGCAGACTAAATGATAAAAGTCACCTGGTCATTCAATGAAAAAGTTTTTGGAAAAAACTTAACACAAATTCATGAAAAACTTCTTATAAATAGGACCAGAAGAGTATTACCCTAACTTGGTAATGGCTATATGTAAAAAACTTACCACCAATTGTAAACAGGGAAACATTATTAGCATTTTTGGTAACATCACGAATGATACATAAATATTCACTCTCACCATTTCTATTCAATGATAGAATAAGATAGTGTAACAAAATAAGAAAATAAAAATAAAGGCATAAAGATTGGAAAGGAAGAAACTGAACTGTCATTATTTATAGATTATAGAAGTGGCTGGCAAACTACAGCCTGCAGGAAAAATCTGACCCACCATGTTGGATCTGGCCATGCCTGTTTGTCTCTGACTACGTTCTCTCTGAGTGACCAAAAACAGGCAGATACCAAAGGGCAGTCAACACTTGGGCAGGGGAACCACTGGTAAGTTTACTATTGTTATGGATTTTAGCCTGAGGACATCTTCCAGTCTGTGCCAGATGGGGAGACTAAAAATCAGGTAGAAAATCCACATTCTTGTTGACTTGAAGAACTAGAGGGCAAAGTGCATGACCACAACAGCAGCCGGAATATGAGGGAGCAAATCCGAAAAAGATAGATCCAGAGAAGGGGAGTCCAAAATTCCATGTAGAAAGTCTCCTCAAATCTCTGGTTGACCTCTGAACCATGCATGGGCAGGGAAGACTCCAAGTAGCCCAGTTAAGAGTAATAGAATGGAACTGAAGCTTTAGTTGTCAGCCTCTGTAGAGGAGACAGTTGAGTTCAGCCAAGTTAATGGCCTGATTTTAAAAATTAATACCCTTCAGAGGAACATAACAAATTCAGACTTTCTATGCATATCATTCTTAATGTCCAGGAAGCAATCTAAAATTACCTACACATGACGAAACAGGAAAATATGACCCACACTCTGAAGAAGAGATAATGAATAGAGATCAACTCTGAGATAACCCAGATTTTGTAATTACCACATAAAGGCTTTAGAGTCGACATTATAACTATGTACAAGGGTATAAAGGAAAATATGCTTGTAATGAATGAAGGGATAGGAAACCTGAACAGAGAAATAGAAACTATAACAGGATTGAAAGAACTAAAAAGAGAAAAATATTTGAACTAAAATTTCACAAGCTGGGCTTACCAGAAGATTGGAAGTGATAGAAGAAAGAGTTAGTAACTTGAAGAAAAAACAATAGATATTAACCTCTATGAAGAATACACAGAA
This sequence comes from Balaenoptera ricei, assembly GCF_028023285.1. Taxonomy (NCBI): domain Eukaryota; kingdom Metazoa; phylum Chordata; class Mammalia; order Artiodactyla; family Balaenopteridae; genus Balaenoptera; species Balaenoptera ricei. The sequence goes on from NC_082655.1 coordinate 1,335,903, forward strand.
AAAGATAGAAAAAAATGTACAAAGCCTCAAGGAACTGTGGAACAATATTTTAAAAAGCTCACATAAATGTAACAGGAGTTCCTGAAAAAGAAGAAGAGAGAGAATTGTTTGAAGAAATAATGGTGAAAAATTTTCCATATTTGATGTAAGGCATAAAATTACAGATTTAAGAATCTCAACAAATCCCAAGTAGTATAAATATGAAAAAACTACATTTAGGCACAACACAGTCAAACTGTTGACAACGAAAGATAAGAGAATTTTGAAAGCAGACAGAGGAAAACACCCTTGACTAAGCAGAGAGACAACAACGCAATTATCAGTTGACTTCCCATCAAAAAAATTGAGGCCGGAAGACAGTGGAACAATATCTTTAAAGTGCTGAGATAAAAATTGATTTGCCCAGAATTCCATACCCAGTGAAAGTATTCTTCAAGAAGGAAGGTGAAATAAATACTTTTTTGATACAATAAAAGTATGAGAATTCGTTGCCAGCATATCTGCACTGCAAGAAATGAAAAATTTAAACTATGAGCCTCTCGACAGAATAGTTTTATTGTTCTTTCATATAAATACAGAAGGATATAAACTTTGCCCAAACTATCACCCTTCACTGCATCCCAAACATTTTGGGGAGTGGTATTTTCCTCATTTGTCTGTTCTGGGTATTAAAAAATATATATTTCAGATGCTCTCTTTTTAAAGTCTGTGTTAATTTGAAATGTGTTTTTTAGATTTTTACATGTGTTAAAATTCTATTTATCTTTTTGTTATTCATTTCTAACTTAATTTTCCCTAAGTTGGAGACTATGATCCTGAGATATGAGATAAAGAAGACTTTTGAGAAATGATAAAATCTGGACACTGAACAAAACCAAAGCACTGGAAGATCTTGTTCAAGTCTCAGTTCAAACACCTGAGTGCCAGGGGCAGGGGTGTTTAATTACTGCCACAGAGAGAGTGCCTCAGGGAGCCCGTTGGGCCATTAATTTTATGGAACATGAACTTAATACAATGAACTGTCCTCTCTTATTTCAATGAATTGACAATAGCAAACTCTCCTACAACACGAGATATTGCACATGGGGCAGCCCTAAATTCTAGAGGATTTGGTCAATTTCTCAGGGCATGAAAAGTGGGCAAGGAATATTTTTGATGCCCCAATTGTTTGCCATCTAATTCTAGTTCCACTCATATCCTCTGGTTGATTTTTACCCTTTCAGCAAGTGGCAGGGGAAAGTCAGAGATAGGCTGCCCATCGCAGGCTATGGCGTCTACCTGGGGAGGAACTAAAATAGGCCCTCTTTCCAGACTGAGCTTTACACAGAGAACTAAGCAGGGCCAGGAGGGGATGAAGACATCACAGATCTGAGAACAAGAGACTTGGAGAGTCTTAGAAGGAGGGGGAAAAAGAAAGTTGACAGGGGGACTTCCCTGGTGGCGCAGTGGTTAAGACTCTGGCTCCCAGTGCAGGGGGCCGGGGTTTGATCCCTGGTCCGGGAACTAGATCCCATATGCATGCTGCAACTAAGAGTTTGCATGCCACAACTAAGGGGCCCGCCTACTGCAACTAAGACCCAACGCAACCAAATAAATAAATTAATTAATTTAAAAAAAAAAGAAAAAGAAAGAAAGTTAACCGGTGTGTGACAATGAAACATGCAAACATGAATAGCCTAGAGATTTACACGCTTGCTGGGGGTGGTGCAAATGAGGATCTGAGCTTCCTGGCACTCGAAGTGAAAAAGAAAGATAAGCACGTATGTAGTCATATATACAGACAGACAGGAAAACACCCCACCCCCTGCCAACACGTACATAAACGCAACATTTATAGATGAAAAACCAAAGTACACACATTCAATACCCTTTCATATATGTGTCTGTGCAGGACTTTCATAAACGCTCATGTGACATTTTTATGTGCATGCGTGTTGTTTTCTGCAGTGGTTGCTACCTCTAAACCGGCTTCGTGACCCACACAGCCTTTCGCAAACAGGGCTCCCTCCTGAGCCCCGGACCCCAGACGGTGCTTGCCGGCTATTTTCTTGGTTCTCTCAAGGACCGCACATGACTCGCCATGAGGGTGCCTCAGGATGCGAGGGCCACCTTCTGGGAAGCGGACAGACCAAAGCTGATGGGGCTCAGGTGCGCCTGGGGGACAAATGTGACCTGTGACCTTGCAGACGCCCCTGTAGCTCTGGGAACCAGCTCTTTTGCCTGTGAGAATCTTCCACCTGGTGTAAGCCAATTCTGGGCTCTGGCTGTGTCCTGCTGGGACTCCGCCATGGAGACCTGGCCGGTGCCCAGATGTGGCCCTCGTGGTGGGGGAAGGGCTGCAGTGCCCAGGAGAGACCCCAGGTTCCCCTCTCAGTGTGTGTGGCAGGTGAGGAGGCAGGGAGTGCCCAGGGCCTTCTGCGGCTGAGAGGGGGCGGGGGGAGGTCTGGCCGCAGTGGATGGGGGAGGGGAGGGCCTCAGCACCTGGGGGAACGGGGACTGGAGTGCCACTCCCCTCCCCCACACTCGTCTGTGACTCATCTGAACCCAGAGCTCCACATGGGACACAGGAGGCCCCGGGAGGACAACCTGGACCGCGGGCACCAATAGATCTGGGGCCTCCACACGAGGGTGACCGGGGGCTTCATCTGCTGGGAGGTAACCCGGGACACCCGGGGCTGGGGGCAGCTGTGGCGTGCGGGAGGGGTCGCCAGGCCCAGGACTCTCTGCTGGACCGAGAGGTGAATGTGAGAGTAATTGGAGGAATGCGGGACGGTGGCTCCACGGTCTACGGCCCCTGGATCGCGAAAGGTTCTGACCTTAGCAAGAATCAGAGACACTTGGCCTTACAGCTCATGCTTATACACACACACACACACACACACGTGTGCGAGTACACAACCTCCTCGACAGAACTGACAGACCACTCGCGCTGCAACGCTGACCGGACAGTGCCCGGTGCCCTCTGACCTGTCCTATCCTGCTCTCTTGCACTGAACAAAAAGCTGTGACTTCGGACCTGCCACAGGCCACTTGCAAACACTGCTCCCACCCTTCAGGCTCCGGCTGGGCCATGGGGACAGCCCGCAGGGGAGAGCACTGGGACATCTGAGCAGCTGCTGTAAACCAGGGGCTACAGCAGTGAATGTGGGGTGCCCTTCCCAATCTAGAAGAGAAGTCGGAACACATCACTCAAGATGAGCGATTCCGCTACATGTATGAGGTAAACCGAACTGTCTTTTCTAGCTGTATTTGTCCACGGTCAGCTGTCTCCAGAGCCCAGGTTGTTAAGACTCAGCCCCTGTGAGTGGATGGGTGCCTACTCACCTCCCGCCGTGTGGCTGGAGCCCAAGATTCCGGCAGTGCCTCACGGTGGCCACGTCGGCTCAAGTCGCCTCGTTGGGAGAGCACCCAGGGCCCACGATTGGTCAGGACCGTGACCTGGGTGCTCTGAGGTCAGGGAGACTTGGGGTGGGCTGTAGTTGGGGGTTGGGGGGGAGGGATGAGGGGCTTGGCTCAGAGGGCGCCAGCTAAGTGAGAGGCCCCCCTTTGCTGTTGTCACATCTTCCCTGAGGGCTCTCCCACAGCTTTGTCACTCACGCCTTGTCTCCCCACTACTCAAGTCCTCCTTCCTTATTAAATTATTCAGTGTGCTTCAGCCCTCGCCCATCTCCACCCGACCTCCACTCATCACTCAGTTCCTTGCTTGCTTTTGCTTTATCGATCCATGTTCCCATTGCCAGCCAGGCTTCCCTGGGGGACGTGAACCGCAGGGTCCGTGTGGGGGACAACTGTCCCCACCCATGTCACCAGCACAGAAGGGACAGGGTTGACGCTTGCCGGGGAGAGGCCCTCTTAGAGTGGACGGCGGAATGCCGGGGCCAGGAGGACAGGTGCGCCTGGGCCGGATCTCAGACTTGCCAGGCTAGGGCGGCAGTGAGTCTGCCCTTCCCCTATCGGGGACCCTCATCTCAGAGGGTCGGCCCTGTCACCCCGTCCACAGAGAGGGAGGGGTCGGGGTGTGTGGGAGCGGGTGTGTGCAGAGCTTAGGGGAGCAGGGCATTTCCCCGCCCCTGCGGGCACCTGGACCCCGGCTCGGCCCAGTCCTCACCTGTACGCGATGGAGACGTTTAGACGCGTGTCTGCCTGGGCCTGTCTGCAGGGCTCCCTTCTGACAACCCACAAAGGGAAAGAAAATCACTAAACAGCCCCCAAGTAGGAGAAAGGGTCACTGGGTGTGGTAGGAGAGACCCAACCTCAGAAGGAGGCTTTCCAGCTGGAGCACAGCGTAGAACCCCTGCGGAGGCCTGAGGGTCCGTCTCCCAGGAAGCCTGGGCAGGTGGGGGCAGGAGGCCGGGGCCTGAAGGCCCAGCAGCTCCCGGCAGCGTGCCCCCTCCTCCTGGGCTCACCCTGAGGGGTCCTTGTCACCCCCTAACCCACCCCCCAGGAGAGTAGAGATGGAAGGACAGGTGAGGGGGAGGGGAAGAACGTAGGCCGGGACCAGCCTCTCCAAGGGGCATGTGTTCCCCAGGGTCACTTCCTTCAGAGCAGAGGCAGGGAGGGGACCCCGAGGGGGAGCCGCAGGGAGGAGGGGACAGGGGGGCGGGGAGGGTAGTGCACTGACAGCCCCCTGAGCCCAATAAAAATGGAGAGGGCTCTGTGTGGCTCTGAAGGCCTCCTGGCCCCCTGACCTGATGCCCCCTCCAGAGCACCCCCTCCTGAGGTCACTCAGGTCACTCCCTCCTTTGTCCTGGGATGTCCCCGTGAGCTTTACATGGAGGGAAGCAGCCAAACATCGGGTCCACGGAGGGGGAGACGCCCGACCCAGCTCACGGGGCGGAGTCCCCTTGGAGCGAGCAGCCCAGGGACCGCCGGGCCGGGCAGCTGAGCTCGGCCTTGGACTCACCCATCTGGAAGACCACCTCGTAGGAGTGACAAAACAAGTGCACGATCGGGGTGCAGGCAGCTTTTATGCAGCGAGAGGTGGTGCTGACCTGCAAGCAGTGGTAGCAGCGCAGGCTGGGGTCTGGGGGGAGGTGGGGACAGAGCAGAGTTCGCTCAGGGCGCACCCGGGGACAGCCACAGCACCGCCCGCTGAAGACCCTTGGCGACCGTGGGCTCGCAGAGCCCCAAGTGACAACCCCCGCCCCCCACCCCCAGACAAGGGCCTCCTGGGACCCAGGTCAGACACTCACACCTGCAGGCTGACATCATCACCCCCAGCTCCCTGCAGGCCCGGGGGAGCGTGCGCGTGCACGTGCGCATGCACACACACACACACACACACACACACACACACACACACGAGCAAACGCCCCACGCAGCCCTCCCCTCACTGAAGAACCCACCAGGCCTTCCCTTCCGCCACAGTTGGCCTCACCCCTATCTGCGCACACCAGGACCCACCGCAGGACCAGGAGAACCCCTCTCATGGTGCGGTCAGTCAGGCCTGAGTCGGTGGAGGCAGAGAAAGAGCCTGATCCGGAGCCCCGCCCCCCAAACCTGGCCTGGGCACCTCCGATTCCGCTCTCCTCCCCTCTCCCTCGGTCTCACACCCCGCACACACCCTTGATTCCCGTTTGCATACGTCCTCCTAGCTTCTCTGCTCCTCTGTCCGGATGTGGGTCCTGATTCTGGGACCCTCACCTGACCCCCCTCTCCTACACCTTCCAAGTCAGAATCAACCCTGCTCTTGGGAAGGCTTCCTGGGGTTCTTAAGTCGGCAGCCCCTGAGGCCCAGGGAGGGGGAGGAAGCTGAGTCACAGCTGGGTGTTGGGGGAGAAGGGGGTGGGGACCTGGTCTCCCCACCTGGGGGTCCACCCACCTGGGCCAGCCTCAGGCTGAGCCGGCAGCTCTGATGCAACTTTTTTGGTGTAACAGACCCCATGGAGCAGGGAAGGAGTTCCACACTGTGGAGGATACGGGGGGAGAGACTTGTAGGGGTCCACAGATGGCTGAGGGGGAGACCCAGAAACCCCTGAGTGCCTGAAAGAGGGCGGCCAAGGGATGGGGTGAGAAACGACAGTTCATCATATTAAGTTCATGGTCCATAAAACAAATGGCCCAATGGGCTCCCTCAGGCACTCTCTCTGTGGCAGTAATTAAACACCCCTGCCCCTGACACTCAGATGTTGGAACTGAGACTTGAACAAGACCTTCCAGTACTTTGAATTTGTTTAAAGTGTCCAGATTTTATCATTTCTTAGAACTCTTTATGTCATATCTCAGGACTGTATTCTCTGACTTAGATGCAATTAAGTTAGAAGTCAATAACAAAAAAGATAAATACAATCTTTTCACATGTAGAAATGAAGAAGAAACACATTTCAAATTAGCACAGTTTTTTAAAAAAAATCTGTTTATTTATTTATTTATTGGCTGCGTTGGGTCTTAGCTGCGGCACCCAGGATCTTCGTTGAGGCATGTGGGATTCGTTGTGGCGTGCCAGTTTTCTCTTCTCTTGTTGAGGTGCGCGAGCTTGAGGGCTTAGTTGCCCCAAGGCATGTGGGATCTTAGTTCCCCGACCAGGGATGAACCCGCATCCCCTGCATTGGAAGGTGGATTCTTTACCACTGGACCACCAGGGAAGTCCCTAGCACAGTTTTTTAGAAGAGGATGTCTTAAATATTTTTTTAAAGACCCAGAATTGATGAATGAGGAAAATACTACTTCTCAAAATGTTTGGGATGCAGTGAAGGGTGATAGTTTGGACAGAATTTATATCCTTCTCTACTTATATGAAAGAACAATAAAGACTAATATTCTGTGAAGAGGCTCATAGCTTAAACTTTTCATTTGGGAATAACTTCAGATTTATAAAAAAGTTGCAAACAACTTTGCAACTTTTTAAAGAACTATACTAAGTATAGAATTATACTACACAACCCTTTACACAGATTTTCCAAATTTTAACATCACACATAACCATAGTACAACGATCAAAATGACAAAGTTAACACTGACGCAAAACTGTTATCTAGTCCATAGACCTTATGCGATTCTGCCCAGTGCCCCTCTCCCTTCTCCTGCCCACTGTCGACCCAACCTCATGCACCACCTGCTGGTCTTGCCTCCTGAGGTCCCTTTGATTTGGAACAGGCCTCCGTCTTGATTTCTTTCAGGACCTCGACACTTTTGAAGAGTGATGGCCAACTGTTTTGTAGAAAGTCTGTTCATTTGGGCTTGTTTATTCACGATTAAATTCAGCTGAAGCATTTTAGCAACAATATCTTGGAAATGTGGTTGTGTCCTTCTCAGCGCATCGCATGAGGAGGGCATGGGGTGCTGACTCACTGGTGATGTTGGCTTTGGTCCCTTGTAACCACGGTGGTACCTGCCAGGTGTTTGCCCTGTAGTTACACACACTCACACTGCAAGTCACATACATGCTCTCTGACACACGCATTCACTCTCTCTCTCACACACAGAGCCCGCTCTGGTGCCTAAAACACCCCCCAGGACCCCCATAGTCATGGCCAGGCCTTTTGGGAAGGACCACCAGAGACCCCACCCCAGGGCCGTGTCCCCACTGTGGACTCCTGACAGGAGCTCAAAGTTCGGGAGGGGCGTTGATGGCTGCAGCCTCCATCCCCTGCCAATCGTCTGGGTCAGGACACTGTAGGCCGCCCTTTTCCGGGTTGAGGACCCCCACAAACAATGATCACTGTGGCTTTTTGCCAAATGATGATTATGTATTTCTATCATTCTCTCTACATTGATTAGTTGGAATTCTACTGCGTTTTACTTTCTTTCTCCTACCCACACGCTGGGATTACCTATTCATTAAAACGGTTCAGAGTCCATTGAGAAGGAAATGTCATTTTATTGTATTTGAAAACCAAGATCTGGACCAATGTATGCTTATTCCTACTAGGATGTTTCACGCAGATGATATATATTCATGCTAATACCTCTCCAGTCAGCACTGTATTTCCTGTTTCCTCCCTGCCGCCCCGCCCCGTACTTTTTGTTTCTCCTACAGAGAGAATCCTGTCTTGTGACAACATCAATGTATTAAGCAGTTCATTATGATAGGTCCAAGTGTGTATTTCTTTGGATTCTTCCTATTTGGAATTCACTGGGGCTTCTTGAATCTATAGTTTTATGTCTTTCTTCAAAACTAGAAAATTAGCAGTCATTATTTCTTTAAGTATTTTTCCTGCACTCCAGTCTTTGTCCTCTCCTTCTAGGGCAGCAATTACACAGATATTGGACTTTCTGGTATTTCCCCTAGGCTCCGTTCATTAAAAAAAAAAATCTTTTATTTATGTTGTTCAGATTCTATGATGTATCCACAAGTTCGGTCTTTCTGTTTTCATCTCCATTCTGCTATTGAGCCCAGTGGAAAGTATTTTATTTTTGTTATTGTATTTTTCAGTTCTACAATTCCCATTTTGTTATTCTTTATATGTTTTACTTCCTTGCTGAGACGTATCTTTCCATTTATCCCAAGAGTGTTTGCCCTTAGTTCTTGGAGCATTTTTAAAATAAGTGCTTTAAAGACTGTGTGTGATAATTCCTACTTGAGGTTTTCCCTGATCTTCTGTACAAAGAGTAATTTTGGATTATATCCTGGATATTTTGAATTTTGCATTATGAGAGGCTGAATCTTATTTCCATCTTATGGAGAATGTTAATCTTTTTGTTTTAGCAGGCAATCTACCTGGTTGGGTTTATGCTTCAAGTGAAGATCAACCTTATGTGGGTTGTGGCTTCTATGTCAGTTCAGTTTTCAAAAGCTTTGCAGTGTTTTGGACACAGTGGCCAATCTGGTCCCTTGGTGGAGGTCAGTCCCATAGATCAGTTCTCATAGTTTATGTTTTTCATGGCCAACTCCATGTATGCACAGCTCAGAATGAGCCTGGGTTTTCATAAACATCTTCATGGGATTTCTTTCCCAAGCTTCTCAATCCCTGCGGTCTCTCTGGCACTTTCTAGTAACTTGCAGTTCCTCTTTTCGGTCATCTAGTCAGAAAGCTGGAGCTTAGTTATTCCATAGTGCTGCACAGTTCCCACCCCTATATAACCACATCTGGGGTCATGAGGTGGGAAGATGTAGAGAGAAGAAGGTCAATGGGTTTTACCCCATCATCTTGGGATCACAGATCCTCTGACTGGAGGGACCAGTTCCCTTCTCTCAGAACTTTAGGTACCTGCAGGCTCTGTTGGGAGCTGCTGAAGTTGCTGCTTTTCCCACTCATTAAGTGAGACCAAGAGGGGTTCTAATGGACCTCTTCTGTCCATGTTCTGGTATTCACTTTCAGAATGTGGGCTGTTTTGGGAATTCTCTGGTGGTCCAGTGGTTAGTACCCGGGTGCTTTCACTGCCAGGGCCAGGTTCAATCCCTGGTCAGGGAACTAAGATCCTGCAAGCTGTGCAGTGTGGTTAAAAAAAAAAAAAAAAAAAAAAAAAAAAAGGGGGGCTTCCCTGGTGGCGCAGTGGTTGAGAGTCTGCCTGCCAATGCAGGGGACACGGGTTCGAGCCCTGGTCTGGGAAGATCCCACATGCCGCGGAGCAACTAAGCCCGTGTGCCACAACTACTGAGCTTGCGCGTCTGGAGCCTGTGCTCCGCAACGAGAGGCCGCGATAGTGAGAGGCCCGCGCACCGCGATGAAGAGTGGCCCCCGCTCGCCGCAACTGGAGAAAGCCCTCGCACAGAAACGAAGACCCAACACAGCCAAAAAAAAAATAAATAAAGTGAAATTCTTAAAAAAAAAAAAAAAAAAAAGGATGTGGGCTGTCTTGAGTCAAATCTAGAGAATACCAGAGGAAATGAAAAGGGGAAACTTACCACACATTTGGTGGCACTTCAAAGTTTTGTCTTATTCCCCAATCTTTCTGCTACTATTTTCTGTTTGGAGTCCTCATATAGCTTCTCTGTGTATTTCATTCTGGGTTTATAGCTGCATTCTGTGGGAGAGGTGGCTGGGCAAAGGACAGCGTCTAGCCATCTCACTCTGAGGCAGGACTGGCCCTGACGGTGTAGCCCCCTACACTCTGAACAGCACACTCTACAGCAGGGGCTGCACCATCTTCCCTGTTTAATTTGAATTTCCTTCACAAGTGAAGGCAAACGTATTTTCTTATGTTTAAGTGGTATTTCATATCATTTTTGTTAATTTTTTTCATGTATCACTCATATTTGCTTTAGCCCTGTTCCCCCACCCTCAATGTTTACAGAGTTATATATATCCCCTGGGGAGTGTGTGTGTGGAAAATCTTTATATTTGTATAGAGTCAAATTAGTCTATCTTTTCTTTTCTTGCATTTGGATTTTGAATTATACATAGGAAAACGTTTTCCACACCCAGGTTATAAAGATATTCACATGTGATTTCTTTGGGTATTTGTATAGTTTTGGTTGTTTAATATTTAGTTTATTCTCATGTATGATGTATGGATGCATGTGTATAGATGCAATTCTGACTTTTTCTAAATAGTCATTTATTTGTTCACAAACCAATTATTTATTTAATTATTTATTTTTACTGGAGTAAAATTGCTTTACAATGTTCTGTTAGTTTCTGCTGTACAATGAAGTGAATCAGCTATATGTATACCTATATCCCCTCCCTCTTGGACCTCCCTCCCACCCACGCCCATCCCATCTAGCTCGTCACAGAGCACCGAGCTGAGCTCCCTGTGCTATACAGCAGGTTCCCACTAGCTATCTATTTTACACATGGTAGTGTATTTATGTCAAACTTAATCTCCCAATTCGTCCCACCCTCCTGGGATGGGCTCCAGGCACGTGGGCTTCAGTAATTGCAGCACATGGACTCAGTAGTTGTGGCATGTGGGCTCAGTAGTTGTGGCACACAGGCTTAATTGCTCCGCGACGTGTGGGATCTTCCCGGACCAGGGCTCGAACCTGTGTCCCCTGCATTGGCAGGTGGATTCTTAACCACTCTGCCACCAGGAAAGCCCCTAAACTTTTTTTTTAAATTATGTTTTAACCTGTGCTAGTACTTATTACTCCCACAACTTAATTTTTTCCTAACTGATCTTGAATGTTTTTGTTTACATATCTTTCAACTTGCCCATTTCAAGAAAAAAAAAACAGTTATTTTAATGGTAATCACATTAAATTAAAAATCTTATAAATTAGAGAGAACTGACATTTATTTATTTGTTTGTTTGTTTATTTAGGCTGTGCTGGGTCTTCGTTGCAGCACACAGGCTTCTCTAGCTATGGTGTGAGGGCTTAGTTGCGGCATGTGGGATCTTAGTGCCCCGACCAGGGATCGAACCCAGGCCCCCTGCATTGGGAGTGCAGAGTCTTCCACTGGGCCACCAGGGAAGTCCTGAGAGAACAGCCATTCTAATGATATTTAGAGTTGTCCAAGAATAAGGAGTGTCTTTACAATTGTTCGAGGCTACTGTTGCATCTCTTGGAAGTTGGTTGAATTTTCCTCCTTTAGACTTTGCATATTTTTAGTCAGATTTATTTTCTTATTTTATTTTTTAAAATTAATTAAATTAATTAATTTATTTTTGGCTGCACTGGGTCTTTGTTGCTGCGCGCGGGCTTTCTCTAGTTGTGGCGAGTGGGGGCTACTCTTTGTTGCGGTGCGCAGGCTTCTCATTGCAGTGGCTTGTCTTGTGGAGCACGGGCTCTAGGCGCCTGGGCTTCAGTAGTTGTGGCACGTGGGCTCAGTAGTTGTGGCTCACGGGCTCTAGAGTGCAGGCTCAGTAGTTGTGGCACACAGGCTTAGTTGCTCCGTGGCATGTGGGATCTTCCCGGACCAGGGCTCGAACCCATGTTCCCCGCATTGGCAGGCGGATTCTTAACCACTGCGCCACCAGGGAAGCCCAGTCAGATTTATTTCTAAGCACTAGCTCTCTATTCCCCAATTGTAAATAAAAACTTCTCTTCCACTATAGCCTCTAGGTGGCTATTGCTCATGTATGAAAAGGCTATTAATTTTCATTTTAGTTTCATATTCTACTACCTTATTGAATGATTTTATTGACTTTGCTAGTTTTATCATTGATCTTTTAGGGTTTTTGAAACATACTATTAAGTTAGTTAAAAATAGAGATTGTGCTTTCCCTAACTCTCATGCCTCTGATTGTTTTCTCTTGTTTATTTTCATTTGCTTATGTCTCACATACAATGTTAGAAAGTACTGATCCTTTAGTTCAGCACCATCATAAGACTGCATCCAGTACTTCCTCATACAGTTAAGTTCCTGGCTTCAGGGCTGCTACATACACACAGTCATGTTATTGTATAATATGCTATTGAATTTGGTTTGTTAATATTTTATTTTATTTAAGATTGTTGCATTGATCCAAATGCTGTAATTTCCTTTTTAGTATCATCATCAGGTTTAGCTATCAGTATTATGCTTGCTTTGTAAAAGGAACTTGGAAATTTTACTTCTTGGGTCGAGTTTGGTAATCTGTATTTTTCACTAGGAAATACTTCATTGCATCTAAATTTTCAAACCTATCCCAGAGAGGTATGCAATGACTCTCTTGTGATAGTTCAGTCAACTTTCCTGAAGTGTGATTTACACACAGTAAAAAGCACCCCTTTGAAGTGGACAGTTCGGTGAGTTTGACAAATGTAAACACTTATAGAACCACCAACACAGTCAAGACATAGAGCATTTACCTTAACCCAGGGATGCCCTGCTACCTCCTTGTGTGGCCCGCAAGACTGCTTTCATTGTTAACGTGTCCCTTTGCTAGAATTTTGCGTGAATGGGTGATTAGCATTATGTGGTCCTTTCATCCATTTTTGTCATTTATTTGTATTTCCTCTTTCTTCCCATTTTCAATCTTGCCAATGTCACCATCTTGTTAGTCTGTTGGCTTTGTAAATCTTCTGTATTTTATTTTGGTTTCCTATTTCACTAAATCACATTTCTGGCTTAATTTTGTTTTTTGGTTTTTTGGGGGGTTTAATTTGTTTTTCTTTCTCCAGGTTCTAGATTTAAACACATGGTTTATTGATGTTTCAGCCCCTCTTCTTTTGTAACATAAGGATCTAACCTATCCATTTTCCTCACAGTGCCGTTTTCTTTTTAAAATAAATGTTTGTCCTGATTTTATTACTGTTCAGATCAAGGAATTAAAAAAATTCCTATTATAATTCCTTGTTCAACAGATGAACTAATCAAAGTGTAATAATTTAGTTTAGAAATATTTGGGATTTAAAAGTGTATCTGCTTTGTTATAGATGTTTAATTTAAATGCTTATGGACAGAGAACATTGTCTATGGGGTAATTTATTGTTCAATGATAAAAATCTGGACATTTGGAATAAAATGAGAGTACCGGATGGCTCCGTTCAAGGTTGAGCAGACCTTGGGCGGGGGTACTTGTACCCTCGGGGGTGGGGTGGAGGCGGGGGAACAGAACCTGCGGGAGAACACAGGCCGTTCTGGACTCTGCTGCGTGTGGAGTTCACACACGACCTGACTCACGACTCTGTACCACAGACGTGGCAGACTTGGGTCTCTTTTTTAGGGCAAGGGGAGTGGAAGCAGCATCTGGTACGCCCTCACTGCTGGCTTTCCCTTCTAGGTCTTCACAATCCCAACACACGCTGCCATCGGGCTGTCCTGCGGTGCCTCCCGAGCGCCCCGCCCTCACGTGGGCCGTCTGGGGAGACACCCAGGCTCCATCCGTGGAATCAGGACCCACAGCAGGACGAAGACAGGGAGTATCCTGCAGGCAGAGCCAGTGAACAGAGGTCAAGGGAAGGGGAAATCATGCACGTTGACTCACCAAATCCATTTTATAGTTAAAAGAGTTAAGGTAGTACAAACTAGGAGAATCAGAAACTCGAATAATTTTGAAGGAGGTGGGGTAGAAGAAAAGAAAGGCAAGGCGTGGCCAGGATGGAGACGGGATTGGGTACATCTGAGTGTCAGCACGAAGCTGGAAGCCTGCTGGAGCGCAGGTTGTAGCCGGATCTGAGCTTCCCAGCAGAGACTGTGAAAAAGAACCTAGTCTCCAAAGAATCCACGGCAAAAATCCTGAAACTAATGGTGGCTATAGCAGTGCCCGCACGTTGGCGGTCCTGAGGCCGGCTCAGACCAGCTTTGGGTTGCTCCGTGGCGGCCACGTGTTCCTCAGGGCCCTGGGGAATGGGGGAGGGCCGTGGTGCCCAGGAAGGATGTGACCCGCCATTGTCTTAGGTCAGAGGGACTTGGGGAAGCTGAACGGCTGAGGGCGGCTCCATCTTCTCCTCACCTCACGTGCTCAGCCCTCATGAAGCATCTATTCACGTCTCAAGAATACCTTTCTCATTCGGTTGTCAATCACCTTCATCTTTCCTTCACTCATTCTTTACTCATTTCTCCGTTCATTCAGCAAAGTTTCTGATTTCTAGCCGAGAGGTTTCCCAGAAGGGCCTCCAATCCTGGGTCCCCTGTCCAGAGGTAGGACGAGGACGCCCAGCTCCAGAGGTGGTCATGTTCACGGAGAGGGAAGCAGGGAGTGGCTAGTACAGCAGTCGTGGGGAGACAGGGTGTGGCGGCCCCTGACCCGGATCCCATACACGTATTTCCTAGCAGAAGGCAGCTTGGAGAGAAGACCACGGCCCTACCGGGTGATTGTTTCCCCTCTGCACTGGCCTTGTGGACTGGCCTCGACTCAGGAAGTCAGAGGTTCCTGATGCCTCAATGGGCCAGGAACCTCGTGTGGGGAGTTGGAAGCAGTAGTTGGTGACCAGCCTGCTTGGCCAGCCTAGGGGTTTAAATTCAGCATGAAAATTCACAACTGCATTGAAGGGGAGTGAGGTCCCGCTTTAAGCTGGGCATTCTGGGACTCTCATCCAGAGAGCTCCTGGCCACTCCATCGGTCTCCTCGGCACAGAGCGGAGCCTAGCCCAGGACTGGGAATGCACGAAGGCCCCAGAGCACGAGGCGCAGCCAGGCCCATCCTGGTCCACGGGGGAAACGACCAGGAGTTGGAGATTGGGGTCAGGTGTGCGATGGGGGAGGCAGGTGTAAGGAACCAGAGCTGGGCAGACCCTGGGGGGTGCAGACCCTGGGCAGGGGGGCGTGCAGACCTTGGAGGGGGGAGGTGTGCGGACTCCGGGGTGGGGTAAGCCTGAGGAACCAGGACTGGGGAACAGGTGTGTGGACCCAGCGTTCTTCTGGGTTCTGGGGACCTGCTGCCTGGTGACGCTGCCCCCCACCCACAGATTCTTGGCCGCTGTCCTCTATCTCCCCGTCCTCCAGGATGTCTCCCTGGATGTTCCCCTGGATGTGTCTATGAGCTTGTCATCAGTTCCACTTGTCCCAACCTGCTCCTCCCCTGTGCCCCTCTCCTGGGTGACCCTCCCCCAAGCCAGGCATGGGGCCATCCTGGGCACCTCCAGGCCTTCCATCAGCCCCTACTCTATCCAGCCCCGCTGTGCACCAAACATGGGTCCCATCCACCCCGCTGCCCAGCCGTCCCCTCCCAGCATCTCTCCACCCCACTCTCCTAGGCAGGCACCACTGACCCCTGTCCTGTGCCCCAGACTCCGACCCTCCACCCCACCATTGGCCAGCTGGCCCTCCTGAGGACCCGACCCTGAGCCTGTGACACCTGCTTGCCCAGTGCTGGTCCTGTCCCCAGCTTGGTTGGCTGTAGCCCAGCTGGACAGTTTTGTCCACCATTCCAACCATGGACAGCGCACAACCACAGAGTCGGGGGAGAGCAGGCCAGAGGGCTGTAGTCTGGGCCCAGTGGGTAGAGACGAGGAAGAAGCAAGAGGGGGTGTGGTCAAGCAACGACTTTATTGTCTCTGGAAGGAGTGAAGGTCGTGGTCCCACTGCAGGACTCTGCCTGGGCCAGGGACAGAGGTGGCCAGAACAGCGGACGTGGAGGGGCCAAGACCACAGAGCCAATCAGAGCCAGAGCCAGGGCTGAGCTACCCTCTGGCCTTGCCGGGCTCTTCTTGCCCAACACAGGGGCCTGGAGCTTCTGTTCAGGGCAGGGGCTGTTACCCCAAACTGAGAAATGCCCATTACATGCCCCCATCCCTGACCCCCACGGAGTGGGGCTACAGTCCCAGGCTGTGTGAGCGAAGGGCCCCTGCTGGGGACAGGAGAGGCGGCCGGGCCCAGGGCGAGGTGATGGCACCTCCTACCATCTCAGGGGTGAACGTCCCACCCACGGTCTTGAGAGCGATGGGGGCAGGAGAGAGGTGGGAGGACAGCGTGGGCTTTGGGGCCGAGGGGAAGGTGCTCACAGCAGGACCCAGAGGAGGCCAAGGCCCGCCTGGAGCAGGAACCCCCTTGGAAGGGCCCAGGGACCCTCCTGCGGGGCGGGCGCCCTGTTGCAGAGAGATCTGGAACAGCACTGCCTGACGATCTTGCCCAGCATCCCGGGGCCCGACGACCATTCAGACTTCATGTTGGCGTTGGGACACCTCGGAGCACAGCGCTTGCTGAGCAAAATCCCCACCCGTAATCCTGCAGAAAAGAGGAGACAGCGTTCAGGAAGAGGAAGAGCCTTGGGAAGGGTGCTTTCCTGTGGGCAGGGAAGGCCGGAACCAAACCTCAGGGTCAGAGAATGTTGGTCCTGAAACGTCTACCACATACCTTCTCCTGACCCTTTCACAGGCCAGGCCCTACACAGCAGTGGGAGCACAGCTGCCCAGGGTCACCCTCAAGGTCACAGCAAAGACAGGGTTCAGGACTGCTGGCCCTGGTCGGGGCTCTTCCCTGAAACCACACGTGGCCTGGACAGCCGGGTAGCCAGGGGTCTGGGAGTCCCGGGGAGACGGGGGAAGCAGAGCAGAGAGAAAAGCGATGGTGACCAGAGGACCTGCTGCACCCGGCCTGGGCTCCCGTCCACCCCCTCCCTCCTTCACTTAGAGATGCGCAGAGACCTCTGAACGAAGCACCGGAGGGAAGCAGGACACTCAAAACAACCCAAGCTATAGAAGAAGAGATATTCTTGGGTGGCGTCCACCTTCCTTGTGTCGTGCTGTGCTGTGCTGTGTTTGTTTTGCTGTATCTATTGTGTGCATGGTATCTCACTACACTGAACCTTATTATATTTATTATATGACAATTGTATGCATTGCATTACATCATATCATAGGCTGCTCAGTGGCACTTGGTTTAGGGTAACCGAAAAGAAGGAAAGAGACGGCCAGCCTCCTCCGGAAGCCCCCAGGGCTCAACCTTGAGCAGCTGCCTCCTTCTTCCGCGTGCTCAGGACCGGGATCAGGCAAAGGTCGGCGCCATCAGGCAAAGGTCGGCGCCGGCGAGGGGGCCCCTGAAGGGAGCCTTCCTCAGCTCCCCGCAGAGACCCCAAAGGATCCAGCGCAGAGTCCCCGACAGGCCCCTTCCGCGCTGGCCAGGTACTCACTCAGGGTGATGGTCACCGCGTGGGAGACGCAGACCCGGTCGGTGGAGGCGCACGCGGCGGGCGCGCAAAACTCCCGGCTCGTGGCTTTGAAGCACTGGTAACAGCTCAGGTTCTCACCTGCGGGGCAGCACCAGGCGGCGGTGGAGCGCGCTGCGCACCTGCCCGGGGCGCAAAGGCCTTCCGCTGCCGAGAGATGCGCCCGCCGCGCCCCGGAGCTCCCGCGGCCCCCGCAGCCCCCCGCAGCCCAGAGGGCTGCCCTTACCTGGCTCTGTGGCTCCGCCAGCACAGCCCAAAGACGCCAGCAGAGCCCACAGGACTAGAACCGGCTCCCCCATGACGCCAGACGGCTCAGCCTGCAGGGGGCGGGAGGGGGGCGGAGGAGCAGAGAAGGAGGCTTTGTCCGGACCTTCCCCGTCGCCCCCGCCCATCCCCTCGGTCTCTCCGCCCTGGACCCTCCTCATTCGAGGCCACTCAGATCCTGGTTCTCGCGGCACCCCTCTCCCAGCCGGACGCCTCCTCCTGAACCTTCCCTCCCCTGCTTCAGGGCGCGGGGCCCTTCGAGGAGAGGCAGCTGAAGGAGGGGCCGGCTGTGGAGGCCTGTCAGCCCCTGCTCACAGCTCGGGCTCGTGGGAGGGTCTCCTGGGGTCCGTGAGGACGGCCGCTTCCTGCTGGAGCAGAGAAGGCGGGTAGGGAGCACGTCTCCCCTGTGGGTTCATCCCCTCCGCCAGCCTCCACCCCGTGCCAGCTCTGATGCGTCCCTCTCGTCCTGTAACAAACCCCTGCGGAACAGGGCCCGGTTCACACCCTGGGGACACAGGACCACACTGAGTCCCTGCCTCAGAGGCTCAGGAGAGCTGAAACTCCCCGCAGGTGTGGTGGCAAGTGGTCTGGTGTTGGAGGTGGAGGAGAGAGATGGAGGGCTTCAAGGGGGAGGAGGGATCATTGGGGCTGGAGAACGGGAGGCCGGTTGGGCAATCAGAGATGAAGTGCAGGGCCGTCCAGAGGGAAAGCATCAAGAGCCAGGCCCAGAGCAGGAAACAGGGAAATTAAGTGTCAAGGGCAAGTGGGGGAGGGAGGGGAAAGGGGAGAAAGGGGAGGAGGAGGAGGGGGAGGAGGAGGAGGAGGAGAAGGGGGAGGGAGAGAAAGGAGAGGAGGAGGAGGAGAAGGAGAGGGGAAGGAGGGGGAAGGAGGGGCAGGACAGGCAGTCCGGAGAGCAGCAAGAAGGGGTCAGATGACAGACTTGAATCTTTTCTTTCTTTCTCGTGACTCCCTGCGTGAGGCGGGGTCTGGGACCCCAGGAGAAGGGAGGAGAGCGTCAGGAGCTCCCGGAACAAGGCTGCAGAGATGCTGTTTCCACGGGTCCCCCAGCTCTGTCCCCCCCCCCCCCCGTCAGTGCTCCACGGGGCTGGAGCCTGAGTCAGCCCGAGCGGCAGGCAGGGCCTTCAGCCAGACGCCCCTCAGCTCCTTCCCTCTCGCCAGGCACCAGGCAAGGCAGCAGCCTCCTCAGCTCCGGCCAGGGCATCCTCCTCCCGCACCTGAGTCTCTTGGGCCCCTTGGCTGTCCCTGTGATGCGCCCACTGGGTCTGTCAGGTAGTTTAGTTGTGCTTGGGCCCCATCAAGCTTCTTTTCCAAAATCTCCCCCTGCCTGGCAGAGACCTGGACACAGAGTGTGGAGGGCAGCTCTTCCCATCACGGTGCAGACCAGACCCCACCTGCTTCCCACCCAGGTCACCTTCGCAGTCCCCTGCAAGTTCTTCCCTTTGTCCTGTCCTTTATTCTTGTTTTTCAGCACCTAGTGAACTGAACCACTCTCCATCGGCCCCGGGGTTCCCAGGAACCTGTCCTCACCAGAACCAGTGATAAAGAAAGAAAATTCCATGACACTTGTTAAAGCTCAGTAAGACTGAATAATCTTAGCGGGGTTCTTGAGACCGGCGCAGGGACCACTGTGATGGGGTCGTGCAGGGAGAGATTGGGGGCAACTCCAAATACAGCAGAGGCAGTGGGGATTTACAGCCAAGGAGCCGGTGTGGTCAATGGATGGAAAAACACTAACAGGAGACCTCAGGGGTAGGGGGATTCTGGCTAAACAAACCTGCCAGGATCTCCCTGAAGGCAGGGCCGGTGCTCAGTCCTCACCTGGGGGGGTGGGAGGGGATGGAACCCCATCGGATACTGAGTTGGGGAAGGTTCTTGTTAAAACTGGATTTTACAAGGAAGTGCCCAGATGGGCCCAGGAGAAGGTTTGGGAGCCTGACTAAAGTTTGGTCAAGCAAAGAATCGTTGTCACCAAACAACACGGCACAGATGAAGCAGCACAGAGCCCACTGAGGGCAGGGGCGGTGGTCCGGAGTGGGACCCCGTCCCCTCTGGAGGCACCATCACCCCAGCCACAACCTCACCTGGAGACCGGGCAGGTCTAAGGGCCCTGCGTTGAGTCCAGGTGTGGGCAGGAAAGGCTGCCCTCTTTTCTGACCCCCAGGGACCCCTGCCTCCCAAGGCTGTCCCCTAAAGGCAGCGCCCATGCCCAGGTGCCCGCACCTGCGTGTCAGGTGGCTTCACAGTTTTTCACGCCATGTCCTGCCAGCATCTTTCCCCAGGTTCTTTCTTTTTTTTCCCTTCCTGCCTTTATTTCCTTGATCACGCCCGTTTGAGCTCCCCTGAGGAGCAGGCAGGGTGTGGGCCCTGGATCTGGACTTGCAGTGGGTGACCCTGCCCCCAGGGGTCTCGCAGGAGGAGAGCGGGCCCGGAGGATAAAAGGGGCGACTAGTAGGCAAAGGGCGATTGGACGGGCTGCCTCTGGCCCCCGGGTGACTGCTGCCGGTCGCCTCCACTCGCAGCCACCGGGCCTCTGGGGGCCTCGGCACGCCCTGCACGCCCAGCTTCCCGTTGCCACAGGGGGAGGAAGTGCTGGTTATGAAGGAGGGTGTGCAGCTGGTTGGGGTGATTTCCCCTCCAGTTCACCCAGTGGTCCAACCAGCAGGACTGTCCCCCGGCCCCTCTTGCCTGGCACGTCCTAGGGACCATGCCTGGCCAGGTGCAGCCTCCGCCTTGGTGCTGGTGCACCCAGAGCCTCCCTTTATTGGGTGCCACTCCAGCCCTCCCTGCTGTCCAGCCTCTGCCCGGGCATGGGCCCGGCTTGGAGGTGGGCACAGAAGGGGTGAAACTGGAGATGCCCGGGGGGAGGATCTGGGCTTACGTTGTGCGTTTATTCATGTGTCATTTCATGCCGTAATGGAGTTGAATGTGAATCTGTGAAAAATTCGAAAACCCCAGATCGCATGGTGCTGTTGGATGTGGGCGTGATGAAGCAGCCCGGGTGGGCGTGGGGCGGGCGGCAGGAGGACTCTTTGGGACA
Source organism: Balaenoptera ricei (assembly GCF_028023285.1). Classification (NCBI taxonomy): domain Eukaryota; kingdom Metazoa; phylum Chordata; class Mammalia; order Artiodactyla; family Balaenopteridae; genus Balaenoptera; species Balaenoptera ricei. The sequence continues at coordinate 1,356,580 of NC_082655.1, forward strand.
GAAGCCCTACCTGGAGCTGGGCCGAAGGCACGCGGTCCCGGCCACGGCGGGTCTCCCCGATGTCAGCCCCTGTGGGCAGGAATGGGCCATCCTCAAAGGTGACCCTGTTTCTCTGGCACTGGACTAGGGGTGTCAGGGGGCACAGTGGGCAGTGGTCGCTAAATGTCCAGATGCCCTCCTGGCCTCCTTTCTGATCTCATTCGGTCCTGGGTGCTGGGAGAGGCTGGGAGGAGAGGCTGGGAGGAGACTCAGAGGCAGACAGGGCGGGGCCTGGGGTCAGCCTGTGGCGGCAGGAGGGGTGGGGACAGGGGCTGTTCTCGAATCCTCTGTCGGATCATAAATTACCTTGGTCACTAGTCACCCCAGCTCCCCCAGCAGACAAAGCCCGCTGTTTTCACAAGGAGCTGTGGGCTGGGGACGGGCAGGGGGCCCTGATGGTCCTCTGGGCTTCCAGAAACAGACACGACTGGGGGCGAGGGGACCCCATGTCCCTCGGTGACCACAGGCCTGTGCCTGAAATCCCCAGCACCAAGACCAGGCCACCACGACCCAGACATTTACCCGAGCCTGGCGGTGGGTGGGCCCCTTCCGTCCCTGTGAATCCCCACTGTCATGGCGCTGACACAACGGCTGCAGTTAGGGTCATTCTGGGGATGGGGGTGTCCTGGGGAGGGAAACAAGCCTTCCTGACTCCTGGCCTGTGATTGGGCCGCTGGCCAGCCTCAGATTGGCCCCCTGTGAGGACGGGGCCTTCGGATAAAATCAGTTCTGCTCTTGATGAACGTTTTTGTTACCCACGAGACTGCCCACTTGCCCACTGGCCTCTGCCCTCCATCCCGGAGCAAGCAGGTGCACTGCCTGTCACCTCCTGATCCCCTGCCCCCAAGGATGGCCCCTGGAAATCCAGACCCCACCCCTGCCCGGGCCTGTGCGTGGACAGCCTGCCGTCCGGAAGCGCGGAAGCAGCAGGACAAAGCTGGCCTGCTAGGCGCTGCCACTGCCAGCCACGCCGGACAGGCTCCAGAGCTGGCGGAGGCCGATCCTGAGGGGCTTCTTGCCCGGTCCAGTGGGTCTGCTGGGTCCCGGCTGCACTGACAGGCTCCCCAGGGGTGGCCCTGTGTGTCCCACTGACCCAGGCCACACCATCCGGGCCCTACACGCCCTCGGGGTTCCCGAGCTCAGTTGCCTGATAACAGCACTGGGTTTGCAGCCCAGGCTGCACAGCGTGGCCCCACCCTGGGGCGCGAGGAGCCCCCGGGTCCTGTGTCACCTCCCGCCACAGGGCGACTGAGTGCGACCGCGCTTGGAGGCCTTCCTCCCTGGCTTGGAACCAGCTGAGACCCCCAGTTCCCACCCTCCAGGCCCCGTCATCCATCGCGCTGGGAGTGACCTTGATGGTGGCCTCGGTCCACCACTGCCTCAGACCCCTTACCTGGCTCTGGGCCCCACCCCTCAGAGTCCCACCCATTCGGATCCAGACAGGAGCCTGTGATTCTCATTCAGATCCTGAAAAATTGGGGTGCAGCTGAGGTGTGGGCTCACTGCCAGCCTCGTGGGAGAAGTGCCCCCCACACCCGACTCAGGGCGCTGCCAGCAAGGATTCACGCCCTCTGGCTGTGCTCTTGGCCCACCTGCAGGCCAGCCCAGGGGCCCTCCGGATGCTTCCCCCTGCTCAGCCCTCAGCACTCTCCCACGCCTCGCCCTCCGCCCCAAACCCCGCTCTCTCGCCACCTCTGGGTCGGAAAAATGCAGGAGCCTCAGCAGTGAGATCAGGGAGGAAGTGGAACGTGTTGTGCTGGCGTTTCTGTCTGCTTTGGCTGCTGTCACACTGTCGCAGGAAGTGATGGGCAGCAGCTCCGGTGCCTCCACGGTGGCTCTAGTTTAATCACCTCTTCTGACTCCTCCACAGCTCCTGGAGCTCCTGGAGCGCCCGCTCTGCTGCTCTAACGGGGGACGGGGGACGTCGGGCACGATGCTCCGGCCTCTGGGCGTGGCCGTCCGCTCACATCCCGCATCTCACAGCTCTTGAAACGTCCGGGTGTCCCGGTGCCTAGGGTACAGTCCCGAGTTAAAGCTGTGGGCACCTTTCAGGAAGGGCGGGGTCACCACCTGTAACGTGTGTGTGGCAGTTGCTTTCTTCTGGGGGCCCAGGGTTCCAGGTCTGAAAACTGGCTGGCAGGTCTCTGCTTGCTGCCCGTTGATTTGCCCCAGGGGTTTTGCTCCCTGCAGCTGCCACCTCCACAGCCCCGTCACGGGTTCCCTGGTACTGCAGGCTGACGCGATGATGACCACATCCCGGCCTGGTTGTGGAGCCGTGCCGTCCGGGGGCCAGCTGTGCCGGTGGGCGCATGAGTGGAGCAGTGACGGAGGCAGGGACGGGGGCTGCGCCTGGGTCTGGGAGCGCGGATGCCCTGCCGAGCCAGGTCTGGCCGCTGCTGACGCTGAAGCCGCCACATCTCAGCAGGAGGGACGGAGCCCTCAGTCCGGCTCCATCCCTCCTGAGACCAACCAGCCTCCTGGGGGGGGGCTGACCCTTTTGTGCCATTTCTACACTGCAGGGTGTGATTTTTCACCCTGCTGGGATTGTTACAGAGATCAGGAATGGGTCTGGTGTTTTTGCCCCAAGTGCCTCGATCAGCAGCATCATCTGAGAACTCGCAGAGTGATTTACTCCGTGGAGCCTTGTATGACATCACCGCAGACAAAGGGACATACTTTACACCAACAGAGGTATATGTTTCCGAGGCCTGCTGTAACAAAGTTCCACAAATTTGGATGACTTAAAACAAAAGAAATTTACGATTTCACCATTCTGGACGCTAGAGGTCCAATACTAAACAGCAGACAGGGCCGTGTTCTCTCTGAGGGCTCTAGGGAAGCTTGGTTGGGATTACATGGAATATATGATCAGTTTGGGGAGAATAATAAACCCCCAAAGTACCGAGTCTTCCAATCCATTTGCAAACGGTAACTATTAGTACACACTGGGTAGAGTGTACACAGATCTCTCCATGACTTCTTAAAGCTCTATGTGAATCTACCTTATCTCAATTAAAAAATTTTAAATTAAATTACAAAAATATGAAAAATCAATGTCATTTAGAGTATCATCAAAAATGTGACATACTGGGACTTCCCTGGTGGTCCAGTGGTAAAGAATCCGCCTTCCAATGCAGGGGACATGGGTTCGATCCCTGGTCCGGGAAGATCCCACATGCCATGGAGCAACTAAGTCCGTGCGCCACAACTACTGAGCCCGCACGCCACAACTAGAGAGAGAAAACCCACACGCCACAACCAGAGAGAAGCCCGAGCGCCGCAACAAAGAGACCGAGCGCCATAACGAAAGATCCCGCGTGCCTCAACGAAGATCCCACGTGCTGCAACTAAGACCCAGCACAGCCAACATTAAATAAATAAATAAATATTTTTAAAAAAATGTGCCAAAGGAATTTAAGAAGACTTAAATGTATGGAGAGATATAGCATGTTCATGGATTGGAAGACAATATTATTTATAGTCTCCCCAAACTGACCTATATATTCCATGTAATCTTAATCAACCCACCAGCTGGTGTTTGTGAAGAGGTTAATAAGACCACTCAAAAACTTATATGAAAATGCAAAGCAGTTAAAACAGCCAAAACAATTTTTGAAACCTCATGAAACTATACTTAATATTCATAAATTTTACTGTTTACAAATAATACCTCAAAAAGCTGATTTAAAAAAAACTTTCTGCAAATGAAAATTCTAGATTTAGATGCTCTCACTGGTTAATTCTTCCAAACATTCAAAGAAAAGATAGTGTCAATCTTCCAAGCTTCTTTCAGAGGAAAGAAAGAAATGAACACTTCCTAATTAATTTTAAGAAGCTAGCATAGTCTTGATTTTTAAATAAAAATGGATAAGGTATTACAAAAAGTGAACATTCCAGAGCAATATCCCATGAAAATTAATGAAAACATATCCTAAACATAATATTGGAAAATCACCAATGGCCCACAAAAAGGAAAACATACTATATAATCCAATATATACAGAAAATTATTTGTTAAATTCAACACAATTTGTGATTACAACTCTCTCAGCAAACTAAGAACAGAAGGGATCTTTCTAATCTGATAAAGGTCACTATAAAACTGGCTCTAACTTGCATCATCTTTATGGTGAACTCTTGAACACCTCCCCCCTTGTTATCACCCGTTCTACTCTCTCTGTCCTGGATAGAGAAACAAGGGGATCATCATTTTACTCATTCAGGGACTTCCCTGGTGGTCCAGTGGTTAAGAATCCACCTTCCAATGCAGGGTACGTGGATTAGATTTCTGGTCTGGAAACTAAGATCCCACGTGCCGCAGGGCAACTAAGCCCGCGTGTGCAACTACAGAGCACGCGAGCCACAACTAGAGAGAAGCCTGTGTGCCCCAATGAAAAGATCCTGCGTGCCACAGCAAAGATCCCATGCAACTAAGCCCCGATGCAGCCGAAAATATAAATAAATAAAGATTTTTTAAAAAGATGAGAAATCAACTTCTTATCATTTGGACATCATGTGATTTTGAGTTTAGAACATAATGTACAGAGAAAATATTGGAATTAATCCATGAATTTAGAAGGGTCATTGGTTATAAGATTAAAACCAATTGTATTTCTATATATTTGCAATAATAAATTTGGAATCTTAAGTTTTAAAAACCCCACTGAGTTCTGGCCCTAGGATCATTTCAGCTGCCTACATCCAACTCCATTTACTCTTTCTAGCAAGAAAAGGAATTCAGATCAACAGAGCAAGGGAACAAGACTCCACGCCCCTCATGACCTCAGCATGCATAGGAGATGGAGAGACCACAGATGTCATTTACTTTCATGTAGAAAAACAAACACAAACTTCTGGCAGAGCCGTCTTTGGACCTGGGGCACCTGCTGTGCAGCGTGGGTGTCGCTGGAGAGAGCGGACGGAAACGGGAGAAAGGAACCAAGGGTCTGAGAGTGATGGGCTGGACAAAAGCATCCTCAGAAAGAGAAGGTCCAGCTCCCCTCGTGGGGATGCTGGGAGCCAGACTGAGAGCTGCTGGCCAGCGGCCTGGCTACAGGTGATGGGCTTGAGAAGATGCAGGGATGCAGGGGCAATGGGAGATGCATCCTTTCTTGGGAAGCAGACCAGTAGGAGGGGCGAAACCCCTGCAGGCTTGGCGGCAAATGGAAAGAAGGAAGGAAGAAGGGGAAATTAAGTGCTGCAGCAACCAGAGAGACTCCTGATGTTGGCAGGCACCCACCCCTCCCACCGCCAGACCACGGACGCAGGAACAGGGGCACTTCATCGCGCAGCCGGAAGAGGGCGGCCTCGCGCCAGGAGGCCGCGTCCTACTGCGCACCCATCTGTGGGAAGACACTGCAGGGAAAATTAAAACGAGAATAAAACTTTTCTCTTGAAAAATGTCTCAGAAAACGAACCAGGAAGCAGAATAAATCTCTCATGCCTGAGTCAAAACATTTGAAAATATGAAGGAACACCTTGCATCAGAAGTTCAGAACCTCAAAACAACAGTAGGCAATAAAAAGAAGACATGAGATGAAAAACGATGAAAGTGAGGAAACAAATGGAGGAAAACGTAAAGACCAGCTTAGAAATAAAGTCTCACAAAGTTCCAAGGGAGCAGGCATTTGAGATCGTTAAGTCGGAAGCTGTAGCAGAGGCACTGAGGCAGGAAGGCAGGCAAACAAGAGGACAAAGCAACCTAAATCCGAACTAAAAGGGCTCACCTGTTCCTGTAAAAACTACCTAGAATGGTGAGCGCTAAGACTATGCTAGTAGAAAATGCAAACGACACAGGGCTTCCCTGCTGGCACAGGGATTGAGAATCTGCCTGCCAATGCAGGGGACACGGGTTCGAGCCCTGGTCAGGGAAGATTGCACATGCCGCAGAGCAACTAAGCCTGTGCGCCACAACTACTGAGCCTGTGCTCTAGAGCCCGCAAGCCACAACTACTGAGCCCATGTGCCACAACTACTGAAGCCCACGTGCCACAACTACTGAAGCCCGCGTGCCTAGAGTCTGTGCTCCGCAACAAGAGAAGCCACCGTAATGAGAAGCCCGCACACCACGACAAAGTGTAGCCCCCACTCTCCGCGACTAGAGAAAGCCTGTGCGCAGCAACGAAGACCCAACGCAGCCAAAAATAAATAAATAAAATAAAAATAATATTAAAAAATGTAAAAGATACAGAAGCGCCCCTTAGTGCCTACAACCCACAACATATATGTAAGGGAAAAAAATAGGTTGGTATCAGACTCCTCAAGACGCAGTGAAGCAGAAATGATTAAAAAAAAAAAAATCACCCTCAAGTTTGGGGACTTCCCTGGTGGTCCAGTGGTTAAGTGGTCCAGTGGGCCCCCAATGCAGGGGGCCCGGGTTCAATCCCTGGTCAGGGAACTAGATCCCTCATGTTGCAACTAAAGATCCTGCGTGCCACAACTAAAAGATCCTACGTGCCACAACTAAGACCCGGCGCAGTCAAATAAATAAATAAATATTAAAAAATAAAGAAAATAAAGTTTGAACCAAGGATTTTATATGTAGTCAAGAGTATAACCAAGCGTCAGTGCTACAGAAAAAAGTTTTTAAAGCCCTAAACTTCGATTTTAGTAAAAAAGGAAAAGAAATGACAATACACGAATCAAATTCCCAATTCAAAAAAACTGGAGGAGGGGAACCAAAGCGAACAGAAGAAAGCATGGAGAAGAAAATCATAAGGCTAGAAGCAGAAGTAAATGGTGCAGAGAACAAACCCAGATGTGATTAATAAAGCAAAAGCTTGGTTTTCTGAAAAATTAAAAGAACTAGATGAGGAACTAACTAACCTAATCAATAAAAGAGGGACAGTACAAATATACAAATAATAAATACTAAGAGTGAAGTAATTATTGAAAGAGAGAAAAAATTTTTAAATGATAACAGACTATTTCATATACCCTTCTACAAATACAGGACCTCAGATGAAGGGGATAACTACCTAGGAAAATACACTTAAGCAAAATTTATCCCAGTTGAGAGAGAAAGCTTAAAGAGATCAATTTCAGTAGAAAATAAAGAAACATAATAAGAAACTAACCCAGCACAAACAACCAGGATCAGATGATTTCACACAAAAAATTCTACAAAATCTTCAAAGACCAGATTTTCCTAATGACCCATAGATTGTTTGAGAACATAAAAAAGAAGACTTCCAAATTCTTTTAATGAAGCCAGTATAATATTGATAACCAACCTAATAAAAATTGTAAAAAGAAAATTACAGACCAACATCTCTTAGATATATCAGTGCAAAAATCTTAAAGAAATAGTAACAAACATAATCCAACAGCACATTAAGAAAATAATACAGTATGACAAAGTAGGATATATTCCTAGGATTCAGTGATAATTAAATATCAGGGAATTTGTTAATGTAATTCATCCTATTAATAGATATGAAAATAAATGTCATAGGAGTAAATCTATAGACTTTGAAGTACCTTTGAATAGACTAACTATCCTTTCTTAATTAAAAATATTCAAGAGGAATATAATCTCTTAAAGTTGTCATCTTACAGGACTTCCCTGGTGGTCCAGTTGCTAAGAATCTGCCTTCCAATGCAGGGGACTTGGGTTCCATCCCTGGTCAGGGAACTAAGATCCCACATGCCGCAACTAAGACCCAACACAGCCAAAAATAAATAAATAAACAAAATAAAATGTAACATTTATTTTTTTTTAAAAAGTTATCATCTTACATTAGAAGAAAAATACCCATTATAAGAAAAGCATTCCCATCACTATTTGAAATTCAGTCAGAAGTATTCACTGATACAGTTAGAAAACATTAAACAATTAGAGGCTTTAGAATGGAAAAAGAAGTGAAACCAGGTCCATTTGTAGATGATACGGCAGTATACCTGGAAATCCTAGAGAATAAGGAATAAAAGTAACAAATTTGGAAAACAATCAGTAATGAATCAGGATGCAAAGTAAGCATATAAAATTCAGTAGCCATCAGAGGGCGTCCGGGATTTGCGAGGATGAAGTAGACTGGCGGTCACATGCTCCCACTGGACCAAGAAGAAAAAAACAGGCAGGTTGCAGGTGTCGTAAGTAAACGAGTTGGGGAGCTGAGAGGGACAAGGACCAACCGGACTGGCTTCCAGAGGTGGGGAAGTCCCCCGAGCTGAGCCGACGCTGCCAGCCTGCCCTGTCTTTCCTTCCTGGGGATTTGCCAACCACCAGCGGGACTGTATCCACAAACCAGGGGGGAGGGGCGAGCACGCTCAGCTCCGGGAAAGCGAAACCTACGAGAAACCAAACCGGAATGCGCGCTGAGTCCCGGATGCAGGCGGTGGTACCCAGGGCGGGGCGTGTATAGGGAAGAGTGACGTCCGCGGCAGTCCCACGGCTCTCAGGAGCCAAGTTCCTACCCGAGGAAAGAGGCCTGCTCCAAACACACATCTGATCTTGCTCTGAAGAGACTTGCCAGAGTCTAAAGCGGCCGCAGGAGTTGGGAGTGGGAGGCTTAAAAGCAGGGCGCACAGACGTGAAGGGCATCTGCCACGCTTTCCAGGACCAGGAGACAGGCCTGCGCGAGTCTCCACCGGAAGCCTAGGAGGAGAGGGACAGGAGGGGGTATGAGTTTCCTAAAGCTGCTGCGGTCCAGCCCAACCCAGCTCAACTTGTGATGGAGTTGACCTGGTGAATGAGGAAACGAGGGACCCGCTACTACAGAGGTATGCGTGGCCTCTGGCTCTTATTTATACAAGGCCCCAAGGTGACCAATAGCAATAGGGGAGAAAAGCCGCAGACACAGACCAACGGATGATCCAGACAATGGAGTGAGCAGAAAAGGACTTTAAAGTAACAAGTATGACAAGTATGTTCAATAATAGACTTTAAAAACTGAGAGTTTTGACAGAGAATAGGACTTTATGAAACAAATCAAATAAATATTCTCTGTATTGGCCAGGATTCTACAACCAATGGAATGTGTGTAGAAACAAAAAGAGATTTATTTTAAGGAACTGGCTGCAGGGACAAAATCTTCAGGATGGGCTGTGCTGGGGGGGAAGAAGTCTTCCTGTACCCTTCTGGCTGGTCTAAGGATGAAATTGACATGAGACAGATTAACAGGAGAGAATCACGCAGAAGTTTAACAACATGTCTACATGGGAGAGACCCAGGAGAACTGAGTAACTCACCAAAGGGGCCGCAGCCCTCACCTTAAATACATCCTCAGCTAAAGACAAAACAGGTTGTTGAAGGTGGGGAGAGTCAGTTATGGCAGGTGACCAGGATTGTGAGGCAGATTTAAGTCACTGCCTTCTCCAATGATACGAGTTTCTAGAGATTTGGTCATCCCAAATGGAGATTTCCCTTATAAATGTAAATGTTTCTTAAAAAAGGTCAACTCCTACTTGGTTGTCAGAGCCCTTCCCATGTCTTTCTCAGAAAATAACCAGCTGAAAACAATGAATGTGCCAAAGAGACGTATTTTAGGGGGGCAAATTCTGCTCCCCTGCAGCCAGAAGGCCGGAGAGCTGATGCTGCTGTTAAAGTCCAAAAACTGTTTGCTGCAGAATTCCCTCTTGCTTGGAGGTCAGTCTTTTGTTCTATTCAGGCCTTCAGCTGATTAGATGAGACCCACCCATATTATGGAGAGCAGTCTGCCTCACGCAAATGTCACCAATTTAAATGGCAATCTCATCCAAAAACATCCCCACAGAAGCATCCAGAATAGTGTTTGACCACATATGAGAGTACTGGGGCCCAGCCGAGTTAACACATACAATTAACCATCGCATTCTGGAATTAAAAAATAAAATATCTGAAATTAAGAACTCGTTTGGATGAATTAAGAGCAGAAGACGATATGAACGTAGGTAGAGACAGGACAGTATAAAATTGCCCAAGGGAAGCTTAGAGAGAATAAAAACAATAGAAAAAAATTAATCGGAGCATAAGGGCCTGTGAGACTCAGTCAAATGGTCTAACTTTACATGAGATTGGAGTACCACAGGGAAGAAAGAGGGAATAAATAAATACTTGAAGAGATAACATTGTTCAAAATCCATGAAAGATAATTCACAGATCCATGGATTGCAGAAAACTCTAAGCAGGATAAATGCAAAGAATGTCATCCCAACTAGTGACACTGCAATCAAAATGCTGAAAACCAAAAAAAAATACTCTTAGCAGCCAGGGGAAAGAGACACAGTATCTACAAAACAACAACAATTAAGAGCTAAAGCTGACTTTTCACAAAAAAGCCAGAAGAAACTGAAACTGTATCTTGAAAGTGATGAATGACAAAGTCTAGCAACCCTGAATTCTATGCCAACCAAAAATAATATTCAGAGATATAGAAAACAAAAGAGTTTGATTTATACACAAGTTGCGATAATTCATTGCCAGCAGACTCAAACCACAAGAAATAAAAAAGGAAGCTCTTCAAGGTAAAGTGAAATGATTACAAATGGGAACATGGAACTCTAGGAAGAAGGGCAGAGAAGCAGGAGTGATAACTCCGTGTAACTGAGCAGGACCCTCTGGGGTCTTCCCGGGACAGACCCTCCTCCCATATCCTCTGCTGTAGCTCCTCTCTGAAGTACCCAGATAACAGTATCTGATGCACATTTCCTGAGTTGTTTTATGGATGCTAAAACCACCACCAAATGGAAGAAATAAACTCCTTGATGATCATGAGGCCCCAAACCTACAAGCACCTAAGGATTGATAATGTTAACCACCCTCTTACCTCACCATCAACCAATCAGAGAATTGTACCTGAGCTGATCACAGACCCTGAGGCATACCTGGAGGCACAATGTGAGGTCTTGGGGAGAGAGAGCTAGCACTAGCCTGGGGTTCTGTTTTTATGAAGTCGAGGGTGGGGGCCTAGGGTTTGGTGGGCTCACTCTTTATTGGTGACTTTGAAACAGAAGAGTGGGGATTTAAAGCATGGGTAGAGGAAAAACTAGAGCCCAGGATGGTGAGTTATAGAAACCAACTAAGAGCTCTAAAACAAAGGAGCCTGGGGGTGGGCATGTCTGGCTCCTACCTAGTCCTGTGGCTGGCAATGTGTTTATTCTAGAGAGTCATTTGGGAGTGGGTGCCTGCAAAGCTGAGGTCAGGCCCTTGCATTAGAAAAAGAGAAACCGGGGCTTCCCTGGTGGCGCAGTGGTGAAGAATCCGCCCGCCAATGCAGGGGATGTGGGTTCGAGCCCTGGTCTGCGAAGATCCCACATGCCGCGGAGCAACTAAGCCCGTGCGCCACAACTACTGAGCCTGCGCTCTGGATCCCACGAGCCACAACTGCTGAGCCCACATGCCACAACTACTGAAGCCCGGGCGCCTAGAGCCCGTGCTCCGCAACAAGAGAAGCCACCGCAGTGAGAAGCCTGTGCACCGCAACGAAGAGTAGCCCCCGCTGGCCACAACTAGAGAAAGCCCACGTGCAGCAACGAAGACCCAACGCAGCCAAAAATAGATAAATAAAATAAAATAAATTTATAAAAAAAAAAAAAGAAAAAGAAAAAAAGAAACCAAGTGTCAGGGCTGAACTACATTAACCCAACTATGTTAGTTCTCATGTTAAATGTAAATGGACTTAACATTCCAAAGTAAAAGCAAAATTGTTTAGACTGGATACAAAATAACACTAAACTGGTTACAACTCTGACTTTAAAAATCAGGACACAGAATAGCTGAAAAGAAAAAGAGTGGGAAAAACATCATGCTGACAGTAATCCAAAGAAATCTTGTTTCACCCTATTAATGCCATATAAAGTATACTTTAAGGCAAGAAATATTACTAAAAGATATTTCATAGTGATAAAAAGTCAATATAACACAAAGATATGTCAATCCTACCTCTGTATACAACTAGTAACAGCTTCAAAATGTTTAAGCAAGATATGGCAGAAGTGAAAGTTGAGGCAAATCTACAGTGACACAAATATTTTAACATAAATCCTTTAAGTAACTGATAGTGTTGCAGGAAGGGGGACCCCTTCCAGGGCCCCAGAGCGGGCTCTTGTCTAACGCTCAGAAATGAATTGTCCGAGGAGACATATGTGCTGACAGAGCAAGAGACTTTATTGGGAAGGGGCGCCGGGCGGAGAGCAGGAGGGTAAGGGGCCCCAGGAGGACTGGTCTGCCACGTGGCTCGCAGTCTCGGGTTTTATGGTGATGGGGTTACTTTCTGGGCTGTCTCTGGCCAATTATCCTACTTGTGCCCATATTTGGTCTGACTCAGGGCGCTTCCTGGTGGTGCGTGCATCTCTGAGTTAAGATGGATTCCAGTCGGAGGGTTTCTGGGAGGTTGGCAGGATGTGTTATGGGCTGGCGTCTCCTCTCTCCTTTTGGCCCCTCCCAAATTCTCCTGGTTAGTTTTCTGCGGCAGCATCGTGTTCCTTATTGGGACCTCCTTTTGTGTGAAAGTGGTTATTATCATGCCTGGCCAAGGCGGGCAGTTTTGGTCAATGGTTCCCTAACAATAGAACAAGCAGACAAGAACGTCACTTAGAATACATAAATTTGTACAAGATTGCAAAAAATTAACATAATGGACATATATGGAACATCATACCAAACAAGTGAATCCATATTTAAGTGCATGTAGAACACTTATCAAATATGTCATATACTCAATCGTGCAGTTAATCTAGGAAAACAAAATATAGGAAAGTTGGAGAGGAAGAAATCCAAACAAGAATGGCTAGTATAACAAGTACTGAAAATAACCCGGAGCTGTGCAGGATGTGGAGCAGCTGGAGAGCTTACACTTTACCAGTCTCACTATAAACTGGCACAATGTGCTAAGGTTCCTGTGGATGGAAAATGTTGCTGCCATGTCAGCAGCCAAAGGATGTTGCAGCCATCAACCACCACCGCCCCCCGGAAGGTGAGCCCTGAGGGAACGCAGATGGACACGAGGAGGGTGCCCACTGCCAAGCCCTCAGCTGCCGCAGCTGCCCCACTTGTGCAACCCGAGGGGACTCATGATGGGAAAGAACGGGATACTGGCCCTAGAAGCTGAGATGCCTATCAAAGGAGTGATTTCAATGAGCCCAGGCTCTTACATCTTCCTATTCATAGAAAAGCGCTACATTCCTTAACTTGAGATGTCTGGTTTTCTTTAATTAACAATAATCTTTTGGGAATTCCCTGGTGGTCCAGTGGTTAGGAGTCTGGCTTCCACTGTAGGGGGCACGGGTTTGATCCCTGGTCAGGGAATTAAGATCCTGCATGCTGTGCGGTGCGGCCAAAGATAAATAAATAAAATCGGCCCTTAAAACAAAACAAACAAATAACTCCAATAGTCTTTTGATGCTCCGACTACCTGTCTTTGCTGCAAAACTTCTGTATATCCTCACTCCTCCCTGACCTCTCCCGAGCAGAAACTCAGAGCTATTCTGAGAGGCTGCCTCCCAGGCTTGAAGTCCTCAGAAAGGCCGCCAAATAAAACATGATTCTCAACTTTTAGGTTGTGCTTTTTTTCAGTCGACATTAAACATACACATACCCTGTGACCCAGCATTTCCACTCCCAGGTACGTACTCAAGAGAAAAAAGTTCACCAAGATAAATGCCCACGAATGTTTAGAGCTGTATTATTCATGAGCATCAAACCTGTCAACAGGGGGCTTCCCTGGTGGCGCAGTGGTTGAGAGTCCGCCTGCCAATGCAGGGGACACGGGTTCGAGCCCTGGTCTGGGAAGATCCCACATGCCGCGGAGCAACTAAGCCGGTGCGCCACAACTACTGAGCCTGCGCCTCTGGAGCCTGTGCTCCGCAACAGGAGAGGCCGCGACAGTGAGAGGCCCGCGCACCGCGATGAAGAGTGGCCCCCGCTCGCCGCAACTGGAGAAAGCCCTAGCACAGAAACGAAGACCCAACACAGCCATAAATATAAATAAATAAATAAATTAAATTAAAAAAAACAAAAACAAAAAACCTGTCAACAACCTTAACGCCCATTAAGGGCAGAATAAATACATAAATGCTGGCATGGGCACACAATAGAATACTACATGGAAATGAAAAAGAATCCTCTACTGTTACACTCAGCAACATAGGAATCTCACAGAGTGATGAGTTTAAAAAGCAGCAGAGTTCATTTCCTGGCAGCGCCACACCAGCAGAGAGCCTGTGCTGCTGGGGGCACTTCAGAGGACTCGTGAGGCCACCAAAAACAGCTCCCTTCTGAGTCACGGAAAGTCAACTGATCAGGAACTTTAACTGTATCTGTACAATCCCTTCCCTTGTGCACTTTCTATGGTGAATACAAGTTACAGGTCTCACTCACACTCACACAAAGATTTCAGAGAGGAGACACAGAGGTCAAGAAAGTAAAGTGAGGATTTACGAAGCGACAGCGCGCTCTCAGTGCGACAGCAGGCAGACTCACGTGAGTAGCTGTGCGGAGTTTCTTTGGCAAGCTGCTCACGTGGGGTGCAGAAGTGAAGGGGCGGAATATTCATTGGGGAGGGAGGGGTTTGGGGTCGTATTCCCTGATTTTCTTCCCAGCTCCACCTACCCAAGAGGCGGAGGCATTTTTTCTTTATTTAGCCTTGATCATGAGTGTCATGGCTTCGGTGCCCGATGGGTATTTCTTATCTGGGAGGCTAATTTTATTGTAATCAGAGTATAATGAGCAAAAGGTTACTTTTGGACTCTGGAGATTCCAGCCTCTTCTCATCTTTCTTTGTCTGTCTCCAGGGCACTTGCCATCCCAAAATGTGTGGTTTCCTGTCAGTCCAGAGGTTCCTGCTTTTCTCTGTCTGTCCAAGGGCCACCGTTGTTTACAAGATGTATGGTTTCCTGCCATCTGGCCCGTGCCCCCCTTCCTCTGCTCGTATCTAGCTACCTGCCTGCTGTAACACCATGACCCACTACTCGCTTTGTACATGTAGATCTGGATTGTGTAAACTGTCAATAATACACCATCTGGCGTATAACCCTTTGTCTCAGAAACATGTAACCTTGCCTTGACCTTTAGCGGGTGGAAGAGTCCTCAGAGTTTTCTGAAAGACTGTCTCCCGGCTTATAATCCTCAGGTTGGCGCCACTAAAATTCTCTTTTCTTAGAATGACTGTTGATTACTTTTTTGTGGACAGGAGGACCCTCGGGGTGGAGGCGGGGCTGGGGGCTTGCCCTCACACTGTGGCCCGGGTCATCCCTGGCCTGTCCACCCTGCTGGGGACCACAGTGTCCCTCCCACGGGGACCACAGCTCTCACCAGGCCCCGGGGGAGGAGGGCTGGGGCCTGAGGACGAGTAGACCACTGAGGAAACCGAGTCACAAATCTGAGACACCACGGGAGGGAGAGCGAGGCCGCCTTCCCAGGGGAGCTCGGGCGCCAGCAAGTGAGGGGACCTGGGAGGTCTGTTCCTAGCAGGGGGCTCAGCAAGGAGAGCCTCGGGGGGCAGGACGCTGTAGTCCCCTTGGGACTGGCCCAGAGCCGGGAGCTCCTCCATCCCCTTCTCTGACAGGCGCTCTTGGTGATCCTGGGGGAAGGGACGCAAATTACAAGGACCTGCAGGAAAGGCTGGGGTCACTGGGAGCCCGGGGTTGCTAGTCTGACCCTCACCGGCTCCAGACCCCAGGCTATGAGGGTCTCAGGCCCAGTGCAGCAGAAGCTGTGGGAACGGGGAGGGGGATGGGGGTGGAGCGGCGGGTGAACCCATCTCTGTGACACCCTCAGGATGGCAAGACTCTGCTCACTCCTCTGGGCAGAACCGGCCGGGGTGCCCATGAGCGGCCAAGAGCTGCCTCCCTGCCCCCCAGCCCCACCCCAGGCATTAATGTGAGGAGGGAGCCAGACGCCCCTGGGTTCAGTAGGGTGAGAGCCACTGGATCCCACCCTTCCAGCCTCTGAGCCCCTCTCCTGCCCACCCCCAGTCCAGGCCTGGGGTGCTATCAGTGTCCCAAGTCCTGACCCTGGGACCGTGTGTGTGTGTGTGTGTGTGTGTGTGTGTGTGTGTGAGAGGGGTGGACGGGGCATCTTGTGAAAGCTGGGCCTGGGGGGCAGAGCTCAGGGACATCTGGCTAATCCCAGACTCAGGTGAGCCGGAAGCGGGTGCCTGTGTCCCCACAGGCTTCTCCAGTTCCCTGGGGGGGTCCTCAGGCTGGGGGAGCTGTCAGCAGGGGGGCTGTCAGCAGAGGAGCTGAGGGTTGGGGGAGGGACGGCGGCTGGGGACCCTCAGCCTGGCGTCCCCTCTAGCCCTCAGGAGGAGGCCAGCTGTTAGAAGAGGTAGCTCCGCCCAGCCTGGGCCCACCCCCCCGGGCCCGCGGAGAGCCCCGCCCTGCTCTGCCCCGGAGGCTAAACGGAAGGGCTGAGGGCGGAGGGCAGACGCCCCCTCGAGCGGCCTGGCGCTCCTGTCGTCCGTGTTCCGCTCGCGGCCGCCAGGGGACGGCGCCTCGCCGGCTAACTCAGAGTCTCCAAGTCCCAGCAGCTCGGGCACCTAGAGCAGCGCTCCTCCTGCACTTTCCACTCCGACCTTAAATGTTTTCCTTCCCAGGACTTCATCGTGTCACTCAGATTTCTCCAGGGAGCTGTCCTCCCAGAATACACCCTCTGCTGAGGTTATTAACCTTCCATTCAAGGGGTCCCAGAAAGCACCCGTGGGTGGGGCTCAGAGAAGGGAGGTCCATCTGTGCTGTGGCTCCGTCACCAGCCCTGGGGATGGTCTGGTGCCCGCACCTCCCACCCCCCTGCCAACGGCACCAGACCGGGGGGAGCCAGGGGACCAGAGGAACTCTGAAAGCTCCGGCAGGGCAAACCCAGGCCGGGCCGTGAGGTAGCCTTTGCGAGGGGCCCCCGCCAGCAGGTTGGGTCCTGGGTCACAGGAGGGCAGGAGCGGGGCAATGAAGGTGATGCCAAGGACTGGGGAGGAGGGGGCGCAGGGCCCTCCCGGGCCGGGCCATGGGCATCACAGGAGCGTTGTGGGAGAGGGCAGACCCTGGGCAGGACCCCCTCGTCCCGGAGGCCAGCTGGGTCAGGCGGCAGACCGAGCAGCCTGGGAGGGGCAGGCGAGGGGGCAGGGGCCAGACCGGACGGAGCTGAATTTGCCTACAGAGAAATGGCAGGCATCACTCCGGCCCCTGGGCACTGAGACTAGAGTCCAGACTCCCGGCCAGAGTGTGCCCGGGACAGACAGTGCTGCGCCTGGCACCTCCCTGAAGCCCGGGCAGATGCCAGGGGGAGCGAGAGTCCGGGCGGAGCCCGAGAAAAGCTTTCCTTTCCCTCCCCTCTGTCGCTTCGTTCCCCTTCCTGCCCTCTCCTGGGGTTTCACCTCCCTCCCCTCCCTCCCTGCCCTCCCTCAGGCTGTAGGAAATGGAAACTCAGAGCCCTGGGCTCCTCCCCTGTCCAGCCCCACCCAGCCCCACCCAGCCTCCCTCTGCTTTTGCACAGCTTGTGCCTTCCAGCCTCCCCCCACCCCAGGGAGGGAGGCGCAGCCGGAACCAGCCGCACCCAGGAGGTCCAGCTGCCTCTGAACCCAGCCAGCCCTCAAGGGACTTTGCCCTCCAACCCGGAGCAGAGGAAATGCTGGGTACCCCCAGGGTCATAGACCCAGTAGGACAAGTGGCTTCAACCCTGAACCCTGGTTTTCACTTCTGAAACCTGGAGGTAACCATCTCTCATTGTAGTTGTGGGAAGAGTATAACAGATCAATATCACCTGCAAAATAGTCGGTACACAGAGATGGAAGCTGAGGTTAGCATTAGCGGGAACAGAGCGTTTGTTACATACTTGTCCTGCCACTGACCCCCCGCCCCCTGGCTCCCAGTGTCCCCAGAGTCAAATCCAAACTTCCGACTGTGATGGTCAAGTCCACCTGTGCATCTTCCTCTGGCCTGGCCCCGCTGAAACGACAGAACGCGTTTTGGGACTCAGTAGAGCATAGGTTCTTCAGTGCAGAAAGACTTCAGCGAGAGGCAGTGACAGGTAAGGAAAAGGTTTATTAGTATAGGACACTTGTGAGAGATGCAAGCGGGCAGGCAAGGGAGCACCGTGATGAAGGCTGGGTGGCTACATTTTTATAATGTAGAAAAAGTGAGGGGAAGAGGACCACCTTCCTCCTCATTCTTGAGTAGACGTCAAACTTCCATCATCAGCTCCTCCCCCACGTCAGGCAGGGAAGTTTTCTCGTCCCTACATGGTCAAACCAGGACTGTCATGGTGCTATGGAAATGGGCAAAAAGGTGGTAACATATACTAAAATGAGGTAAATCATCTCAGGTTGCAGCAGAACGTCACCTTTGCCTATAGTTTTGTTTTTAGTGTGCACAGAGGAGCATGTGCTAGGAATCACTACCTTACTGACCTCACTGGGCAGGATGTGGGTCTTGCCCCACCACTGTTTGGGGCATGTCTTGTGCTTCTGTTGCATGGTTTTGTTGCTAGGCAAGCCTGCTTAATTTCGATGCTAAGCAAGCCTGCTTTCTGGCGTGATCATTAACTTACAGGGTTCTCCCATACTTTTTTCTTTACTTATGATCCCTTAGTGGGAGTAACTATTTAATCGCCTACTTTGTCCCTTCACTCTGTCCCTAGCACCACCACTGCCCCACCCTGCTGGTCTCAGTCCTTTTAGCAAAGCTGCTTGTGATTTGTTTTGAGTGAACAACACAGTGGATGCATTCTATGTGGGGACTGTCAACAGTAAACAAAGCAAACAAAATGCACAATGTGAAAGCAGTTGTTACCTGAAAACTGGGCTCACCTCTTGGTAGGTGTGGAGCCAAAAGCCACAACCATGCCAAAGAGCAGAAGGAAGAATGTATTACGGGCAGCAAGTAAGGAGAACACCAGGGATCTCACCCAAAGCAGAGTCTCCCCAACGGCGACACTGGGGAAGTTTTAAGCTAATGGTCCGTGCATATTCAGGAAGGGGCTTGAGCAGAGGATTATTCAGTATAGAATCGGGGCAAAGGTTGGCAGAGTCCAGGCTTGGGTTGACTGAAGTCAGAAGGGACATCATCATCCCCCACCCACCACCTGGGTGGGGGCCTTAGTTCCTCACAGAACTCAAAGATAGATTATGTCTATCCCTTGAGGAGGCACTAGGACTCCGCTTCATCACTGCACTATTGTTTGACTGCTTTTCCTCTGTTCCTGTATTCTTTTGTTCCCTTAAGATCATTGATCACCGAGACCTGTTCAAGGGCAAGCATTGTGGCCAGGCTTGGATCACAAAATGGCTTAGGCCAAAATGGCTTCTCTTATGTCAAGAAAGCCATGCCTGGTTCTCTTTCTCTGGGGATCCCCTAACCTATCTGCTTACACAGTTTCAGTTTTTTGCGGGGACTTTACCGAGGACTCTAGCCTGGGAGACAGCCTCTCAGTAGCTCCGAAGAGGTAGGGGAGCCAGGATATATATGAATTTTTTGATTGGGAAATACAGGCGGTCAAGCATACATCTTGGTAAAAGATTACTACTAATCACAAAAGACAGACATCTCAAGTTAATGATTTTAGTGCCTTCTATGTATGGGAAGATGCAAGAATCGGGGGTCATTGAAATTCTCCCTTAGATCCACATCTTAACTAGGGGCCCACATCCAAAGCACAGCGCACTTCCTCTTGTTTTTCCCTATCATGAATTCGCCTCAGGGCACACTGCTGGTGGGCGACTGCAGTGGGTTGCAATTTAATCCTCGTGGAACTAGAATGGTGGGCAGCATTTCTGTTGTTTTTTGGGTTTTTTTGGCTGCACCACACAGCAGACTAGGGATTGAACCCGTGCCCCCTGCAGTGGAAGCGCCGATTCCTAACCACTGGACCGCCAGGGAAGTCCCTGCAACATTCTGTTTACAGGACTCTGAACTTCAGGGGTAACCAGCATTCCTGGGGGACATTCTGATTTCATCCCCTTGAATTCTTTTCCTTGCTTTGGTTTTTAATGCTGGTCTGATCCACTCAAGTGAATCTCAACATTTCTACCACCCCGTGAGTCTCAACCAGACTGCCGTGATGTGCTTCTGGACCCTTCCACAAGATGTTGGCTGGGCCTGGGTCTCCTTCCCCTTGTCATCCTGATCTCCTGGGGCAGACCGCTCCTCCCGTCCCTCCCTTGAGCTCTATCACCGCATTGGCGCTCAACCCCAAGGGCTGGCTGGCATCCCCCTTGGTGGCAGTGACGCCGAGGACGCTGTATTCATGTGTGTCACGGGGCCCATTCTGCGCAGAGCTGCTCACCTGCTCCTGTGACCCGGGCCCGGGATGTGGGCCACAACCCGAGCCCTCGCAGGGACCACTGTCCCGCCCTGCTGCACAGCGATGCCTGGACCCTGGACCCAGGCACATCGGAGCTTCTGGCCAGCCTGGACCCAGCCCTGCTGTGTTCCCTCCCACCACCCAGGAGACATGACAGCATCCTGAAGGATAAACGTATCACTCTCTGCAAGGCGCCCAGCTGCAGCCCTTGGTTCATTGCTCCTCAGGCACCAGCCCAATCAAAGAATCCCCTTGGCTTAGAACTCAGACACTCCCCCAGTGCAGACGCTGGGAACCCCTGGCTTAGCCACAGACCACAGTCGGGCTTGCCGGGGGAGTAGGCCTGTAGCAGCGAGGGCTGCCAGCTCGGGGAGCAGCACCCCTGCCCTCCAGCCAGGGCCCAGGCCTTCTCCAGGGGAGTCCCCCCCCACTCCTCCCATAGGTCCTTGGCATGGACATCTCACTCACCCACTTACTGAGCTCCTGCCCCCCTCCCCACCATGCTTTGTGTCCTCCTCAGCCTGACTGGCCCAGGCACCCTGTACCCAAGTCCCGGAACCCCGGCTGGGGGGTCCCCTCCCCTCCCGCCCAACCCCATCCCTCCCTCTGTAGGGTCCTGCCTTCCACCCAGAAGCAGGCTGACCTCTGCTAGTTTCTCTGTCCAGTCCAGTCCTGTCCGGAGGATAAACTTCCCAACCCTGCCCGGCCAAGGGCAGCTAGCTGTGGTCTCCCGCGACCCTCTTCCCTACTGCCTCCCAGTGGGCCTCAGGGTGGGGACCCTCAGACCCTCTACACCTGTGGCTCTGCATCTCTGCTGCCCCCTCCCCCTCAGTAGGACCCTGATGGGAGGGGCGGTCTCAGGCTGTGGGCCACACCTAGAGCGGGAAAGGGTGGGAACATCTGTGTTTATTTGAGGCACGAAGCAGCAGGAGGGCTCCGGTGTGGCGGTGGAGGGAGGGGCCCGAGAGCAGCTGGATTTCGGGCTGGGAGCAGATTCCTGGGTCAGCAGCCTAGACCTGGGGACAGTGGAAGGCCTGTCTTCCTAAAGGCTGCCCTCGAAGTGAGTGAAATGAGGCGTGCAGAGACGCCAGGGGAAAGGGGTTCTGTGCTGGCGCTTGGGGTTCTAGGGGCTGCGGATGCCGGGCTCCTGACGCTTTTACTCCCATCCTCCCCCCACTCAGGCCGAGACCTGGCCACACACTCACCCGTGCCCGGCAGGGCACACAGACCACACGCCTGCCCACACAGCACATCTTCCGCACCTGCGGGCGGACAGCGCCTGGACAGGCGCAGGCCTGGGACCAGGTGCCCCTGCCAGCATGTCCCTGGGACGTGGTTCTGACTCTGGGGCCCTCAGGCTCCATTCCCAGGTTCTCCCTGGAAGGCTGACCGGGAAGTAAGGGCAGCCGGCAGGTGTGTGGGTGCAGGGGGCAGGCCTGCCTGTGGGGACCCAGGGCCTAGAGGGTGGACTCAGCAGGGTGAGGGGTCTAGGGGAGGGGGCTTCGAGATCCTCTTGGGTCTGGGAGGAGCTGGGCTTTCCTTCCTTCCTGAGCTTTGGGAGTCTGAGCCGGGCACAGGGTCCCGGGGGTCAGGGCCCAAATCGTAGCAGAGCCGACAGCAGGCTGAGCAGGAGCCCGAGGCCCAGCACAGTGGCGCTGGCCCGCAGCCCACCGTCGGCCGCACTGATGTTGCACAGGAAGCTCTGGCAGCAGTGGGTGCCCACGGACGCCACGCCGAGATTGACGCTCGGGATGGGGCAGATCGGGGAGCAGCCCTTGTTCAGGGTGTAGCCAAAGTCCACCACGTTCCCTGCACAGGAAAACGAGGTTGTGAGTGGAGGGGCAGAGAGGACAGGACGGGTGGGGGAAGCCTGGCCGGCCTGCGTCTGCACTCACCGATGCCCGCGGATGCAGAGATGGTCACACAGTAGTTGTCTGTATCGGAGCAGACGGTGGGCTTCAGGCAGTACCAGTTGCTGTTCTTATTCACGCAAGAGAAGCACACCAGGGAGTGGGCTGCAGAAGGAGGGATGCCTGTCTCATGCCCAGGAGTCTTCCTGTGTCCCCTCCCAGCCCGGACCCAGAGGCATGAGGACACCCCATCCTGTGCAGGCATTGACTGAGCAACTACGGTATCCTGGGCCCGGGCTGGAGACCCAGAAGACAAGGACACCAGACCCTGGCTCTGGAGGAGCTCCAGTGATGCCCCAAGTGTCCAGGCAGGGCTGAGCCGCCAGTGGGGGCGGGGGTAGGAGGGACCGCTTCGCCGTGGGAGAGGAAGCTGTGAGGTGGCACAGAGTAGGTGACATGGGCACCGCTCGGGAGAGAAAGGGGAGAGGGAGTCCAGGAGGAGGGCACAGCCCGCTCAGAGGCCTGGGGCCCCAGGGCACCTCACCTCGCTCCACACCCAGGAGGGCAGCCAGCAGCACCGGCAGGAAGACCTTCATTCTGGAGGGGACTGGCGTCCCGGCTGGGGTCTCACGAAGCCAAAGAAGTCAGCCCTGCGCTAAAGAGACAGCTCGCTGGAGGGCGGGGCTCACCACCCCTTGCGCAGGGCCCTGGGGCAGGGGCAGTGCCTTGATCTTCCCAGTGGGGTCCCGGACACTGGCCCTGGGGGCAGCCTGGTGTCCCCACTTCGTAGATGGGGGGAGCTGCCAGCTTCCAGCAGCAGGGCCAGGGCACAGAGGGTCTTTCTGCTCCGCTCCCAACCTTCCCCTCGCTCAGTGCAAACTCCTAGCTGAGACCCTTCCCCAAGTCTGCGGCACTTGCTGCTGGGGGAGGGGGGACTAGAGGCCAGATGAGGGAAATCATTAAGGTTCTCAGAATCACCCAGAAAGGGAGGTCAAGGGAGTGGCCCCTGCCCACGGTCCTGGGGGTGAGGGTGAGACAGGCTGGGACCTGGGATCCTCTATCAGAGTGCTTGCACCTGGACAAACGTCCCCTAGAGCAACAAGATACGAAGAAACTATAAGTGACTAAAAATAACTGCGCCCACGCACAGTGGGGCGACAGGGTACAAGAAGCCACAGACTACGTTTTTGAGGTGCTGGGAGCAAAAGCAGGGCACTGCACATCATTCCTGCCCAGTACCCCCAAGGGGGGGACAGGCCACCTAAGCTCTGCCTCCTGCCTGACCCACAGATCTGCCCCGTTGTCACCCCATTTAAGGACTCAAGTAGCTCCTCTCGGGAGCTGTTCCTTGTTTTTGCTTCCTTGTGCTGCAGCTCGAGCCCCAGTAAAGCCTTGCCTGGAATTCTCATCTGGCCTCTTAGCAATTTCTCGAGTCCAAGGGCCCTAGGGGGGGATGACGACCAGTAATATTAGCTGACCTGCGTCCAGAACTTTCCAGGGGCCAGCTCCGTGCCTGACATGGGGACCTAGAGATGGGCTGGGGGCATGAGGCATATCTAGCTGAGTATCCACCTGGGCAGCTTCTGTGCTGGGGCAGGGGCGAGGGGCTCTCCCATTCTGTGTTATTTAACGCTGAAGACAATGACCCCATACGTATCTGCTACTCCCCCCACTTCGTGGCTGGGGGAGGCTCAGGGAGACCCAGCGTGTGCCACCAGTCACCCCAGCGGGAACAGGCACAGGCTCTGGCAGGTGGCGGTGAGTCCCTGGGGGCTGTCCTGCACCAGGACCCTCCCTTGGGCAGAGGTCCTTGGCAGTGGGTGGAGAAAGCACTTTGAATGCGACCAGCTGGGGTTCTGGTTCTCTGTTTTGCAGGAGGCGCCGTGTGGGAGGAGCAGTCTGGTACCTTCTGCTGGGGACAGCCGTGGGCGGGCGGGGGAAGGGCTAGTCCCCAGGCACCGGGAGGAAGGAGAATGCCAGGGAGAGGACAGATTTTGGGAGGGGCTGGTGGAGACCCTGAGAATGGGCTTCAGGTCTGGGCAGGGGCTGACGTCTTGGGGTTGGGAGCAGGAGCTGCAGAGGTCCAAGAACAGCGCCAAGCCCAGCCGGGGCCTCTTCCGGGATCCCGGCAGTTAGGGAGGAAGGAGCCTCGGTTTCCTCCTCCACGAAGTGAAGTTCCGGCGGGAGGAGCTCTGAGCTGTCCTGAAGGAAGCTCTGGGGCGCACCTCCGCGGTCACGGCCAGCATCCCCACTGCCTGCTGCCAGGCACCCCACCAAGTGCGCCCTGCTGGGCTGAGTCCAGGCACTGGATACTAATGTGTCCACATTAGCAGGGCCAGGCGGAAGGGCGCCCGGAGGGGAGCCCGTGGGTTTGCGGGCAGGGCCATTCGGGACCCAGACTCTGCACTCCTCCCCCAGGCTCACAGGGCTGATCTCCGGGAGAGCCTGGCATTCAGTGACGCTGGGCCAGCAAGAGAGGTAGGAGCACGTCCTGGACCCCAGGGATGGAAGGGGCCAGGTGGCCCAGCGCAGGGGGCTGGGCTCCTAGGCACCTCATATACTTGCGTAATCTATGCCAAACAAGGTGCTTCCACTTCTTCCCAAGGCAGGCTCCCGTCCCCATGGTGACCCACCGGGGCAGTTAACTCTCTCCTTCCTGCCAGCGCGCCAAGATCCCAGCCCCTTCAAGTCAGGAAGGCTGGCCCCTCCCCAGTCCCCATGTGAGGGGTCAGGGGATGGGCCCTAGAGTTGGGCGATGGGCTCCCGGCGCCTGCGCAGCCCTAGGCTACCCAGCCCGGGAGGGCGCCCGGCTGCAGTCTCCGCCCGCTCCCGCCCTCGTCCTTTGGAAATACTGGGGAGGGCCGGGAGGCTTGGGGGCCGGGAGTGGAGGCGAGGCGCCCAGGGGCCGGGGCCGCTCGCAACCCCGACCCCCTGCCTCACGCAGGCCTCTCCCGCCTCCCTGGCGCCCCACTCGCCCGCTCCCCCTCCTCGCTGGGCAGGGCCCGGTCCCCGCGCCCCCGCCCGCCCGGCCCGGGCCCTCACTCACCGCAGGCGGACGCAGATCCCCGGCCCGGCCGCGCACTCAAGCCTGCCCCCGAGCCCGACACCGCGGAACCCCGCTCTCCCGGGCGGCCAGGCGGCGCGCGAGCGCAGGGGGCGTGCGGGAGGCGGGACTTGGCGCCCAGGCCCCGCCCACCAGCCTCACCCCTGCGCAGGGCCCGTCGCAGCCGGTCCGTCTGGTCCGCTTGGGCGGGGACGTATCGCGACAGCCCGGCCAGGCTGGGCAGGGGTGGGGGAGGCCCCCAGGTGGCCGGACACTTTTGAGGTGGAGCTCGGGGGAGGGGATGCGTCCGGGGAGGCCGAGGGGGCAGTACTCGGAACCCCTTCTGCAGAGTGGGATGGGGGCTGCGAAGAGGCGTTCAGCACGCCGCGCCCGGGCCCCGGGCTCGCCTGGCGCCCGGCTGTTAGACGTCCCGTGGTTGCGGGGGAGGGGGGGAGGTGACAGGACGAGGGGGCTTCCGGGGCAGTGATTGCGGGCCACAGTGCCTTCCAGCAGGAGATCCGGGCCGCACCAGCGTCTTGACCCTCAGCCCAGCAGCACTCAAGAGCCCCCTGGGTGCTCCCCTGCATCCGGGGCTGGGTGCGGGGCGCGTCCTCACAAAGCCAGCCTGACCTGACCCTCTCAGCGCGGAACCGAGCGGCCCCTGTTAGAGTGAAGCGGGCCGCGCTCAGTCTGACGCCAGTGCGTTTCCCGTGTTCTGTCTCCAGGTGCCATTAATTGCCTTTCAGCAAACGTTCCCAGAGCACCCACTGTGTGCGGCCCTGCGTCCCCCACGCCGGGCTTGTGAGCCAGGCTCAGGGGCCAGGCTCTGCAGCACCCCAGGCCCTGCTCCTGCTTCTCCCTGGCGGGGGTGGAAGAGCCTCGCAGCCGGCGGGAGCTGGAGGTGCCAAGGCCTGCCCGTGGGCGGGGGCTGCCAGGCAGAGCGCCCTTCCTGTACGTGTCACCGTCTGCTGGTTCCTTTCTCTTCGTGCAGAGTCCTCTCAGCGCCTGATGGGTCCCTGCAGATTCGCACTTCTTACTTTCACAGCACATTTCCTGTTGGAGCTGTTTTTTGCACGTGACCTTTTCTTGCAGCCTTTCTGGGTGTCATCTGCTGGTGGCATCAGCGGTGACAGTGGGGGAGGGCCCCAGGAGAAGTGGCCTCTTAACTATACAAGGGAGAGGGACTGAGGCAGGATGGCGGGGTGGCCAGGATGGAGCAGGGTGGGAAGAGGGATCCTGTAACAGGAGAAGAGTCCCATGGGCAAGGTAGGGGTACACGAGGCACCATGTGATTATGCATGGATACGAGTGATTGTGTGATTGTCTGCTGAGTGGGTTTGTGTGTTCAGAGTTCTGGGTCGGGTCAGCTTCTCCTATGGTCTTCTTTGATGACCAGATGACAGGAGAGTGGGATAGATCGACTTGGAGAGGCTTTCGGGGCTTTTTCCTTGGAGGCTGACGGTGGGACTCTGTGTGTCATGAGATGTCCCAGCTGAGGAGTGATGACATCCTCGGGGTTACACAGCCCTGGGGCCCAGGGACATGCAGTAGGCTGTGGCCTTTGGTTAGCCCCCTTCTGGGTCTCACCTCTGGGGAGGAACTGCCTCACCTCCGCCCCCTCCCCCTCAACATAATCTGAAAACTGTGGCCAGGAGGACGGACGGCTGGTTCCCTTGAGCTTGATGCTTGCTCTCAGCATACGGTCCAGTCAGATTTGTCTGATGGGGGTGAGGGTGGGGTGTGTGTTGAGGGGGCGGCCAGATTAGCCTGCTGCACTCAGAAGGCCACGCCCTCGAACACATGGCAGCCCTGGGAGGTGTGACTTCCTGGTCTATATCCATGAGCTTGACGTAGTAGCCAGGCTCATCAGCCAGGGGCGTTT
Source organism: Balaenoptera ricei (assembly GCF_028023285.1). Lineage (NCBI taxonomy): Eukaryota > Metazoa > Chordata > Mammalia > Artiodactyla > Balaenopteridae > Balaenoptera > Balaenoptera ricei. The sequence goes on from NC_082655.1 coordinate 1,383,603, forward strand.
CCTGGGACCAAAGTGATGCCACGGGGGCTTTCCTAAAAGGCCCACCCACCCTTGGGGGGCCCACTCAGTCTCCCTCCTTCAACCTTGGGCTCTGGGAACTTGCCTCTCACCCACTGGACACCTGCTGGAATGGCCAGGTGTGTATCTCCCCACTCTCGGGTCTAGTCATTCTGCAGATACCTCTGCCTCTGTCTCTGCTTCCCTTCCTTCCGGCCTGCCCCCCCCCCCCCCGCCAGAGATGCCCACGCCCCCTGTGACCCTGCGGCTTCTCCTTTCCACACAGACCTTAAAATCTGACCTTGTGCTGCCAGTCCCACATGTCACAAATCCCAGGAGGCCCAAATGCCCAGGCCAGCCCCCTGCAGTGCACTTGGGGCTTGTGACGGGGCAGTTCAGGGGAAGCGTGGTGGCCAGGGGAGCAGGCACACAGTGAGTCCAATGAGCTATCTCTAACTAAGCCTCCCTATGCTGGGGAAGCAGGTCCGAACTCGCCAGGTGTGTCATCTCTGCCACCTGGGCCTCGCATACACATCCTTCCAGGGCAGACATGACGTAGGACCGCCAGCAGGGGAAATTCAGTTACCTGGATCTCTCCGGCTGGGTGCCACGTGATGACAGTGGCCATCCACAGTGTGCCTGGGGCGGGAGCTGCTCGTCTCATCATGGCCCAGAGTCCCGCGGCCACCGTGAGGTGGGTGCCTTTGGGTCACTCTGAACCTCTCCTCTCGGAAGCACCTCAGACACGTGGCAGTGGGTGGGATTTCTGGGCGAGCTTGGCTCAGAGCTGCAACTTTCTCTCTATCTCCCCTGGGCACGGAATCGCCCACCTCATAGGGTCTCAAGAGACCTGGCAGGCAATGGCCTGGAGGGGCACAGGCACCCTGGGGCCTGGACACTTTGGCCAGGACTGGGGCATCCTGGCCAACCACCTTGTTCCCTGCTCCGTTTTACTGATTTTCCCTGCCTTGAGGTTGGGATTAGGTTTATACGGCCCCTCAGCATCCAGTGCTTTTAGTCTTTTTTAAAAAATATATTTATTTATTTATTTGGCTGCACCAGGTCTTAGTTGCAGCACATAGGAAACTGCGGCATGCGGGATCTTTAGTTGTGGCATGTGGGATCTAGTTCCCTGACCAGGGATCGAACCTGGGTCCCCTGCATTGGGAGCACAGAGTCTTAGCCACTGGGCCACCAGGGAAATCCCCAGTGCTTTTAGTCTTCTCTCATCTGGGCCAGTTCCTGTCCGAGGATATGTCCTCTAAGGACTTCTTGTCCCCAAGAGTGACCTTTTACAGACAGAGTGTAATTTCCTCAGAATGTCCAGAAGGTGGCCAGCCCCCGTGATCTGTCCTGATTTCTGGATTCTAACAGTCCATGGTTCTGACCAGGAGGAATTCTACATAAAGCTGCCTGCACCCATGTGCCTGGCTTTCTGGTGTGGTCATACCAGCATTGGCTGGGACCTCGCCCCATGCACACCCAGGGCGGGGCTGGGCAGGTTGGGAAGGCCACAGGCTCCATCCCCACTATCAGAGGGCCTGGTTGGAGTGAGGCCCCTGCAGTGGGGGCACATGGACACCCCCCCACCAAGTTCTGGCGCCCCTCCCAGCTCTCCCCTGGTCTCTGGTGAGAAATGGAGTATTTCCTGCCATATCAGTAAACAAAGGATGTCACAGTCATCAGCGATTGCAGCCCTCCCACAGGAGCCGGTAAGCCCTGAGGAAACTCAGGGCTGCTGAAAGGAATACCTGCCATCTAGCAGCCATCAGACTGCAGCCACTCCCTACGGTGAGCCCTGAGGAAACTCAGGATGTGAAAACACAGGATACTGGCCCCAGACAGCTGAGGTGCATATCAACTGGCTCCCGCCTCGCCTCCTCAGAGCAGTTCTCTTGGGATTACTTGAGGTGCCTCCCAGGCTTGAAGTCCTAAAACGTCCGGCCGAGTAAAACATAACTCTCAACTTTTAGGTTGTGAAAAATGTTTTAAGTCCTCACTGGGGTCACTCTGTACACTCTCCATGCTGCCTTGCTCCCTCTTCTAAGGCTGCCTGAAAGCTCTGAGCTTGCCAAGTTCTTTGAGCTTTTCGCAAACTGCCGATCTCCAGGGCTGCTTGCTTTTCCGATCCAGTTTGCCTCACAGCTTCTTGGGCAGCCCCTGTCCTGAGCACTGCCCAATGGGTAGAGGTGGATGCAGCCTTGGCCAAGTGTCCTCCTGCATGGCCCCCCTCACTGGCCTGCTTGCTCCCAGGTCCCCACGCTAGCCAGGCTGGTCCAGGAAACCAGGGAACGACCCCTTTGGCCCGTCAATCCTCGTCCCCCCTTTAGAAGTCACTAGGCCTCCCTCCTGCTCGCCCGTCCCTTCTCCTGGCTGTCCTGAAGGAGGTCTGGGCACCCCTTGGGCCTGGAGTGCCCTCTGGTGCCAGGTGCTGGTGCCCCAGAGCCCTGCAAGGTTGGCAGGTGAGGCAGGAAGTGAAGCGGCCCAGATCTTCCAGCGCGGAGGCTGAGCAGCATCTGTGCTGGTGGTCCAGCCCTCCCACCCTCAGCCACGCTTCATTCCTCAAGGCTTTGCTCCAGCTGCCCCTTTAGTCCAGGGCGATGTCAGACGCTTCATTCCTCAAGGCTTTGCTCCAGCTGCCCCTTTAGTCCAGGGCGATGTCAGACGGGTACAGGGCTCAGATGGGGGAAGCCTTCCTTCTTGGTATGTGCCATGGGGTGGTGACACTCCCTCCAAAGAGAGAGAGCCTGCTGGGGGAGTGGGGGAGGGAAGCCCAGCAGGGCAAAGGCGGAAGGTGGCAGGTCCCTCCACCCCGCAGGATGTGTGTAAAATTTATCCGGGCTGTACTCCTAACTCATGATTCCTGGGGAACGTTCTGCTGGCAGAGACTACTGAGGTTTGGGTGACGCACACTTTGAATTATGGGGGGCACATTTGCTGCTGGATGGCCCCTAGTCCTGTCCTGGGTCTGTATCAGGCGTCACCGGGCGAGGCGGCGGTGTCTGAGCAGGGAGCCTGGAGCCACTGCCCTCGCGTCTGCGGAGGATGGGGGCTGACGGCGCCAAGGGGGAGCGGCGGCTGGGGTGCAGATGGGGCAATCGTCGCTCTCGGGCATTTTGGTTTCATCCTGCGAAGGGAAGGACATCCACCCGCGCCGGGTGTCAGCTGCTGTCTGCCTTTGCACGGTGCTCAGGCTCAGCCTGCGGTGGCGGCCGGGCCCAGGGCGGGGCCTCGGGAGGCGGAACGTGTCCCTGTCCCTGGTGCTCGCCGGGGCCGGGCTGGCACGCGGCAGAACGCACGGGTGAGGGCGCCGCCCGCCTCCCCAGTCGGCTCCACTGGCGTCCTGCACCCCACCTCGCTCCCCAAGTCCCCAGTTCCGGCTCCCCCGCCCCTCTCCAGCCAGTCCCCAGTCCCCTGTTCCCGCCCCCCGTCCGCAGTCTCCTCCCCCCGCCCCTCTCCATCCAGTCCCCAGTCCCCGCCCCTCGCGCGCCCTTCTGCCCTCGTTCGCCCTCTGGTGACCGGAGCGTGCAGTGCACCCTGCACAGGCTTCAAGGCCGCGGCCGGTTTCCCCTGAAAAGCTGTTCGCTGTTCTCTGTTCTCCTTTCTCCCGGACACGGTGGATTCACTCACACGGTCCCGGGGACAGGCCGGCTTCATCCTTTCCCTGCCGCTGCTTTTATCTCAGAGGCCTCCAGGCGGCTCCTGCCCTGGGCCCTGGTCAGGTGCCCCTGTAGTTCTCCCCAGCTTGAGTCTTGGGGTTTTACTCTCACAAGCACCTCTGCTTCAAGCTCCACAAGGTGTCCTGGGGGTGGGGAAGAGCCCCTCCGTGGGGACACTCTGATGTCCTGCCTGGGAGTGGGCTCCGGATGTCCAGGGGGGCGCTGGCACCAGGACCCTGCGGGCCCTCCCGGCAGCTCTGCCCGGCGGGCCGGGTGGGCCGGCTCTGAGCTCTTCCAACAGCGCAGCCGGGAGGCCGGGCCTGGCCCCTGTGCCGCCTGAGGGGCAGCAATCAGCCATCCCTGGCCACTGGGAGCCCAGATGGCCGGAGGCTGGACGTGCCTCTCACACCCACCGCTGCTTCACCAGCGTCACTCCAGACTCGGACTTCAGCGCAGTTCTCACAAGCCTCAGCCTGGCCAGCGGGTTGTCCATCAGAGGAGGCTCCCTTTGGGCTGAGGCAGCGCGGCTCAAGTGCCCGTCCATGCCCTGTCGCTGTCCTAACTGGCTCCTCTGGGGGAGATGGGATGTGTTCCCTGCGGCGGCCGCGCCGAGCCAGCGAGCGGCAGCAGAAGTCGGGGAGCGCGCAGGAGGCTCTCTGTTCTTCTCGTCTCTTGCTGCTGTCATGAGACCTTTTGCAAACCAGCTTGTTTGTAAAATTTCTACTAGGAAATGCAGAAAAGCCGGCCCTCAGCACCCCCCGGGGAAGGAGGTGGTCAGCGGGTCGTCCCCAGCCCCCGCCCCTGGGCGATAAGCTGCACTGGAGTGTGCCCCACCCCGGGGCTGCCCGCGTCCCGAGAAGCGCAAACCCACCTCCTCTCTGCTCCGCCCACACCCTTTGCCCCAGGTCAAGGGCCCGCCCGTGTCTCCCTACACCCGCCTCACTACCCCGTGTCCATGACTCCTCCATGCCGGGGAGGGCAGGCGAGGGGCGGGGAGGGGGGTGTCAGTTTGGGTGCTCTGAGAAGCAGACCCCCAGGGAGAGAGAGAAGGGCAGGATCTGGACGGAAGCCTGTGAAGGGCAAGGGAGGAGGGGCAGGGTCAGATGGGAGAAGCTTCAGGACGTTGCAGGCCAGCCCTGTGGAAGGAGGGAGGGGAGAAGGCAGGGATGGAGGGGGGACCCCGCCAGGAGATGGGGGCCCCTGGAAGAGCAGGTGGGTGTTGGCGGGGCCCCCGCTCAGCGCTGCCATGAAGGCCTGGGCTCCTGGAACCGCTCCGCACGCGGGCTCTCTCTAGAAGGGACTTCCCTGGGTACTGGGGAAGGGAAGGGGGGGAGGGAAATTGTTTAAAAACGGGCTTTGTCCTGACAACATTTACTCTACTGTATGTCTCATGGCTTTAGGGTCTGGCAAAAGAAGGGAGCGTTCACTGTTCCTGGCCCCCAAGAGCCAGGCCTCAGCCTGCGTCCCCGGAGAGAATTCTCTCTGGGCCCTGGGTGGGACTCAGGCTATGGGTGAGGCCCAGCCTTGGTCAAGCACAGGGCATGTGGCTGGCGCCCAGGCACAGTCCTTCGCCTACCTGGGGCGGTCCCCAGCCCCTCCCACCCCTCCAGGAGGCTCAGCCTGAGCGAGCACACACTCACATGGTTGTTTTTTTAAAAATAAATTTATTTATTTAATTTATTTTTGGCTGCGTTGGGTCTTTGTTGCTGCACGTGGGCTTTCTCTAGTTGCGGCGAGCGGGGGCTACTCTTCGTCCCGGGGCGCGGGCTTCTCATTGCGGTGGCTTCTCTTCTTGCGGAGCACGGGCTCTAGGCGCGCGGGCTTCAGTAGCTGTGGCTCACGGGCTTAGTTGCTCCGCGGCATGTGGCATGTGGGATCTTCCCGGACCAGGGCTCGAACCCATGTCCCCTGCATTGGCAGGCGGATTCTTAACCACTGCGCCACCAGGGAAGCCCCTCTTACATGTTTTTGACCAACATCTGCCATGAGAAATATATTTCTCATTATGACCAACACATATAAATTCTTGCTGTGTGGAGGCACTAGGTATTTTCGATTCTGTCCATTTCTACCTTAGGGACAAAGCCCCTAGTTCATGACATTTATTTTTCAGATGGCTTATTAGAGCTCTCTATAGGAAACAGAGTAATTTATGTAATAAAAGCATTGAGTTGGAGAAAGAAATGGAATGTAAAATGGAAATGAACTTGATTTGAGCCACATTAGATGGGAGCTTGGCCACCCTTTACTGAGAGGCAGTGAGCAACAAAACAAACACAGACGCCGGCACAGGGTCATCATTCATCCTGCACGTGCGGGGCACACATCAGAAATAAGGCAAAAAATTATCCTCCCTGGAGCAAGAAAGGAAGGAAATTTCCTGCCTCTCTCTTCTTGGAGCAATCACTTTTGAAAACTGGTCGTGATGAATTCTCTCTCTTGAGAACTGAGCTAACTTGAGATGGAGTTAAATCCTTTTAAAAGGTGAGTTTGGGGTGAGCCGTGTGTCAGTGCTGCAGTGCCGCGAGGACCAGTCACGGTAGACCTGGAGAACTGGCATGCAGCAGGGGAGCTGACCGTCTTTGCCATCTCTCAGCTTAGCGACCGCCCGTGACGTGCCCGGCGCTCTGTTTAATGCTGATTCAGTAACACAATTCACGTGCAGAGGTTTTCTGGGTTTGCAGGAGATTTGTTTCTAATTCTACTTCCCAACGCGCCTGTTATCACCAGCATAGTTAGGGCACTAACTTCAGTTCCTGGGGGTCCTGGTCCTTCAGGACCACCTCTGCACGCCCAGCTCCCTCCCCTGCAGCCCCTGTCCTGGCTGAGCTTGGCAGCCCCTTTCTGGGGGAGGCTGCACAGTCACAGTGGAGTCTCTGGTCCCCCTCCCTTCCCCAGTAGATGGAGGGTCCTGGGGGAGTGCTGTCTGGCTCGCAGTGGGTCTTCACCAGCTGGCCATCACTCTCTAAGGGAGGGGAGGCTGTGGACGGGTCAGCAGAGGCCAGGCCATGTGGCCCTGAGGGCCGACTTTTGCACTGTTTCTGGGAATTGGCTCTCCCCTCATGGCACAGGTTTCACCTCTGCCTCACTCAGAATCCCCCACTGCAGGAGTGGCCAGGGAAGTGGGGTAGAGGGATCTGCCCCAGACCCTCTTGTCCTGGGTGGGCAGGGGCGGCCCCTCCCCCACTGGGTCCCCAGCCCCCTGGCTTGCTTCCTTGGGGCCAAAGGAGCCACCCGCCCGTCTTGGTGCCCCTCACCTCTCCTCTGTTGCCCATGCTGGGCCAGGAAAAGGAAACTGGAGGGGTGCCCTGGCCACACTCTGGTGGGATGCCCAGCCCTGCATCTTCACTGAGCACACAGCGTGCACACACGCCAGCACCAGCCCTGTGCACACACGCCAGCACCAGCCCTGTGCACACACGCCAGCACCAGCCCTGTGCACACGACGCCAACACCAGCCCTGTGCACACGACACCAACACCAAACACACACCAAACACAGAACACAGGTGCAGGGACTTCCCTAGTGGTCCAGTGGATAAGACTCCGCGCTCTCAATGCAGGGGGCCCAGGTTCGATCACTGGTCGGGGAACTAGATCCTGCATGCATGCCGCAACTAAGAAGCCTGCATGCTGCAACGAAGATCCCGCGTGCTGCAACTAAGACCTGGCGCAGACAAAATAAATAGTAAATAAATAAATAAACAAATAAATATTAAAAAAATTTAATTTAGAACACACGTGCACACAGCGCACACATGCACACATAGGCACACGCACACTGCTCCCTCTGGTACCCTGTATTCCGGGAGGCCTCCCTCCGAGGGTGACCAGCGTCTGGGCCACGGAGGGAAGTGAGGCACCTGCCCCCCGACAGAAGAGCCAGAGGAGAGGGCCGGGGGCTCTTGTTCCTGGTTGGGCAGCGGGGCCAGTGGGACAGACAGACTCGAGTCAGCCAGCTTTCCCAAGGTGGCCACTGTGCAGGTCTGTGCCCACGGGCCTTGCAGATTCGGATGTTCCCAGGAGGTGCTCTGGGGGCTGGGGGGTGAAGGGCTGGGACCTGGGACCTCAGTGTGTGTGGCGCCTGGGGGGTGTTTCTAGCTCACAGACCGCTGGGCAAACCTGTGAGCATCAGCTGCCAAAAACACGGACGGCTATGATTGACTAGGGGGTCTTAGAACGAGGCGAAGTGAAAGCCCTGGAATGTCAGCCATGGGCATTGGGAAGCAGGGAGTGGCCGGGGCCTCTAGGGGCGGTGTCGGGGTGAGAAGACCAGGGCACAGTGTGGAGGTGCGGTGCCGGACTGGGCTGTGGACCCAAGGGAAGAACTGATGGACGGCGGGGGATTCCAAAAGGGCCTGAGGGTCTGGCACCGGTGCTGAGTTCCTGTTTTTGGCGGCAGTGCTACGGTTATATAAGAAGTTAACATTTGGGGAAGATGAGGGAAGCAATTCTAGAAACGCTGCATTATTTTTGAAACATCTTTGTACGTGTGAACTGATTTAAAAATGAAAAGTTAAAAATGTTTTAAAAGCAGCACGGAGTGGGCTTGGCGGGAGCTGAGTGATTTTGGGGGTTCTCGTAGGAGGCCGGGGTGGGGGGGCCCCGGCCTGCAGCTCAGAGGAGGGAAGATGAACCGTGTTGGGACTTGGGTAGGGGCGTCACGGAGAAAACATTTCAGGTGGATCAAAACTCAGACTGCAAGTGGAAAACTTAGAGGTCTTTAGAAGAAACGTAAGACCACCTCTTCACGTAGTAACAGAAAACATTTTTAAGTAATCCACCGATACGTTCAAGAATACGAACGGTGAAAAAAGTTTGCCTGTTATCATGATACAGCAATCAAAAAGAAAAGAAGAGATGGCAGGCTGAAAGAAGATTCTTTCAATAATTAGTAGCCACTCATCACGATGGAAGATTAAAAAGCCCAAGAAATTGCCTGGCGGAGGAATCCAGGCTGATGGTTGTGCCTCAGGCCTCTGCAGGAGGACGGGGCCTGGCTCCCGCCCCTTGGGACACGTGGGCCCCTTGCGTCCTGCAGGGAGCGGTCAGTCCTCCCGCAGAGGGGCTCATACTCCCCTCGCGTGGTGAGACTGCTGGAGGCCATGGTGCCCGAGGCCCAGAGGCCTCGTGCATTTCTCTGGCTCCCTCAGCGTGTGGTTTCCGTGATCGTGGCCGCCGCCTGGTCCCAGGACAGTGAATCAGCCTCCAGCTGCCATCTGCACTCCAGGCAGAGTGGTGGCAAGGAGGTGGCCAGGAGGGAGGGGTGGTTCCTGTACTAGGAAAACGAAGGTTATGGAATATCCCAGGAGACCAATGCCAGCAGTGAGTCTCAGATAGGACAGACGTGCATGCGTGTGTGCGTGTGTGTAGGTATATGTGTGAATCTCTGCGTGTGTGTGTATGTGTGCGTGTGCCTGTGTATGGGCATCTGGTGTGTGTGTGTGTGCTGTGTGTGTGTATGTGTGTTACCAAACTCAGGCCCGGCTGCTCACTGCTCGAAAATCATTACCTGGTCATTGGTTACTTAGTCTTCATTTCTACTTCTTCGATCCACAGAAAGAACCAGCAGTTTAGCAAGGTATCGTGTGATCAAAACATTTGGAAGGTGTGCTTGAGCCAGAGATGAGTAGAGCATGGCGGGAGCCCGGTTTCAAGTCAGTGATAAGACAAAGGGGACCTCCTGCAGAGAACTCTTTCCTGCCAAAAGCTGCTTACACTTGTGTGTGTGTGTGTGTGTGTGTGTGTGTGTGTGTGTGTCTGTAGGGGAAGAAGTGCTTTAAAGCCGCTTCCCAGGAGAGAACTGCTCTCCTGGATGGCCTCACCCTAGGGCCCCTTCTGCTCTGGTGGGCAGAGTTTGGTACTGGGGACCTGGGTCCTCAGCAGACTGTGCCTCTACCTCCCCAGGTGGCGCCACCCACAGCAGGTGCCCAGCCTTATCCCACCCCTCCTGTTAAGTACTCACTGTCCAGAGAGGAGGTGGCTTCCAGAGGCTTCCTGGGGAGGGGTCTTATGATCTCCCTCTCGCTATGCTTTACTCAATCATGCCAATTCTGCCCCTTCCGACCTGCCCCCGGCTGCACAGGGAGCAGGGAGGTGACGTTGGTTCCTGAGCTCCTCACGCCCGGCAAAACCACAGGCATGCGCAGTGCGGGTGGGGCTCCTGCGTCGGCAGCCAGCACTGCCTGCCCTGCGTGTGCCAGAAACCTGTCCGGACCAGTGGCTTCCCTCACGTCAGTGGTCCTAGAAACACACAGCAAAGAAGGCTGATCTGGAAAAGCTAGATGCCACATCTGTTGTCATGTTAATCTACCAAGGACACCTCTGTAACTAGCTTGCCCAACCTTCATACGTGGAGGAATGGCGCTCTGACCTGGGAAGCACATGCCTGGTTCTCATACTGGTCTGTCTAATTCTCTGTAGAGGAGCAATTTTGTATCTGGTGGTTAATTAGACACAAGTTTGGTGGCAGAAACCAGCTCCTCTGAGAAATGTGATTGAGAACATGGAAATATAAGTGAGAAAACCACTCACCACGGTACAGTGTCTGTGATGGGCATTCTTAGTCTTCAAATTACAGACCTGCTGAAACCGCTAGGTGGTGTTTTGGCGGGGGTGGGGGTGGGTGGTGGTGGTGGTGGTGGTCCGAGGAGCTCCAGTTCTTTATGTCTCAGCGCAGAAAGAATTCAGCGAGAGGCAAAGTAGTGGACAGAAGTGATTTATTAAAATAGGATGTTTGTGAGGCTTACACATTGCGCTGCCCTGAGTACTTAGGGGGTTATATTTTTCGAATCAAAGGAAAAGAGGGGAGGGGGAGAAGACCACCTTCTTCCTCGTTCTTCGAGTCTCCCAACGTCAACTCCTCCTACATGTCGAGCAGGGGAGTTTTTGACCCTATATGGTGCATCCGGGACTTTCATGGCACCATGGAAAAATTATTTCAGGTCTCAGTATAATGAGGGTGTTTCATTTTGAAATGTCCCCTTTCCCTAAATTACTGTGTTTGTGTGTGCAGAGAGCGTGTCCTAGGGGTCATTACCTTGTTGATACCACTGGGCAGGATGTATGGCTTATCTTCCCACTATTGTTTTATTGCCTTGAGGCATGACTCGCACTTTCATTGCATGGCTTTTTTGGTAAGCAAGTTAGCTTGGTTTTGTTGTTAGGCGGGCCTGTCTGGCTTTGATGCGAAGCGACTTGCTCTGCCTTATGAGTCAAGCAAGCCCACATTGTTTCAGGATTTTCTCATTACTTTCTCAAGTGATCACGAACTGACTTCGGTCTCCCAAAGCCACCTAAAATTTCCTCTCTGTTTACGATCCCCTGGCGGGATTTTCGAGCTGACCCTGATTATCCTTCTCTATCCCTATCACTATGCTCTTCTCAATCACTGAAACAAACTCTTGATATTTTGGAAAAACTACTTGCTCCTTTTGAAAACTATTTTAAGAACTCATCTTTGGGGTCAGGAGCATTTGCCAGACTGCTTTCTGTCCCCAGAGCAAGGGCAAATGGCGAGCTCAAGGTTTTAATTCCCACAGATCGTATCATAGATGTTTACTGACGTTTTCATTAAGTATGGCTAAAATGCTGACGAAGATTTCCTCTGTAACAATTAATGAAGAATCACAAATGTGGGGGACTATATTGTATTTCCATAAACCAAAGTGCCCAGCCAACAGGGTACCCGTGACCAGAAGGTCTCCGGGCCTAACCCTCTGTGTCTGCAGATGTTGCCGTTGTCTTAGACGTGATTGATCTGGGTGGCGGGGGAGTGTCTCGGTGGCCCTGGGTCCTCATGGGGTGGGGCTCTGGCTGGGCGCTGGACCCTCTGAGGCCTGGCTTTCTCACAGGTGCATTTCTCGGCAAGGGCCGTTCCTGGGGTTCTTGGGACCCACGACCTGGCCAATGGGAGAGTTTTTTGAAACATCTTTCTTAAAAGTGTCAGGGGATGACTGGAAGCTCCTTGTCGAGAAGGAGTACCCTGCCTGGGACGTCCCTCAGGCTCCGCTGCCTCTCCTCAGGGGCCACCAGGGGCTCTCCTGGGGGCTCCTCACCTGCCACGCCCCAGGCACTCCCTACACAGATGGGTCTGCCCACATTGTCACCCCCCCCAAGGCCCCTCCTCCAACACCCTTACATTCGAGGTCCCTGGTTACCCCGCAGGCCAGAGGGGACAGCCCTTGCCCGGGGTCACCCAGGGGGACAGGACCGCGAGGTCAGGAGGAGGGAGACTGGCCCACCAGGCTGGGGGGGAGGGTACCTGTGCAGGCCCGCTGGAGGCCAACAAGGTATGCATGGGGTCTTCAGACCCCTCTTCCCGAGAAGCAGCTCCTACCCCGTACACGCCCACCCCCGGACCGCCCCACTGTGTGCCTGTGTGGTGTCACCGCCCACCCGAAGCCGACTGCCCTGTTGAGGCTGGGGAGATGCGGGAGGGCAGGGTGCTGAGGGAGAGGCTTCTGGATTTCCAGGCCTCAGAGGCCCTGCCCAGACCCGCCCCCAGGCCCATCCCAGTGGGGAGAGGCCCCCGCCCCACCCCCCTCAAGTCTGGGATGGCCGCGCCATGTTCAGGGCTTTAGGCTGAGTCTCCCTTGTTTTCAGCTCAGGGAGTGAAGAAGGCGGGAGGAGTTTGGTCCGCTCCCACTCTGCTTGGCGCTGACGCGCAGGGGCGCGCGGAGGAGGAAATGCTTCACGGGGAAGAGCGGGGACCCCCACCGCTGTGCAGAGCTGGCCCCTCCGGGACAGGCGCCCCTATTCCCAGCCCCCGGCCATCGGAGCTCGCCCGGCCCAGGGAAAACGGGCTTGAAGCAAAGTCTCCCTTCGAGGGGGGGGTCACAGGGGACCCCACCCTCTCCCTGATGGGGCTGAACAGCACGCAAAGATCAGGAGGATGTGGAAAGCGTTTATTTTCGCTGTGAGTCGAACCCCGCCGGATGGGCTGTGGCCTTCGGTCTCCTACAGGCCCCAGTCCAGCCAGCGACCCTCAGTTTCTGCATCTTGAGTCAGTGGTTAATTGACGGCGTTTGCAAAACCTGTCAGGCTTGCTGGCACAGCAGGGCGCTGGGCGCCTGGGGCTGGGCTGGCCGGGTGGATGGGGCCCCTGCGCCGGGCCCTGCGAGGGGACGAGTCCCGGCACAGCCTGTGTTTGCTGAGCACGCGCGGGTCTGAGCGCACACGTCTGCGCGGGCGTGCTGCTCTGGGACCGCCGTGCCGCCCCCGCGGAGCCGCGATCGCGAACGATGCCCCTCCCCATCTGAGTCCTCGCCGCAGGCGACCTCGCCGCAGGGGTCGTCACAGCAGGGCCCAGAGGAAGGTAGGGCCCGGGCTGAGCAGGAGCCCCCCCCCCCTACCCCGGCCAGGGCCCAGAGGCTGCGCCCCGCCGGGGCCACTCCATCACACAGGTCCTTTGCATAGCAGGTCCCGCCCCGCGCTTCAGACTTAGGGGTTATCGGCGCCGCCAGCACCCGCGTGGCTGTGGAAGCTATCTCGCAGGAAACGGCACAGTCCGCGCAATGTGACTCCACCTTCCCTGCGGGCACGGAAGGAGCCGTCCGGGGTGGGAGACCCCCTCTGACCCTCCTGGGGTCGTCCCTCCTCACCCTCTCCCCAGACCCGCTGGGCCCTCCATTCCTCTGCTGGGAGGCTGTCCTGTTCCACCAGGCACACCCCAGCCCCGCCCCCTCCAGGAGGCTTCTGGGAGCTAGCCCCTCTCTGTACAGATGGGGACACTGAGGCAGGCCGGTGAGGGGCAGGGCTGTGCCCCAGGTGACACTGATGTTGGCCCCCTGCCATTCCCAGAGCCCCCCTCAACCCATCCCCACGCTCTGGGTGCTGGGAACTCACCACTGCCTATGGCTGTGGTCAGGTCGCCCCTAAAGCAAACAGCAGGACTCCAGTTGCATTGGGTGGGCTGGCACTGGCTGAGATTGCCGACATTGCTGATGCCATAACAGGTGTAGCACCACAGGCTCAGGGCTGGGGCTGGGCAGGGACACAGGCCCAAGCTCAGAGGGCGGGAAGGCTGGGTTCAGACTCCCACACAACAGGACCACAGCTGTGTGGGAGCATGGCCTCTGGACGGCTGCCTCTGGGCCCCTCTGAAGGAACTGTGGCCCCTTTCCACACTCTCAGGTTCTGGAAGGCAGACCCCTCACATGCGCACAAGCACAGCTTCTCACAGGGCGTTGCCACCCATGCCCTTGGGCCAGGTCCCTCGGGTGTCCTGGCACTCACAGAGCTCCGAGCACAGCAGGAGGACCAAAAGGACGAGATGGGGGCCTTTCATGACACCTGGAAACGGCACGATTCCGTGGGCCCCTTTGGGGTGCCCCAGGTTTAGGCTCCTGCCTCCCCTCCCTGGCTGACCCCCCAGCACACCTCCCTCCTGTGTCAACTCACCACTAGCTTCAGACTCCTTTCAGCAAGCCAGCATCTGGAGCCTCTTCCCTGGTGGCCCACTGCTATATCCCCCAGAGCCCTTGTGCCCCACCCATAGGAATGCAGGGCTGGGCTCACCTGCCTCCACCTGCATCCACCTGTCAGACCTCATCCAGGACCTTGAGTCCCAGACCAGCAGGATGGGTGTCACCTGGGCCCTGGTGGGAAGGAGTGATTGGCAGACATCCAACCTCTTTCTTCCTCAGAAGCCCTCGCTTTGGGTAAATCCCAGGAGGAAGGAAGCTGGGCGGCTCCCCCTTCCTCAGAACTGCAAAACTGAGACCTTTCAGAATCATCCGTCTCCCGGCCCCCTTCCTTCTCCGGGCCCCCAGCCCCGAGTCCCACAGGCCGCCTCCAGTCCTCTGTGCGTTCCCCACACAGCTGCGGGGAAGCCCCCTCCTGGGTATTCCTTGTCCTCAGCTTCCCCGGGCACTTACTGTCTTCCCAGCAAGCCCCTTCCTGGCAGCTCGGCCGGCAAAGTGCCTGCTGTTGGTGCCCGCCTGATGAAGGATTTGGACCAGGAGGATCCTGTCCTTCCTGTGGGATAAAACGGACCTGTGAGGATGCCGCCGGGGGCTGCTCCCTGCAATGTGGGGGGGGCAGTGTTTGTCCACCCATCTCCTGAATTAGCTGTGCCCCCAAAGCCCTGCTGTCCCCACAGGCTCCATTTCCGGAGATCTCTCTGGGGCAGACCCTGCCTGTCCATCCTGCTGCTGTCCTATTAGAAATGTTGGGTGGGCAAGGCAAAGACTTGGAAGGAAGAAGTGTATTATACTCCAGGTCCCAGAGAGGGGGCTACGGTGTGCGTGGGGGCCACAGAGGAGCATAGCCAGCAAGGTACCCCACAGAACAGGTGGGGAGCAGAGAGAGAAAGGATCTGTGGGCAGAGCCTTTCCCGGGGTCAAGGGTTAGGTTGTTCCAAAGCAAGCCAAGCAAGCAGGAAAAAGCAGGAAGCGAAGTCCCGGGGCTGACCTGGTTATCGAGCTTCAGCTAGTTTTGAGTGTGAGCTCGGATTAGGACGGGGAGACAGGTGTTAAACACTGGAGCAAGAACTCACAATGGAGGATATTTTTTTCCTTTCAGTTCTATTGAGGCATAATTGGACATTCGGCACTGGATAAGTTTAAGGTGTGCAGCCTGATGATGTGACTTACACACATCATGAAATGATGACCACGGTACATTTAGTGACATCCATCATCGCACATAGATGAAAAACAGAAATAGAAACAAATTTTTTCCTTGTGATGAGAACTCAGGATTCACTCTCCTGACAAGTTTCATATATAACCTGCAGCAGCACTCATTCTATTTATCATGTTGTACATTACATCCCTAGTACTTCTTTATCTTGTAACTGGAAGTTTGTACATTTTGACTACCTCCATCCAATTCCCCCTCCCTTCACCCCGCCTCTGGTAACCACAAACCTCTTCTCTTTTTCTATGAATTTGTATTTGAAGTATAATTGACCTATAACTCTAGGTTAGTTCCTATTATACAACATAGTGATTTGATATTGCCATACATTTTGAAATGATCACCACAGTAAGTCTAGTTACCATCTGTCACCATACAAAGGAATTATATAATTACTGACTCTATTCCCCACAGTGTACATTCCATCCCCATGACTTAGTTATTTTATGAGTTGAAGTTTGGCCCTCTTAATCTCCCTCATCTATTTCTCTTCTCCCCTCAACCCCTCCCCTCTGGCAACCACCTGTCTGTTCTCTGTATCTGTGACTCTGTTTCTGTTTAGTTATATTTGTTCATTTGTTTTGTTTTTTAGATTCCACATATAAGTGAAATCATACAGCATTTGTCTTTGTCTGGCTTACTTCACTTAGCAAAATACCCTCTAGGTCCATCCATTTTGTCACAAATGGCAAGATTTCATTCTTTTTTATGGCTGAGTAATACTCCATTGTGTATATACCACATCTTCTTTATCCACTCATCTATTGATGAGTGCTTAGGTTGCTTCCATAACTTGACTACTGTGATTAATGCTGCAATAAACATTGGGGATACATGTTACTTTTCTAATTACTGTTTTCCTTTTCTTTGTATAAATACCCAGGAGTGGAATCAATGGATCATGTGGTAGTTCTTTTTTTTTTTTTTGTCATTCAAAAAAAATTGGAGTATAATTGCTTTCCAATGTTGTGTTAGTTTCTGCTGTAGAACAAAGTGAATCAGCTATATGTATACATATATCCCCTCCCTCTTGAGCCCCCCTCCCCCCATCCCCCCCTCAGGTCATCACAGAGCACTGAGCTGAGCTCCCTGTGCTCTACAGCAGCTTCCCACTAGCTAGCTATTTTACACATGGTAGTGTATATATGTCAGTGCTACTCTCAATTCGCCCCAACAAGTAACACTTGTTACTTGTTGTCTTTTTGATAATAGCCATTGTGACAGGTGTGAGGTGACATCTCATTGTGGTTTTGATTTACATTTCCCTGATGAGTGATGTTGAGTATCTTTTCATGTGCCTGTTGGCCATATATATGTCTTGGGGAAAATGTCTATTCAGGTTCTCTGCCCATTTTTTAATCTGGATGTTTGTTTTTTGATGTTTAGTTGTATGAGTTCTTTGTATATTTTGGATGTTAACCCCTTGTTGGATATATCATTTGCAAATATCTTCTACCATTCCGTAGTTGGCCTTTTTGCTTTGCTGATGGTTTCCTTTGCTGTGCAAAAGCTTTTAAGTTTGATTTAGTCCCCTTTATTTTTGCTTCTGTTTCCCTTGTTTGAGGAGACATATCGAAAGTAATATTGCTAAGACTGATGTCAAAGAGTGTACTGCCTATGTTTTCTTCTAGAAGTTTTATGGTTTCAAGTCTTACATTTAAGACTTTAATCAATTTTGAGTTTATTTTTGTATATGGTGTGAGGAAGTAGTCCATTTTGATTCTTTTGCATGTACCTGTCCAGTTTTCCCAACCCCATTTATAGAAGAGGCTGTCTTTTCCCCATTGTATATTCTTGCCTCCTTTGTTGTAGATTATGACCCATATAAGAATGGATTCATTTCTAGGCTCTCTGTTCTGCTCCACTGATCTATTTGTCTGTTTTTGTGACAGTACTATACTCTTTTGATGGCTGTACCTTTGCAGTATAGGTTGAAATAAGGAAATGTTATTTTTGTTTTCTTTCTCAAGATTGTTTTGGCTATTCAAGGTCTTTTGTGTTTCCATAGTGATTTTAGAATTATTTGTTCTAATTCTGTGAAAAAGGCCATTGGTGTTTTGATAGAGATTGCATTGAATCAATAGATTGCCTTGGGTAGTATGTTCATTTTAATGATATCAATTCTTCAATCCATGAGCACAATATCTTTCTATCTGTTTGTGTCATCTTCAATTTCTTTCATCAGTATCTTATAGTTTTCCAAGTACAGGTCTCTTACCTCCTTAGTTAGATTTATTCCCAGGTATTTTATTCTTTTTGATGTGAATGTAAATGTGATTGTTTTCTTAATTTCTCTTCCAGATAGGTCATTGTTAATGCATAGAAATGTAACAGATTTCTATATATTAATTTTGTATCCTGCAACTTTATGAAATTCATTGATGAGCTTTAGTAGTTTTTTGATGGTGTCTTTAGGAATTTCTATATGTCGTATCATGTCATCTGCAAACAGTGGCAGTTTTGCTTCTTCCTTTCCAATTTGGATTCTTTTAATTTCTTTTTCTTGCCTAATTGCTGTGGCTAAGATTTCCAATGCTATGTTGAATACAAGTGTCAAGAATGGGCATCCTTGTCTTATTCCTGATCTTAGAGGAAATGCTTTTAGTTTTTCACTGTTGAGTATGATATTGGCTGTGAGCTTGTCATATATGGCCTTTATTATGTTGAGGTATGTTCCCTCTATACCCACATTGTTGAGAGTTTATTTTTATCATAAACAGATGTTGAATTTCTTCAAAGCTTTTTCTGCATCTATTGAGATGATTATATGATTTTTATTCTTCAGTTTGTTAATGTGCTGTATCACATTGATTGATTTGTGGATATTGAACCATCCTTGCATCCCTGGGATAAGTCCCACTTGATCATGGTGTATGATCCTTTTATTGTATTGTTGGATTCAGTTTGCTAACATTTTGTTGAGGATTTTTGCATCTATGTTCATCAGTGATATTGGCCTATAATTTTCTTATTTATGTGATATCTTTGTCTGGTTTTGGTATCAGGGTCATGCTAACCTTGTAGAATGAGTTCAGAAGTGTTCTTTCCCCTGCAATGTTTTGGAATAGTTTGAGAAGGATAGCTGTTAACTCTTCCCTAAATGTTTGATAAAAGTCACCTGTGAAGCCATCTGGTCTTGGACTTTTGTTTGTTGGGAGTTTTAAAATTACTGATTCAATTTCAATACTGGTAATTGTTCTGTTCATATTTTCTATTTCTTCCTGACTCAGTCTTCGGGGATTGTACATTTTCTATTTCTTCCTGACTCGGTCTTGGGGGATTGTACACTTACAGGAATGTGTCCATTTCTTCTGGGTTGTCCATTTTATTGACTTATAATTGTTCATAGTAATCTCTTATGATCCTTTGTATTTCTGTGTTGTCAGTTGGATAGCTGGTACTGAGCACATGACATGTGGCTAGTAGAAATTCAGGTGCTTTTTATTTATTTATTTACTATATGCTACCTGGTCTTTGTTGCAAAAACTATATATCCTGGCCCCTCCCTGATTGCTTTGGAGCAGAACTTCAGAGCTATCTGTGAAGCTGTCTTTTGGGCCTGAAGTCCTCAGAAAGTCCACCAAATAAAACATGATTCTCAGCTTTTAGGTTGTGCATTTTTTTTAGTTGTCAGTGCATACATGCTATGTCTTCCTGATAAATTGCTACCTTATCATTATGAAAAGTCTGACTTTATCTCTAGTTATACTCTTTGCTTGGGAGTCTAATTGCATTAACAGCTTTCTTAGGCTTACAGTTTGCATTGTATATCTTTTCTCATCATTTACCTTCAATCTATTTACTACTGCATCTCAGTTCTCTGACACCAGCTGTGGGTCCCACAACCCAAGTCAGTTCCGGCACTAACTGTCTGGAGTTGACACAGATCCCACAGCTTAAAGGGCAAGGTCCCCAGCTGCAAGTGGGGTCCCCAGGCTACCTGCACATCTGTCCTACTTGGCTACAAATTGGGACTTCCCGTGACCTCCATCCCCATTTTAGTTTTAATGATTTGGTAGAACAACTCAAAGAACTCACTAAAACTCTGTACTTAGACTACTGTTTTATTATAAAGGATACAACTGAGGAACAGCCAACAGGAGGAGACGGATAGGACAAGGTTCTCACGTTGAGAGTCCCGGCACATCACTCTCCCAGCATATCAGTGGGTTCGAAAACCAGGAAGGTCTCCCAGCTTCACTGTCCAGAGATGTTATTGAGCTTTCATTACACAGACGTGATTGATTAACTTGTTGTCATCAATTGAGCTCAGTCTCCGGTCCCTCTCCTCTCCCCAGAGGTCAGGAGTCAGGCTAAAAGTTCTGACCCTTTAATCATGTGCTTGGCCTTTTGGGGGTGTCCAGCCCCTTGCTGGAAGCTATCTAAGGGCCCACCATAAGTCATCACATTAGCATAAACTGAAGTGTGGTTGAAAAGAGTTCATTATGGGGCTTCCCTGGTGGCGCAGTAGTTGAGAATCTGCCTGCCAATACAGGGGACACGGGTTTGAGCCCTGGTTCGGGAAGATCCCACATGCCGCGGGGCAACTAAGCCTGTGCGTCACAACGACTGAGCCTGTGCTCTAGAGTCCGCGAGCCACAACTACTGAAGCCCGCACGCCTAGAGCCTGTGCTCCGCAAGAAGAGAAGCCACTGCAATGAGAAGCCCGTGCACCACAACGAAGAGTAGCCCCCGCTCACCACAACTACAGAAAGTCCACGCGCAGCAACGAGGACCCAACACAGCCAAAAAAAAAAAAACCAAAGAACAGTTCATTATGAATAAGAAGGCACTCCTATCACTCAGCAAATTCCCAAGGTTTTGAAGCTCTGTGCCCGGAACTGGAGACAGAGACCAGATATGCTCTTTACTTTATCACGGCTGCCCCCATCTTTGACCATGGACCCTATGGTAACAGGGGCACACGCGTGGGAGCATAAGGGACACAGCAATATTTGGTGGAGGCAGGAGGGGAAGGGGTAGGAAGCCTTTAACTCAATTTCCTAATACGTTTGACTATCAGTATTTGTGTTATAATTTTACAACAGTGCCAGTGTAATACTATATTGTATTATGGTAGATGTGTTAAAGAAGAATGATTCTGACCCTTGTTAAAATGGTAAGGGAGATTTTCTTTAAGACTATTGCAGTAGGGGTAAGAGATTGAACTCAACTCCAAATATAGCCAAGACAGCAGAGGATTTATAGCCAATGAGCTGAGTGAGGGGGTCAGTGGATGGGAAATTACTAAGAGAGATATCGAGGGTAGGGGGGTTCTTGCTAAATGGACTTAGCATGATGTTTTGCTAAAACTGGACTTGGAAGGCCAAAGACAGGACTGGGGTCAAGGTTGAGGCCTGGTCTAGAATTTGGTCAAGGCGGGAGTCTTTCTGAGTTCCTCCTCTTGTTCAAGGAAAGAAGAGACATTCTTCTTGCCTCTGCACAGTGTACATCCATTTCTCATTCGATCGTCTTTTGTTTGTTAAGGACCAGCTGAGACTGGCATGTTGAGACTTGATAGTAGAGACTATTTGATGGATGGCATGAGCCATCAGGTATTTAATGAGGAGGATCTCTGTGAAAATATGAGAAAAATAGGGTTAATGGTTTGAGCAGACTATAAACTCAGTGTTCCAGAGAACACTTAGTAGAGAAGATTTCTAGACGCTGGGCTCAAAGGCTCTTTAGATGGTGGAATAAGCGTGACAGTGGCAATCTGGCAGATTCACTTGTTTGCAGTTTGAATGTTTTTGGTGATGGCATAGACATCAGAGAGGTTTTGGTATAATTGCCACAGTCATGGTTTTTTCCTGGAGCAGAACCTAGAAGATGTGGGAGTTCTGGTGCACTTCCTAGAGGCCTGCACAGTAGGAGCTGAGGATGAAAAGTGCCCATCCATGACCGGCTGTGGTGATGAGCTTTTAAGGTTGAGTTGTCTGGCCTCCTTCACAGGGCTTCTTTAGATTTTGAGGGAAAAGTCCAGCTCTGAGACAATCTAGAGTCTCAATAAGGATCTGGGCAGTAGGCTTTTAGTTCTCAGTGATGAGAGTGGGAGAAAATTTGGAAATGTTTGAAGAACTGTAGTCAGATATTGAAGGAAACTAGAAAAATCGAGACTCTTGTAGGGTCTGACAAACCCGGCAGGGTCCCATCCAGTTAGCAGATAAGTGACAAAGTCTCAAAGACATTGATCAGGACCAGAATCTGTTAACCCATGGGGTGTGCCATAGTTTTCTATTGAAATATAAAATTTCTCTCCACAGTCACTCCCCTTCTCGATCAAGGATAATCAAAGTAAGGTTATTCTCATTTACAAAATAAGTCTGCTCTCATTAGGTTTGGCCTGATTATTTATATAAGTGCAGCAAGAATGGTAATTGACCACATGGGCCTTTTGCGGGTTTTCTTTGCTTGAACTTTCCACGTGGAATCTCAGGTTGAACTTTTAAAAGCTTCTTGAGGCTAGGAAGTCAAGCAAAGAACTTGACACCAGACTTTGCCTGCAGTACCTGTAGAACTGGGTGAATTCCTCTCTCTTTGAGATCCCCCTAAATATCCTGTTTCCCGGGCCTCCCAGGAAGTGACCTTCCCTCTCACCTGTAACGCTGGGAACCCTGTAAGTGGGGTACCAGGCAGGTTTTCCCAAGAGGGCTTTGTGAACACTGGTCCATAAAGTCAACCTCACTTCCTTAAAATTGGTCACATATAATTCTGTGCACATCATTCCATATGACATTCCAGTCAAATGTCTTGACTTGGTTATGTAATCAGTGTTTCCAATTATGCCCTGTTACAAGGAGGACAGATTCTTTTTTTTTTTTTTGCCACACTGCACAGCATGTGGGATCTTAGTTCTCCAACCAGGGACTGAACCCATGCCCTCTGCACTGGAAACATGGAGTCTTAACCACTGGACAGCCAGGGAAGTCCCAAGGAAGACAGATTCTTATTGAACCTATGTAAATAATTATATTGCCTTGAAGAGAAGAATACCCAATAGGAGTTTTTGAATTCTGGGAAGACCAGGCAGGAAGAAAAAGATAAATGTTTCATTTCTGTTTATGAAAGTACAGTCTACTAAATTGTTACTAGTCATAGATAACAAGAACATAGAAAGGAGTTCCTTATGTCTAGAAACAAAAGCATAATCATCTTTTGTTTGTCTACTCAGTCCCATGTCATGATTTTTTGTTCTGTTTGCTCCTGGCTTAGAAGTTTTATAAACCCACCTGCTTCTCCACTAGAGTTCTGGAAAGCCCCACTCAGTCCAGTGGTACCATCTCCAAGTTACGTAACCAATGCCTTCAGACGATTGTGCCCAGAGCAGCTGTCAGAGTCCTTTCCGTGGTTTTCTGAGACCATTGCTTTTACTGAGGACGAGGCACTTTCGCCTGTAGCTGGTTGCAAATGCTTTCAGGGAAGAATCAGAGTGAAACAAAAACTATCTATGGAAGACAAAAGACTTAAAGATCTGATGAGAGTGCATTAAAAAAATTGACACAATTGACAGGAAATATGGCTATTTTTGTGGCATAAAACGTTAAAAATAATAACTGGAATTATGACTGATAACATTATATCGTAGTTGTCTAATAGACAAAGAAGTCCTGGAACATTTGATGGACAGGGAAGTAATAGATACTGACAAATTTCTAGGAATATCAGACAATTTCTAAATTATTTATATTTGCTAACATTTTATCCATACAAATATAACCTAGGGAAGGTTAAGCATCTCTTCTTATTTGGCAATGCTTCCCATGCAACTCAACATATCAAATAAATCTCATTATTTCTGATGTCTCTCTTTTTACAAGGTGAAAGAATCAACCCATTCTGATTTTCCAGGGACCCTCTGGGAAATCGTTTTTAAATTTATTTTTTATTTTATTTATTTATTTGGTTGCACCGGGTCTTAGTTGCAGCACGCAGGCTCCTTAGTTGTGGCATGCGAACTCTTAGTTGCAGCATGCATGTGGAATCTAGTTCCCTGACCAAGGATTGAACCCAGGCCCCCTGCATTGGGAGTGCAGAATCTTATCCACTGCGCCACCAAGGAAGTCCCCCTCTGGGAAATCTTAATGTCTGTTTGAGATTCTCAAGATTTCTTTAGGATTTGATTTGGGAAGGCAACGTTACCAGAAATGTCAAAAGGTTTGAACACTTGACTAAATAGGATCATAGGTCTGTGAAACAAAACTTAGTTACCTATTTAACCAAAGTGACAATGCAAGACTTTAAAAGTAAATATAGGAGGTAACACAACTGTAAGGAAAAAAAAAACCAACAATACTCTAGCTCTTTTAAAATGAGAAGACTTCATTTCTCTTAATCAAGAACATGATAAAGTCAACACCCAGCACAGGAAATTATTCTGATAAAACACAGAATTTTTGTTTTCTGGGCAGATTACAGATTACTCACAAGGTAAAGAGGGTTCTTTTACAATCTCTTTCTAAGAGCAGACCAGTAAACTGAGAAAATGTCATCTTTTTAACAGAGAGAGAAAACCAAACTCTAGTTTTACATTAGTGTACTCTCGATACTAAAGTTCATTTAAAAAATGTTATAAATAAGCCCATCCAACCTTAGCCAGCTTTGACCATGCAACATAAGATTCCTTTTGTTATATGCAGACAACTGTGCATAGTATTCTGTTTTATAATAGTCTGTTCGAATTCTCTTATAGTTAAAAAAATTTAAATCTATCTGTATCTATATTTACATCTATATGACTCCTTTTCTACAAACCTGACACGTTCAACACTCATCTGGGTTTTGTTCTACATTTTCCTTCTCCATCTGGAACAACCGGGCTTTTTACTGTGGGGCAAGTTGCTTTTTACCTTCTATAAAAGCATCTTACTTTCCTTGTGTACTTTTCCTTTTCAAACTCATCCTACTTTCCATGAATACATTGTATAGAAAATTATTTCCTTTCACCCTTTTTGTTTCTAATAGTTTCATTTATATATATTGAACATAATTTTTCACCTAGCAAATTTATTTTACAGAGAAAACTAGGGAGTAGATAACTGTGAACTGTTTGTCATATACTAGCATTCTGTAGCAGGCTAGCAAATTTCATGACTATACTATCTCACAACTTTTATAGGCCTATGTTTCCTCATAGTACAATTTTTCAATGAAGCAAAAAAAAAAGTTTATTAACAGAATAAAATATATTTAGAACTTCTGTAATATTTAGAAACAAGAAGCCAAAGTATATAAAAGTAAACTTATGTTTAGTCATTAATATTTCAGTAGTTTCTACTTAAAAATGATCTGGGTATTTAATGAATATCTATTACTTAATGGAGCGTAAGTCTGAAGTTACAAAGTGCCAAGAAGATTTTGGAAACTTTTTAAAGCAGACATATTATAAAACATAGTAATTGTTGAAATGTCCATTCATAAAACTTTTGTTTCGTTTACATCAACTTAATACATGTGGTATTAACAAATATGTTTGGATTAATCATGAAAATTTCATAAGATATTAAACTAAGCTAGCCATCATCTCAAGTTATTTTCCTGTTAACTATTTTTATAGCATGTGCATGTTAGGCAAGTACCTCCAAAATCACAAAAGCAGAAAAAAATTTAAATGTAAAATATATATATATTGTTTTACTGCTGCATTTGATGTACATGAACTAATGGACATCAAGTAATTCATTTCTAATACATCTTTACTTCTACTTTTGTTGCATTTATAATTTTTATAACCTTAAACATCTAGTAGGTATAACATTAGCTTATTTGACTAGTAAATCTAAATAGAATAAAAATGTTTGCTCATGTGACTCAATGCTGATAACTCAGAAGACACAGCTTTTAATTTTTTTTTAAATTAAATCTTATTAAATCTGATCTTATTAACCAAGATTTAGCCAAATCACATGAACTAGAACAGCATTTGGGTTAGTTTCTATATTTATGAGAGTTTTAGAAATATTTCATTTATGTAAGAACTTGTTTATGTCTAAGTCAATTATACTAGAACAAGCTTCTTTATGGGATTTTATAAATTAATTTGATAATATCTGGAGGTAGGAAAATATCATATATATGTAGCATAGTACATACATACATAAGCATACAGGAAGATACGAACAGGGTCTTAGAGCTTTCAGTCTGAAATCCTAGCCATGAGTCAGGCATAAACATAGGGATGCAAACGTCACTGGTTTATAAAAAGAGTTGGCTCTTGTCTTTGCCCCACTTTCTATCTTTACGTGCATTGTGTTTCTGGCAGATGAGGCAATCTGAGGTCACCTGCTCCACCTGCAGGTTAGAGCGTCCCACCAACGCCGTGGAAGAGACTCTCAAGATTTTCTTTCGCTGTGACATGTAGTCTTACAGGAGCTGTGGACTAAATTTCAGTTGAGGTGCTGAGGGGATACCAAGCAGTTTCTGGGCGTCCCCAAAGCTCAGCTAAGGGGATAAAGCATTCAATCTGTTTCCGTTCAGGCTTCTCAGCCTGAGGTGGTTGCTTTTAGGGTCTCTGGTCCCTTGAGAGCCCCCCATTGGAGGTGGGCAGCCTAAAATTTGAGTGACTATAGGGATCTGAGGGCTGGAGTGGGAAGGGGAAGGTCCAACAGATGAACAGAGGGATGGGGGGAGATTGGGGTTTGAAGAGGGACGTATCAGAGGATTCAAGGAGCCTGGGGGGAAGGAAGAAGGAGAGGAGGTGATGGGAAGGGAGAAGACTTAGATGAACCACTTGGGGATCTTGTTTCCCTATGAGGCCATTGAGCCTCCAAACTATCATTAGTAAAATCAAGGATTTTTACTAATGAAGGATTTGACAACAAGGAGGGAAGTGGACATGGTTGGCGCCATAGTGGTTGGTGCCATAGTGGCCAACCATATAGCCAGTGGGAGTCTTCAGAGGAGGTCGAAAGAGTGAGAACTTCCCATGGGGAAGAGAAGTGTGAAAGTAACGGCGACAAAGGAAGACAATCCGAACAGGGTGTCTACAAAGAAAACATGCCCCAGATAACAAAGAGCTGAATTCCAACCAAATGATATCCCAGTGAGGATTTCCCATGTTCTAAACCAATGATGCCTGTTATGGACTAAATAATGCCCCTCAGTTCATAACCTTCAGTACCTCATAATGTGACTATTTGGAGAGAGGGTCTTTAAAGAAGTAATTAAGGTTAAATGAGGTCATATGGATGGGTCCTAATCCAGTCAGAATGATGTCCTCCTAAGAAGAGGCAATTTGAACTGACAGAGAGAGACCAGAGGTGCACAGGCACAGAGGGAAGACCAAGTGAAGGGGTAGCAAGAGTGTGGCCATCTGCCAGCCAAGGAGAGGGGCCTCAGGGGAAAATAACCCTGTCAACACCTTGATCTTGGACTTCCAGGCTCCAGGACTATGAGAAAATAAATTTCTGTTATTTAAGCCACCTAGCCTGTGTGTGGTATTTTGTTATGATACCCCTAGAAAATGAATACATTGCCTTTCAAAAAACCTTGGGACTCCGACACAGCCTCAAGAGAATACTGAGAACCTTAAAAACCAGAATCTGTCTCTACCGTGCTTCATCCAGAGCACCAGCTCTCCATTTATATGGACTCACTGTTGGACCCACCATCAGCCAGCCAGGAGTGAAGGCAAAGGCTCCCCAGGTGCACACGTGGGCTTGGGGTCCAATGATGAGTCACATCCTTTCGAGTCGTGGTACCAGACTGTTAAAGACAAAGTATTCTGACAGTTGTTTAACTGGCAAGAAAGACTTTTTTCAAGACTATTGCAATAGGGGTCAAAAATGATTGCAAGAGGGCAGAGGGGTTGACCTCAACTCCTAATACAGTAGAGACGGCTGGGGATTTATATCCAATGAGCAGAGTGAGGGCTCAGTGGATGGAACTTTGCTGAGAGGAGACATCAAGGGTGGGGGATTCTTGCTGATGGCAGGCCGAGGACTTGGACATTGAGGGTGGAACTTGATCAGATATCAAAGGTGGGAGCAGTCTCACTGAACTGATGTAGCAGGATTCTTTGCTAAAACGAGGAGACACAGGCCAAAGACAGGACTGGGGTCAATGTCGAGGCCCAGTTGAGAAGAGGGCTCAGAGGAGACCGCTTTGAGTTTGGCCAAGGAGGGAGTCTTTGTCAGGTGTAGACTGAAAATAAGAGAATCGATGCTGGCACGTAACTAGAGTCCCACTCAAACACTAACAATCAGTCCAGCCCATCTTGACACTGTCGGAAACGTCTCCCAGGGCGAGCTCACTCGGGTCCGTAGGCTTCTCCTTGATCTTGTCCTCGTTTCAAGATCAGAGGTGGTCTCAGCAAAGTGTGGCTTCACCCCTCCAGGCATCTAGTGGGGCTAAAAGATGGTTTCGTAAGGGCGCCCCTTTTGAAGCATGCATGTAATCTTGGATTTCTTTCATTGTGTTTATCTTTTTACCCTCAGCTATTATTTTTCCTCTCCATTTATACCCAAACTTTCCCACCTTTGGAAGGGCCAGTAGGGTAGGGCCACTGCGCTGGTCTAGACTGCAGCGATTCTACTCTGAGTCCTGCCTGCTCCATCCACTCCTGGCCATTTAGGGCAGGGTTACACGGGTGCAGAACCAGTGGGCTGTTTCTGCCATTAGGCAATATGGCAGCATTCACTGTGAACCCCAATTGTGCCAGATGAAGTGAAAGTACAACCTACGCTATTATGCCCTTAGGGATTCTGACGTAAGGGTTTAAAAATAGTTACAGTTTCCTGCCTCTGGGGCTTGTGGTTGCAGGCCTCGTCCTGCAAGCCCCGAATGAGCGGTTGGGGAGAGACAGGTGGGGCGATGTGGGCCAGAAAGCCAGTTTACTCATCATACCAGCGTCCCCTCGCCTTGGCAAGACTGAGGCTCAAAAGGTACAAAGGAAGGCCAAGGAAACCTGTTCATGGCTCCTGTGAAACTGGGAACTGAGACCAATGCCCTGCCCCAGCCATCTGGGGCCCCTCCAGACAGGGAAATGGGTCACTGTCCTAGCTGGGCGATTTTCCTGATTACTATGGGATAGAAGGTTGCAGCTTCACAAAAGGGGCAGGAATGACTGCGTCTGTGCTCTTGAGTCACTGGGTCCCTCCCCCCTGCTGTCCTTTGCCCAGTAGCCCAGGCCAATAGGAAATTGAGAAATCCTATGAAGAGAGGGCCACTCAGGACTCTGAACCTCAGGAATGAGGGTGAGGTGCGGGCAGACAGTGAGGGAACGTGGACAGAGCAGAGGGGCTCTGGTTATCGACCTAATCCCGGGTCGGCGACAGAGGTGGGGGCCGAGGAAGCTCCCGTTCCCGTTGCTTCCGTTGCTTCTGTCCTGCGGCAGGGGATGTCTCAGCTCTAGCACTGGATCGTCATCACGCTGCGGCAGGTGATGAGACCAGGGTCCCCTCTGCCATTTGGCGCTCCAGACCCACGTCCTGCCTCCGCCGCGCTGCTGCGAGCCCCGGGGGGTGGCGGGTGGCATCTGGGTGCCTTGAAGGGCATCCTTGTCTTCCGGCCTCGTGCTGGGCTCAGCGCAACGGAAATAGCTGCCTGACGGCTGGAGGTGGGAGAGCATTCATCGCCACACCCTGCTGCGGTTTTGCAGAGCCTGTGTCCCTCCTGAAGGCCGTGGCTCGCCCTGGTTCGGGATCTCCCTCGCGGTATTTATTTCACCCTCAGCGCTCGGGGCTCCAGCGCACGTTGGCTTCCGGTGCTTCAGCGACACGCGTCGGACTCTCTCAAGCCTCCCGCACCGGCCCCGGGTGCCCACCTGTTTCCAGCTGCAGCCTGGAAATCCGCCCCTGCCCCGTCCTCACCAGCTCCTCGGAGCTCTTAAAATGCCTGACCTTCAGCTACAGGCTTATTCGCTTACAACTACCTACCGGCAAGGCGAGCTCGGCGCGGCGGGTCGGGGCTGGCTGGGGGGCTCCCCGCGCGCTCTGCGGGGCCTGGCGCGGCCACCGCTGCGTGACGGCGCGCGGGGAGCGCGCCAGGTGACCGCCCCGGAGCCCGCAGCAGCCTTGCGCGCGGGAGGTAAAGGAAAGGAGACAGTTCATTTCAAGGCGGTCACCAGCTGGCCTTCAGGCGCTCGCCCTTCTCAGATGCCAGCATCTGAGGAAACGTTCCGACCCTTGTAGGCAGCCTGGCGCCACCTTGAGAGGCGGCTCCAGTCGCGCGGGGCGTGTCTGACTGAGCCACACGGGGCGCTGGACACAGTCTCTATGGCAGGCCCCGACAGCCCACATACCACCGCATCTCCAGGACCCTGTCTGCTTCCGTCGTCCTCCCCACCTGAAAACTGGGAGGATGCAGGCTCAGGTGCCTCGGGTGCCCGGGGTCTGAGCAGACCTGGCGCCACTCTCTCAGGGGGCACGGAGACGATGCCCTGTGCCTGTTTTGCTTTTATTAAAATACCCCATCTCTGCTCCCTGAAGTGGCAAGATATTTTTGTCTATGTGTGAGACGATGCCTAATGAGGGAAAAAGGGTCAAATGCTAAAACCACAAAGAATTCTCTTGAGTCCACAGTACCCAAACAATAATGCTGTTTATTTCTCACTTGAAACAAGCCCTCAATGGGTAACTCGCCAAGGGGGCCCCTGGGGGGTCCGTGTCTCTGGCTCACAAGAAAGCAAAGGACCACCAACTCATTCTGTGAAACAGGGAGACGATCGGTCCCTCCACAGGGGCTTCTCACGCCAGTGTTTTGCTGACTAGGATGGAGACAAAGCTCAGGAACAAGGTTGACCCCCCTGGTCGCACAGTTCCTTCGAGTTCCTCCTCAACTGTATAATCGGGTAAGATGTCCCTCTCAAGATTAGTAGGTCCTCCATAATTGCAAGTCATAGAACTACAACAACTAACCCAGTAGAAACTGTTAGTAAGAAAATATCTTTTTCTGGGGGCTTCAGGAGGCTGATGGGCTGCATACACAAACGTGCAGTTGTCTGTACAGTTCTTGTAAACGAGCAGTTCCCGAGGACTCAAACCTAAAAATGAAGTAGAGATGCAAATCTTAGATTTCACGATTTCTACTTGCAAATATCAAAGCACGTTTATCTTAACTAGCTCCATCCCCCAAAAGTTGTTACATTGCCTATAATTCTTGACTGAGCAAGAATATTCAAGCCCACTAGAGGTTTTGGTTATTCCATGAAGAACTTCCCCTGGGGATGTTTTTCAACCTACACTGCCACCTCATCTAGGCATCTGGCCTCCCTAAGTAGTTTTATGGTCCCTTGTCCCGTAGCTATACCAATGAGTCGTCCTGTTCGTTGTTTGTCATAAGGATTCCAGGGACCCAGAAATAAAATGGAGACCTGGACACATGTTTTGTTTGGATCCCAAAGATCACACAGACCCTCAAGCAGAGAGCCCCTATAGTAGGGCCTTCAGCTGATTTTCTGCAGTTGGCATGGCCCCTCTAGATGAGCTCCTGCTGAGCCCCTCTGCCTGCTGTTTCCAGCTCCTGGCCCAACATAGAAACGCTGATGCCCCAGGGCAGACCTGACGCACCATCCCAGGCAGAGCCCCACGAACACTGTGATGACCTTCGCTGGAGGGCTCACCAATGGCCTGGACCAACCAATGCTATCTGATCAGGGCTCCCCCTGAGACCTGCCTCGTGAATCCCTGCGTTAAATTCCACAGGCCTCATTCACCTGTTCTGTTCCCCTTGTGTCTCACAGCCTTTGCACAAATACTTCCTTTCCTCCTGGATGTACCCACTCGTGCATCTGAGGTTGCCTCTTCAAACACATCAGAAGGAACCAACGACTACACTCCAGTCACTTGCTTTTTACACTCCAGTCACTTGCTTTTCTTTATGTTCCATATGTGATAAAGAGCTCATTAAAGTACAACATTCAAAAGAAAAGTGCATAATCATAGGCCAACATCTTTAATGGATTTTCACCAAGTGCATATCACCATGTGACAGCACCCAGCTCAAGAAACAGAACTGGGTGGAAAGCCCCGAATTCCTCCCTCCGTTCCTCCATTCAGGCACTAGAAGCGCCATGGCCAAAGATAAGAAGGAAGTGTCTGCATTTCTGAGCCTATACATGAGTTTGCCTGCTTCTGAATCAATGCCCATGAAATCCTACTTTGTTTTTGTGGCTGCCTCCTCTTCTCTGCTGGTGTTTGTGAAATGCATCCCTGCCTTTGTGCATGGTTTTATCTTCTTCACTCTCGTAGTTGTATACTTGCCATTGATGAATATAAACCACAGTTTACTGTTGATGGACATTAAGGCCGTTTCTGGTTGTAACTACCCCAGGTGGTGCTGCAGTGAGTATTCCTGTCCTTGTCTTGAGGTGGGGCATTGCGAGTGTTTCAGGAGCTCCGTACCCAGAAGTGGTAATGCCGGGTCTTTGACGTGCTTGAGTACAGCTTTGGCAGAGGCTGTTGAAGAGATTTCCGCAGAGTGTACCTGTTTATACTCCACACGATCCCGCACACTTCAAAATCTCGCCAACACATGGTGTGGTCGTCTTTGAATGTTTAGTCATTCCCGTTGGGGTCATTGTATTGTGGTTTCAAGCTGCATTTCCACCAAGAGGAATCGTGTCCAACAACTTTTCTTATACTTATTACCCATACACATTTCATATCTGGTAAACTGCCTTCATGCCTTTTGCTCAAACTTCTATTAGATGATCTACTATTTTAGTTACTGACTGGTAGGAAGAAGGTCATTCTATATTCTGAATACGAGTCGTTTAGCAGATATGTGTTTGAAGTGCTTTCTCCTCATGTATGGTGTGCATTTTTACTGTCTTATCAGTACCTTCTCAGGGACAGACGTTGTGAAGTTTTACATAATGCCAGTTATCATTTTTTCTTATGTGACCAGCAGTGTTTTGTTCAGTTTTGAAAATTCTTAATTTTCCAGAGGACGTAAAGATACCCTTCTACATTTTCTGTTTTAACAACTTCATTTTTGAGTATTTATTGAGATCCACAAATGTCCCGAACCTGCTTCTTTTGCATGGTGTGAATACCGAGTATGTAATCTCGTGTATCCACCACTCGTCAAGGCAATTAAGAGTCTATCCCCACTCCAGGGCAGGGTCGGCTTCGTCAGAAAGCCTGTAACTGAAAATATGTGCTTTCTGACTTTGCTTTTCTCCTCTGTTGGTCTATTTTTCTATCCTGAGCCCACCCCACACTGTCTTCATAAATGAGACGATATAAATGCTCTTGGTAGTTGAGAGTGCAAGTCCTCCAGCGTTTTTCTTCTCCCACTAGCTTGCCTTGGCTATTCCTAGCCCTTTCCATTTCCATAAACACTTGAACATTAGGAATCTTCACGTGCACACACACACACACACACACACCACCTGCTGAGACCCTGACTCCAATTTCATTGAATTTGTCGATTAATCTTTACTCCATTGGGACTCACCACCATAAGCTTGCTGTATCCTTCTATTGGTTTAAGGCTTTAACTTCCATAGTGTTTTTGTAGTTGCAGTGTGGAAATCTTGCACAAATCTAGTTGGATTTCTTCCTAGGTAGTGATATTTTTGTGTTTTTGTAAATTTCACTTTCAGTTGGTCAGTCGTTGGTGTATAGAAACACAATTGATTTTTAAGATTGATTGTTGAATACCGACCTTGTATCCAGGGCCTGTGCTAAATTCACTTGTTGTTTCCAAAGCCTGTGGTCTTTGGTGACTACTAGCAGTGTAATTCCTGTCTTTCCAATCACCATGTGTTTTGTTTGTTCCTCTGGCCTAACTGAACCGACCATGAACTTGGTTCCATGGGGAGCAGAGGTCGTGATGGAAGGCATCCGCACCCCATTTTGACTCAGGAAAATCCTCCCACCCTTCTACTGAACTATCATAATTTCTATGAGATAAAATTCCCTTCTGCTTCCATTTCCTTACACTTTTCTTCTTAACTGGGAAAGCGTATCGGATTTTAACATAAAAATTTCTGCATGTTGATCAACACTCTATGATGTTTCCTATTTTCTTTGTTAATGTGGGGAATTGAACTAGTAGGTTTCAAACTGTAAGCCACAATGCAATTCTGTAATCACTCCGCTCTTGTCTGTCATCACACTTCCATGGTACATTAGTCCCAAATGATGAATGAATATTAATAAATTCTTATTAACTCAACTCCACACTTATTCAGAGCTCATTCATTTCCCCTTATCGTTCTTGTCCTATTCCAGGATCCCATCCAGGGTAGGCATGCATTGGGTGTCCAGCAGGTCATGGAGACAAGGGTTTTTCTGGCAAATGTTTGGTTAGTACCTTTGCATCTCTAGTCATAAGAGATGATGATCAGAGATTTCCCATTCTTCCACTGTCTTTCTCGGGTTTTGCGTTAGGCTTAAGCTGCTACGGTAAATGTACTGGGGAGCAGCCCCTCCCTGTTTGTTATCTGGAGAGGTCTGTGGAAGATTGGGGTGATTTCTTCCATGAAACTAGTGCGGTGTTTGCCAGGGAAGCAATCTCTGGTTCGTAGGTGTTTTGGAAAGCATGATGGACACTTCAGCCTCCCAATCTCATTGGGAGGCAGTTACGGTTAACAATTTTTTTAAAGTTTTTGCCCATTTCATCAGGAATCTCACATTTTTCACAGGGAGCCTACTCATAACAGCCCCTTATTTTCTTTATAAGGTCTGTGAGGGCTGATTGATGCCTCCCTTTCCATTTCTGATATTGGCAATGAGAATTTTATTTTTCTTCTTTGTGATCTCTTCTTCTGTTTTATCAATACCATAAATCCTTCCAGAAAACCAACGTTGGCTTTGTGAATTTACCTTGTGTTCATTTCTGCTATCCTCTTTATATTTCCTTCTCATTTCTTTGGGTGGATCATCTATTCTTTTTCTAACATCTTGAATGGAAGCTGAGAAAACTTTCACCCTGTTCTCTCTTCTACTAGATGCCTGTGATGTGATATATTTTGCACAAAGCACTTTTTCAGCTGCTTTCCCCACACTTTTAACTTGTCATAACTTCATAATCGTTTAGACCTTACTATTTCCCAATTTCTGTTGGGGCTTGTCTTCTGTGTATTTGGTTTAGAAATGCCCTGAATAATTACTAATCAGTTGGGGATCTCCTGGTTCTCTTTTGAGTAATGATTTCTACCTTAATTTCACTGTAATAGAGAAGGACCCCTACGTAATGTCAATCATTTGAGACTTGTTGATGCTGGGTTATATCGTGGCATGAACTCAACCAAGTAGAGTCATATGTGACCCTGTAAAAAGCTGTATCTGGTCATCTCTGGGTCTGCTGTTTTATGTGCTGATTGTTCCTAGTTTGTTAACGGAGCTGTTCAGACCTTCTATAGCAGCGGTTGGCAAAAAGGAGCCTTGGGACAAAACCCATCCACCAACCGTGTCTGTAAATAAAGCTTGGTTGGAACACAGGGACGATCATATGTTTACTTATCCTGTATGGCTGCTTCCACCTGCACAAAGACAATGTTTTGTAGTAGCGACAGAGATTAGAAGGCCTACAAAGCTGAAAACATTTGCTGTCTGCTCCTTCCAGGAAACGATTACTGACCTGAGTCTACCACTGTGGTAAGTTTGTCTCCTTATTCCAGCATCCAAAAGCTGGGGAGAATCTTTTGTGTGGTAGGCATTGTCCCAAGGAGTCCAAGGTGCATCTACTTCTTGGGCCTGCTTTGCTGGAAGGCCTCGCCAGAGGACCACAATCCAAAGGGCGACAAGGAATTGCCCAGGCCGCACTGGGGCATCGACCCACATGACCAGGGACTGCCAAGGCGTGGAGGCCTTGAGGTGCAGCTGTCCTCCCAGCCCCTGGAGACATCGCAGGTCACGTGTGCACAGGAGGCTCCACCTGGCAGGGTTTGTGTCTCTGTAAGAGGCTGCTACTGCCCGTTCCTGGGGCCGAGCCTAGTTCTGGGAACATGCTCTCAGGATGGGGACAGAGGAGGCCAAGGCCAAGGGGCTGGGCACAGAGAAAGGACAGAGTGGCCCTGTCCCTGAAGCTGCTCAGGTGGGGTGACTAGTTCACAGGTGTAAGAAAGATAATCAGGTACTTACGAGTGGAGACAGTCAGGCAGCGCCTGAATTCATAAGGACACTCTCTAACATTTGGACAGGTGAAGCTGTTTATGGCCCAACAGTCATGGCATTTCAAATTATAGGTCCCTAGATAACAGAGGGCAGTGTCAGGCTCCTGCTGCGACGTGCCTTTTCCTCCTCGTTGCTACCCGCTGCACCCCTCCGGCAGCTGTCCCCTTCCCTCAGCACCAAGGGCTCCCCGAGTCTGCAAAGCTGAGCCGTCCGTGGGCCCTGAGCCAGGGCAGGACGGGCTCCCTGGACAGAAGCCGGCTATACCCGGGCGTTTTTCCTGTTCTCAGAGACAGCTTCCCAGGAACACCTCCAGGCGGCCAGGTGTGTGAAGCCTCTGCTCTGTTGATTGGACCCACCTTTTCAAGGAAGGCCTGGTGGTCATAAGAGGCCAAAGCCCCCCTGAATTCCCTGAGCTCAGCCACTCCTGCCTGTTCCAGATGAGGAAGGGCCACAGCTGGAGGCTGCCTCGCCCCCTCAGGCCCCAGGGTCCACTGGTCTTTGGAGGAAGCCTTCCTCCACCCTGACCCTCCCCCTTGCTCACGGACACCCGTGCCCCCCAACGGCACTGATGATGGAGATCTCAGCTGGCTGAGATGATGAAAGTTCCATTCACACCCTTAAAATGACCCCAATTAAGAGAAGTCTCACCCCCTCCAAGACACAGAAGACCTGATACTCACATGCTGAGTCAGCGAAGCCCAGGGGCCAGCCCGGGAGGAGCAGTAAGGCCAAGAGGAGCATCGTCCCTGTGGGGCTTCAACCTGCAGGTGAGGAGACCCGGGGCGCAAGTCAGCGGGGGCGTGGCTCCCCCCGGGGGGCTTCCGGCTCCCAGCTCGACCAGCACGCGAGTGCCGGCCCCCTTCCCGCCTTCCAGCGCCTCTCGCTCCGGGCTGGGCGCTCCTCCGCAGGGACCGGGCAGCAGCCCTTCCCACACACGATGGCTGCGCCCAGCTCAAGCCTTCATCCTGGACGAAGGCATCCTGCCTGCTCTCCACCGGCAGGGCGCAGCCGGGCAGCGAGGCCCTGGGGCTGTCTCCACGTGGCCACACGGCCGCACGTGTCCGCTTATCTGCTCGCTGTCTCCCGACCTCAAGGGCGCCTCGTGCAACGAGCTCGAACATCGCCCACGGAGCTATATCTCCCGCTTGCACAAGCACCGCGACAAACGCAGGGGGCGGTGACTAGAGCAGGGGAACGAGTGCAGAGGCGCCGGGAGCCTAACGTGCCCTGTGGCTACGAAGCGTGGACCCCGTGCAATCATGTCTCCCGGGCCTGGGCATCACAGAGCCACGAATTCCCAGCAGGGGAGGGTCTGGGGCTGGTCACACCCGAGTCCAGACGCCAGCACCTGCTCCAGGGGACGCCCGCCAGGCGCCAGGCAGGGTCCGTATCTGAAACCCATGTGCACCCCGACTGCTGCCAATGCCCGTGGTCCTCCTGGAAACTGCCCCCCCAGCCCTAGGCAGGCGTCTCCCTGGGGCGCCCCCTCTCCCTTCTCAGGAGCAGGACGTGCCCTCAGTGCCCAGTGGGGCTCCTCTCTGAGGGACGCTGCCTCGCCTGCTGCCGCCTGTCACCCCGAGGAGACCCACCCAGCTGGTGGCAGCCCCTGACGTGCACCTGCCACGGCACCAGCTGAGGGGCTCGGGACGGGGGCTGACGGTGCAGAGCCAGCCGTGCCCCTGAGGTGGGGACCATACGGGTTCCTCCCCGGCCCCCCTGCCTTCCCAAGTCCAGCTCTCTCAGGGAAGGCTAGGCCTCGACCCTGCTTGTAGCCAAAGGCCCTCCCGCTTGGGATGAACACGGCTGAAGCACCCGGGTGCGGAGGGCCGGGGTGGAGGGGCTCAGCGGCAGTGTCCGGCGGGGCTGCTGATTCGCTCAGCCAGTCGGCCGCCCACGTGGATGCCCCCACGCCCAGGCCCTGCTTCCCCACTGCCCCTTCCCATGCGGTGCTGCCTGCTGTCCCTCATCTGCCCCCTCGCTCATGCCACCCTTGCTCCCAGGGCTGGTCTCACCAGCGGCTCGTGACCCAGAGCAAACGCCCAGAGGCCCTCTTCTTCTACTTGCCACGCCAGACACTCTGAACCCTCCTGCACTGCAGATACCCGAGTGGATGCTGACCAATTCCTACCAAATGTCTTCACTGACGCCCCGCTGAGACCTTTAGGCTGATGGGAAAATACTCAAGAGCTAGGATGAAGTACACAGCAGAAATCAGACCGGAAAGTGTCCACGAGCAGTACAATTTCCTGCATCGTTTGTCACCCCCCAGCGCTCAGAGATTCGGGGTTTGACAGCTGAACAGGTCCTGGAGACGAAGCCAGGGCCCCTGAAAGGCGGAGAGTGGGGACTGAGATTCTCACACCGAGCAAACAGGATCCCCCAGGAGTGAAACAGGAGCAAAGTGTCAGAGAGCGAGGTGGGCCGGCGAGTGTGGCCTGCGGGCACAGAGATGCCTGGCGAACTCACGTGGGCCTGGGCTTCAAGGAAAAGCACGGAAGGAGCGCGCGTTTCTCCACAGCAGGCCTGGGGTCAGGAGGGACGTGACTGTGGGACTGTAAACTTCGGGCAGGAAAATCGCTTTGCAAAGGTCATGAACGTCCTCGTCCTGGGAAATGTGGCAAAAGCATGAGAAACCCCCACTGGAGGGACATGCCTTCCACTCGGTCACTCGGCCTCCAGGCAGAGTCGTGATGACCAGTGCAAGCTGACCACAACGAGAGAGAGGCAGGGTGCTACTCGGGCTGCCACAACCAGGAAACCCGGCTAGGTTTAAGTCCCATTTTTTGAGCTTTAGGACAGATGTGGAGGCACCAAGGCCCAGATGAACTGAAATTGCAAAGAGGGACGAGCCCTTCCCAGGGGAGTCACTGTCATCCCAGGTCCTTTGGCCTGTCTGGCCACTGGCTGAAGACCAGGCTGGCCTCAGGCAGAGGGAATCTGGTAGGGAAGGCCAACCAGGAGGGCTGTCTGCGCTCACGGGGGCTGGCGAGGCCCGCAGTCTCCAGGACCCATAAAGACCAAGCAGATTTTCCCACGGCAGAGCCTCCAAGAGCTCTCGGTGGATCCTGGGAGACCAAGTGCTCTGGAAGTGGAGCCTGTGCCCATCACCCCACCGGCATCTGCCATCAGCCTCTGGTCCACGTGTGACAGGTGTCGGGGAGGAGGTGAATGAGCTAAAGTCAGAAGGCAGACAGGGAAAACCCTTGGAACTGAAGATTCCAAGTGCTTAGAGGTGAACCTCACTCTCTAAGCACTTCCTCTAAGGTCAGGAACAAGAAAAGGATGTCCAGAAGCTAACACACTATTGTAAGGCAATTATACTTCAATAAAGATGTTTAAAAAAAATAAAAAAAAATAAAAAAAAAAAAAAAAAAAAAAAAAAAAAGAAAAGGATGTCCACTCTCGCCACATTTTTTCAGGATAGTTTTGGAAGTTCTAGCCACAGCAATCAAAGAAGAAAAAGAAATAAAAGGGATGCAGATTGAAAAAAGAAGTCAAACTGCCACTGTTTGCAGAGGACATGATCCTATACATAGAAAATCCTAAAGATGCTACCAGAAAACTACGAGAGCTCATCAATGAATCGGTAAAATTGTAGGATACATAAGTAATACACAGAAATCTCTTGCATTTCTATACACTAACAATGAAAGATCAGAAAGAGAAATTGAGGAAACAATCCCATTTACCATCACGTGAAAAGAATAAAATACCTAGGAATAAACCTACCTAAGGAGACAAAAGACCTGTACTCTGAAAACTATAAGACGCTGATGAAAGAAATTGAACGTGACACAAACAAATGGAAAGATATACTGTGTTCTTGGATTGGAAGAATCAGTATTGTCAAATTGACTATAATACCCAAAGCAATCTACAGATTCAATGGAATCCCTATCAAATCACCAATGGCATTTTTCAGAGAACTAGAACAAAAATTTAAAAAATCTGTATGGAAACACAAAAGACCCTGAATAGCTAAAGCAATCTTGAGAAAGCAAATGGAGCTGGAGGAATCGCACACCCAGACTTCAGACTATATTACAAAGCTACAGTCATCAAAACAGTAACGTACTGGTAGAAAAACAGAAATATAGATCAATGGAACAGGATAGAAATCCCAAAAAAACCCCACCCACCTATGGTCAATTAATGTACAACGAAGGATGCAAGAATATAAAATGGAGAAAAGACAGTCTCTTCAATAAGTGGTGCTGGGAAAACTGGACAGCTACATGTAAAAGAATGAAATTAGAACATTTTCTAACACCATATACAAAAATAAATTCAAAGTGGCTTAAAGATCTCAATGTAAGACCAGG
Source organism: Balaenoptera ricei (assembly GCF_028023285.1). Taxonomy (NCBI): domain Eukaryota; kingdom Metazoa; phylum Chordata; class Mammalia; order Artiodactyla; family Balaenopteridae; genus Balaenoptera; species Balaenoptera ricei. The sequence goes on from NC_082655.1 coordinate 1,423,280, forward strand.
TACTGGACTTCCCTGGTGGCACAGTGGTTAAGAATCTGTCTGCCAATGCAGGGGACACGTGTTTGAGCCCTGGTCCGGAAAGATCCCACATGCCACGGAGCAGCTAAGCCCATGCACCACAACTACTGAGCCTGCGATCTAGAGCCCGCGAGCCACAACTACTGAGGCCCGCGCACTTAGACCCTGTGCTCCGCAACAAGAGAAGCCACCGCAATGAGAAGCTCGCGCACTGCATCGAAGAGTAGCCCCTGCTCGCCGCAACTAGAGAAAGCCTGCGCGCAGCAACGAAGACCCAATGCAGCCAAAAATAAATTAACCAATTAATTAAAAAAACAAACAAACAAAAAACCAACCAGGTACTATAAAACTCCTAGAGGAAAACATACGCAAAACACTCTTTGACATAAATCGCAGCAATCTCTTTTGGGGTCCATTTACTAGAGTAATGGAAATAAAAACAAAAATAAACAAATGGGACCTAATCAAACTTAAAAGCTTTAGCATAGCAAAGGAAACCATACACAAAATGAAAAGACAACCTACACAATGGGAGAAAATATTTGCAACCCATGAGAGAGACAAGGGATTAATCTCCAAAATATACAAACAGCATATACAGCTTCAATATAAAAAACAAACAAAAACAATAAAAACATGGGCAGAAGACCTAAATAGACATTTATCCAAAGCAGACATACAGATGGCCAAAAGGCAAATGAAAAAGAAGCTCAACATCGCTAATTATTAGAGAAATGCAGATCAAAACTACAATGAGATATTATATTATACCAGTCAGAATGGCCATCACCAAATAATCTACAAATAATAAATGCTGGAGAAGGTGTGGAGAAAATGGAACCCCCCTACACTGTTGGTTGGAATGTAAAGTGGTGCACCCACTATGGAGAACAGAATGGAGGTTCCTTAAAAAACTAAAAATAGAGCTACCATATGATCTTGCAATCCCACTCCTGGGCATAAATCTGGAAACAACCATAATTCAAAAAGATACATGCACCCCAATGTTCACTGCAGCACTATTTACAATAGCTAAGACATGGAAGCAACCTAAATGTCCATCGACAAATGAATGGATAAAGAAGATGTGCTATATATATAAACTGGAATATCTGTCATAAAAAGAATGAAATAATGCCATTGGCAGCAACATAGATGGACCTAGAGATTTTCATACTAAGGTAAGTTAGCCAGACACAGAAAGATAAATATCATAGGATATCGCTTATATTTGGAATCTAAAACAAAAAATACCAATGAACTTATTTCCAAGTCAGAAAGACATTTACAGGCATAGAAAACAAATGTATGGTTACCAAAGGGGAAAGGGGGGTGGGGGAGAGACAAATTAGGAGGTTGGGATTAACAAATACATACTACTATATATAAAACAGATAACCAACAAGGACCAACTGTATAGCACAGGGAACTGTACTCAGTAGTCTGTAATACCATTTAAGGGAGGAGAATCTGAAGAGGTATATATATGTATATCTTGATATATATATTTATATATGAATCTCTGTGCTGTACACCTGAAACTAACACAATACTGTAAATCAACTATACTTCAATTAAAAAAGAGATATGTTAATTGCTTGGGAAGCATTGTCAAACAAGTGATGCGAAAACACCCTTAGATTATGTTTTTGTGGATATATGTTATTAATATAAGTATTCCAGCAATTATATTAAATTCTTAGACATCTGATATGTTATCACTTGTAAGTCTACTTATTATCTTGAGGTGTTATCTGTCACAGAAATAACCCAATTTCTTTGACAGTTGTAACTCTCATCAGATCTTTACCTCTGGCCATTTTTTAAGTCTTCTGGCACTTACAGTTATTGTTCTACTCTGACACTTTTATGAAAGTGTTCCTGCAAAAGTGCTTCATCTTCAGGAGATTCACGGAAAGGACTTGGACAAGCACTCTAGAAAACACCTTTCTGATAACACTTCAAATCATACCACTGAACTAGGGAAGAGTTTACAGAACTCTAAGGGAAACACCGATGGCTTCAAAAAACCTCTCACAAAAGATCAAGAGCAACAAGAAAACTCACACAAGGAAGACCAATCTCAGACGTACCACAGCTGAACGGTGGAAAGCGATTTTTAGTAAGAGAAAATCTGCACATCAGCCAGAGGAAACCCAGGCCGCACCTTTAGGCAGCCAAATCCCAGCCATGTCTGGTCTTTCCACAAAACCAGGAGAAACAGAAAACCTCACGGACAATCACTTCCAAACGCTGTAGAAAGAAGACACCGATCACCAGGACTTCTATTCTAAGGAAGGGAAAATATGCTCCAAAAAGGAAGGTAAAATGAATATGGTTCGACACAAAAACAGTTCGGCTGTCGCCTTACCAGCAGATCCCACTACAAGGCATGTTTACTGCACATCGCATTTAGAAATAAAACATTTGACAACAAGAGCCCCACGCAGAGGGGGTGACAGAATTGAGATGTGGAAACAGCTCCATTAGTATCAGCCAGTGTAGACTTCAAGGCAAAAAGTAGAGTGAGAGTTAAAGGCAGATGGAGATTTCACATCCATAAGGGATTTCTGAAACTCACTCAGAGTACCTTTCCTGACTACAGTGGCGTTAAGCAGAAACCAGCTGCTTCACGTGTTCGGACGTTAAGAACAATTCCAACTAATAAAGCCTCCACGCCCCCATCACTCCCAGGAGAAAACAAAAACTATTTTGGGCAGCACGATAATTAAAATATTACACAACAAAACCAGACCTAATCAGCCTCAAGGCGTGGCAGGAAAGGAAGGGAGGCCAAGCACACATCAGAAAGGCAGAAAGGCTGAAGCCCAAGGATCTCATTTTCCATCTCAAAAGCCAGGAAAGTGACAGCAAATTCAACCCAGAACAAAGGGCCTGAAAAAAGACACAACGGAAGCTGGAATGGCGAGGGGCCGCTTCCTGGGAGGTTGGAGGTTCCTGTACCCAGGGGAGGGGCAGCTAGGGGGGTAGGAGAAGACCAGAGACCCCATGGGTGGGCCTGCTTTGGGGTTCGGATGGCTGACTGGCGCCCGCGGGATCCCGGAACCTTGCTCGAGGGGGTAGGGCCGAACCTCAGGACCGGCAAACGCTGACCGGAGGCCGATTCCGAGCCTGCTACACGGCGCCAACCGCCCGTGACCTGCCGAACCTTCTGGAACCTTCTTCCCCATCCCCGTGTCCTGCCCGGACCTTCTGGAACCTTCTTCCCCATCCCCATGTCCTGCCCGGACCGTCTGGAACCTTCCCCGCCCCTGCCATCCCCGTGTCCTGCCCAGACCTTTTGGAACCTTCCTCGGGACCCCGTGTCTGGCGAAGACCTTCTGGAACCTTCCCAGCCTGTGTTCTGCTCAGACCTTCAGACCCTCCCTGTGCCCACGTTTCCTGCCCAGACCTTATGGGACGTTTTCCGCCCCCCCCCGCCCCCCCCCCCAACAAATGTCCGACCTTTTGGAACCTTCCCCGTGACCCCGTGTCCTGCGAAGACCTTCTGGAACCTTCCCTGATGCCCGCGTCCTGCCAAGACCTCTGGAACCTTCCCTGTGGTCCCGGGTCCTAGCGAGACTTTGGAACTTCCGCCGCAATCCCCGCCCCCTCGCCCCGCCCCACCCCGCCCCGCCCCGCCCCGCCCGTCTTGCCCCGCCCCGCCCCGCCCCGCCCCACCCCGCCCTTCTTGCCCAGACCTTCTGTAAACTTCCAGGCACGCAGGACTCCTCCAAGCTGTAACCTAGGCGGTAACCTCCAGGTCCCCAGCGAGCCTGCTTTCCTGTTTCCCCCATACTAGGCGTCATCACCGGATCTTGTCGCTCCTCCGCCTTTGATCCTATTTGAAACAGTTATTCGGTGCATGTAATTGTCTAGTTCAGTTCAGATGCAAAGTGTATCATGATGTTGCAGACTTTTGATATGTGTTCTCACTCATTCAATGTTGTCTTGGTAGCTCGTCCTTCTATAGTTGGTCATCCTTCTTAGTGTGTGTCCTGTAGCAAATCCTTCCACCGTTGTTAGCAATTCAGTCGTGTGACTGTAATAGAAGGGCTCACGGTCTGTGCTTGTTCATGCTTATTAAGATAAGTATGTATGTGAAAGGTAAACCTCCTTTACATCACTCGTAGAATTCAATTGTGTGAATGTGCCACTTTTAATTTTTATTTATTATTTTTTAAAATTTTTTTTTTAAGTTTATTTATTTATTTATTTATTGCTGCGTCGGGGCTTCGTTGCTGCGGTGTGGGCTTTCTCTAGTTGTGGCAAGCGGGGGCTACTCTTCGTTGCGGTGCGCGGGCCTCTCATTGCAGTGGCTTCTCTTATTGCGGAGCACGGGCTCTAGGCGTGCGGGCTTCAGTAGTTGTGGCACTCAGGCTCAGTAGTTGTGGTGCACGGGCTTAGTTGCTCTGCGGCATGTGGGATTTTCCCAGACCAGGGCTTGAACCCGTGTCCCCGGCATTGGCAGGCGGATTCTTAACCACTGTGCCACCAGGGAAGTCCCTGTGCCACTTTTTAAAAATTGAAGTAGAGTTGAGGTCCAATACCATACAAGTTACAGGTGTAGAATATAGTGATTCACAATTTTAAATCTTATACTCCACTTAACTTATTAGCTTAAAATATTGGCTACATCCCCTGTGCTGTACAATATATCCTTGTAGCTTATTTTATGCATAATAGTTTGTACCTCTTGATCCCCTACCCCTATACTGTCCCTCCCTCCCTCCCTCTCCCCACTGGTAACTGCTAGCTGGTTCTCTATATCTGTGAGCCGGTTTCTTTTTTGCTACAGTCACGAGTTTTTATTTCTTAGATACTGCGGATGCGTGATAACATACAGGATGTGTCTTACTCTGTCTGACTTACTGCACTTAGCATAACGCCCTCCAAGTGCATCCATGTTGTTGCACATGGCAAAATTTCATTCTTTTTATGGCCGAGTAGCAAGTTCATTCGGGGTTTTCCGTAAGATGGCATGGAAAGTAGCTAACTAACTTTTTGGACACCCAATATGTGCCACATTGTCCTTATCCATTCATCTGTGGATGGACACTTAGGTTGCTTCCGTGTCGCGGCTATTGCAAACAGTGGTTCTAACATCGTTTTGCATTAGCGTGTTTAGTTTTTCGGGTATGTACCCAGGAGTGGAACCGCTGGGTCATTCTCCGTCTTTTTCTCTTGGACACAGACTGTTAGTAACCGCATGGACCTGGGAGCAGGCGTCCCGGGACGGGGCCTTTGAAGTCCAGGCTTCAAGGAGAGGGCGGGCCCTTGCCTCCTCCAGGCGGTCCTGGCTGGCCTCACGCTGCAGTTGGCATTCCCGCCCCCAGGCGGCGGCCAGGAGGGCAGCCGTCCCGGCCAGCGGGTCCTGGGGCTCTGCGTGGGCGGGCAGGTGGGGCAGGGGCTGGGTCGCTGCTGGAGCTCCGGTTGCCTCCCCCAGCGCAGGGCAGAGGGAACGAGTCTGGGAACCTTCCTGGGGCTCAGGCTCCGTGCCTGGAGTGGAGATAGGCAGGACCGGGGATGAAGTGTGGAGAAGCCGGGACCCAGCACCCGGGGGAGGACGCAGGTTCTGCTTGGGAACGTCCTCCATATTCAGGGCCACCGTGCGCTGGCCTTGCCCGGTGACGCCTCTGACCCGCGTTCCTCTCCAGCCAACACCGGCGCGCCCTCACCAGGGTAGGAGAACGTCAGGGAGGCGCTTCCCTCTCAGGCCCCTGGGCCTTGTGGGGCTGGGCTGGGCCCTTGCCCACAGCTGTGCCTCCGGGGAGACCTCCCGGCTTGCTGGGCCTCAGCACAGGAGGAAGTCTGCAGGGAGGGGCTGCAGGCCCACGGGGCGGTGACACGGGGAGCAGGGCCCTGAGAAGCCTCTGGTGTCTTCATCAGTGAGGAGCCATTGCAAGAAGGCTCTCCTGGCACCTGCACCTTGGATTCAGGGCCGGGCGGTCTGGGAGGCACCAGGACGTCAGCGCAAGTACCGGGGCCTGTGGTGCCGGCGCCTCGGGGTGCAGCCGCCTCTGCAGTTCCTCGCGGCAGGGGGTCGGCTTTGGGCTGAGCTGTATCTCCAGCACCCTGCGGCAGAATGTGTAAGGACGGGGAAAGCTGGCACACGGCAAAGCCCCGACAGCCCCAAGGGCAGACCAGGAGAGGCCGGGAGGGGCCGCGGGGTGGAGGGCGCACAGGCAGGAACGGGCAGCAGGAGGCTGGCCAGAGTGGCCTGGGCCGATGCGCCAGCACACCAAGGGCAGGCTGCGTCTTCTCGGCCCAAGGACGGCTCTTACACCATTTGGGGCTGAGGCACGTCGTACATCTCAGCTTGACGAGGGGCCTTGGCGGTCCTGACTCACCACCCCAGCCGAATATTCCGCAAGGAAGCGTCAGGAGCGGGGAACGGATCAAAGTAGAAGGACCAGTAACCCTCAGGCCATCAGCCACCTGCTAAGCCCACACGTACCCTCCGTCCTGCCTCCAGAGCCTGCGCTGCGCTGGCCTCACCATCCCACCCCCAAGTCAGGGTCAGGGCGCTGGGGCCCCTCTGGCACACCGGGCGGGACGGGGGACCTTGGGAGGTGACAGAAGCCCCGGGCGTCAGTCGCCTGTTGAGAAAATGGGAAGGGCGACGGCGCTACCCAGCTCAGGGGAACGCTGCCAGGCATGGGTGAGACGAGCCGGGGCCCCAAACCGTGGACCCCCTCCTAGGGTTGGCTCTTAGGCTTGGCTCTGGCTGCGTGCTTGCTGGCCAGGGTCCCTGGGAGAGGGCGGAGTCCATGACCACACCCCCGTCATCGACTCTGCCCACCCCGGGAGCACAGGTTCCAGCGGAAAGGAGGGTGTGGGCCCCGAGCACAGGCCCCGTGGGGAGGCGGGGACCTCCACCCTCCCGCCTGAAGAGGGGCTTGCAGGCCACCCCCCCAGTGACCCCGTCTTCTAGGTGTTCTCTGCTCCTCAGCTGGACCAGCAAGGCCAGGCAGACAGGGCCTCGGCCACATTAGCGCCCTGGCAGTCCCAGTGCCCCCGCCTGTGGTGTCTTTGGATCCCCCTCTCTGCCCCCGTGAGACTGAAAGCCCCCCTTGGGAGACCCCCTTGCTGGCTCCTGCCTCCACTCCCTGGACCCAGCACAGGGCCCGGGGAAGAGTGGACAAAACACATGTGGCCTCAAGAAATTAGAGCAAAGCCCTCACCACTGCTTCCCACTCTGGTCCTTGTAGAAAAGGGCTGAAAATACCCAAGGTCCCCTTTCATCCCTTGCCAAGATAAGGCACCTATCCATCTTGCTTCTTTCCCTCACTGGAGGGGGAGGGAGGCCTCTCGCCCTCACCCCCACCCCATCGGGTCCCTGCTCCAGACCCTGCCCCTGCTCTCAACAGCCACGCCCCAGCAGGCCTGCGTCACTGCCGGACTAGGCGCCCGTCCATCTCTTTCCTCCCCCCGCTGGAGGCCTCCAGCCCTGACCGCTGCCCCGGGTTTCCTGGTCTGGCCCAGGGACAGTTTCTCCTCTGACGTGATCCAGTCGGCTGGTCCAGCGAGCCAGGCGAGATAAAAGGATGGGGCTGAAGGGGGCGGGGGCGCAGCAGGATGGCGCTGTGGGCAAAGGCCAGAGTGTGGGTGGCAGGGCCCTGGCTGTCCCTGCACAGGGCACGCACACTGGGCACCAGAGCCACTCCGGCCCCCAAGGCGGTGCTGCCCTTCGAAGCCATGCCCCGGTGTCCTGGCCACCAGTGAATGCGGGTGCTGCAGATCTGGAGGGAGCAGGGCTCTGAGAACATACACCTGGACATGCATCAGACCTTCCAGGAGCTGGGGCCCATTTTCAGGTAAAGCTCTCCCTGCCCACCTCAGCGAGAACACCCTAACTTTCTGTCCCTACTGGCAGCTGAGTCCCTGCTGGGCGCCTGGGGAGTGGGGGGAAGGGGCAGGAAGGGGGCTCAGCGGGGCAGGTCTGTGCCTTTGATGCTGCAGACTGGGGCCTTCGTGAGCACGGAGCCCTGCGTGGCTCGCGGCTGGGAGCACAGAACGCAGACCCCAGAGGAGGGGAGGCTTCAGTGAGGCGGCGGGAGGGACCGCCTGCTCCGGGCCAGCGGCGGACTGGCTCTGCAGATGGGGCCCCGGGGAGGACCCGGCACCACGGCAGGGCTGGGAGCTTGTCCCACAGGTACGACGTGGGAGGGAGACACATGGTGTTTGTGATGCTGCCCGAGGACGTGGAGCGGCTGCAGCAGGTGGAGAGCCCTCACCCCCGGCGGATGTTCCTGGAGCCCTGGCTGGCCTACCGACAGGATCGTGGGCTCACGTGCGGCGTGTTCTTGCTGTGAGGGCGAGTGGGGATGCGGACGGAGGGGGCGGGCAGCCTGGGCGCAGGGAAGAGGCGAGCCAGGGAAGACCCTGAAGCACACCTGCCCGGGAACCATCTGGGTGGGTGGAGAGAGGGTGACCACTAGCTCTGGATGCAGATCGTGCCCATGCCCTGCGGGGGGTCGTGTGTGCCCTGGGGCCGCGGAGGGGAGCCCGGCCCCTTCCTGCAGGGCCAGAGGAAGAAGGATGATGCCTGCCGTCAGGGAACCCGGCACCTGCACAGGCCTCCGAGGGGCTTGCGTGTGGCTTGGACTTCTCCCCTGGTCCATCAGGGCCCCGTGGAGGCCCTGCAGGCAGCCCCCCGTTGGCACTGGGCTCTGTACTGTAGACAACTCCGTGATCGCAAATTACTTCTCATCAACAGTTCCCTCTCCATAGCTTCTAGATGCTGGAGCTAGGAGAAAAAACTTGTCACAGCTATAGACCCAGATCAACAATCGTTTCCTGAAAGGACCAGAGAGCAAATGTTTTCAGCTTTGTAGGCCTTCTGTATCTGTCACTACTACAAAAGATTGTCTTTGGCGGGGTGGAGGCAGGCATACAGGATAAGTAAATATATGATCGTCCCTGTGTTCCAACCAAGCTTTATTTACAGACACGGCTGGTGGATGGGGTTTGTCCCACAGGCTCCTGTTTGCCAACCGCTGCTATAGAAGGTCTGAGCAGCCTCATTAACAAACTAGGAACAATCAGCACATAAAACAGCAGACCCAGAGATGACCAGATACAGCTTTTTACAGGGTCACATATGACTCTACTTGGTTGAGTTCATGCCATGATATAACTCAGCATCAACAAGTCTCAAATGATTGACATTACCTAGAGGTCCTTCTCTATTACAGTGAAATTAAGCAAGAGAGGCCGCGATAGTGAGAGGCCTGTGCACTGCGATGAAGAGTGGCCCCCGCTTGCAGCAACTAGAGAGAGCCCTCGCACAGAAACGAAGACCCAACACAACCATAAATAAATGAATTAAAAAAAAAAAAAGAAATGAGGAAGGAAATATAAAGAGGATAGCAGAAATGAACACAAGGTAAATTCACAAAGCCAAAGTTGGTTTTTTGGAAGGATTTATGGTATTGGTAAAACAGAAGAAGAGATCACAAAGAAGAAAAATAAAATTCTCATTGCCAATATCAGAAATGGAAAGGGAGGCATCAATCAGCCCTCACAGACCTTATAAAGAAAATAGGGGCTGTTATGAGTAGGCTCCTGTGAAAAATGTGAGATTCCTGATGAAATGGGCAAAAACTTAAAAAACACTGTTAACCGTAACTGCCTCCCAATGAGATTGGGAGGCTGAAGTGTCCATCATACTTTCCAAAAAACCTACGAACCAGAGATTGCTTCCCTGGCAAATACCTCACTAGTTTCATGGGAAAAATCACCCCAATATTGCAAAAACCTCTCCAGATAACAAACAGGGAGAGGCTGCTCCCCAGCACATTTACTGTAGCAGCTTAAGCCTAACGCAAAACCCAAGAAAGACAGTGGAAGAGTGGGAAATCTCTGACCATCATCTCTTTTGACTAGAGATGCAAAGGTACTAACCTAACCTTAGCCAATAAAATCCTTACCTATGTGAGCTGCAGGACCTCCAATGCATATGTATGCTGGATGGGATCCTGGAACTGGACACGAACATTGAGGGGAAATGAATGAACTCTGAATAGAAGTGTGGAGTTGAGTTAATAAGAATTTATTAATATTCATTCATCATTTGGGACTAATGTACCATGGAAGTGTGATGACAGACAAGAGGGGCGTGATTACAGAATTGCATTGTGGCTTACAATTTGAAACCTACTAGTTCAATTCACCACATTAACAAAGAAAATAGGAAACATCATAGAATGTTGATCAACATGCAGAAATTTTTATGGTAAAATCCAACACCCTTTCCCAGTTAAGAAGAAAACTGTAAGGAAATGGAAACAGAAGGGAATTTTATCTCAAAGAAACTATGATAGTTCAGTAGAAGGGTGGGAGGATTTTCCTGAGTCAAAATGGGGTGCGGATGCCTTCCATCACCACCTCTGCTCCCCGTGGGACCGAGTTCATGGTTGGTTCAGTGAGGCCAGAGGAACAAACAAAACACATGGTGATTGGAAAGACAGGAATTACACTGCTGGTAGTCACCAAAGACCACAGGCTTTGGAAAAAACAAGTGAATTTAGCACGGGCCCTGGATACAAGGTCAGTATTCAACAGTGAATTTAAAAAATCAATTGTGGGGACTTCCCTGGTGGTGCAGGGGTTAAGAATCCACCTGCCAATGCAGGGAACATGGGTTTGATCCCTGGTCCAGGAAGATCCCACATGCTGCGGAGCAACTAAGCCTGTGCACCGCAACTACTGAGCCCACATGCCCTAGAGCCCTCGCGACTTAATGACTGAGTCCACACACCGCAACTACTGAAGCCAGTGTGCCTAGAGCCCGTGCTCCATAACAAGAGAAGTCACCCCATGAACCGCAAGGAAGAGTAGCTCCCGCTCGCTGCAACTAGAAAAACCCCTCACGCAGCAACGAACACCCAAGGCAGCCAAAAAAAATGATATAAATAAATAAATAAGTAAATAAATAAATAAATAAATACAAATAATAAAATAAAAATCAATTGTATTTCTATACACCAACGACTGACCAACTGAAAGTGAAATTTACAGAGAGCACAAAAATATCACTACCTAGGAAGAAATCCAACTAGATTTGTGAAAGATTTCCACACTGCAACTACAAAAACACTTTTGAAGTTAAATCAATAGAAGGATACACCAAGCTTATGGATGGTGAGTCCCAATATAGTAAAGATTAATCTACAAAATCAATGAAATTGCAGTCAGAGTCTTAGGAGGTGGTGTGTGTGTGTGTATGTGTGTGTGTGTGTGTGTGTGTGTGTGTGTGTGTAGCTGATTCCAAATGTTCAAGTGCTTATGGAAATGGAAAGGGCTAGGATTAGCCAAGGCAAGCTAGTGGGAGAAGAAAAATGCTAGAGGACTTGCACTCTCAACTACCAAGAGAATTTGTATCATCTCATTTATGAAGACAGTGTGGGGTTGGGCTCAGGTTTGAAAAATAGACCAACAGAGAAGAAAAGCAAAGTCAGAAAGCACATATATCCAGTGACAGGCTTTCTGACGAAGCCGACCCTGCCCTGGAGTGGGGATAGACTCTTGATTGCCTTGACGAGTGGTGGATACACGAGATAACATACTCGGTATTCACAGCACGCAAAAGAAGCAGGTTCAGGACATTTGTGGATCTCAATAAATACTCAAAAATGAAGTTGTTAAAACAGAAAATGTAGAAGGCTATCTTTATGTCCTTTGGAAAATTAAGAATTTTCAAAGCTGAACAAAATACTGCTGGTCACATAAGAAAAATAACTGGTATTATGTAAAAATTTACAATGTCTGCCCCTGAGAAGGTACTGATAAGACAGTAAAAATGCACACCATAGATGAGGGGAAAGCACTTCAAACACATATCTGCTAAACGACTCGTATTCAGAATATAGAATGAACTTCTTCCTACCAATCAGTAACTAAAATAGTAGATCATCCAATAGAAATTGGAGCAAAAGGCATGAAGGCAGTTTACCAGATATGAAATGTGTATGGGTAATAAGTATAAGAAAAGTTGTTGAACACGATTCCTCTTGGTGGAAATGCAACTTGAAACCACAATACGATGACCCCAATGGGAATGACTAAACATTCAAAGACGACCACACCATGTGTTGGCGAGATTTTGAAGTGTGCGGGATCGTGTGGAGTATAAGCAGGTACACTCTGCGGAAATCTCTTCAACAGCCTCTGCCAAAGCTGTACTTGAGCACGTCAAAGACCCGGCATTACCACTTCTGGGTACGGAGCTCCTGAAGCACTCACAATGCCCCACCTCAAGACAAGGACAGGAATATTCACTGCAGCACCACCTGGGGTAGTTACAACCAGAAACGGCCTTAATGTCCATCAACAGTAAACTGTGGTATATTCATCAATGGCAAGTATACAACTACGAGAATGAAGAACATACAACCATGTACAAAGGCAGGGACACATGTCACAAACACCAGCAGAGAAGAGAAGGTAGCCACAAAAACAAAGTAGGATTTCATGGGCATTGATTCAGAAGCAGGCAAACTCATGTATAGGCTCAGAAATGCAGACACTTCCTTCTTATCTTTGGCCTTGGCGCTTCTAGTGCCTGAATGGAGGAACGGTCGGTGGGAGGAATTCGGGGCTTTCCACCCAGTTCTGTTTCTTGAGCTGGGTGCTGTCACATGGTGATATGCACTTGGTGAAAATCCATTAAGATGTTGGCCTACGATTATGCACTTTTCTTTTGAATGTTGTACTTTAATGAGCTCTTTATCACATATGGAACATAAAGAAAAGCAAGTGACTGGAGTGTAAAAAGCAAGTGACTGGAGTGTAGTCGTTGGTTCCTTCTGATGTGTTTGAAGAGGTGACATCAGATGCACGAGTGGGTACCTCCATCCTGGCTAGTTCCAGGAGGAAAGGAAGTATTTGTGCAAAGGCTGTGAGACACAAGGGGAACAGACAGGTGAATGGGGCCTGTGGAATTTAACGCAGGGATTCACGAGGCAGGTCTCAGGGGGAGCCCTGATCAGGTAGCATTGGTTGTTCCAGGCCATTGGTGAGCCCTCCAGCGAAGGTCATCACAGTGTTCGTGGGGCTCTGCCTGGGATGGTGCGTCAGGTCTGCCCTGGGGCATCAGCGTTTCTATGTTGGGCCAGGAGCTGGGAACAGGAGGCAGAGGGGCTCAGCAGGAGCTCATCTAGAGGGGCCATGCCAACTGCAGAAAATCAGCTGAAGGCCCTAGTATAGGGGCTCTCTGCTTGAGGGTCTGTGTGATCTTTGGGATCCAAACAAAACATGTGTCCAGGTCTCCATTTTATTTCTGGGTCCCTGGAATCCTTATGACAAACAACGAACAGGACCACTCATTGGTATAGCTACGGGCCAAGGGACCATAAAACTACTTAGGGAGGCCAGATGCCTAGATGAGGTGGCAGTGTAGGTTGAAAGACATCTCCAGGGGAAGTTCTTCATGGAATAACCAAAACCTCTAGTGGGCTTGAATATTCTTGCTTAGTCAAGAATTTTAGGCAGTGTGACAACATTTGGGGATGGAGCTAGTTAAGATAAACGTGCTTTGATATTTGCAAGTAGAAATCATGAAATCTAAGATTTTCATGCCTACTTCTTTTTAGGTCCCAGAGTTCATGAGCTATATGTTTACAAGAGCTGTGCATACAACTGCACGTTTGTGTATGCAGCCCTACAGACCCCTGAAACCCCCAGACAGTTAAGAACTAACAGTTTCTTTTGGACTCGTTGCTGTAACGGTATATTTTGAAATGAAGGAGAACCTACCGACATTGAGAAGGACCTCATACACGGTAAACAGTTGAGGAGGAACTGGAAGGAACTGTGCGACCGGGGGCGGGGGGGTCAACCTTGTTCCTGAGCTTTGTCTCCGTCCTAGTCAGCAAAACACTGGCGTGAGAAGCCCCTGTGGAGGGACCGATCGTCTCCCTGTTTCGCAGAACGAGTTGGTGGTCCTTTGCTTTCTTGTGAGCCAGAGACACGGACCCCCCAGGGTCCCACCTTGGCGAGTTACCCATTGAGGGCTTGTTTCAAGTGAGAAATAAACAGCATTATTGTTTGGGTACTGTGGACTCAGAGACTTCTTTGTGGTTTTAGCATTTGATCCCTTTTTCCCTCATTAGGCATCATCTCACACATAGACAAAAATATCTTGCCACTTTAGGGAGCAGAGATGGGGCATTTTAATAAAAGCAAAACAGTCACAGGGCAGAGTCTACGTGCCCCCTGAGAGAGTGGCGCCAGGTCTGCTCAGACCCCGGGCACCCGAGGCACCTGAGCCTGCATCCTCCCAGTTTTCAGGTGGGGGCGACGGAAGCAGACAGGGTGCCTGGAGATGCGGTGGTATGTGGGCTGTCGGGGCCTGCCATAGAGACTGTGTCCAGCGCCCCGTGTGGCTCAGTCAGACATGCCCCGCGCGACTGGAGCCGCCTCTCAAGGTGGCACCAGGCTGCCTACAAGGGACGGATCGTTTCCCCAGATGCTGGCATCTGAGAAGGGCGAGGGGCCTGAAGGCCAGCTGGTGACCGCCTTGAAATGGCAGGGAGAGAGGTCCGGGGTGCTGCTGTCACTCTCCATGCCCCCATGGCCAGTATTGGGAGAAGGTGTGGACGGAACAGAAAATCAGACCGTCGTTGCTCTCCTCCTCCTCCTTCTCCTTTAACTCAATACCTGAATTGAAGTGACTGAGATAAAATTCACAGAACATCAAATTCATCATTTTAAAAGTGTGTACTTCAGGGTCTTTTAGCACCTTCCCAGTGTCGTGTAACCATCACCACTGTGTAATGCCAGAATATTTCACACCCAAAGAAGCCCCACGTCAAGCAAGCAGCTCCTGCCCGTCTCCACAGGCCTTGGCAACCACTGATCTGCCTTCGGTCTCTGTGGATTTGCCTGTGCTGGGTCTCTCCAGCAGGGTTCTCCAGAGAAACAGAACCCTCAGGAGACATAAATCGACGTCGTGAGAGAGGAGGGGACGGAGGGAGGGATCAGCGGACAGAGAAAGAGAAGGCATTGGAAGGAGACAACTATTTTCAGGAATTGGTTCACACACTTGTAGGTGCTGGCAGGTCTAAAATCTGTAGGGCAGGCTGCCACGTTAGAAATTCAGCTAAGAACTATGTTGCAGCCTTGAGTCTGAATTCCGCAAGGCTGTGGGCAAGAAACTCAGGCAGGGTGTCTGTGCTGTAGTCTTTCAAGGAGAATTTCTTCTACTTGGGGAACCTGGGTCTTTGCTCTTAAGGCCTTCCACGGATTGGATGAGGCCCACCCACATTATGGGGGATAATCTGCTGTACTCAAAGTCTCCTGATGAAAGAGCTAATCGCATTAAAAAATATATTCAGAGCAACATCGAGATTGGGGTTTGGCCAGTGGACTGAACACCATAGCTTAGCTAAGCTGACACGTGAAATCACCCATCACTCTGGATATTCCACACAAAAGGTATCATACAATATATGGCCTTTTGTGTCTGGGTTCTTGCACTGGGCATAATATTTGAAGGTTCATCCCTGTTGTAGCATGTGTTGTTACCTTGTTTGTTTGTTTGTTTAGATAGCTTTACTGAGATATAATTCACATAGCATGCCATTCACTCATGTAATGTATAGAATTCAATAATTGTTAGTATATTCATAGCTATGTCAACCATCACCATAGCCCATTTTAGAATATTTACCTCACTTTGAAAAGAAATCCCATACCTATTCGTGATTATCCCTTTACACTGCCCTGGCTCAACCTCCCATCACTAGGCAACCACAAATGTACTTTCTGTCCCTATAGACTTCCCTGTTCTGGACATTTTCTGTGAATGGAATCATATAACCCAGAGTCGATTGTGATTGGCTTCTTTAACTTGCCTTAGAGCTTTTAAGGTTCATCCATGTTGTGGTGTGTTTCAGTACTTCCTTTTCCTGGCTAAATAATATTCCATTGTGTGGTTGTGTCTCATTTTGTTTATCCGTTTATCAACTGAAAGACATTTGGCTTGTTTCCACCTTTGGTCATTATGGACAATGCTGCTACCAGCATACATGTGAACATCTTTTATGTGGACATAGGTTTTTAATTCTCTTGGGTGTATGCCTAGTAGTGGAGTTGTTGGGTCCTGCGATCACTCTCTAACCATTGGAAGAACTATCAGGCTATTCCCACAGTGGCTGCACCATTTTACGTCCCCACCAGCAGTGCATGAGGGTTCTGGTTTCTCCACATCCTCACCAGCACTTGTTATTTTCTGATTTTTTGATTCTAGCCATCCCAGTGGGTATGCGGTAGCACCCCTCTGTGGTTTCATTTGCGTTTCCCTGACGGCTCATGAGGTTGAGCACCTTTTCATGTGTGTGTGGGTCATTTGTGAGTGCATCTTCCTTGTAGAAATGTCCATTCAACTGATTTGCCCAACTTTAAATTGGGTTGTCTTTTTTTTTTTTTTTCCCCTGAGCAGCATGTGGGATCTTAGCTCCCTGACCGGGGATCGAACCCTCGCCCCCTGCTGTGGAAGCGCAGAGTCTTAACCACTGGACCACCAGGGAAGTCCCGTGGATTGTCCTTTTATGACAGAGTTTTGAGTGTTCTTTATACATTCAGAAAACAAGTATCTTATCAGACATATGATTTGGAAATACTTTCTCCCATTTTGTGGCTTGTCTTTTCACTCTCTTGGAAGTGTCCTTTGAAGACCAAACATTTTTAACTTTGATGAAGTCCAAATTATCTAGCTTTTCTTTTGGCGCTCGTGCCCTTGCTGTCATATTTAAGAATATTTTGCCAAAACCAGGATCATGAAGAATTACCTTTATGTTTTCTTCTAAGATTTTTACAGTGTTAGCTCGTATGATTAGGTCTTTTGTGCATTTGAGTTAGTTTTGTTTTTTTTTTAAATTTTTTTTTAAAATTTATTTATTTATTTATTTTTGGCTGTGTTGGGTCTTCGTTTCTGCGCGAGGGCTTTCTCTAGTTGTGGCGAGCGGGGTCCACTCTTCATCGCGGTGCGCGGGCTTCTCACTATCGCGGCCTCTCTTTGTTGCGGAGCACAGGCTCCAGACGCGCAGGCTCAGTAGTTGTGGCTCACGGGCCTAGTTGCTCCACGGCATGTGGGATCTTCCCAGGCCAGGGCTCGAACTCGTGTCCCCTGCATTAGCAGGCAGATTCTCAACCACTGCGCCACCAGGGAAGCCCTTGAGTTAGTTTTTGTGTAAGGTCTGAGTGAGGTAAAGGTCCAATTTCATTTTCTCCCACGTGGCTATAAAGTTGTCCCAACATCATTCCTTGAAAATATATGCTCCCCAGTGGATAATCTTGGCACCTTTGTAAAAAATCAAGTGACCACAGATGTATCACTTCATTTTTGAACACTCAGTTCTCCTCCATTGGTCTGTCTGTCTGTCCTTGTGCCAGTACCACCCTGTCTTGATGATTGTGGCTTTGTAGTAAGGTTAGAAATCGGGAAGCTTGAGTCCTACCTTGTCCTTCTTTTTAAAGATTACATTGGCTACATAGGTTCCTTGCATTCCATGTGAATTTTAGAATCAGCTCGGCACTTTCTACAAAGTCAGCTGGAATTTTCATAGGGGTTGCATCACATCTGGAGACCAATATGAGGAGTATTGTCATCATAGCAATATACAAGCTTCTGACCCATGGATGCAGGATGCTTTCCAACTCTACAGATCTTCTTTCATTTCTTTGACGGTGCTTTGTAGTTTTCCAAGTATAGAGTTTGAACATCTTTTGCTGAACTCATTCCTAGGTGTTTCACGTTCCTGCAAATGGAATGGGTTTCTTAATTTTATTTTCAGATTCGCCCTTACAAATGAAGAGAGATATGATAGATTTTTGTATCATGCACGTGTATCTTGAAGTATTGCTGAACTACTTTATTAGATATAATAATTTTAAGATGATTTCCTTAGGATAGTCTATATACAAGATCATATGATCTGTGAATCGAGATAGGTTTCCTTCGTCCTCTGCAATCTGGATGACTTCTGCTTACTGCCTAACTGCTCTGGCTAGAACCTCCAGGACCACGTTGAGTAGGAGTGGTGAGAGCAGACATCCTTATTCCTGGTCTTAGGAGGAAAGCAGCCAGTTTTTCACTGTGAAGCATGATGTTAGCTGTGGGTTTTCCATAGGTGCCCTTTATCTACTCCTAGTTTGTTCCGGATTTCTTACCACGATGAAGGTGTTGAATTGCGTTAAATGCTCTGTGTCTCTTGAGTTGGGGAGAACGTGAATTTTCTTTTCTATTCTACTGATGGGACTATTGTCCTCTTACAATTAATTGACCTTTGGATATGAAACCAACCTTTTATTCCTGGGATGAATCCCCCTGGTTCAGAATGTCTACTTCTTTCTATATGTTGCTGAATTTGGTTTGCTAGTCATTTGATGAGGATTCTTGAAGGAGGTGGGGAGGGGGGTGAGCCTGAGCGGGCCCTGGAGAATGCAGGGGACATGCAAAACGCCAGGCGAGGGGCTCTGGGTCCTTCTCCATCCCCAAGGTGTCAGCTAACTGGGGGACGTCCTTGCAGTGGAGCTCCCCTGCAACGGTGGCTTTCGCATCCACTCTGTGTCTGCCCACTCATCGTCCTGCCTGGCACGCCCTCCACTTTGCTGGCCCAGCCCCGCCAGGCCTGGTCTGGGGCAGAGGACGAGTACTTTCTCTAGTGGCTAAGGCCATGACCCAGGGCTCCCTCCTCGGGTGACAGCTTCCTGGATCCCTGCCTGTGCGGCCGTGGTGAGCCTTTGACTCTGTGCCCCAGCCGCCTCCCATAAAGTGGAGAGAATCGTGGTGCCTGTGAAGGGGACCAGACAAGTCAGTGTTTGCAAAGCGCTCAGAGCTGTTTCTGGCACAGAGCACGTGCCATGTGTTTACCAGTAAGTGGGCAAGAAACTGTTCTCCAGCTCGGGAAGGCACGCCCATCAAATGCCTGGGTGGGGTGAGAGGGACATTTCTTACTTAGTACTTTTCATCTCTTTGCTGCACTGGATTCTGAGTTCCATATCAGAGCTAGGTGGGCGCCAGGGCTCCGGTCTCTAGAACAGAGGCTGGTCACCCTGGTTGAAACCTACCCCAATGCGGACAGAGTGGTGGCCACACGGTGAGGTCCCCAGAGGGTGTCTGTGTCACCTCTGCTGCCACACCCTGACCACTGCCCCCGTGTGGACAGGCCCTTCTTGCCTCCCCAGATGGGGGTCACTTCCTGGGGGACTGTGAGGACACCCTGTTCTTCTTCTGGACTGAGGCCAGTGCCCTGTCTGGACCGTTCCAGAACCCCAGGGCCCCTTGTGCTCATCTGGCTTCCTGTGATTGGGGTTCACTGCTCCCCCTCGGAGCGGCTCTCGGATGGCGGCTGATTCATGAGTGCCTTTCCCTCCTGCCACAAGAATCAGCCTTACTCCCTCTGGAATCTTCTCTGGTGACTAGGCAAGGCCCTGCCAGGCGCCTCACCTCAGTGGAGACCAGGTCAGTGGCTGCCCACCTCTGTGGCTTCGACCCGACGACGTCCGCCGCGAGGGGTTTGGTCAGGCTCCCAGGCACCTGTGTCACGCGAGGCGTGCCCCCCGGCGTCCTGCGGGGTGCGGGCGCCCTCTTTCCAGGCAGCTCTGGGTTTCGGCCCTGGCTGCTCCCGCAGACCTCACGGGAAGGAGGGCCTGAGGATTGGAGGCGATGGCTGTGCAGCGGGTGTTGGAAGGAGGAGCACCAGACCCGTGACAGGGACCATCGGGAGGCCCCACGCGGCGCGAGGAGCCACAGGCGCAGGTGCCTGGATGGAGGCGCTGCGGGCGGTGACTGTCTCTGTCACCCGAGACTCTGTTACCGGTGGTCGCCGGGCATGACCACAGCACGGCGCCCTGAGCGTCGTGCGGGGCGTGCGTGCGGGGCTCTCCTCGCGTGGGTGGGTGCTAGCCGGGGGCAGCCTTTGGTGGGGGGGGTGTTAGTCCTGTTGGCAGCAGCCCGTTTGCTGGGGGCCTGGGGTGCCTGGATGCTTGTTACTTCAGCTACTGAGGCCCTGGCGGAATGCTGGCCGCTCGGCCCCTTCGCCACCGAACTCCAGAGTCCGTCCCAGCTGGGGCCTGGAATCCTTCAGCCTGTCTAGCTGGGGTCAGCTTCCCCAGGGCTGTTCCTCCTCACGCCCCCTGACCTCTGACCCTCGCTCCCCTGGCAGGAGTCCTCTCCCCTTGCCTGGCGTTTTGGGCGAGCCCGGGCGGAGCTCAGGCCCTGCAGTCACAGGGATGAGGGTTCCCATCCCCACTGACCCGTGGATTAGCCCTGAACCCTCGGACAAAGACCCTTGTTCTCTGGGCCCCATTTTCTGATGGACGAGATGGGACAGTGACAGATCCTCACTCACAGCCGCGTCTGGATGGGACGGATACAAAATGTGGATCCGGTAACACATAAGTGCTCCAGATTGCTAGTGGCTGATAAGTTAAAGCCATACTAGTGTGACTATGCTGTCATTATTCCTGTAGCGTCCTTGCAGATTTAGGAGTGATCTGGAGGATTAGAAGGAGTTCCACGGCTTTTCCAAGCTCACACAGCTGTCGCTAAAACGGCCACTCAGGCTCCTGAGTCTCCCCAGCAGGGAAGCCCGAGGCTGAGGGCGCCTGGCCCTGTCCAGGAGCGTCCGGTGCTGGAGATAAAGGGCCTCGGCACATGCTGAGGGTTCAGAGGGGCTGGTTCTGAAAGCTGAGGAAGAGCGCACATCACAGCAGGGAAGCGACTCTGGAATGCTCTAAGTACTTCAGTGCTAAGTCCTGGGGGGCGCATACACCCGCGCCCACAAGATCTGTGCCCTTGGGCCTCTCCACAGTCAGGGATTAATCGAATGTAGCCGTGCGTTGTCAGCTGCTGGGCTCACACTCCCACTTTAAATCCCGCATCTTCTCTCTAGGGTCCGCGTTCCTTCCGTTGAAGCAAATTCCGGGTAGCTCTTTTGGTGAAGGTGTGACTAGCGAACTGCTTTTGTCACTCGTCTTTTCTTTGAAAATGTTTCCCTTAACCAGTATTCCTGAATGGACATTGAGCGGATTTAAATCCACTGTGGATGGCCATTTTCCCTATACCCGCGAGTGTATTGTTCTGATGTTTTCTGACATCTAACGGTGTTGTCGTGACAAATCTACTGGACGCTTGTCTTTGATTTCCAGAGGCTTTCTGATAGTTCTCCTCACTGTTAATGTGCTGCTTAAAACACAGTAGAATATAGGTTTATACTGTGGTTGTGTGTCTGTCTGGGGCTGTGGGTGTATCTGCAAGAATGTGTGAGCCCATCCGCATCCTGGTGTAACTCTGGGACTCGCCTTTTTAGTTAACACCTGGTGAACACCATCCTATACAAATGCTTGCACATGGACCTCACTTTTTCATTTCACTGCTGGTTAGGCTTCTAATGAACAGACACACCGAAAGTTAGCAATCCTTTTACTGAAAGAAAATTACATTGTGTCCATTTTTGACATTATGAAAATTATTGAAATAAATATCCATTTCTATAGTTTAGACTCATAGGATATAATCCCACTGAGGTCTTGTCTTTCTCACTACCATATAGCACAGTGCCTGACACGTAGAAGGTCCCGGTAAGTATGTGTTAAGTGGTGAATGAAAGGGGGTACAGCCATTTTAAACTTTGGCTAACAATCGTACCATTGTCCCACATTCTACCAAGCACATACAACCACCAACCAGTAATTCTAGGACCTCTCCTGCAAGGCAGGCAACTCGTTCCACAAGAAAGCTGAAAAACATTTTGCAGAGATTTGAATTGACAATTATGGGGCTGCCCGGTCCTCCCCCGGGGCAGCCGCAGACGGAGAGCCTCCAGACACCGACTGCCTATTTAAATGTGCCACTGAAGGTCTTCAGGTTCGAGCAAAGGGACGGAGCTGATACTCTGAAAATCCTCCCACTCCAGCAGCTCTACAGAATCAAAAACATGTCAAGAGTGCATTTCTGGGCTGGCAGAAAGGACAGGACCCCTTCAGGATCCTGAAACAAGGAGGGACCTGGGCCAGGGAGGAGGGAGCACAGAAACCAGTACAGCAGCCACTAGGGGAGGGTGGGCACAAGTCACCAAGTCTAGTGATCTGGTGGCCCCAGTTAGAGGGGGGGAAAGGACGAGAGGCGTAGGACACAAGTAAGATTAGAAACTGTGATCAGAACCCCACGGAAAGGCAAGACTTTTAAAACACTACAACAACACTGAAAATGCAGCCTGGAAACCTGCCGTCCAACACTATGGGGAGGCGAGGAAGAAGCCTAGCTTCCTAAGGCTGGGATGGAGGACGGTACGTGCTCCCCCCGAGAACTGAGAAAAGGCCCCCACGCTGGTTTAGGATTTATGTTACTCATGCCTCAGAGGAAACCCCAGGCTGCGTAATTAATACAAAGAGTGGCCCTGGGAAAGCGATAACCCTTGGGCGACTGGAGGACACAGCCTCAAACCAGGCCCCAGCGGCACACGGACCATGGCAGATGCTCCAGGTCCTGGCATCGGGCTTCTTAAAGGCAATACTATTTCTACCTTGAAAGATGTGAAGAGGCATAAGAATTATGACGATTACACAGTAGACTGTTGAGATAACCTGGAAGACTTTTAGAAAGAGCCAGATGGACACTCACACTGGAAAGGCATGGGAAATTCCAAGCAGGATAAAGAAAAAGAGACTCCTACATAGGCTTGATACGGGAAAACTGGAGAAACACGGAAAACCAAGAGACGATCTTGAAAGCATCCAGAGATGCTTTAAATTGGAGGTTGTCTCCAAGATGTGCACGATCACTCCCAAGCCAAGGTCCTTCAACGGGAAGGAGATGCGCTGAGGGCCTTAGAGATGGGATTGGCATCCTGGCTTCGGTGGTACCCCTGCCAAGGATGCGCTCTGAGACTCTAGCAGGTGAATGAACTCAGTTTCCTCGCCTGCAAAATGGGGATGAGCACAGTGGGTGCCTCTTAGGGCTGCTGTGAAGATCAAGCAAACACACGTGCCAAGCTTCACAGAATGACACACCTTCACCCCAGGGTAACGAGGTTTTCATTCCATTCCTGCCATCACACACCCTCCACTCTCCACAGAACAGGGCCACAAACAAGGAGACAACTTCTGAGCAGTGGGAGAAGAAATCCCCATTTATTCAGTGCCGGTCGAGCCAGAAAGCTGGGCACTTCCCGAGCACCAGTCTCCCTGCGTGGCCTTGAGGCCTGGTGAAATCGTAGTTATACAGAATCCCCAGAGGAAGAGCTTGCGGCTCAGAGGGATTGAGGGCTGGGCCCACGTGCTAAGCCAGGGCTCCAGCTTGTGCCTGTGCAACCACAGAGTCTGGAAACTCCTCTCTTCTCCGTGATTCTCCAAGTCTCCCTCCACAGTGCCGGACTGGGGCAAGCGAAGACCACACTGGTGGCAGCAGGCCTCTTCCGCTGCGGGTGGAGCGGAGTGGCCAGGGGTGTGCAAGCTCTTGTTCTCCTCCAGGGATCTTGGCACCAAACAGATGCCATCGAGGTGGCTCAGTGCCAGCAAGGCCGGCACAGCCAGAAACACAACTCCTCCTGCCCTACTGCCTCGCCATGACTGAGTACCTGCTTCTCACCAGACGAGGTGGGAGTGGGGAGGGAGGGAGAGTGGAGAGGCCCCACCACCCCCTCTTGCCTCTGGGCCCCCTTTCTACCTGGGGGTGTCACCTGACCCCAGGTGGCATGGGACAGACATGCTCCTGCCAACTAGGGGACCCCAGCTGGTTCTCAGTTGTTCAAAGCCTCTTCCACCCATGAGGTCAGGGTGGCCGCTCTGCTCTGGGGCATGGGGCACTGCACGAGGGCCGCGGGGCCATCCAGACCGGCTCCGCTAAAGGGAGCACGAGATGGCCCCACGACCTTCTCTAGAGGCTTCTCTGCGGTCCCTGAGCTCCTGCCGGAGGCGGTCAACATCCCTCCTGCTGTCAGATGTGTACCATTGACCCAGATGTCCAAGTTGGCTCTTTGGTAGCTACTCTTCTAGTAAACATGACTGCTGACCTGCCTATGCAGGCCCTTGGCTGGGCGCTTCGGCCACAGTCCCAGAGGACCGGCTCTGCCAGGAGGAGCCCACGCGGCCTGAGTGGAACAGGTAAATGGACAACTAACAACCCAGCTTGAAGGGCGAGTCCACGCCAGAGCACTGCAGACAAAAGGGCGGCATTTGAAATGGCAACGAGCAGGGCAGGGGACGCCCAAGTTGTCAGCTCCTGCAGGGGGGCAGAGTTTAGCACAGAGGGCATAGAGACTGGACAGGGAGGCAGAGGGTGGCGTCTGAGGCCCCTTTGCTTGGATGGACTCACGGGGAGCCTGGAGCTAGTGCTGGGGCGACAGGGGCTCCAAGGCCCTCAGATGGTGCCCCTTGCAGGACAGGGCCCTGGTGGGACCGGGCACATGACCAGGACCTGAGACCAAGTTTCATCCCCAGCTCTGCCCAGGCCTCGCTGCACAGGCTGGCAAGCCCTGACCCTCGGAGGGCTGGGCTGTTGCATTTGTGCAACGTGCGGCCTGGACGGTGGTGTGGCTCAGGAAGCAGGGCCCATGGGAGAAAAGAGGGGTGGCCTGGGCTCAGGCAGAGGGAGCGTGTGGTGTGACTAGCCCGACCGAGTGGCGACGTGACTAGCTGATGGCCCTGAAGGTGAGGAGGGGGAGGGTAGAGGGCATCAATACGAAGCGGTAGATCATCTTTACGTCCTCTTGCACCAGCGTCTCCACCAGGAAGTTTTTCAGCACCTAGGACAGAGGCGCGGGTTCTGCCTGGCCCGGCCTCCCCTGCCTTCCAGGGCCCGGAGGGTGGGTGCCCCAGGAGCAGAAGCCTGAGGTTCCCGACCAGGCTGCCCGCCCAGGCCCCACCCAGGCCCCATCCAGGCCCCGCCCAGGCCCCCATCCAGGCTGCCCGCCCAGGCCCCGCCCAGGCCCCACCCAGGCCCCATCCAGGCCCCGCCCAGGCCCCATCCAGGCCCCGCCCAGGCGCACTCACGTGGTGCAGCAGAAGCAGCATCTCCGCCTCTGCCAGGCGCCGCCCCAGGCACTGGCGCACGCCAAAGCCAAAGGCCAGGTGTGGGAACCTGGTACCAGAGGCCCGGCTGTCCAGCCAGCGCTGGGGATGATAGCGCTCGGGCCTGGCGAACATGGCGGGGTTTCGACCCAGGGAGTACAGTAGCACCTTCACCAACGTCTGCAGACAGGTGGGGGGGGCAGGGTCAGAAGCCCTGTGGGTGAAGGTCAGAGGGCGGGGTGTCTGACAGAGGAGCCCTGCGGCCTCACTCACCCCGGCCGGGACGTGGTAGTTCTGCAGCACCAAGTCTGAGCTCACCTGTCGCTCCAAGAAGACACCCACGGGGTACAGCCTGCGTACAGGGGCGGCCGACAGGGCCCTCAGCTGGGACAGGGCCCTCGCTTCCCTTGTGCAGCCTTCCTAGCCCAGCGCCCACGGCCCGAGGGCAGCTCCCCCAGCGCCCTCACAGGCCGCTCCTGGCACCGGGAAGCCCAAATCCCGAGGGGCTGCTTCCTTGCATCTCCTGAGTCAGCCAAAGCTGCCCCGGCCTGAGCAGCCCCGGGCCAATGAGGACACGACCGACGATGGTCCCGGGACACTGAGGTGGGATCCCAGAGGGAGCAGCACCCCCATCCCTCTAGGGAGAGGAAGAGGAGGTGCAGGGGGACGTGGCCTTGGGCCAAGCTGCCGATCAGCAGCCCCGGCGTCTGCCTGCAAGCCCCGGCGAGCGGGCTGTCCCGACGGCGGGGCCAGGGCAGCGGGGGTAGCCCAGGTCTACCACGCCTACCTCAAGGTCTCCTTGAGGGCCGCCCGCAGCAGGGGCAGCTCCGTGGTTGCCCTCTGGGGATCTTCTGAGATCCTGGCCTCGGCCCCCAGGCTCTCCTGGCGCAGGGCCTGCTGCACTTCCGGGTTCCGAGCCAGTTCAAAGAGAGTCATCAGCAAGGGGAAGGCCGTCTGCAGGAGCCATGGGACCAGGGCTCAGACCTGGGCACAGGCCGTGCCCCTCCACCCCCAGGGCACCCCTCCCAGAAAGATGGCCACCGTCCCCTGGGGCAGGGACCTGTGTGCCCAGAGATGACAAAGCCCAGAGACCTGAACCCCAAGATCCTAAAGCCACCTTGTCTACTTCCCCTGAATCCCTCGGGGAAGGTGTCCCCAACCTCCGTGAAGACCCAGGCCTCCTCCAGCCGCGTCAGAGCCCGGCTCTCACCCTCCTCTGGGCCCAGGAGGCGCTCACTCTTGCCATCTATTCAGCAGGGAGGGTTCAGGGGCCCCGGGTCCATCTGCTGCCAGTGGGTCACCTCCCTGGCCAGCCACAGGCAGGTCCGAACACGGGGTCCTAACATGAACCAGCCACCCCAGGCCCCAACCGTTTCCTCCTCCTGGATCATCTCCATGTGCAGGGAGAGGTGTCCGCCAGCCCAGCCTGAGATCTGGGAGGCTCAATATCTCCTAAATGCCATCCCCAAGGCATCGCGGCCCTGGCATCTCCGGATATGCAGATACGGCTCCCTGCTGCTCCTCAGCTTTAGTCCGTGCTCTGCCCTGTGGCCCGAGAGGGTGCGGAAGTCTGAGCGAGACACTCCCTACACTGGCTTCCTCTGGCCTTGGATACAGGCCTGGTGCCCAAGGCCCCTCCTGACAGGGGCCCTGACCCCGCCTGCCCTCCTCTGCCCACTTGCCCTGTTCCCCCCACTCAGCCTCACAGCCCTTCCTCGCTGTCCGCTCTTGCAGGCCCTGGCCTGCTGCCCTCCCAGCCTCCTCTTCTTGGCCTAACTTCTGTGTGGTCCTTCCACATCCAGCGCAAAGGCCTCCTTCTCCAGGAAGCCTTCCCAGAGCTACCTCCTGAGGCACAGGCCCTGCCCTGGGCTCTCACCTTGTGGTTGCATCACAGCCCCTGCTCAGGGAGTGTCTGCACCAGGGGTCTGTGCCTCTACTCAGGATCCTGGGTGCCTGGCCCAGAGCAGGCCCTCAGAGATGCTGGCGGGCGCAGGTGCGGTCCAGAGGCAGGCAGCTTCGGCTGCACTCACGCCCCGGGGCCCACCCTGCCCACTGTGCCGTGTTGCCAGACACCTGCTCTCCCGCCCACACACTGGAGCCCCTTGCTGTCCTTCCCATCAGTCTGTCACTGCCAAAGGATCTTGAGTGAGAGCCAAAGGTACTCTGTCCCTGGGAAAGGTCCCTGTGTGGGCCTCCAGCCGCGCCTCAGCCCTTCCCCGCACCTCCCCCGCCCCTGCCTCAGGACCTAGATGGTCCCCGGGGTCTCTGCTGCATGTCCCTGGGCCTCGTCCACTCTGCACGCTGCCTGGAGCGTGGTTTCCCACCAGAGTAACCACAAACCCCTGCCTTTGAGGCTTGGCTCCCGTGCTCCCCCTTCTCAGTTCGGAAGCTGGAGCCGTAGACTGGGGAGGGGCTCGGAGGAGACGTTTGCCATGGGAGGGGGCAGCCTGGAGGCAGGAGGGCTCCCTGTTCCATGGGAAGGGCTGGGCGCTGGCCTAACCGTGTCCACGCTCCCAGCAGTGAGGTCGATAGAGTTGGCCTTGATGGTGTCCAGGGTCATGTCCGCACGCATCAGCAGCTCTGCCACGATGCCGCTGTAGTGCCACGGGTGGCCGAGGGCCAGCTCCTGATATATTCTCCGGATGGCTCTGTTGGCTGCGGGACACACAGAGACAGAGGCCCTGGGTCTGGTGCTGGGAAGCACTTTTTTTGTCATCCTCCTACCCTTCAGCCCTCAATACCCCCAGGTCTCCATGTCCTACCCCCATTCTCAGATCGGCCCAGTCCAGCCTCACTGCCAACTCTCTTGGGGACCATGAAGAAGCCACAGGTCCCTCCTGTGGCCTCCATTCTCCCCAGACTGTGGTGCATGGAGGAGGCCCTGGGGCCCCTGGTCGCAGCGCTTCGCGACCGCCGCCCTCACCGTACTGGAAGATGTAGTCCCAGGCCTCAAAGTGCTCCTGCCACATGCTGCTGCTCGTCCAGCGAGACAGCCTCCTGGGCACGAACATGAGCTGCACGGTGGACTTGAACATGGCCTCCAGAGCGTGGATAAAGTTCAGGCTGTCAGGATTCGGGTGCTGGGCAAAGAGGCCCAGCTGCTCTCCATAAAGGACTAAGTGGCTGGCTGCGGGGAGGAGGGGGTTCCTGAGCCCGAGGCCGCCCAGGGCCCCATGACCACCTCCCCCGGCCCGCCCCGGTCGCGAGCCCACACCTTCGATGGCGTAGTGGAAGATGCTGGGCCTGATGTCCAGGGTCAGACTGCCCCGGGCATTCTGCAGCACCCTCGCCTTCAGGGCCCGGGAGAAGTCCCTGGCCGCCCGATCCACCAGGGGCGCGTACTTCCGCACAGCCTGCAGCGACAGCACGTCTGGGTTCAGCCGCAGCCGGTCCAAACGCCACTGGGGCCCGTTTCTGTCGAGCAGGGAGCGGGGCATCAGGGCGTCCAGAGTCAGCAGCTGGCCGCGGCCCTGTACCCCACCTTCCTTAACCCAGAGGGAAGTGGGCG
Source organism: Balaenoptera ricei (assembly GCF_028023285.1). Lineage (NCBI taxonomy): Eukaryota > Metazoa > Chordata > Mammalia > Artiodactyla > Balaenopteridae > Balaenoptera > Balaenoptera ricei. The sequence goes on from NC_082655.1 coordinate 1,451,823, forward strand.
AGGCGGGGAGCCGCCTGTTGGTTCCTAGGGGGCAGGCTGCCCACGTTTGGGCCTCGGTGGCACCTCTTCCTCAGGGCGGCCTCCTGCGCTTCGCCCAGGGGAGACGGGCGCCTCTGCCTGAGCCTGCTGCGGGGATTTGTGCAAACTGGCAGGCCCCGTGCCTGGCACACCGTCTCCCACCCGGGCCCTCTCTGGGGCTGAGGCTTTTGCTGTGAGGAAGGGGGCTGAGCCCCCAGGCAGGCCTGGCCCAGCTTTGCTCTCGTCACACCCCAGAGCGGGCGAGGCCCCTGGAGACCTTCACCTGCCGGCTCCTGCGATGCTGCCTCGGTGCCAGCCCCACCTGCCCCCTCCCTGCAGAGCCTCTGCTGCTCCGTGGCAGGAACCAAGTCGTGTCTCTCCTAATGTCCACGCAGAGCCCGGTGCCGACGGGGTGCTGCCTGCAGGGCCTCCACGGGGCCCTGATGGACCAGGGGAGAAGTCCAAGCCACACGCAAGCCCCTCGGAGGCCTGTGCAGGTGCCGGGTTCCCTGACAGCAGGCACCATCCTTCTTCCTCTGGCCCTGCAGGAAGGGGCCGGGCTCCCCTCCGCGGCCCCAGGGCACACACGACCCCCCCCCCCCCAGGGCATGGGCACGATCTGCATCCAGAGCTAGTGGTCACCCTCTCTCCACCCACCCAGATGGTTCCCGGGCAGGTGTGCTTCAGGGTCTTCCCTGGCTCGCCTCTTCCCTGCGCCCAGGCTGCCCGCCCCCTCCGTCCGCATCCCCACTCGCCCTCACAGCAAGAACACGCCGCACGTGAGCCCACGATCCTGTCGGTAGGCCAGCCAGGGCTCCAGGAACATCCGCCGGGGGTGAGGGCTCTCCACCTGCTGCAGCCGCTCCACGTCCTCGGGCAGCATCACAAACACCATGTGTCTCCCTCCCACGTCGTACCTGTGGGACAAGCTCCCAGCCCTGCCGTGGTGCCGGGTCCTCCCCGGGGTCCCATCTGCAGAACCAGTCCGCCGCTGGCCCGGAGCGGGCGGTCCTTCCCGCCGCCTCACTGAAGCCTCCCCTCCTCTGGGGTCTGCGTTCTGTGCTCCCAGCCGCGAGCCACGCAGGGCTCCGTGCTCACGAAGGCCCCAGTCTGCAGCATCAAAGGCACAGACCTGCCCCGCTGAGCCCCCTTCCTGCCCCTTCCCCCCACTCCCCAGGCGCCCAGCAGGGACTCAGCTGCCAGTAGGGACAGAAAGTTAGGGTGTTCTCGCTGAGGTGGGCAGGGAGAGCTTTACCTGAAAATGGGCCCCAGCTCCTGGAAGGTCTGATGCATGTCCAGGTGTATGTTCTCAGAGCCCTGCTCCCTCCAGATCTGCAGCACCCGCATCCACTGGTGGCCAGGACACCGGGGCATGGCTTCGAAGGGCAGCACCGCCTTGGGGGCCGGAGTGGCTCTGGTGCCCAGTGTGCGTGCCCTGTGCAGGGACAGCCAGGGCCCTGCCACCCACACTCTGGCCTTTGCCCACAGCGCCATCCTGCTGCGCCCCCGCCCCCTTCAGCCCCATCCTTTTATCTCGCCTGGCTCGCTGGACCAGCCGACTGGATCACGTCAGAGGAGAAACTGTCCCTGGGCCAGACCAGGAAACCCGGGGCAGCGGTCAGGGCTGGAGGCCTCCAGCGGGGGGAGGAAAGAGATGGACGGGCGCCTAGTCCGGCAGTGACGCAGGCCTGCTGGGGCGTGGCTGTTGAGAGCAGGGGCAGGGTCTGGAGCAGGGACCCGATGGGGTGGGGGTGAGGGCGAGAGGCCTCCCTCCCCCTCCAGTGAGGGAAAGAAGCAAGATGGATAGGTGCCTTATCTTGGCAAGGGATGAAAGGGGACCTTGGGTATTTTCAGCCCTTTTCTACAAGGACCAGAGTGGGAAGCAGTGGTGAGGGCTTTGCTCTAATTTCTTGAGGCCACATGTGTTTTGTCCACTCTTCCCCGGGCCCTGTGCTGGGTCCAGGGAGTGGAGGCAGGAGCCAGCAAGGGGGTCTCCCAAGGGGGGCTTTCAGTCTCACGGGGGCAGAGAGGGGGATCCAAAGACACCACAGGCGGGGGCACTGGGACTGCCAGGGCGCTAATGTGGCCGAGGCCCTGTCTGCCTGGCCTTGCTGGTCCAGCTGAGGAGCAGAGAACACCTAGAAGACGGGGTCACTGGGGGGGTGGCCTGCAAGCCCCTCTTCAGGCGGGAGGGTGGAGGTCCCCGCCTCCCCACGGGGCCTGTGCTCGGGGCCCACACCCTCCTTTCCGCTGGAACCTGTGCTCCCGGGGTGGGCAGAGTCGATGACGGGGGTGTGGTCATGGACTCCGCCCTCTCCCAGGGACCCTGGCCAGCAAGCACGCAGCCAGAGCCAAGCCTAAGAGCCAACCCTAGGAGGGGGTCCACGGTTTGGGGCCCCGGCTCGTCTCACCCATGCCTGGCAGCGTTCCCCTGAGCTGGGTAGCGCCGTCGCCCTTCCCATTTTCTCAACAGGCGACTGACGCCCGGGGCTTCTGTCACCTCCCAAGGTCCCCCGTCCCGCCCGGTGTGCCAGAGGGGCCCCAGCGCCCTGACCCTGACTTGGGGGTGGGATGGTGAGGCCAGCGCAGCGCAGGCTCTGGAGGCAGGACGGAGGGTACGTGTGGGCTTAGCAGGTGGCTGATGGCCTGAGGGTTACTGGTCCTTCTACTTTGATCCGTTCCCCGCTCCTGACGCTTCCTTGCGGAATATTCGGCTGGGGTGGTGAGTCAGGACCGCCAAGGCCCCTCGTCAAGCTGAGATGTACGACGTGCCTCAGCCCCAAATGGTGTAAGAGCCGTCCTTGGGCCGAGAAGACGCAGCCTGCCCTTGGTGTGCTGGCGCATCGGCCCAGGCCACTCTGGCCAGCCTCCTGCTGCCCGTTCCTGCCTGTGTGCCCTCCACCCCGCGGCCCCTCCCGGCCTCTCCTGGTCTGCCCTTGGGGCTGTCGGGGCTTTGCCGTGTGCCAGCTTTCCCCGTCCTTACACATTCTGCCGCAGGGTGCTGGAGATACAGCTCAGCCCAAAGCCGACCCCCTGCCGCGAGGAACTGCAGAGGCGGCTGCACCCCGAGGCGCCGGCACCACAGGCCCCGGTACTTGCGCTGAAGTCCTGGTGCCTCCCAGACCGCCCGGCCCTGAATCCAAGGTGCAGGTGCCAGGAGAGCCTTCTTGCAGTGGCTCCTCACTGATGAAGACACCAGAGGCTTCTCAGGGCCCTGCTCCCCGTGTCACCGCCCCGTGGGCCTGCAGCCCCTCCCTGCAGACTTCCTCCTGTGCTGAGGCCCAGCAAGCCGGGAGGTCTCCCCGGAGGCACAGCTGTGGGCAAGGGCCCAGCCCAGCCCCACAAGGCCCAGGGGCCTGAGAGGGAAGCGCCTCCCTGACGTTCTCCTACCCTGGTGAGGGCGCGCCGGTGTTGGCTGGAGAGGAACGCGGGTCAGAGGCGTCACCGGGCAAGGCCAGCGCACGGTGGCCCTGAATATGGAGGACGTTCCCAAGCAGAACCTGCGTCCTCCCCCGGGTGCTGGGTCCCGGCTTCTCCACACTTCATCCCCGGTCCTGCCTATCTCCACTCCAGGCACGGAGCCTGAGCCCCAGGAAGGTTCCCAGACTCGTTCCCTCTGCCCTGCGCTGGGGGAGGCAACCGGAGCTCCAGCAGCGACCCAGCCCCTGCCCCACCTGCCCGCCCACGCAGAGCCCCAGGACCCGCTGGCCGGGACGGCTGCCCTCCTGGCCGCCGCCTGGGGGCGGGAATGCCAACTGCAGCGTGAGGCCAGCCAGGACCGCCTGGAGGAGGCAAGGGCCCGCCCTCTCCTTGAAGCCTGGACTTCAAAGGCCCCGTCCCGGGACGCCTGCTCCCAGGTCCATGCGGTTACTAACAGTCTGTGTCCAAGAGAAAAAGACGGAGAATGACCCAGCGGTTCCACTCCTGGGTACATACCCGAAAAACTAAACACGCTAATGCAAAACGATGTTAGAACCACTGTTTGCAATAGCCGCGACATGGAAGCAACCTAAGTGTCCATCCACAGATGAATGGATAAGGACAATGTGGCACATATTGGGTGTCCAAAAAGTTAGTTAGCTACTTTCCATGCCATCTTACGGAAAACCCCGAATGAACTTGCTACTCGGCCATAAAAAGAATGAAATTTTGCCATGTGCAACAACATGGATGCACTTGGAGGGCGTTATGCTAAGTGCAGTAAGTCAGACAGAGTAAGACACATCCTGTATGTTATCACGCATCCGCAGAATCTAAGAAATAAAAACTCGTGACTGTAGCAAAAAAGAAACCGGCTCACAGATATAGAGAACCAGCTTGTGCTGACTAGTGGGGAGGGGGAAGGAGGGAGGGACAGTATAGGGGTAGGGGATCAAGAGGTACAAACTATTATGCATAAAATAAGCTACAGGATATATTGTACAGCACAGGGGATGTAGCCAATATTTTCTAATAAGTTAAGTGGAGTATAAGATTTAAAATTGTGAATCACTATATTCTACACCTGTAACTTGTATGGTATTGGACCTCAACTCTACTTCAATTTTTAAAAAGTGGCACTGGTGGCACATTGGTTAAGAATCCGCCTGCCAATGCCGGGGACACAGGTTCAAGCCCTGGTCTGGGAAGATCCCACACGCTGCAGAGCAACTAAGCCCGTGCGCCACAACTACTGAGCCTGAGTGCCACAACTACTGAAGCCCGCACACCTAGAGCCAGTGCTCCGCAACAAGAGAAGCCACTGCAATGAGAAGCCCGTGCACCGCAACGAAGAGTAGCCCCCGCTCACCCCAACTAGAGAAAGCCCGCACCGCAGCAACGAAGCCCCAATGCAGCCAAAAATAAATAAATAAACTTTTTTAAAAAATTAAAATTAAAAATAAATAAATAAAAATTAAAAGTGGAACGTTCACACAATTGAATTGTACGAGTGATGTAAACGAGGTTTACCTTTCACTTACATACTTTTTTTTTTTTTAATGGTAGTAATCTATGCCAACTTGATTTTCTTAAAAAAAATTAATTAATTAATTTATTTTTGGCTGTGTTGGGTCTTCGTTTCTGTGTGAGGGCTTTCTGTAGTTGTGGCAAGCAGGGGCCACTCTTCATCGCGGTGCGCGGGCCTCTCACTATCGTGGCCTCTCTTGTTGTGGAGCACAGGCTCCAGATGCGCAGGCTCAGTAGTTGTGGCTCACGGGCCTAGTTGCTCCGCAGCATGTGGGATCTTCCCAGACCAGGGCTTGAACCCGTGTCCCCTGCATTAGCAGGCAGATTCTCAACCACTGCGCCACCAGGGAAGCCCATACTTATCTTAATAAGCATGAACAAGCACAGACCGTGAGCCCTTCTCTTACAGTCACACGACTGAATTGCTAACAACGGTGGAAGGATTTGCTACAGGACACACACTAAGAAGGATGACCAACTATAGAAGGACGAGCTACCAAGACAACATTGAATGAGTGAGAACACATATCAAAAGTCTGCAACATCATGATACACTTTGCATCTGAACTGAACTAGACAATTACATGCACCAAATAACTGTTTCAAATAGGATCAAAGGCGGAGGAGCGGCAAGATCCGGTGATGACGCCTCGTATGGCGGAAACAGGAAAGCAGGCTCGCTGGGGACCTGGAGGTTACCGCCTAGGTTACAGCTTGGACGAGTCCTGCGTGCCCGGAAGTTTACAGAAGGTCTGGGCAAGACGGGCGGGGTGGGGCGGGGCGGGGATTGCGGCGGAAGTTCCAAAGTCTCGCTAGGACCCGGGACCACAGGGAAGGTTCTAGAGGTCTTGGCAGGACGCGGGCATCAGGGAAGGTTCCAGAAGGTCTTCGCAGGACACGGGGTCACAGGGAAGGTTCCAAAAGGTCGGACGTTGGTGGGGGGGGTCGTGGGGGGGCGGAAAACGTCCCATAAGGCCTGGGCAGGAAATGCGGCCACAGGGAGGGTCTGAAGGTCTGAGCAGAACACAGGCTGGGAAGGTTCCAGAAGGTCTTCGCAGGACACGGGGTCCCGAAGAAGGTTCCAAAAGGTCTGGGCAAGACACGGGGATGGCAGGGAGGGGAAGGTTCCAGAGGGTCCGGGCAGGACACGGGGATGGGGAAGAAGGTTCCAGAAGGTTCGGCAGGTCACGGGCGGTGGGCGCCGTGTAGCAGGCTCGGACTCGGCCTCCGGTCAGCGTTTGCCGGTCCTGAGGTTCGGCCCTACCCCCTCGAGCAAGGTTCCGGGATCCCGCGGGCGCCAGTCAGCCATCCGAACCCCAAAGCAGGCCCACCCATGGGGTCTCTGGTCTTCCCCTACCCCCCTAGCCGCCCCTCCCCTGGGTACAGGAACCTCCAACCTCCCACGAAGCGGCCCCTCCCCATTCCAGCTTCCGTTGTGTCTTTTTTCAGGCCCTTTGTTCTGGGCAGAATTTGCTGTCACTTTCCTGGCTTTTGAGATGGAAAATGAGATCCTTGGGCTTCAGCCTTTCTGCCTTTCTGATGTGTGGCTTGGCCTCCCTTCCTTTCCTGCCACGCCTTGGGGCTGATTAGGTCTGGTTTTGTTGTGTAATATTTTAATTATCGTGCTGCCCAAAATAGTTTTTGTTTTCTCCTGGGAGTGATAGGGGTGTGGAGGCTTTATTAGTTGGAATTGTTCTTAATGTCCGAACACATGAAGCAACTGGTTTTTGCTTAACGCGGCTGTAGTCAGGAAAGGTACTCTGAGTGAGTTTCAAAAATCCCTTATGGATGTGAAATCTCCATCTGCCTTTAACTCTCACGCTACCTTTTGCCTTGAAGTCTACACTGGCTGATACTAATGGAGCTGTTTCCACATCTCAATTCTGTTACCCCCTCTGTGTGGGGCTCTTGTTGTCAAATGCTTTATTTCTAAATGCGATGTGAAGTAAACATGCCTTGTAGTGGGATCTGCTGGTAAGGCGACAGCCGAACTGTTTTTGTGTCGAACCATATTCATTTTACCTTCCTTTTTGGAGCATATTTTCCCTTCCTTAGAATAGAAGTCCTGGTGATCGGTGTCTTCTTTCTACAGCGTTTGGAAGTGATTGTCCGTGAGGTTTTCTGTTTCTCCTGGTTTTGTGGAAAGACCAGACATGGCTGGGATTTGGCTGCCTAAAGGTGCGGCCTGGGTTTCCTCTGGCTGATGTGCAGATTTTCTCTTACTAAAAATCGCTTTCCACCGTTCAGCTGTGGTACGTCTGAGATCGGTCTTCCTGTGTGAGTTTTCTTGTTGCTCTTGATCTTTCTTTTGTGAGAGGTTTTCTGAAGCCATCGGTGTTTCCCTTAGAGTTCTGTAAACTCTTCCCTAGCTCAGTGGTATGATTTGAAGTGTTATCAGAAAGGTGTTTTCTAGAGTGCTTGTCCGAGTCCTTTCCGTGAATCTCCCTGAAGATGAAGCACTTTTGCAGGAACACTTTCATAAAAGCGTCAGAGTAGAACAATAACTGTAAGTGCCAGAAGACTTAAAAAATGGCCAGAGGTAAAGATCTGATGAGAGTTACAACTGTCAAAGAAAGTGGGTTATTTCTGTGACAGATAACACCTCAAGATAATAGGTAGACTTACAAGTGATAACATATCAGATGTCTAAGAATTTAATATAATTGCTGGAATACTTATACTAATAACATATATCCACAAAAACATAATCTAAGGGTGTTTTCGCATCACTTGTTTGACAATGCTTCCCAAGCAATTAACATATCTCTTTTTTAATTGAAGTATAGTTGATTTACAGTATTGTGTTAGTTTCAGGTGTACAGCACAGAGATTCATATATAAATATATATATATCAAGATATACATATATATACCTCTTCAGATTCTCCTCCCTTAAATGGTATTACAGACTACTGAGTACAGTTCCCTGTGCTATATACAGTTGGTCCTTGTTGGTTATCTATTTTATATACAGTAGTGTATATTTGTTAATCCCAACCTCCTAATTTGTCTCTCTCCCACCCCCCCTTTCCCCTTTGGTAACCATACATTTGTTTTCTATGCCTGTAAATGTCTTTCTGACTTGGAAATAAGTTCATTGGTATTTTTTTTTTTAGATTCCAAATATAAGCGATATCTTATGATATTTATCTTTCTGTGTCTGGCTAATTTACCTTAGTATGAAAATCTCTAGGTCCATCTATGTTGCTGCCAATGGCATTATTTCATTCTTTTTATGACTGATATTCCAGTTTATATATATAGCACATTTTCTTTATCCATTCATTTGTCGATGGACATTTAGGTTGCTTCCATGTCTTAGCTATTGTAAATAGTGCTGCAATGAACATTGGGGTGCATGTATCTTTTTGAATTATGGTTGTTTCCAGATTTATGCCCAGGAGTGGGATTGCAAGATCATATGGTAGCTCTATTTTTAGTTTTTTAAGGAACCTCCATTCTGTTCTCCATAGTGGGTGCACCACTTTACATTCCAACCAACAGTGTAGGGGGGTTCCATTTTTTCCACACCTTCTCCAGCATTTATTATTTGTAGATTATTTGATGATGGCCATTCTGACTGGTATAATATCTCATTGTAGTTTTGATCTGCATTTCTCTAATAATTAGCGATGTTGAGCCTCTTTTTCATTTGCCTTTTGGCCATCTGTATGTCTGCTTTGGATAAATGTCTATTTAGGTCTTCTGCCCATGATTTGATTGTTTTTGTTGTTTTTTATATTGAAGCTGTATGTGCTGTTTGTATATTTTGGAGATTAATCCCTTGTCTCTCTCATGGTTTGCAAATATTTTCTCCCATTGTGTAGGTTGTCTTTTCATTTTGTGTATGGTTTCCTTTGCTATGCTAAAGCTTTTAAGTTTGATTAGGTCCCATTTGTTTACTTCTGTTTTTATTTCCATTACTCTAGTAGATGGACCCCAAAAGGGATTGCTGAGATTTATGTCAAAGAGTGTTTTGCCTATGTTTTCCTCTAGGAGTTTTATAGTACCTGGTTGGGTTTTTTTCTTTGTTTTTTTAATTAATTAGTTAATTTATTTTTGGCTGCATTGGGTCTTCGTTGCTGTGCGCAGGCTTTTCTCTAGTTGTGGTGAGCAGGAGCTACTCTTTGTTGCAGTCTGCGAGCTTCTCATTGCGGTGACTTCTTTTGTTGCGGAGCACGGGGTCTAGGTGCGCGGGCCTCAGTAGTTGTGGCTCGCGGGCTCTAGAGCGCAGGCTCAGTAGTTGCGGTGCACGGGCTTAGTTGCTCTGCGGCATGTGGGATCTTTCCGGACCAGGGCTCAAACACATGTCTGGCAGGCGGATTCTCAACCACTGCGCCACCAGGGAAGTCCAGTACATGGTCTTACATTGAGGTCTTAAAGCCACTTTTAATTTATTTTTGTATATGGTGTTAGAAAATGTTCTAATTTCATTCTTTTACATGTAGCTGTACAGTGTTCCCAGCACCACTTATTGAAGAGACTGTCTTTTCTCCATTTTATATTCTTGCATCCTTTGTTGTACATTAATTGACCCTAGGTGGGTGGGTTTATTTTGGGATTTCTATCCTGTTCCATTGATCTATATTTCTGTTTTTCTACCAGTACATTACTGTATTGATGACTGTAGCCTTGTAATATAGTCTGAAGTCTGGGTGTGCGATTCCTCCAGCTCCATTTGTCTTTCTCAAGATTGCTTTAGCTATTCAGGGTCTTTTGTGTTTCCATACAGATTTAAAAATTTTTTGTTCTAGTTCTCTGAAAAATGCCATTGGTGATTTGATAGGGATTGCATTGAATATGTAGATTGCTTTGGGTATTATAGTCAATTTGACAATACTGATTCTTCCAATCCAATAACACAGTATATCTTTCCATTTGTTTGTGTCACGTTCAATTTCTTTCATCAGCGTCTTATAGTTTTCAGAGTACAGGTTTTTTGTCTCCTTAGGTAGGTTTATTCCTAGGTATTTTATTCTTTTCACGTGATAGTGAATTGGATTGTTTCCTCAATTTCTCTTTCTGATCTTTCATTGTTAGTGTATAGAAATGCAAGAGATTTCTGTGTATTACTTATGTATCCTACAATTTTACCGATTCATTGATGAGCTCTCGTAGTTTTCTGGTAGCATCTTTAGGATTTTCTATGTATAGGATCATGTCCTCTGCAAACAGTGGCAGTTTGACTTCTTTTTTCAATCTGCATCCCTTTTATTTCTTTTTCTTCTCTGATTGCTGTGGCTAGAGCTTCCAAAACTATCCTGAAAAAAAGTGGACATCCTTTTCTTGTTCCTGACCTTAGAGGAAGTGCTTAGAGAGTGAGGTTCACCTCTAAGCACTTGGAATCTTCAGTTCCAAGGGTTTTCCCTGTCTGCCTTCTGACTTTAGCTCATTCACCTCCTCCCCGACACCTGTCACACGTGGACCAGAGGCTGATGGCAGATGCCGGTGGGGTGATGGGCACAGGCTCCACTTCCAGAGCACTTGGTCTCCCAGGATCCACCGAGAGCTCTTGGAGGCTCTGCCGTGGGAAAATCTGCTTGGTCTTTATGGGTCCTGGAGACTGCGGGCCTCGCCAGCCCCCGTGAGCGCAGACAGCCCTCCTGGTTGGCCTTCCCTACCAGATTCCCTCTGCCTGAGGCCAGCCTGGTCTTCAGCCAGTGGCCAGACAGGCCAAAGGACCTGGGATGACAGTGACTCCCCTGGGAAGGGCTCGTCCCTCTTTGCAATTTCAGTTCATCTGGGCCTTGGTGCCTCCACATCTGTCCTAAAGCTCAAAAAATGGGACTTAAACCTAGCCGGGTTTCCTGGTTGTGGCAGCCCGAGTAGCACCCTGCCTCTCTCTCGTTGTGGTCAGCTTGCACTGGTCATCACGACTCTGCCTGGAGGCCGAGTGACCGAGTGGAAGGCATGTCCCTCCAGTGGGGGTTTCTCATGCTTTTGCCACATTTCCCAGGACGAGGACGTTCATGACCTTTGCAAAGCGATTTTCCTGCCCGAAGTTTACAGTCCCACAGTCACGTCCCTCCTGACCCCAGGCCTGCTGTGGAGAAACGCGCGCTCCTTCCGTGCTTTTCCTTGAAGCCCAGGCCCACGTGAGTTCGCCAGGCATCTCTGTGCCCGCAGGCCACACTCGCCGGCCCACCTCGCTCTCTGACACTTTGCTCCTGTTTCACTCCTGGGGGATCCTGTTTGCTCGGTGTGAGAATCTCAGTCCCCACTCTCCGCCTTTCAGGGGCCCTGGCTTCGTCTCCAGGACCTGTTCAGCTGTCAAACCCCGAATCTCTGAGCGCTGGGGGGTGACAAACGATGCAGGAAATTGTACTGCTCGTGGACACTTTCCGGTCTGATTTCTGCTGTGTACTTCATCCTAGCTCTTGAGTATTTTCCCATCAGCCTAAAGGTCTCAGCGGGGCGTCAGTGAAGACATTTGGTAGGAATTGGTCAGCATCCACTCGGGTATCTGCAGTGCAGGAGGGTTCAGAGTGTCTGGCGTGGCAAGTAGAAGAAGAGGGCCTCTGGGCGTTTGCTCTGGGTCACGAGCCGCTGGTGAGACCAGCCCTGGGAGCAAGGGTGGCATGAGCGAGGGGGCAGATGAGGGACAGCAGGCAGCACCGCATGGGAAGGGGCAGTGGGGAAGCAGGGCCTGGGCGTGGGGGCATCCACGTGGGCGGCCGACTGGCTGAGCGAATCAGCAGCCCCGCCGGACACTGCCGCTGAGCCCCTCCACCCCGGCCCTCCGCACCCGGGTGCTTCAGCCGTGTTCATCCCAAGCGGGAGGGCCTTTGGCTACAAGCAGGGTCGAGGCCTAGCCTTCCCTGAGAGAGCTGGACTTGGGAAGGCAGGGGGGCCGGGGAGGAACCCGTATGGTCCCCACCTCAGGGGCACGGCTGGCTCTGCACCGTCAGCCCCCGTCCCGAGCCCCTCAGCTGGTGCCGTGGCAGGTGCACGTCAGGGGCTGCCACCAGCTGGGTGGGTCTCCTCGGGGTGACAGGCGGCAGCAGGCGAGGCAGCGTCCCTCAGAGAGGAGCCCCACTGGGCACTGAGGGCACGTCCTGCTCCTGAGAAGGGAGAGGGGGCGCCCCAGGGAGACGCCTGCCTAGGGCTGGGGGGGCAGTTTCCAGGAGGACCACGGGCATTGGCAGCAGTCGGGGTGCACATGGGTTTCAGATACGGACCCTGCCTGGCGCCTGGCGGGCGTCCCCTGGAGCAGGTGCTGGCGTCTGGACTCGGGTGTGACCAGCCCCAGACCCTCCCCTGCTGGGAATTCGTGGCTCTGTGATGCCCAGGCCCGGGAGACATGATTGCACGGGGTCCACGCTTCGTAGCCACAGGGCACGTTAGGCTCCCGGCGCCTCTGCACTCGTTCCCCTGCTCTAGTCACCGCCCCCTGCGTTTGTCGCGGTGCTTGTGCAAGCGGGAGATATAGCTCCGTGGGCGATGTTCGAGCTCGTTGCACGAGGCGCCCTTGAGGTCGGGAGACAGCGAGCAGATAAGCGGACACGTGCGGCCGTGTGGCCACGTGGAGACAGCCCCAGGGCCTCGCTGCCCGGCTGCGCCCTGCCGGTGGAGAGCAGGCAGGATGCCTTCGTCCAGGATGAAGGCTTGAGCTGGGCGCAGCCATCGTGTGTGGGAAGGGCTGCTGCCCGGTCCCTGCGGAGGAGCGCCCAGCCCGGAGCGAGAGGCGCTGGAAGGCGGGAAGGGGGCCGGCACTCGCGTGCTGGTCGAGCTGGGAGCCGGAAGCCCCCCGGGGGGAGCCACGCCCCCGCTGACTTGCGCCCCGGGTCTCCTCACCTGCAGGTTGAAGCCCCACAGGGACGATGCTCCTCTTGGCCTTACTGCTCCTCCCGGGCTGGCCCCTGGGCTTCGCTGACTCAGCATGTGAGTATCAGGTCTTCTGTGTCTTGGAGGGGGTGAGACTTCTCTTAATTGGGGTCATTTTAAGGGTGTGAATGGAACTTTCATCATCTCAGCCAGCTGAGATCTCCATCATCAGTGCCGTTGGGGGGCACGGGTGTCCGTGAGCAAGGGGGAGGGTCAGGGTGGAGGAAGGCTTCCTCCAAAGACCAGTGGACCCTGGGGCCTGAGGGGGCGAGGCAGCCTCCAGCTGTGGCCCTTCCTCATCTGGAACAGGCAGGAGTGGCTGAGCTCAGGGAATTCAGGGGGGCTTTGGCCTCTTATGACCACCAGGCCTTCCTTGAAAAGGTGAGTCCAATCAACAGAGCAGAGGCTTCACACACCTGGCCGCCTGGAGGTGTTCCTGGGAAGCTGTCTCTGAGAACAGGAAAAACGCCCGGGTATAGCCGGCTTCTGTCCAGGGAGCCCGTCCTGCCTTGGCTCAGGGCCCACGGACGGCTCAGCTTTGCAGACTCGGGGAGCCCTTGGTGCTGAGGGAAGGGGACAGCTGCCGGAGGGGTGCAGCGGGTGGCAACGAGGAGGAAAAGGCACGTCGCAGCAGGAGCCTGACACTGCCCTCTGTTATCTAGGGACCTATAATTTGAAATGCCATGACTGTTGGGCCATAAACAGCTTCACCTGTCCAAATGTTAGAGAGTGTCCTTATGAATTCAGGCGCTGCCTGACTGTCTCCACTCGTAAGTACCTGATTATCTTTCTTACACCTGTGAACTAGTCACCCCACCTGAGCAGCTTCAGGGACAGGGCCACTCTGTCCTTTCTCTGTGCCCAGCCCCTTGGCCTTGGCCTCCTCTGTCCCCATCCTGAGAGCATGTTCCCAGAACTAGGCTCGGCCCCAGGAACGGGCAGTAGCAGCCTCTTACAGAGACACAAACCCTGCCAGGTGGAGCCTCCTGTGCACACGTGACCTGCGATGTCTCCAGGGGCTGGGAGGACAGCTGCACCTCAAGGCCTCCACGCCTTGGCAGTCCCTGGTCATGTGGGTCGATGCCCCAGTGCGGCCTGGGCAATTCCTTGTCGCCCTTTGGATTGTGGTCCTCTGGCGAGGCCTTCCAGCAAAGCAGGCCCAAGAAGTAGATGCACCTTGGACTCCTTGGGACAATGCCTACCACACAAAAGATTCTCCCCAGCTTTTGGATGCTGGAATAAGGAGACAAACTTACCACAGTGGTAGACTCAGGTCAGTAATCGTTTCCTGGAAGGAGCAGACAGCAAATGTTTTCAGCTTTGTAGGCCTTCTAATCTCTGTCGCTACTACAAAACATTGTCTTTGTGCAGGTGGAAGCAGCCATACAGGATAAGTAAACATATGATCGTCCCTGTGTTCCAACAAAGCTTTATTTACAGACATGGTTGGTGGATGGGGTTTGTCCCAAGGCTCCTGTTTGCCAACCGCTGCTACAGAAGGTCTGAACAGCTCTGTTAACAAACTAGGAACAATCAGCACATAAAACAGCAGACCCAGAGATGACCAGATACAGCTTTTTACAGGGTCACACATGACTCTACTTGTTGAGTTCATGCCATGATATAACCCAGCATCAACAAGTCTCAAATGATTGACATTACCTAGAGGTCCTTCTCTATTACAGTGAAATTAAGGTAGAAATCATTACTCCAAAGAGAACCAAGAGATCCCCAACTGCTTAGTGATCATTCAGGGCATTTCTAAACCAATTACACAGAAGACAAGCCCCAACAGAAATTGGGAAATAGTAAGGTCTAAACGATTATGAAGTTATGACAAGTTAAAAGTGTGGGGAAAGCAGCTGAAAAAGTGCTTAGTGCAAAATATATCCCATCACAGGCATCTAGTAGAAGAGAGAACAGGGTGAAAGTTTTCTCAGCTTCCATTCAAGATGTTAGAAAAAGAATAGATGATCCACCCAAAGAAATGAGAAGGAAATATAAAGAGGATAGCAGAAATGAACACAAGGTAAATTCACAAAGCCAACGTTGGTTTTCTGGAAGGATTTATGGTATTGATAAAACAGAAGAAGAGATCACAAAGAAGAAGAATAAAATTCTCATTGCCAATATCAAAATGGAAAGGGAGGCATCAATCTGCCCTCACTGACCTTACAAAGAAAATAAGGGGCTGTTATGTGTAGGCTCCCTGTGGTAAATGTGAGATTCCTGATGAAATGGGGAAAAACTTGAAAAACACTGTTAAGCATAACTGCCTCCCAGTGAGATTGGGAGGCTGAAGTGTCCATCATACTTTCCAAAAAACCTATGAACCACAGATTGCTTCCCTGGCAAATACCTCACTAGTTTCATGGGAGAAATCACTCCAATCTTCCACAATCCTCTCCAGATAACAAACAGGGAGGGGCTGCTCCCCAGCACATTTCCTGTAGCAGCTTAAGCCTAACGCAAAACCCGAGAAAGACAGTGGAAGAGTGGGAAATCTCTGACCATCATCTCTTATGACTAGAGATGCAAAGGTACTAACCAAACATTTGCCAAAAAACCCTTGTCTACGTGACCTGCTGGATGCCCAATGCATGCCTACCCTGGATGGGATCCTGGAATAGGACAAGAACAAAAAGGGGAAATGAATGAGCTCTGAATAAGTGTGGAGTTGAGTTAATAAGAATTTATTAATATTCATTCATCATTTGGGACTAATGTACCATGGAAGTGTGATGACAGACAAGAGGGGAGTGATTACAGAATTGCATTGTGGCTTACAGTTTGAAACCTACTAGTTCAATTCACCACATTAACAAAGAAAATAGGAAACATCATAGAGTGTTGATCAACATGCAGAAATTTTTATGTTAAAATCCAATACCCTTTCCCAGTTAAGAAGAAAAGTGTAAGGAAATGGAAGCAGAAGGGAATTTTATCTCATAGAAATTATGATATTTCAATAGAAGGGTGGGAGGATTTTCCTGAGTCAAAATAGGGTGCGCATGCCTGCCATCACGACCTCTGCTCCCCATGGAACCAAGTTCATGGTCGGTTCAGTTAGGCCAGAGGAACAAACAAAACACATGGTGATTGGAAAGACAGGAATTACACTGCTACAAGTCACCAAAGACCATAGGCTTTGGAAACAACAAGTGAATTTAGCACAGGCCCTGGATACAAGGTCAGTATTCAGCAATCAATCTTAAAAATCGATTGTGTTTCTATACACCAACGACTGACCAACTGAAAGTGAAATTTACAAAAAACACAAAAGTATCACTACCTAGGAAGAAATCCAACTAGATTTGTGCAAGATTTCCACACTGCAACTACAAAAACACTATGGAAGTTAAAGCCTTAAACCAATAGAAGGATACAACAAGCTTATGGTGGTGAGTCCCAATGGAGTAAAAATTAATCGACAAGTTCAATGAAATTGCAGTCAGAGTCTCAGCAGGTGCTATGTGTGTGTGTGTGTGTGTGTGTGTGTGTGTGTGTGTGTGTGTATGCGCGCGCGTGAAGTTGATTCCAAATGTTCAAGTGTTTATGGAAATGGAAAGGGCTAGGATTAGCCAAGGCAAGCTAGTGGGAGAAGAAAAACGCTGGAGGACTTGCACACTCAACTACCAAGAGCATTTATATCGTTTCATTTATGAAGACAGTGTGGAGTGGGCTCAGGATTGAAAAATAGACCAACAGAGGAGAAAAGCAAAGTCAGAAAACACATATATCTAGTTACGGGCTTCCTGACGAAGCCGACCCTGCCCTTGAGTGGGGATAGACTCTTGACTGCCTTGATGAGTGGTAGATACATGAGATAAGGTACACGGTATTCACACCACGCAAAAGAAGCAGGTGCGGGAAATTTGTGGATCTCAATAAATACTCAAAAATGAAGTTGTTAAAACAGAAAATGTAGACGGCTATCTTTATGCCCTTTGGAAAATTAAGAATTTTCAAAACTGAACAAAATTCTGCTGGTCACATAAGAAAAAATGATAACTGGCATTATCTAAAACTTTATAACGTCTGCCCCTGAGAAGGTACTGATAAGACAGTAAAAATGCACACCATAGATGAGGAGAAAGCACTTCAAACACATATTTGCTAAACGACTCGTATTCAGAATATAGAATGAACTTCTTCCTACCAATCAGTAACTAAAATAGTAGATCATCCAATAGAAATTTGAGCAAAAGGCATGAAGGCAGTTTACCAGATGTGAAATGTGTATGGGTAATAAGTATAAGAAAAGTTGTTGAACACGATTCCTCTTGGTGGAAATGCAACTTGAAACCACAATACGATGACCCCAATGGGAATGACTAAACATTCAATGACGACCACACCATGTGCTGGCGAGATTTTGAAGTGTGCAGGATCGTGTGGAGTATAAATAGGTACACTCTGTGGAAATCTCTTCAACAGCCTCTGCCAAAGCTGTACTCAAGCACGTCAAAGACCCGGCATTACCACTTCTGGGTACGGAGCTCCTGAAGCACTCGCAATGCCCCACCTCAAGACAAGGACAGGAATATTCACTGCAGCACCACCTGGGGTAGTTACAACCAGAAACGGCCTTAATGTCCATCAACAGTAAACTGTGGTTTATATTCATCAATGGCAAGTATACAACTACGAGAGTGAAGAACATACAACCATGTACAAAGGCAGGGACGCATTTCACAAACACCAGCAGAGAAGAGAAGGTAGCCGCAAAAACAAAGTAGGATTTCATGGGCATTGATTCAGAAGCAGGCAAACTCATGTATAGGCTCAGAAATGCAGACACTTCCTTCTTATCTTTGGCCATGGCACCTCTAGTGCCTGAATGGAGGAACGGAGGGAGGAATTCGGGGCTTTCCACCCAGTTCTGTTTCTTGAGCTGGGTGCTGTCACATGGTGATATGCACTTGGTGAAAATCCATTAAAGATGTTGGCCTACGATTATGCACTTTTCTTTTGAATGTTGGACTTTAATGAGCTCTTTATCACATATGAAACATAAAGAAAAGCAAGTGACTGGAGTGTAGCCGTTAGATCGTTCTGATGTGTTTAAAGAGGTGACATCAGATGCACGAGTGGGTACATCCATCCTGGCTAGTTCCAGGAGGAAAGGAAGTATTTGTGCAAAGGCTGTGAGACACAAGGGGAACAGAACAGGTGAATGAGGCCTGTGGAATTTAACGCAGGGATTCACGAGGCAGGTCTCAGGGGGAGCCCTGATCAGATAGCATTGGTTGGTCTAGGCCATTGGTGAGCCCTCCAGCGAAGGTCATCACAGTGTTCGTGGGGCTCTGCCTGGGATGGTGCGTCAGGTCTGCCCTGGGGCATCAGCGTTTCTATATTGGGCCAGGAGCTGGAAACAGCAGGCAGAGGGGCTCAGCAGGAGCTCATCTAGAGGGGCCATGCCAACTGCAGAAAATCAGCTGAAGGCCCTAGTATAGGGGCTCTCTGCTTGAGGGTCTGTGTGATCTTTGGGATCCAAACAAAACATGTGTCCAGGTCTCCATTTTATTTCTGGGTCCCTGGAATCCTTATGACAAACAACGAACAGGACCACTCATTGGTATAGCTACGGGCCAAGGGACCATAAAACTACTTAGGGAGGCCAGATGCCTAGATGAGGTGGCAGTGTAGGTTGAAAGACATCTCCAGGGGAAGTTCTTCATGGAATAACCAAAACCTCTAGTGGGCTTGAATATTCTTGCTCAGTCAAGAATTTTAGGCAGTGTAACAACATTTGGGGGATGGAGCTAGTTAAGATAAACGTGCTTTGATATTTGCAAGTATAAATCGTGAAATCTAAGATTTGCATCTCTACTTCATTTTTAGGTTTGAGTCCTCGGGAACTGCTCGTTTACAAGAACTGTACAGACAACTGCACATTTGTGTATGCAGCCCATCAGCCTCCTGAAGCCCCCAGAAAAAGATATTTTCTTA
Source organism: Balaenoptera ricei (assembly GCF_028023285.1). Lineage (NCBI taxonomy): Eukaryota > Metazoa > Chordata > Mammalia > Artiodactyla > Balaenopteridae > Balaenoptera > Balaenoptera ricei. The sequence continues at coordinate 1,470,564 of NC_082655.1, forward strand.
CTAACAGTTTCTACTGGGTTAGTTGTTGTAGTTCTATGACTTGCAATTATGGAGGACCTACTAATCTTGAGAGGGACATCTTACCCGATTATACAGTTGAGGAGGAACTCGAAGGAACTGTGCGACCGGGGGGGTCAACCTTGTTCCTGAGCTTTGTCTCCATCCTAGTCAGCAAAACACTGGCGTGAGAAGCCCCTGTGGAGGGACCGATCGTCTCCCTGTTTCGCAGAACGAGTTGGTGGTCCTTTGCTTTCTTGTGAGCCAGAGACACGGACCCCCCAGGGCCCCCCTTGGCGAGTTACCCATTGAGGGCTTGTTTCAAGTGAGAAATAAACAGCATTATTGTTTGGGTACTGTGGACTCAGAGACTTCTTTGTGGTTTTAGCATTTGATCCCTTTTTCCCTCATTAGGCATCATCTCACACATAGACAAAAATATCTTGCCACTTTAGGGAGCAGAGATGGGGCATTTTAATAAAAGCAAAACAGGCACAGGGCATCGTCTCCGTGCCCCCTGAGAGAGTGGCGCCAGGTCTGCTCAGACCCCGGGCACCCGAGGCACCTGAGCCTGCATCCTCCCAGTTTTCAGGTGGGGACGACGGAAGCAGACCAGGGTCCTGGAGATGCGGTGGTATGTGGGCTGTCGGGGCCTGCCATAGAGACTGTGTCCAGTGCCCTGCGTGGCTCAGAAAGACACGCCCCGCGTGACTCGAGCCGCCTCTCAAGGTGGGTCTTTGCTCTTAAGGCCTTCCACGGATTGGATGAGGCCCACCCGTGTTATGGAGGATAATTGGCTGTACTCAAAGTCTCCTGATGAAAGAGCTAATCGCATTTAAAAATATCTTCAGGGCAACATCAAGATTGGTGTTTGGCCAGTGAACTGAACACCATAGCTTAGCTAAGCTGAGACGTGAAATCACCCATCACTCTGGATATTTCACACAAAAGGTATCGTACAGTATATGGCCTTTTGTGTCTGGCTTCTTTCACTTGGTGTAATATTTCAAGGTTCATTCAAGTTGTAACGTGTCGTTAGTATATTTCTTACTTAGTACTTTTCATTTCTTTGCTGCCCTGGATTTGAGAGTTCCATATCAAAGCTAGGTGGGCACCAGGTCACCAGTCTCTAGAAGAGGGTTTTGGTCATGGCGGGGTTTCGACCCAGGGAGTACAGTAGCACCTTCACCAACGTCTGCAGACAGGTGGCGGGGGGCAGGGTCAGAAGCCCTGTGGGTGAAGGTCAGAGGGCGGGGTGTCTGACAGAGGAGCCCTGCGGCCTCACTCACCCCGGCCGGGACGTGGTAGTTCTGCAGCACCAAGTCTGAGCTCACCTGTCGCTCCAAGAAGACACCCACGGGGTACAGCCTGCGCACAGGGGCGGCCGACAGGGCCCTCAGCTGGGACAGGGCCCTCGCTTCCCTTGTGCAGCCTTCCTAGCCCAGCGCCCCCGGCCCGAGGGCAGCTCCCCCAGCGCCCTCACAGGCCGCTCCTGGCACCGGGAAGCCCAAATCCCGAGGGGCTGCTTCCTTGCATCTCCTGAGTCAGCCAAAGCTGCCCCGGCCTGAGCAGCCCCGGGCCAATGAGGACACGACCGACGATGGTCCCGGGACACTGAGGTGGGATCCCAGAGGGAGAAGCACCCCCATCCCTCTAGGGAGAGGAAGAGGAGGTGCAGGGGGACGTGGCCTTGGGCCAAGCTGCCGATCAGCAGCCCCGGCGTCTGCCTGCAAGCCCCGGCGAGCGGGCTGTCCCGACGGCGGGGCCAGGGCAGCGGGGGTAGCCCAGGTCTACCACGCCTACCTCAAGGTCTCCTTGAGGGCCGCCCGCAGCAGGGGCAGCTCCGTGGTTGCCCTCTGGGGATCTTCTGAGACCCTGGCCTCGGCCCCCAGGCTCTCCTGGCGCAGGGCTTGCTGCACTTCCGGGTTCCGAGCCAGTTCAAAGAGAGTCATCAGCAAGGGGAAGGCCGTCTGCAGGAGCCACGGGGCCAGGGCTCAGACCTGGGCACAGGCCGTGCCCCTCCACCCCCAGGGCACCCCTCCCCGAATTCCTCCCTCCATTCCTCCATTCAGGCACTAGAAGCGCCAAGGCCAAAGACAAGAAGGAAGTGTCTGCATTTCTGAGCCTATACATGAGTTTGCCTGCTTCTGAATCAATGACAGTGAAATCCTACTTTGTTTGTTTCTGCTGCTGCCTCCTCTTCTCTGCTGGTGTTTGTGAAATGCATCCCTGCCTTTGTGCATGGTTTTATCTTCTTCACTCTCGTAGTTGTATACTTGCCATTGATGAATATAAACCACAGTTTACTGTTGATGGACATTAAGGCCGTTTCTGGTTGTACCTACCCCAGGTGGTGCTGCAGTGAATATTCCTGTCCTTGTCTTGAGGTGGGGCATTGCGAGTGTTTCAGGAGCTCCGTACCCAGAAGTGGTAATGCCGGGTCTTTGACGTGCTTGAGTACAGCTTTGGCAGAGGCTGTTGAAGAGATTTCCACAGAGTGTACCTATTTATACCTCACAGGATCCCGCACACTTCAAAATCTCGCCACACATGGTGTGGTCGTCTTTGAATGTTTAGTCATTCCCATTGGGGTCATCGTATTGTGGTTTCAAGTTGCATTTCCACCAAGAGGAATCGTGTTCAACAACTTTTCTTATACTTATTACCCATACACATTTCATATCTGGTAAACTGCCTTCATGCCTTTTGCTCCAATTTCTATTAGATGATCTACTATTTTAGTTACTGATTGGTAGGAAGAAGTTCATTCTATTTTCTGAATATGAGTCGTTTAGCAGATATGTGTTTGAAGTGCTTTCTCCTCATCTATGGCGTGCATTTTTACTGTCTTATCAGTACCTTCTCAGGGGCAGACATTGTGAAGTTTTACATAATGCCAGTTATCATTTTTTTCTTATGTGACCAGCAGAATTTTGTTCAGTTTTGAAAATTCTTAATTTTCCAAAGGACATAAAGATAGCCTTCTACATTTTCCATTTTAACAACTTCATTTTTGAGTATTCATTGAGATCCACAAACATCCTGCACCTGCTTCTTTTGCGTGGTGTGAATACCGTGTACCTTATCTCATGTATCCACCACTCATCAAGGCAATCAAGAGTCTATCCCCACTCCAGTGGGGGGGTCGGCTTCGTCAGAAAGCCTGTAACTGGATATATGTGCTTTCTGACTTTGCTTTTCTCCTCTGTTGGTCTATTTTTCGATCCTGAGCCCACCCCACACTGTCTTCATAAATGAGACGATATAAATGCTCTTGGTAGTTGAGAGTGCAAGTCCTCCAGCGTTTTTCTTCTCCCACTAGCTTGCCTTGGCTAATTCTAGCCCTTTCCATTTCCATAAACACTTGAACATTTGGAATCAACTTCACGCGCACACACTCACACACACACACACACACACACACACACACCACCTACTGAGACTGACTGCAATTTCATTGAATTTGTAGATTAACCTTTACTCTATTGGGACTCACCATCAATAAGCTTTGCTTTAAGGCTTTAACTTCAATAGAATCTCTGGTTCATAGGGTTTTTGAAAACTATTAAGGACATTTCAGCCTCCCTCTCTCATTGTGTTATGTTTTCCAGTGTTTTCCAAGTTTTCGTCCATGTCATCAGAAATCTCACATTTATCACAGGGAGCCTACTCGTAACAGCCCCTTATTTTCTTTATAAGGTCTGTGAGGGCTGATTGATGCCTCCCTTTCCATTTCTGATATTGGCAATGAGAATTTTATTTTTCTTCTTTGTGATCTCCTTCTATGTTACCAATACCCTGAATCCTTGCAAAATACCAACCTTGGTTTTGTGAATTTACCTCGTGTTCATTCTGCTATCCTCTTTATACTTCATTTCTCTGGGTGGATCATCTATTCTTTTTCTAACATCGTGAATGGAAGCTGAGAAAACTTTCACCCTGTTCTCTCTTCTACTAGATGCCTGTGATGTGATATATTTTGCACTTTTTCAGCTGCTTTCCCCACACTTTCAACTTGTCATAACTTCATAATCATTTAGACCTTACTATTTCCCAATTTCTGTTGGGGCGTGTCTTCTGTGTAATTGGTTTAGAAATGCCCTGAATAATTAGTAAGCAGTTGGGGATTTCCTGGTTCTCTTTTGACTAATCATTTCTAGCTTAATTTCACTGAAGTACAGAAGGAACTCTAAGTAACATCAATCATTTGAGATTTGTTGATGCTGGGTTATGTCATGGCACTAACTCAACCTTGTAGAGTCATATGCGACCCTGTAAAAAGCTGTATCTGGTCATCTCTGGGTCTGTTGTTATGTATACTGATTTTTCCTAGTTTGTTAATGAGGCTGCTCAGACCTTCTATAGCAGCGGTTGGCAAACAGGAGCGTGTGGGACAAACCCCATCCACCAACCGTGTCTGTAAATAAAGCTTTGTTGGAACACAGGGACGATCATATGTTTACTTATCCTGTATGCCTGCCTCCACACCGCCAAAGACAGTGTTTTGTAGTAGCGACAGAGACTAGAAGGCCTACAAAGCTGAAAACATTTGCTGTCTGCTCCTTCCAGGAAAAGATTATTGATTGATCCGGGTCTGTTGCTGTGATAAGTTTTCTTCTCCTTGCTCCAGCATCTAGAAGCTATGGAGAGGGAAGTGTTGATGAGAACTAAATTTAGGATAATGGAGTTGTCTGCAGGACCTAAATTCCACCAAGGTATCTTCTGTACGTATTTTGACCCCATGTTAGGGGGTACATATGATTGTAATGTCTTTCTGATATTTTGTCCCTTCGCCTCTACACAATGTGGCTCTTCACATAAGTAACGCTCTTGTCTTAATATTTACTCAGCCTGTGTGTGTGTATAAGAGGGTCCTTTGGGGGGCAATCAAATTGTAGACCATTTTCTATATTTCATTTTCAATCTTTTCATGTCCTTGTTTTAAAGCATGTCTCTAATAAAGAGCATATGTTATTTTTTGTTTACCCCAGAAGTCTTGAGTTCCTAATTGTAGCCATGTAAATAATGTAATTAATGATATGTTTGTTTAAACATTTCATTTCCATTAAACGTTTGAGATAATTGTGTATTCAAATGCACTTGCAGGAAATATAGAAAGATCCTGCGAGTCCTTTACTCAGTTACTTGTTAATATCTTGCAAAATATAGTACAGTATTAAGACTAATAGGGTAGTGCCATTCACAATAGTGAGGAAAAAGATTGGTTTGATCACTGCAGTTATCCCTTATATGGACACACGAACCTCTTTTCCACCCATATCTGGAAACAGTGTCCCCTGCAGTACTAATTTCATGTCCATTTATAAAAGTTTGTCACCTGTATAATGGCATATAAAAGAAACAGTGTGGTATGTAACCTTGGGAGATCGTCTTTTTTCACTGAGCTTAAGTCCCTGGATATTCATTTAAGTCAGTGCATCTATCACATTTTCCTCTCTTTACTGCTGAGTAATTTCCCAGGTGAGAAAGTTACATGGTTTGTTTACCCACTGCAGGACATCTGGGCTGTTTCTGGTCGTGGGATATTACAAATAAAGCTGTCATATACAGCCATGCGTATGTTTTCTATGGACACGTTTCAATTTGGGGAAAACAGAGAGGTAAAGTTGGGGATCTTATGGTAGTTGCTTGTTTAGCGTTTAAAGCAACTGCCACCCTGCCCTGCACGTTGGCTGCACCATTTTTCTGGGTCTCCAGCAATGTGTGAACGATCTGGTTTCTTTGTATCCTCCCCAGCATTTGGTGTGGTCCCTCTGGAGACCTCCACGCCGCCGCCGTCCTGCCCAGACCTTCTGGAACCATCTCCCCTTTCCGTGTCCTCCGAGACCTTCGGTCACCGACCCGCGGCCAGGCGCTCTGAGGAAACCGCCTCTGGGGACGCACTTCCGCCCCGAGGCCAGGCCGAAACTTCTTAGAGGCCGCGCGAAGCCTGACGGGAAACGCCCTTCAGTCCTTCCTGGGTGGGGTCTGGGCTCTGAGCCTGACCGGCCTCTCCTCACTCGCCTGCGGCGGCTGCGCTCTCTACGGCCTGTGGGAGCCTGTCTTGAGGTCGTGTCCCTGAAGGTTCCATAAGGTCTGGGCAGAATGCGGGCTGGGAGGGGGGAGGGGAAGGTTCCAGAAGGTCCGGGCGGGACACGGGCTGGGAGGGGAAGGTTCCAGAAAGTCTGGGCAGAACGCGGGCTGGGAGGGGGGAGGGGAAGGTTCCAGAAAGTCTGGGCAGAACGCGGGCTGGGAGGGGGGAGGGAAAGGTTCCAGAAAGTCTGGGGAGAAGGTGGGCTGGGAGGGGGGGAGGGGAAGGTTCCAGAAGGTCCGGGCAGGACACAGGGATGGGGCAGATTCCAGAAGGTCTGGGTAGGAGATGGGGGGAGGGGGATGGATGGGGGGGGCGGGGGGGTGACGGATGGTGGGGCGGGAAGGTGCCGAAAGTTCTGGGCAGGATGCAGGGTGGTGAGGGCAGTGCTGCAGGCTTGGACTGGGTCTCAGGTCAGTGTCTGCAGATCCTGGGGTTTGGCCCTGCCCTCCTGGAGCAGGGGTCGCAGATCCCATTACCACCACCCATCCGTTCTGACCACACGGCATCCCTCCCCTGGGGTCCCATGGCCTCTCTACCCACCTAGCAGCCCTTCCTGTGGGTGTCCCTTTCACCACCCCCTGTGCCATATAAAATATGATGACATATGGCATATATTATCACCTTTCTGGGTACGGATGGCCCACTGAACCCACACGGCATCTTCACCACTGAAATCCCTGTCCTACCCGGACCCCACCTAACATCCCCTCCCCTGAGTCCCAAGGCTCCCGGACTCATATACCCGTGCCTTGTAGATTCCAGGTTTATTTAAATTAAGCCCCTAGGAGGATCAGGTATTTCCTGCTAAAAGCAATTCACAGATATGACACTCTGTTATCTTTCTGTTAGCCGACACCCTCAGTGGAGGACCAGCACAGAGATTTGATCAGGTCATCATTTTCCTTCCCAAACTAGTGGCCCCAACCGAGAGGAAAAATGAGGTTACAGGCTGCTGCTGAACTTTGCCTTCTACAACCTTTTGTAACCTCTGGAGCTAAAATTGGGGGGGTGGGCTCAAAATAATCCAGGGTCCAGAGTAATCCCCAGGATCTTTTTTCCAGAGATCTCTTCAGGTGATTTCTTTCCAGTTGGCACTGAATAAGGTTACCTATCACACATTTCTTTGAGGGACGTCATCCACATGGTATTATCAATGTAGCTACTCGCTGATTCATGATGGTTATCGGTCTGAGACCCACCACACTGGATTTTCACATATGCTGGCAAATTCAAACTCCTCTGTGGCAAAACTATAGATGTATGATGAGTTTCATTTCCAAAGAATACACCTTTTGCCTGAATTGGGAGAAGAAGGCCTTAGCTAAGTTGTCCTCGATACACCAATTCTCCCATCAGCTGTTTTTCTTCTTGCGCAGTCTTTGCCATATCAGGGACAACTGAAGCAGTGCAAAGGGCCACCTGTTTTAATTCTCATTCATTTAATGATGTTCTTCTTCCTTTTTCTATCCCCACAGAAGTCACTGTAGCTTGTAAGACTGTGACTAGCAATCCTAAAACATTCTAAATACCACCCCCAGCCCGTTTAACCTATACGCTGCAAAGCCTTAGATTCCTACACTCAGCGTTATGCAATCAAATTCTGGACCTTCAGTCTTTAACTGAGGAGGTGAATTCAGCCTCTTGTTGAGATATTTTCTGCTCTGTGTCACGATTCTCATAATGGATTGAACCTGGGCTAAATCACGTAGAGCCCATTTTTTTTTAATTAAAAACTTTTTTTTTGGCCACGCCACTCATCTCACGAGATCTTAGTTCCCTGACCAGGGGTCGAACCGGGCCCATGGCAGTGAATGCGTGGAGTCCTAACCACTGGACCACCAGGGAATTCTCTGTAGAGCACATTTTTAATCCCTGGCACTTTATATAAATTATTTGAAACAGTAACGTTGAAAGAATTTATAGCAAATACAAGGATACCCACCACCTAAAGTCCACCCTTAACATTTGACTAGTTTTTCCATGTATCCATCCATCTCTCCAACCAGGCTTTAATTCATCTTATCTTCTGGTTCATTTCAAAAGGAACTACAGGCATTAGCATTCTTTCCCCTACAAACTGTAGCAGTTTTGCCTTGCATGATTCATGCTTTGTGTGTCTTATCTAAACATTCTTTGACTAACCCAAGATTGAAAAAATTGTTTCTGTTTCCTTCTAGAAGTCTTCTAGCTTTGTAGTTAGATAAGTTTTGTAGCTTATAGTTATACCTGTGATCCATTTCCAATGGATTTTTGTATATGATGTGAGGTAAGGGGAAAGTCACGTTTATGTTTTTGCTTTTCTTTTTTACAAGTTTTTTTCATTTGGGGGCATATCTTTTGCATTTGGTTGCTCAAAGGTCCCAGCACCATTTGTCACAGAGGTGGCCCTTTCTTCATTGCATTATCTTGCTTGGCACTTTTGTCTAAAATCAATTAATCACACATGGGTAGGTCTGTTTCTTGACTCTTTAATCCGTTCTGTTGATTGTATGTCTAAGCTTTCTGCAGCTGCAGCCTCACACTGTCTTGGTTACTGTAGCTTTCTTCTAACTACCATTCAAAATCCAGAACCATAAAATAAAAGATGGTGATAAAGCTCCTCTCCTGACCAAACTCCAGCCACGCTCCTCTGGGCCTTTTATCAACTAGGCCTCAAGCTTGGCCTGTAAAGACTAGAGCAAACACTAAGGTCGCTTCTAACAGCTGAAGGCCACATCCCTAGGATGACCCAAATCCCCCCACCCCCGCCTCAGAGTACCTGCCTGAAGAACTGTGTTCCAGCGGCCACCTGAAGATGGGCCCCTTCTCCCAGCCTCCGTGGGAGGGTGGGAGCTTAACTTAGACAAGTGCCAGTTAGCAAACCCAAGTGGGTTTCACAGGGACCAACCGTGCCTTCCTGCTTTTGTAATTTTCACCTCCCTGACTCCACTGAGCCCCTCTCACTACCTCCCTACTCCCTCACTCTCCCTTTGAAATGCCCAGTCACCCCTGTGCAAACCCAAGTGGAGTTCCCTTCACGCAGACTCTTTTCCCCACTGAAATAGAATGTTCCTGATCAAAATCCATCCTTACCACTTTAACTAGTGTCTGGCTTTGTTTATCTTTGACCATGAAAAGCAAGCACTTCTGCTTGGCAAAAATACCAAGACCTGTATCAGATAGGAAAAAAGTTGTTTTGACTTTTTATGGCAGACAATGGACTGCTGTCACAGTGCATTTAGACAACAGACTCGAATAGAGAGCACAGAAAAAGGAATACACGTACCTACCTGAATGCAAAAGCTTGCTCAACGTCACTCATAATTAAAGAAATGCAAATTCATGCTACGGGATACTATTTTTACCTACTGGATTGGTGAAAACCCAAAGGATGGATAAGCATGCATTCTTTTTTACGATACTGTGGGAACGGGCACTCACACTTCTCAAAGACGGGAGGAGAAAACTGATGTAGCTGTTGGGCAAGTGCATCTAGATTGCAACTACATTGAACCTGAGACTGTCAGTCGAATTTCTGGGAAACCGTCCTTCCGGTGTACCTGCACTCGTAAGAAATAACATTACGGACAATTGCAGCTCTATTTCTAGTATGACACGCTGTAAACAACACAAAGGCTCATGGAAGGAGGCTCTGTAATACACTATCCTACATCCAGGCCGTGGATGCTCCGCCTTGTAAAACAACAGGAGAATTCCTGCGAAGGTGCTGCCAGCGCTAACACAGGCACGTCTGCAGGAGAGGGCGCGGGAAGGACGCAGGCGGGGAACAGCCACGTTCTTCCCGCAGCGCCACGCTCCTCCGGGGCCATGACGTGGGAGAAACCAGAACGCGATCCCGTGCGGCCCGGGAAGCGACAGGGTGCGAGCGCCAGGGGCACCCGGAGCAGCCTCTCCCCGAGCGCCAGGCGCCGGTTGCGCGTGCGCGGCCCGCCCACAGGGGGCAGGGCCCTGCGGGGTGGGAGGGGCGGTGGGTGTCCGCTCCCCCCGCGGGAGGGCCCTGGCGCCCCCAGACGCGTGGCCAGTGTCTCTCCTCCTTGACCGGCCACCCGCCAGATAGCAGGGCGAAGGCAGGTGTGGAACTTGGGGAACATTCCAGAAGGAGCAGGAGAGGGGAGCCCGGAAGGGAGCGGGCAGGAGTGCACGGGGGGGGGGGGGGGGGGGCGGGCGTGAGGCCTGCAGGCTTGGTGAGAGGAGAGCCGGCCTCAGCATCAGGGGTGGCAAGGCCAGCCTGGACTGGGCTGGGCGCTGCAGGGGTACCCAAGCCTTCCTGTGCCCTGGGGTCAGGATGCACTGGTGATGACCTGGCCACAGATGGAGAGGGAGATGGAGATGGAGGAGGGAGGCCGGTGGTGCTGGGTGGGAGGGTGCCCCATGCGGGCTCTTGAGAGAACAGGAGTTCAGATCAGCGGTGGGCGAAACCTGGTGCAGCCTTCAGGGAGCAGCGGCAGGCACACCTGCCGAGCGGGTTTGCTGGGGCACATGGGTGAGTGAATGCGGAGCTCCAGGGAGTGGTGACGCCCCTGGGGACAGAGGGGACTTAGTGGCGGTGACAGGCCGCCCGGCACCGAGAGGCCACACCTAGCCCCAGGCCCATGGCTGAGGAGGAGAGCGGCTGCCCCAGTGTCCAGTGGGGAAGGGCTCCGAATGGTGGTGGACACACGGGGGCCAATCTAACCCTGGAGCCACAGGGCTGACCAAGTGGCCCTGCTCGCTCCTCACGTCCAGGGCCAGACATCGCGGGAAATGAGGGGCCTCCTTGCTTTGCTGCTGGTCATGAGCCTGCCGTGGGTGGAGACCAATGTCACCGTGTCTGGAAGGCAAAGTAAGTTCCAGGCCCTCGGCCTCCTGGGCTGGGGGGAGGAGGTGGGCTGGAACGCCTGTGCGGACTCGGGGGTGGCCGTCCACGTTTGGACGCCGCCCTGGCCCCAGGTGGGTTTGGACAGTTGTCGCACAGAGGACTCGGTGGGCAAAAGAGCGTGAGGAGGGTGGTCAGCTGGCCTGGACGCCGAGTGGGGGAGCCTCTTGATGCGGAGCCCCCCAGGAGCAGGGCGGGATGGCTGCTTTCATCCCCCAGCGCCCAGCTCTCCCTGCCGTGGCCCTGCCTTCCTGGGGGAGGTCAGGCTGGGGGCCCAGCCGTCACTGGGCCTTCTGGGGCTGCCTTTGAGAACAGAGAGCTGCAGGAGCGTGACGCAGAGCTGACCGTGGGCCGCCGCTCCGGGGTCAGGAGGGACTCCGGGTCTCGGGAGGGGACGGGGGAGCCCGGTGCTGAAGGAGGTGGGGCGGGCCAGGAAGGGGGGGGGGGAAGGGTGTGTGGGAGCAGACTCCAAAGCTGTGGGGTTTCTTTTTCTAGAGAAGTCAGAGGTGAGATGCCAGAGCTGTGTGTGGATGGGGCGCGCCCCTGAGCCTGGGCGGGGTGGGGGGAGGCGAGCCTTGGGTGCTGCCATATGAACGTGGGAGCTTGCATGTCTCTGGGGCGAGTGTCTGTGCGTGTCGGTGTTCGTGCGGTGGGTCTTGGTGTGGACGTGTGAGACACACCCTATGCGTGGATGAGGGAAGCCCAGAGAGGAGAGAAGGAGCTCCGGGGATGGGGCGGGCTGTGGGGAGCTGGAAAGACAGAGGGACCCCAGGCTGTTCTCATTTGGAGGAAGGAGAGGATGGCGGGTGTTGGTCTGACAGGACCTGAGAGCTGCCACATTCCGTTTTCTTTTTATACCTCATTTCAGACGTACTGAGGTGTCACGTTTGCGAGGAGGAGAACAGTTTCGATTGTGAAAGACCAACAGACTGTAAAGCGGACACTCCGTATTGTACTTCTGTTGCCGTGAGTAAGTATCTCAGTTAGTACTGGGGTTCCACAGGCAGGTCAGTAGAATACTTTCAGGGTTTAGGGTCTGTCTAGTTTTCCTCAATAGAGAATAACTAATATGAAAGCGACCCTTTTGTTAAATTTGAAGAGCAAAGTCCTGTAGAGCCAGGAGGGCAGGTGGGCCATGCAGGAGACTCAGCTTATGTAAGTCACAGCAGGGCCGATGTAGGGCAACACGCATTGACCGCTGGTCAGGGTGAAATACTGAGGTGTAGGAAGAAGGTAACGGAGAGTTCTTTTCATTCACTTCTAAGTGAAAAATTAAGCTTTAAGGACCTCAAATGTCCCACCAAGAGTAGCTTTTACAAGAGATGTACATAATTAGGGGCGTGGGCTTAAAATATGTTCTGAAAGGAGTGTGCATGCTTTAAAACGTCTGGAGACCACTGCTGTGTCATCTGAAATTCGCCCGAGGACTTCTGGCCTCATGAAGAGCTCTCTCCCGAGGGTGAGTCTGAAGGCCCCAGCGTGACCCAGCAGTGGCTCCGTCAGGGCTGGAGAATTCACTTTCCGTTCGTCAGCCGCTTCTGGAGGCTTCCATGTTCCCGGAAGTGTGCGGGGTACTGAGTCGGTCGAGGTGTAAGCCCCACTGCAGCCTCACGTGGACCTGATAACTTAGCGTGGAAAGGTGACTGCACAGTGAAATATGAGATGAGGTGCAGTCGGAAGACTGGCCGTGTCCCCCAGCGCTGACCTGTGCCCTTGCAGCAGGCTCTCTGGCACAGCACTCACACCCAGGCCCTGGGCAGCGGCTCCTCAAGAGGCCCAGCTCCAAGCTCCGGGCAGTGGCTCGGTCGGCCGGGAGCCCCTTGCTCTCGTGTGTCTGTCCGTGGTCACAAGGCCTGAGCGACCCTGCGTTTGAGAAGTTGAGGCCGAAGGAGCCTGTACGTTCCCAAAGGGAGACCGCAAGGCCCAGGTTCCCGGTGCGCGTGGACAGGCCGAGGCTGGGGCATCCGATGCCGCACCGACTCCCAGAAGCAAATCTGAACACAAAGCCCCGATCCTCTTCCTCTGTGGTGATGGCTCCTGACTCCCCATCAGGGGCCCTCTTTGAGCGGGGCTTCTGAGAGGCGGCACCGGAAGGGTCAGTGTTGGGCAGATTTCAGACAGAAAGGGTGTTGGTGTCGTTTTCAATTCACGTGACTCCTTTCTGTCTCTCTGTCCTCATTTCCCATTAGGAATATTTCCACGGTTCTTCTATGTCTCCAAGCAGTGCGTAAAGTATTGTGGGATAACCAGTCCGCCTCCGCAGATGGCCAAGTCGTTCGTGCTCGTAAAGCCCATGCCCTTCCTGTTCATGGCGTGCTGTAAGCAGAACCTGTGCAACAACCAGAAACCAATCATCAAAGAAAACATAGAAGATAGATACAAAGAGGGGGGCGGGGAGGACGGCAGCCGCGGGCAGGGCAGCAGGGGCAGCGGTGCGGGGCTGGTGACTTTCCTGACACTGGCCTCTGGGCTCCTGGGCCTCAGGCTGCCGTGATGAAGCCGACTGGCTGCAGATGGTTGGAACCTGTTGCATTAAACTTGTTTTCCATTGATTAGCTCACTGGTGGTCTGACTTTCCAGGGACCTCGAAATGGGGAAGGAGTGGGGAGATCGAATCTATTTGGCTCTAGCCGGCAGGTCAGCAGGTCGAATTAGAGCAAGGCCAAACCTTCCCCATAGTGATTCTGTCTACAAGTTGTTTCTCTTTGAAATCAAGACTTGTAACTCTTGACTCCCCTTCACCTTGGAGGGCCTCAGTATTGATGTAAGCGAGGGCCTGAGGCCCACCCATGAGCAGTAGTGCTCGGATGCTTCTGACCTTTGGGGGGGCCCAGGGTCAGTGGGGGAGACAGAATGATTTGGGCGTAAGACATCCCTGAAGCGAAAGAAATACTGCTCAGCGTGGGGAGTGGGACATCATCCTGGGGACAGCCGTCTTCTGACGGGGGAGGCCCCATGGCCGCTCTCCTTCAGCTCTTGCTACCAGCTCCCAGGAGACAGAAGACAAGGAATTCTGCTGAATAAGCATGGACGTCACCCACCAGCTGGCACAGGTGGGTGGACTCACAAATTCTTTCACGTGCATTTGTCCAGCATCTGAAACTTGAGCAGGTAGACAGCAGCAGGGTCAGCCTTTTCTCAGTTTTCAGTTGAGACGCAGCTGTCCAAAGACAGCTGAAAAGTCAGAGTCATAGTTGTGCACAAAACAAAGGCTTTCTCCCCCGTGGCGTCGACTCGGTGTTAGGATGCGTGCAGCGCCATCTGCAGCTCACCTTCCTACCCCGTCTGCCCACACTCCAGCCCGCCCCAACCTGGTCTGACTCAGGGACACTGCTGGTTGGGGCAGCCTGGGAACCTTCCAAAGAGTCTCGGTGGCCGCAGAAGGAGGCACTGTGGGGCAGGCAGGGAGGAGGGCCCTCTCTGTCACATCTGGACCCTCTAAACCAGAGGTCTAGGTGGGCCAGAAGGCCCCTGAGGGTTGGCCGGCAACTCCAGGACTGAAGATTTCCAGCATCTGTTAGGCTCCTACTGCGTGCGTGTCCCTTGTCCAAGCACAGGCTTTGCGCTCACACCTGGGTCCAGGAACTGCGTCCCCCAGCTGCTCCCGACTCACATCCTAGGATGGAGCTTGGGGAGCATCCCTTTTGTTAGGGCAGGCAAGAGAGGCAAGAGGTCAACTACGCGAGAGTTACCATGGCCCTGACATTGGAGTCTCTTCACCAGGAGGACGGTTAGGTGCAGTGTAAGATAACCAGGAAGTCAAGACGTGTGAATATGGAGAATCTCTAAGTTTGGATCTGGTGGGTCTTTGGTGATTTGATGAGGATCACTTTCGATGACAGATGATGGGAGATACCAGCGTATTGCAGGATGAGGAGTTCAAGTGAATTGGGAAACATGTTGTCACCAGTGTGACAGATACTCTTTCTAGAAGTCACTGTGGAAGGAAGGAGCCGTAAGAGGGTAGCGTTTAGAAAAAACAGATCAAGGGTCAACATCGGTGCCACAGTAAGAATGTAAAGACTTGGGAGCCTTTATCTGCGAAGAGTGGGGAGCCAGTCGGTGAAGGACAGAAGCAGGAGGCGGGGGCCCAGCTGGTGCAGGCAGAATGGAATGGGATCCAGAGCAGAGGCCGCAGCCCCGGCAGGGAGCGGGGACGCTTCTCCCGTGAGCCAGCAGGGCGACGGGCAGGAGCGCACAGAGAGCGCATGTGTGGGAAGGAGCCGGGAAGTTGAAAGACTTCATTCCCCACAGTCACGCTTGCTCCGTGAAGCGGCAGGCGGGGGCATCTGCTGAAGAGAGTGGACGAACAGACGTGGTGGGGCGTGATGGCAGCTTGGGACCGTCCCTGCAGGCAGGAGAGATTGGAGGTCATGGCGGAGACCCAGAAGAGCTTGCTGGCAAGAGGACGCAGGAGCAGTCGAGGCGCAGGAGCGGAAATGGTGGGGGCTCTCGGAAGCCTGCTGTGAGCTAATCCCCTAGGTCACCAGGGCAGGAGGGAACTGCACTTGGTTTCAGGAGAGCAACTGAGTGACGACCTGTCGAAACTTGGCCAGATAGAGAAGGAGGTCCAGCCAAGGTGAATAGGACTGGGCCAGGCCCGCAAGGCCACGTGGAGGTAGAGGGCAGAGTGCTGGCTAGAGCCGAGGGAAGAGCATGAAGGGAAGGGGCCTACAGTCACCCGGACCCCTCAGAACTCCGTGCAGGGTAAGGGAAAGCTCACGTGCTGGGGAAGGACGCGTGATTCCGCGAGTGGCGTTGCTAAGGTGGGCCACCGTGTTCCTTAAGAGCCGGTGTGGTGCAAGTGACAGAAAACCCCAAACCATGGTGACCTCAGCAAGGGCAGAAAGTGTTTGTTTCCGGCTCACGTACACGAAGCGCAGCGCTCAGCAGCCCAGAGTGGCGCGGCGTGGCGGGAAGCACGCTCCGCCTTGCCGAGCGCTGCTGCAGCTCGGGGCACACGCTTCGGGGAGCGGAGTGTGGGGGGCCGCAAAAGCAGGATCTCTTTCAAAGTGACAAGTTCTCCAAAATATATATGCATGCCCAAGTTGTCACCTGTACGTAGGCTTTAAAAAGCAAGAAAACTGAGAATGTGAGGGTCCACTCTGAGTATAGGAAGCGGTCTTCTAGGGAGAACAGGTACCTCAGACGCTCTGAGCTGCCAGTGCCTTGGACGGTTGGACTCAACGGGCCACGTGAAGACACGCAGAGGAGCCAGGGACTGCAGCCTTCAAACGCTGCTCCGCACCCACAGCAAAGGCCCCCCCCTCCTGATACACATGGAGCAGCTCACAAGGTGCTGGACACACAGGCTCGCCAAAGCCTCTGCATCTCTGAACAAGCACGTCCACCTGAAACGTCATCCTCCGTCTCAAGCACTTGGAACGCTCCTACCAACTCACTCCCTTCATAGGCCAAGCGCAGAACCGATACTACCACAAAACAAAAACAGTACAAGAAAGGAACACAAGAGGTCCACGTAACTGTGAACTAAAAAAAACTGGCTAATTGGCTGTATTAAAATAATAACAGGTATGACCAAGTACAATTTGCTCCAGAAACATTAAGAATGAGTCAGTCTTAGAAAAAGATGTCAACCAAGGAGATAAAGGATAATAACCACAGGATCATCAACATTCACTTATATGATGTTGTAAAAATCCTGGATCACTAGGAGCAGGAAAAAAATGTCAGTAATTTAATAAAAGTCACCCACCAGAAACCTAAAACAGACACCATACTTAGTGGTGAAGGATTCCAAGTGCTCCCATGTAACCCAAGAACGTAATGCACACACACACTGTCCCGGCTACAGTCAGATGCTCAAATGGAGGCTTAGACATGTCACAAAGGAAGGAGAATAAAGGAAGGACTATAGAAATGCCTTCCCCCAGCAACAAGTCTAACTGTGCAGCTAAAAACCCTCCTATTACAAAACACTTTAAAATGCTGCATGAAAAACATTCTAAATACTTTTCAACTGTATGCCAAGCTAATGTGAACATTTCAGAAGAGGAAGAAAGGAAAGAAGAGAGGGAGGGAGGGAGAAAGGGCGGGAGGGAGAAAGGAAGGGAAAAGAAAAAAAAGGAAAAAGAAAAGAAAAGGAAACAATCTTGACAATATACGGACAGCAAGTAGTGAAGCTGGCAGCTGCCTTCAGGATACTTGCTTCTTTCCAGTCACCTCGAGCCACAGGTTGGGTGGCAGACAAGGCACTGGTCTCCATAAGAGAGGAAGTGAAGGTAAAAAAAACACAAATGAGGAGCTTCAGAAGGGGTATGCCCTAAATTAAATACTAAACTAGAAAAAAAGATACTCTCTGCACAAGGAAGCTTGTCTGTGTCAGTATTGGCTCTACATGGAGAAAAACATATGAAGAGAAGTTTTTCCTGAGAATTAGAAACTCTTATGACCTTGGGGCTTGTATTTCCACTACTGGTTTATTCCAATAATCCTCAAGCCACAAAATAAATGTTAAGTGGCAATGATGGGTTTCACCCTGTAGATACCTAGAAGAACAAAGGAAAATCCTCTCTGAAGGAATATCTGCTCAACTCAGAAGTCAGAGTCCCAAAGGTATTATCTCAATAAATATCTGCTAAAAAATCAAAAATCACAAAAGACACAAGAAAACAAGAAACAACGAGTAAGCAGAAGTAGATCACCAAAGGTTTCAAACATTGGAAATCATAGATATATAATACAAAATAAATTTGCTTTAAGAAATAAAAGAGCATAGAAAACATGAGGAAAGAACAAGATACCATCAAAAAATATTCGGCAAAAAAATAAAGGAAACTGCTGGAAGCAAATGATGTAATCTTTGAATATAAAAACTTAAGGGGGATGGTGGTGGGATGAATTGGGAGATTGGGACTGACATGTATACACTAATATGTATCAAATAGATAACTAATAAGAACCTGCTGCATAAAAAAAATAAAATTCAGAAAAAAAGACTTAAGGGAGAAATTAAATAACAGATTACACATAGATGAAGAGAGAACAATAAACTGGAATTTGAGCTGAACAAATTATTCCACTGCAACCTAGAGATTAAAAGAAATGGAAAACACAGAGAAGAAACTAGAAGACATGAAGAACAGAAGGAGAGAGGCTAATACAGAAACAGGCAGAATTCCAGAAGAAGAGAACACAGAAAATGGAGTACAGGCAATGTTCAAAGAAAAGAGCAATGGATGATTTTCCAAAAGTGATGAAAGACATGAATACTCAGGTCAAGCAATCACAACAGACCTGTACTGAGACACACTCAGAGTAAAACGTCCATATTTCAAACCAAGAGAAAATCCTAAAAGCTGCCAGAGAGAAAAGACACGTCTCGGAGGCAACAGCAGTTACACCCTGTGCAGACCTCAGCTCAACATGGGAGACAGAGGACAAGGCAGTGATATCTCCAAAGCATTGAAAGAAAATAACTAGAAATTAACCTGGATTTGAATACTTGAAGGCTTTTTCCAATAAGTAAAAAGCTGAAATGCTTTACCACTGATTAGTTGTTACTAAAGGAACTCCCCAAAAGCATTCTTTATGAGGAGTGAAAATAATCCCAAACAGAAAGATGGAATGCAAGAAGGATCAGTTTTAAAAAAATGTGTTACTTTGTGGTGCTACGGACTGCACTGTGTCCCCCCAAACACGTGTGCTGAAGTCCTAATCCCCAGTGTGACCGTATGTGGACTAAGGAAGTAATTCAGGTTAAATGAGGGCATAATGGTGGGGCCCTGATCCAAAGAATGAGTATCCTTAGAAGACGAGAGTCCAGAGAGCTCTCTCTCTGCCGTGTGAGGACACAGCAAGAAGGTGGCCATCCACAAGCCAGGGAGTGGGCCCTCACCAGAAAATGAACCAGCCGGGACAGCTCAACACGGGAGGCAGAGGACAAGGCAGTGATCTTGGACTTGCAGCCTACACAACTGTGAGAAATAAGTGTCTGCTGTTTAAGCCCCCCAGTCTACGATGTTTTGTTGTAGCAGCCCGAGCAGACTAAGACATGTGGATAAAGCAAAACAAACACTGACTAGAGAGCACAAAAATAATAATTTCTTATTTGGGAGGTTAAAGAAAATAAGACAGGATACGGGATACAAACGGCATGAAAAGGCAGGAGGAACATGCTTAACGATGAAGTGTTCTCTGGTTTCTACGTGGTTCACAGAGAGGTTAGAGATGCCATAGGCATAAAGGGTCAATGCCAAAGGGTCACAGAAATGGCGTTTGTTACCTTCTGCATAGGTATAGAAAAAAGTCATAATTGAGAAAAAACGGATAGAAAAAATTAAAAGTACTACATAACTGATAATAGAAATACATCTGCCTGCCTTAGCAACCACAATAAATAAAATCACCAGCTCAGAGACAGATTATTAGACTGAAGTTTTTGTTTTCATCCAGGAAAAGACTCAAAACAAAAGACCACAGAAAAATTCATCATAAAAGATGGAAGAAGATATCGTGGACTTACACTATTAATGTTAGACAAATAGACTTTAAGGCAAAAATCACTAAGAGACGTAAATGACAAAATATTCAACTCACCGGAAAAAAAATTTTTTTAACAACTTAAAACTTATGTGTATCTATCTAACAGAAGTGCTCCAAAATACATAAAAAGTGCTAGAACAACAAGGAGAAATGGACAAAACCAGCAACACTATGGAATGTTTAAACACACCTCTCCCAACAACTGACAGACCTGAGGGCAGAAGTTTAGTAAAAACACTGAACAACACAGCTAACATATCTTGTACCCTGCACCCAACAATTACAACATAGGCACTCTGCTCAAAAACAAGACACCATGATGAAAATTTTCAAGTACTTTAAATTGGACAGTTAACAAAGTCTACAGAAAACAAAACAATACACAACAAAACATTGGGATAAAGCTAGAGCAGCTTCCAGGGGAAAACTGATTTTAAAACTCAAATGCTTATAACAGAAAAGAAGAACATTGGAAAACTAAGGAATTAGACATTCCATTTCAAAAGTTAGAAACGTGTAATGAGAAATAGTGAAGTGGCAGAAATTAATGAAATAAAAATCTAGGGTATGATAGAAAGGACCAAGAGTTGGATTAGCAGCATTTGAGACAAAACCAAAGAGAGAGATTTTAGTAATCGAGAAGAGTAGTAGGTAGAAAACATCAGACTAAACACAGTACCACTTTTAAAAGACTAGAAAACAGCAAAGAGCTGGATATCTGGGACATGGTGAAGGGTCTAACATACTTGAATGCAGATGTAAATATGGACCCCATTTCTTAACCAACACTTTGCCATATAACTCTGCAGTCCCTTCAACCAAAGGCTGGATTTATTTCCTTGACCTTGACTTGGGGCTCAATCTTGCAACTTGCCAGGGGCTGCTTTCTTATGCCGCTATCACCATCATGAGAGAAAATGCTCATTAGTGCCCTTGTAGCAGGAGGATGAGACACACATGTGGTTGAACATCTCAGCTGACCCCAGATGTGCAGTGAGAAGCACTGAACCCAGCCTGCCCTCAGATGCATGGATGATAATGTCAATGCTTTAACCCTGAGAGCTTTGGAGCCACTGGTTATGCAGCAGCAGCAGCAGCAGCTAACTGAGACAATGTGGATCCACCAAGAGGAAAAGAAAGAGAATGGGTCAGACACAACATTTCAAGATACAGGAGCTAATACGATTCTAAAACTGATTAAAGATAGCATCCCACAGATTTAAGAAATTCTTAAGGAACTGAAGCAGGATCAAGAAAAATCATACCCACGTACATCACAGTAAAACTGCTGAACACCAAGGATAAAGAGAAAATCTTAAGAGCAGCCAGAGAAAATAGCCACCACACTTAAAGGGGCAACATCAAGACTAACAACTGAGTTCTAAAAGAGAAAATAATCAGTGAAAGACAGGAGACAATGGAATGACATCGTCAAACCACTGGCAGAAAATAACTACCAATCTAGAAGTTAATACAAAGCACAAATATCCTTCAAAATCCAAAGGTAACAGGGACTTCCCTGGTGGTCCAGTGGCTAAGACTGCGCTTCCAATGCAGGGGGTGCAGGTTCAATCCCTGGTGGTGGAACTAAGATCCCACATGCCTCGCGGCACAGCCAGAAAAAACAAAAAACAAAAAACACCCCTAAATAAACAAAAAGAAAAAAAATCAAAGGTAACAACAAATTCGAAGAAATAAAATCTAAGAGAACTTACCCCCAGCGGACCACACTAAAAAAAATTGTAAGAGGTAGAAGAAAAATGATCTCAAACATAAGCACAGAAATGCAGAGAAAGAAGGGAAGAAAAAGAGTAAATGTGAGACAGTGTAAATGAATATCCTTATCTGAAGCAATAACAACGAGGTCTTGGGGTTTCACTACATAGAGTTAAAGAATTACATAGCATATTTAACCCAACGATATCAATAGTGTAAAGAGTTGCCTGCGACAGGAGTGGCACAGGTGGCAGCGAGATACACGGAGCCAAAGGCGGTAAACATGGAAATGGATAGCGTGGCTACGTTCCAAAAGAACTTTACTTATGACAGATGAAACCTGAATTTCATATATTTCACAAAAGTTGCTTCCCCCCGCTCCCCCCTACCCCCACCGTTTAAGCGTACAAAAGAAATTCTCGTGCATCTATTAACATGGCCACAAAATATAAAGCAAACACTAACAGAAATAAAAGTAGAATTGGTAGATTTCAGTATATTTTTCTCTGTGTACAATAGAACAAGTCAGGACATTAATAAAGGTATAGAATATTTGCACATCATGACTAACAATCTTGACTTAGTAACTGTCAACTTCAATAATATAACAGCCAGGTATTTTACCAGCAAAAATAAACTATTCCTGAGTTTATTCAGGAGTAGTGAGAGGAATTCAGACTCGATAGAAGCCAGCTAGGGCCAACTATAGGCAAACCCAGAGAATGAGGCAGGGGAACTTGCTTTTATAGGGAAACGGGGGAGTTGGGCGGGGCTGTCATGATAATCAAAGAGCCCATTGGAAGAGCTGGGAGGCCGATGGATGGAGGCTTCCCATTGGTTCGGCTGCTGCTGTTTCTGACTGGCTGAGCTGCGGGTTGCAGAGAGCAGTGTCTTCCTTCTGCTAGAGAGGAAGTAGGGGTTCCTTCCTGTGGCAATGTATGTAGCCCCTTGTGTGTTCCCCTTGGGGTAATTGACTATGCATATGGGGGGAGCACTCCCCACTCCAGGCCTGTCCCAACTACAACTTTAGCTGAGATTTCTTTAATTAATTCCACGTAACATATATAGAGTATTACATACAACTGAACAATCTTTTCAAGGACACGGAATATTCACCAAATGTTTGTCCATATGCTGGGTGTAAAGCAATTCTCAACAATTTCAATGGATTGAAATCATCTGGAGTGTGTTTTTTGACCACAGTGACATTCAATAAGAAACTAAGAACAAAAATTAAAATACTCCCAAATATTTGGAAATTAAACAATACATTCCTGAATAGCCTAAGACTCAAAAAAATCACAATGGAAATTAGAAAATATTTATATTAAATTACAATGTGTCTATGACATATTATTACCTGTGGCATAGTGCTAAAGCCATGCTTATAAAGAGAAATTTGTGATCTGAAATCATATATTAATGGGGAAAACCTGAAAGTCAGAGATCTGAGTATCTATTTCAAGGAATTAGAAGAAGAATAACAAACCCAAAAGAAGTAGAAACAGGCTAGTAAAATAGAAATGCACAAAATAATAAAAAAATCAAAAGTTATTTCTTTGAAAAAAATAGTAAAACTGATAAATCCCTAGAAAGAATGATTGTGACTAGGAGAAGACACAAGTTATCAATATCAGGATTGAAAAGGATGACATGTCTACAGGTCCTATAACCATTAAAAAGATATGGAAAAAGATACCATCTAGGGCTAAGCAAAGAGTTCTTAGAGTTGATACCAAAAGCACAGTGCATAAAAGGAACAATTGATAAAGTGGGCTTCATCAAAATTAAAAACTTATGCCCTGCTAAAGACTCTGATAAGAAGATGAAAAGACAAACTACAGACTGGGGGGAAATATTTGCAAGGCAGGTATCCAACAAAGTATCATCTAAAATTCTAAGGAACTCTCAAAACTCAACAATTAAAAAAAAGAAAATCCAATTAGAAAATGGGCCAGGGGACTTCCCTGGTGGTCCAGTGGTAAGGAATCCACCTTCCAATGCAGGGGATGCGGATTCGATCCCTAGTCAGGGAATTAAGATCCCACATGCCTCGGAGCAACTAAGCCTGCATGCTGCAGCTACTGAGCTCGCGTGCCTCAACTAGAGAGAAGCCCGCGCTCCCCAACTAGAGAGAAGTCCGCGCGCCGCAATGAAAGATCCTGCATGCCTCTACGAAGATCCCGTGTGCCACCACTAAGACCTGATGCAGCCAAAAAAATAAAGAAAATAAATAAATAAATAAAATAAATAAATATTAAAAAAAAAGAAAATGGGTCAGAACGCATGAACAGACATTTCACCAATAAGCAGAGGTAGGTGGCAAATAAGCACATGAAAAGATTTTCAACAGCAATATCCTTTATGAAAATGCAAATTGAAGTCACAATGAGATATCACTATACACCTATCAAAGTGCTAAAGTAAAAATAGTGACCAAATGCTGATGAGGATGCATAGAAACAGGATCGTCCATACACTGCTGGTGAGAGTGTAAAACTATATCCACAATGGCAAACTCAACATGCGACTACCATATGACCTAGCAATTGCACTCTTGAGTGCGTATTCCAGAGAAATGAAGATGTATGTTCACAAGAAAACCCTGAGGATAAATGTGTATAGCAGCTTCATTTAAAAGAGCCAAAAACTGGAAACAACCCAGATGTCCTTCAATGGGCAAGTGGTTAAACCAGCTGTGGTCCAACCATGTCATGGAATACTTCTCAGCAATAAAAAGCAACAAACTATTGAAACAGGCAACAACCTGGGTGAATCTGAAGGGGATTATGCTGAGTGAAAAAAGCAACCAGTCTCCCCCTACCTACTATGGGGATCCATCTGCATAATGATACAGGCTTTCTCAAACCATCCAGAAACCCAGGACCTGTTATGGGGAAGCCTCATAGTAGAACCCCCTGAGGATGAGAAGGCAGCCGAGTCTATGCAGCCGGTGATCAATAAATGAATGAACAGTATGTGGCGAGCGGTCGTCCTAAGCTCGGTACGCACAGGTCCACCCAGTGAGAAGGGCACTCACACCTTCTCCAGCCTACAGGTGACAAAATGAAGGCTCAGTTGAACACATGTTTCAAGCTCGCCACGGGGTAAATCCCCAAAGCGAGCCAAGTCAGAGACCTTCCTCCTCTTTGGGACACTTTATGGAAGGAAAGTGGTTAGATCGGCCCTGATCCACTGGCTCTGGTGGCTCCCCGCTGGGACGCTCCTTATCTTGTTAGGTCTTTGGGAAGCGTGTGCAGGGCTTCGGGAGGAGCGGCAGAACGCACGCACAAGGGCTGGCCTGCAAAGCTCTGAGGCAGGGCTGCCTCCCCGCAAACTGTCAGTGCCTCTGGCCGGCTCTTGGTTTCCGTACGGCAAATAGTGAAAGATGGGGTTGTACTCGCCCCACGGGGTCACTGGGACAAGTGGAACTTGAGAGACATGTTTGGTTTGCCAGCAAAAGAGCCGTTGATGCAGCGGTAGCGTTGGCTTGTGTGGAGCTGGGGATGTGGGAAGCAGGAGGAAGGCCCTGTGACCACGGCTGCAGGTTCCCCAGGTGCCAGCACTGCCCTTCCCCCGGGGCTGCTTCCACGCCAGTAGCCGCCCGCCTGCAGCTGCCTAGTGCGTGAAGCATTGCCCCGTGTGATAGAGGAACTGATTTTACGTTGTTTAATTTGAATTTAAATAGTCATACTCGGCTCCAGGTGATGTCAGAACACGATCCATCGTTAATAGATCTTAAATGTCTATGTCTTGCTGTTCCTTGTATTTTTAAAACTGAATCAAGAAAATACATTCCTGGGCTTCCCTGGTGGCGCAGTGGTTGAGAGTCTGCCTGCTAATGCAGGGGACACAGGTTCGAGCCCTGGTCTGGGAAGATCCTACATGCCGCGGAGCAACTGGGCCCATGAGCCACAACTACTGAGCCTGCGCATCTGGAGCCTGTGCTCCGCAACAGGAGAGGCCACGATAGTGAGAGGCCCGCGCACCGCGATGAAGAGTGGCCCCCACTAGCCGCAAGCAGAGGAAGCCCTCGCACAGAAACGAAGACCCAACACAGCCAAATACATTAAAAAAAAAAAAATTAATATTAAAAAAAAAAAAGAAAGAAAATACATTCCTCGTGTCCTAACAGTTGCAACAGCGAGTTAAGTGCACAACTTTTCCTGCTCTGTGTGATCTCAGCAGCCTCAGTGTGGTCTGGGGGGCGCACCTGGCTCAGCTTCCACTTGGGAAGGTTTCTGCGGACTCAGCAGCCCAGGGCAGATCCAGCCGCAGTTTCCAGGACCCTCGGCCGTGGGCAGACAGACAGACATCTGGTCTACTGTGCAGGTGTTTGCAGCCGCCCCGGGAGCCCCGTAACCCCTGAGATGATCATTAGCATCACGACCGTAGCTGCTGGTTGTTGATCAGCTCTGTGCCAGGCGCTGAAGGCACTAAGCTCCCGGCCTCCCAGAAGCAGCCCTGAGACAAGGGCTGGAGAGCAGGTGGCTTATTCCGGAGGTGAAGGCACATCTCCAGGGGAGACGGGGAAGGGAGGGCACCATCCAGCTGCCACTGCAGACCACACCCTCTGTCCCCTGGGACTCTCTGAAGCCCATGTAGAGCCCTCACCTCAGAATCGTCCCACCTGGGCGAGGAAGTGCGGGTACGGACTCCCCGACCCCAGTTGTCAGTGCTGGGGCCTCAGGGACCGAGGGGGGTATCGATTCCCTACCTTGCTGGGGGGAAATGGGATCCAGGCCAGGAAGTGCAGCGCCGCTGCCGGGAGCGGGACACAGGCGCGAGGCGGCCAGGCCTACGGCGGCGTCTGCATAGGTGCCTTCCAGGGCTGGCCACACCGGGGCCCATGGTAAGGCGGAGAGTGAAGCAGGCGGCTTGCCTAAGCTCTCACTGCTGGAGGCCAGAGGCTACAGTCAGGTGTCTGAACTACCGGCCCGCCGCCCCCGCCTGAGGACCTCCCGGAAAGGTCTTCTCCGCTCCCTGGGACTGTGGGAAGCGCGTGCAGAGACTGTTCCCTTCACTCTTCTCACGCCCAGGGCCCCCTTCCTGTGGAGCCACTGTTCTTTCCAATCCAGCCGAGGCCAGCGTGAGCCAGTGCTGGACACAGCGCCCAGCATGAGGAGGTACGTAAACATTTGTGGATGAGTGAATAAATGAAAAAGATCAGTGCATAGGGGCCCTCACTGTCTCCAACTCAGCCAGTCCTGCCTCACCTGTCTCCCGTTTGCAGACTGAGGACATCTGCCAGGGTCCTGGTGGCCAAGATGCCAAGGCCCAGCCTGCCCACCGGCCAGGCCTCTGCAGCAGAACCAGCAAGGTGGTGCTGCCCTCGGGGCGTTCCAGCCTCCAGGAGGCCAGCTGACTTCTCCAGGCCCGGGCACGGTCCTGCAGGAGCCACCTGCCCTACAGCGACACAGGCCCTCCAGGTGGCAGGCTCCAAGCTGGGCACTGCAGGCACGGGCAGGCAGAGGGGACCCAGTGGTGGTATAAACAGCGTGGGGTGGAGTGTGGGGAGGAGACGGGCCCTTGAGGCCTGGGTCCCTGCCCACAGACCAGCAACCCGGCTTTTCCCTCACCAGCCAAGAGGGTGCCTGAACTTTGGGGATGGAGAACCTCAGGGCAGCATTGGGGACACAAGGTTCTCCTTCAAAACCATCCCTGCTGGCATCCTCCAAGCTGGGGAAAGATGGGCGGCAATCCTGTGCCCACGCAGCCACTTCAGTGCCTGTTCAAGACCCTTCCCCACCTGGCAAGGGGCACGAACTCGAGGTCTGAACCTGGCAGAGAAAGCTCCACTGCCCGAGCAAGCGTAGCCTCCACTGAGCCCTGCTTCCTCGTCCAGGTGGGGAGTGTGGCCCTGGAGCCACCCTGCTCCAGCCCCTACCGGTGGCCTCGCTCTCTGGAGCCCTAGGAGGGTAACAGGAGGGCGTAGGAGCAGCCAGACCTCTCCACGGCGCAGGGAGGCGGGAGGGAGTGCGCGCTGGGCCAGGCCCAGGCTGCCCATTAGAGGCGTCTTCCAGTCCTGGGCTGGAGCGAGGTTTGAAAGAGCCCTGAGGGGCGCGTGGTCTCGGCCACGGGCGGGGGTTGCTCACCTGAAACAGTATAACAGCCAGTTATTCTACCAGCAAAACGTGTTTATTCTGGAATAGCAAAGGACTGCAATTTGGAATTTGCAAAGAATGCAGCTGTGGTGAACTGTATGCAAGTCTGGTAAAGCAAAGAAGAGGAGACTCTTTTGCAGAGGAGAAGGGGAGCTGGGAGGGGCTGTTATAAACAGAGTCCCTTGGAGGAAACTGGGAGTTGACGGAGTGGTGGCTTTTCATTGGCTGGGCTGTTGTCGGGCGGGGAGAAAAATCTTCCTTCCTCCTGCTGGTCTTAGTGTCACTTCCTGCCAGAGATGCAAGGTAGGTCTCTTCCTGTTGGGATCTGTATTGACCTTGAGGGGTAGGTGCATGAGAGCGCCCTCTTCTGGCATCCCGACTCCACTTTAGTGACTTTCCCTTCATTAATTTTCACAGGGTGCTGGTGGTGAAATGGGCTCAGGTCCACACCCACCCTCTGTGCCCAGCTTCTGGCAGCAACGCTGCCTGCCACACTCCTGCTTTGCCAGCAGAGGGTGCTAGAGGGAGATGGACACTGGAGGGCAGGAGCTGTGCCCGGGACATGGCTGTCCCTTGGCACCGCATTAAACAGGATAACGGCTCTGCCCAGGGTGCGCCGAAGTTTCCGTGACGTGTTGCTGGAACAGAACCCAAGGGCACCATCTCAGAGAGGGAGCCTCTCCCACGCGGACATCCCCTGAGATGGTGTACCTGTTCACCTTGGCCCCTGCTCTGGCTGGTGAGCTCCTATTCACCCTTCCTGGCCCATCGCTAGTGCCCCTCACTGGGGAGCCGGCAGTGCCACCCCCCCCCCGACAACGTGGCTCAGCCCCAACCTGCAAGGAGGGTGTGCCGGGCTGTCCCAGGTGTGCCCTGCCGGATGCTGGCTGCTGGGACTCCCTTGTTTATCCAGTTTGCCACCTTCTCGCTCCTGGAAAATACCAGCTGCCCATGCTCAGGAGCACGGGCGCCCCTGCATCGTGGGTCCTCGCTGCCCAGACCAGCCCGAACAGGAGCAGCCCGCCCACCCGGGGACCCAGAGTGAATTATCCCCATCCTCCACCTCTCTCTCTGTCCCTCCTCTGAAGGAGCCAGGGAGGCTCAAGGAGGGGCTCGCTGGGACACTCCTGGGCCAGGTGGACCCTCAGAGACCCCCACCCCGAGACTGGGTCCTTCAGGCTGGGTATGGAGGAGCTGGTATTCTCCCTGCTGCAGGGAACAGAAGGCTGCAGTGCCGGGGGTAGGGGCCAGGCTCTGCGTGAGCAGGAAGGGAAGGAAGAGGGGAGACTGGCCGAGGGCAGGTGCCAGAGCAACTCAGGACACCAAGCCTTCTACTCAGGACACTCGGAGTCCCACCAGCCTGAGCTCTCCAGTGGCTGCTTAAGCCCTTTGCGAGGCACCCTGTGCCCGTGAGCAAACCAGCCTTTCTTTCCTTCCCCAACACTCTGGTCATGGGTCCTAAGACTAGAACAGCTTCCATTCTTTATGGCCAGGACTAAGGCTCAGCATGTGACCAAAGCCCAGGCTCAGAGTGGGACCAGGATCGGGGCTCAGAATGTGACCAGGATCGGGGCTCAGAGTGTGACCAGGGTCAGGGCTCAGAGTGGGACCAGGGTCAGGGCTCAGAGTGAGACCAGGATCGGGGCTCAGAATGTGACCAGGATCAGGGCTCTGGAGCCCCCTTGGTGAAATAGGCATGGGAACATCCCTTTTCCAGACCTGCCTGACAGCGTGGGGCCTGAGTTCACATCCTGGGTCCCCACCACTCTGTCCCCAGCACAGGGCGGGAGGAAGGGTCAGAAGCAGGGAGGGGAGGGAGGAAGGGGGAGGCAGGAGCAGGACTCAGCCTCTTGCTCATGTGGCGGTCCTGGGGTTCATAACTGGGGTCAAGGTCTTTTCCCAGAGGGTGGGATCGAGCTCCTCTGGGCAGGTGTCCAGTCCAGGGCCTCACTGGGATCTTAGTTTTCTCGCCTGCCCGGCACACCTGTGGGGCAGGGAGCTCCATGTCTCCTCTCAGCCACTCTGGGGAGTGGAGGCCAATGCCAGGCTTAGGAGGCCATGCGTTCATTGTGACCTGGGGTGGGAGCCTGGGCCTTAATTGGAGAATGTCCAGCTCGTAAAAGAGTGAGTTTCAAATGCCTGGTTAGTTTAATGAGGGGCGGCTCCACCCCCGCCCCCAGCCCCTGGGCAGGCTGCTACTTGGGACGCATTTCTCTGCCCATCGCCAGGCCAGGGCAGCCTCTGCCCTCCTGGTGCGGAGGATCCCCCGCTTCCCTGAGCGCGTCTCTGCAGACAGCTGGGCCCTCTCAGGCCCCTGCCGCACAGGACTGCAGAATCTTTGCTGCGAAAGGCCCTTTGAGAGTCCTTACGTTCAGTATCTCCCACACTGCCCTATCAGGGGAACAAAAGCTCTTACAGATCCCCGGGAATATAGACCTCAGGCTGAGAAATGCTGTGCCCCTGGGTGAGATCCAGCCGACTTTGCCCGTGGGAGAGCTTCGGGAACCCGCCCCCTTGCCTATTGTGCTGCACTGGCTCCTCTTCTTTCAAGCCCCGCCCCTCGTCGCCCCTACTTCACATGCAGCCCACCTTCTCCAGGCTGCGCGCAGGGCTCCCGTGTGTTACCCGACCGATCACTGAATGCGGGTCCCCCAATCCCTCACATTCAGCCCCTCGTCCCTGCACCCCAGGACCAAGGGGTTATGGAGTAGAAATCAGCAACACCCGGAGCAGGGGGAGCCCAGAGCCCCCGGTGCTCTCTCCCTCCCACAGCCTGTCTGCTGCACCCACAGACCCGAGGCCTGGCCTCCGCCTGCTGGCCTCTGCGCTGGGTCTAGGGCCGGCCCACTGCCTGGTGCTCCAAACAAAACTCTCACAGCACCAGTCTGGGCTCCATCTTGCCCTTCCCAGCCACATGCCCCTCGAAGCAAGATCAAAGAACTTCCTCAGGCCTGGGCTGAGGGCTGCGGTGGAGTCTGGAAAGGCACCCAGGCTTCAGAGTCCAGTCCGTATCTCAGGACAGCTCCAGGCAAGGCTGGGCTTCAGGCCAGGGAAGCCAGGGGCTGGTGGGCAAGGCCTGGCCACTGCCATGGGCCATGGGCGCAGGAGGTCACCAAGCTCGGAGGGATGATGGAGTGGGAGGAGTAGAATGGAGTGAATGGTGTGGGTGGGGTGGGTAGTGTGGACGGAGTGGACGGTGTGGGCGGAGTGGGCGGTGTGGACGGAGTGGATGGAGTGGACACCAGGATTGCTTGGCCCGTGTCCGTCCCATCTCAGTACACAGACGTGCACAATTTTAGGGGAAGTGATCAGAACTTTGGTTCCCTGCCCACCCTTATCTTTTGGGGCCTGGGGCAAATGGGAGCCCACATACCATATAGCCAAAAATATGACAGTTCTAAAAGAAGCTTTAAAAGAGTTAAACTAAAATATTATTGACAAATATACCATCGAAACAAACTGGACAGGGACTTCCCCGGCAGTCCAGTGGTTAAGACTCTGTGCTTCCAATGCAGGGGGTGCGGGTTCAATCCCTGGTCGGGGAACTAAGATCCCACGTGCTGCATGGCGTGGAAAAAACAAAAACCCAAACAAACAAACAGACAAAAACTGGACCATCTAGTGCGACTCTAGGTTGCCGGCTCCTTGGCTGCACAGAGCGCGGCTGGCCCCAGCCCGAGACCTGGGCTGCCCTGCGCTGCAAGGCCGGTGCTGCGTGCCTGTGGGCCCAGCCTGTGCGCCAGCTCCGCCTCCCACCCCCACCTCCAGCCGCCCTGCGCCACGCCTGGGCCTGGGGACGAGCACCCAGCAGCTCTGCCCATCCTCTGCGGGCGGGTGGAGGAGCGGTCCCCCCACAGGGGTCCTGGGGAAGGGTGCAGGCTCCAGGCGGGCACCTCTAGGACACAGGCCAGGGCGGAGCGTCTGACAGCGTTCTAGACAGAGGTGATTCTGCCGGGGAGGGGAAGGTGGGGAGAGGGCCGTGGGCGCCGGCCAGGCCTGGGCGAGGGAGCGCCGGAGGTATGTGTGGGTCCACCCTGGAGGCGGATGTGAGGGCAGAGTCACTGAGAGAGCGGGGGCCGAGGGCTCTCAGCAGACGGTGGCCCAGCCAGAGTTGCCTCCGGAAGGGCGGCTGTAGTCGCTGGGGAGGGGACGGTAGCCGCCAG
This sequence comes from Balaenoptera ricei, assembly GCF_028023285.1. Classification (NCBI taxonomy): domain Eukaryota; kingdom Metazoa; phylum Chordata; class Mammalia; order Artiodactyla; family Balaenopteridae; genus Balaenoptera; species Balaenoptera ricei. The sequence goes on from NC_082655.1 coordinate 1,501,998, forward strand.
GAGAGAGAGGCCGGCAGCAGCCCCGGGAGGGGATGGAGGAGAGACCCCAGGAGATGTGAGCTCCCACCCCAAGACACTAAGTGGGGGCAGCCCCGTGTGAGTAGGCCATTTGCTGCACCCCCCAGGGCACCCTTGTCACCCACGGTCCCTCAAGCCTGGCCTGGAGGCCTGATGGGTCGCAGAGCAGCTCCCAGTGGGACGCCGGGGGACGCCCCTGGCTCCGCTTGTCCCTGGTCAGTTGGGCCCACAGACCAGCAGCACCCGCACGCTAGGAGCTCGCTGGAAATGCAGGCTCAGGTCCCGCCCGGCGCTCCGAGTCAGAAGCAGCGTTTTGCTGGGCCCAGGTGATCTGCGCGCGTGCTCTGGATCGACCGGCCGGTCCGAAGCCAGCTTTCAGCCTGTGGTGCCTCAGTTGCCCCGTTAAAATGCCTCCCTGCCGGCCCTGGCCCAAGAGAGAGGCCCAGGGGAGATGGCTATGCCTACTCAGAAGAGCTCTGGGGGGGCCGTGTCCCCCCAGACCCCAGGGCAGAGCTGTGACCCCCAGACCAGACCCCAGGGCAGGGCCCTGTCCCTAAGACTCCCAGAGCGGGTTGTCACCCACAGACACCATGCCCGTGCTGCCTTCCTTCTTCGCAGCTCAACCTGGGGCCTCGTGATAACTGCAGAGACAGAGAGGCCGATGGCTCAGCACAGAGGGACAGGCAGAGAGGATTAGGAGACCTTCTGAGAGCCCCTGGGGCCCCTGGGGGGCAGGGCGAGGGGAGGCCCAGGAGTCACGAGTCAGGCTGGCCTGGCCGGCCCAAGCTCATCTCCGGCTAAATTACTAGGTCTGCCTGGCCAGGAAGCCAGCCGTATGAAGGCCCCCGGTGTCGGCTGTGGGGGCCACAGGCGGTGTCCTGTGTCCCCAGTCCCAGCTGGCAGATGCCCCACGATGAGGCCACTCCTGGTGTTTCTGCTTCCGGCTGCGCCGTGCACTGACCTGAGTAAGGGACGCTGACCGGGGTGGGAGGTGCCGGGTAGGGCTGGCTGCGGTCTGAGGGTCTGCGGCCTTAGCCTGGATGGGGGGCTGCAGGGACTTGGGGGAGAGGCCCTGACCAGCCAGACACGGAGACCTTGGTGTCCCTTTGGGCACAGTTTCTGGCATATCCGCCTCCTGTGGGGTGAAGGGCGCTGGTGAGCGGTCCGAGGCGGCAGAGCTCTGGGCTAGGCAGGGGGACCTGGGCTCCAGCCAAGGTAACCAATTGTCCTGTCTTCCTGGGATTTCTGGGAGGTGGGACTGCGGTGCTAAAACCAGGGGAAGGAATCGGTCACCCCCCTTCAGTCCCAGTTCTGCCCCTGCCTGATGACCTGGCTTTATGACCTTGAACATCAGCGCCTGCTTTTAAGGTCACCGGAAATGGGGCCTGAGGAGTGGGTGGTACAGCCCGTGATTATCAGCTGAATGATTATCATCCGGGGATAATTAGCCCCGTCTGTGGCTTCCCTGAGCGTGGCTGGGGGGCGAGGGTTGACGGGGAGCAGCCAGCTGTCCGGGGAAGGCCCCGCGGGGTAGAGGGCAGAGGGGAACGAGGCACCTTGGGGATCAGTCCCAGATTGGGGGGGCCGGAAAGATAGACGGAGGGGACTTTCGGGCAAGGGTGTGAGGCTGGTTCCATGGACCGGGCAGTGGGCAGGGTCGCTTCTCAAAAGAGAGCCTGGTGCAGAGGTGAGGAGCGGGAAGAGAGAGCCGGCACTGGGCAGGCGCCCCACCGCCTGTGCCCCGGGTCCAGCTGTGGGAGCAAGGGAGGGGGCGGGCGGGCTTGGGACGCCTCTGTCCTCCAGGGCTTAGCGCTCCTGGGAGGCTGACACTGGGACAGCACAGGGATCTATGGAGCATTAACCCATTAGTGCTCAGCACGGCCCGAGGACGTAGGGCCTATCTGGACCCCTGTGGGGGAAACTGAGGCACAATAAGGTTCTTGGTCAAGGGAACCTAGGAGTGTCTCCCCACCCCACCAGCGCCCAGGACTTAGTTGCACACAGAGGACTAGGGTGGCCAAGGGTCACCCTCAGACACAGAGGCCTATTCTTCTTGGTGAGTTCCAGAAGCCTGACCTGGGAAGTACGGCCTCCGAGCCCAGGGTGGGGGCTCTGGAGGTCTGAGCTTGACCTCCTGCTTGCCCATGGTCCAGCCACAAGCGCCCCAACCCTCCCCATAGGGGGAAATAGCTTTGACATCAGTTGACCCATGTGGGCAAGGACACCCCACGGGGCACCCCGCCCGGGGCCCCCACAGCCCCCTATCCCGAGCCCTGGCAGAGAGGCGCCCTTTCCTACAGCACAACCCCATACCCCACGTAAGGGGCTCCTAGCTTTCCCACCTGCCCACTTGCCCTGTCGCAGCTCCTGGGTCCTCGCAGCCTGGTCCCCGCAGGCCTGGCCTCCGCCAGGCTGCACCTTCTGCCCGAGGGTTCTTTCCCCAGATGACAAGTAAAAATCCATTCATCTGTCCAGGCCCAGTTCCAGGGCCACCCACTCCAGGGAGCTTTCCCAGACGGCCCCCACCCTCTGTTAAGACCGCGGTCCCTCTCGGCCAAGTGCCCACAGAGTGTCCGTTGCACACTCCGCTCCCGCACACTCGGGGTTACACGCTGTACCTCGGGCGGCCACCCTTGGACGGTCTCCCTGTCGTGGGACCTAGGGCCGCCTGCTCAGCATTCAGGGGCGAGCCAGGACCGGACCTTTTGCTGCAGACTCGCCATCGATCGGCCTGGGGTGGGGTGCACCAGCAGGCCCCAGGCACTGAGGGGCAAGGCCTGTCCTTCCTGTTAGTAAACAACCCTTAGCACCTACTGTGTGCAGGCAGCAGTCCTGAACCTGGAGCCCCATCTTGTAGGTAAAGACACTGCGGCCCAGAGAGGGACAGGGGCAGTGAGAAGGAGGGCCCAGATCGCCTCTGTCCCGGGGGAGCCTGCGGACCTCCACCCACCGCCTATACCCTCACTCCTGCTGCCGGACGGGCACTCACACACACAGGGCCAGCGGAGCGCATCAGTCCCTGCCACCAGATCCTGAGCCCCTCGGCCTGTCCCAGGGGACCAGGAGAACCTCCAGGGGCAGCGGGGAGGAAGAGGAGGTGCTCAGTGTAGCCCCAGGCCCAGGCCCCCAGGCCGCCCACCCCAGTGACTGCCCGAGCCCCCAGCCCAGACTGACCACAGGCCTGTGCTTCCTTTCCTCCCAGCCCAGGCCCTGCAGCGCTGTGGCCGCGAGCCCTGCGAGCCGCTGGCGGAGTGCGCCCCGCCCGACAAGTGCCGTGTGATTATGCACGCCGGTGAGTCCCACACCATCCCGTGGCCTCGGCCCACCCAGACCCTCGGGGACACCACGCCCTCCAGCAGGAACCCCGCAGTGGGGCCCACCCCGGGGCTGTAGGGGGCAGGGACTACCCGTCCTTGCTTGTGTTACTCACGTGTCCATACAAGGGTCGGTTAAGAGACACTCCTTCAGCAACCCAACAACATTGTCACAGCAAGGCCCCAGCATGGGCTTCCCGGTTTGAGTGAGTCCATGTGAAATACTTGGGATGGAGGGAGCAGGTGGTCCACGGATTCTGCAAGACGTGGGCACGGAAGGAGAGTGATGCCTGGGACGCCGGGCCTCGGTCGGCAGCCTGGCCGGGGTGCCTCTCCCGGGCTCCCTACCTCACATCATGGGTGGCAGGACCCCTGACCCGGGCACCTCGCACTGTGCTGGGGCCCCGGCCTGCCCTGCCCAACCACACCCGGACCCTGCCTTCTCCAGGCTCCCCCCACACCCCCAGGGCAGGCCCCTCCCTCCTCCAACCTCCCGGGATCCCCTCTTAGGGTCTGAGCAGCCGCGGGCTGAACCGGGGCCCAAGCTCTCGAGTAGGGCCTGCTGGTGACAGCGACAGGAAGGTCAGGGTGCCGGTGGGCCCCGGGAAGTTACCTGGTGGGCGTCTGTGCGGCAGGAATGGTTGGCCTGGAAGGGGTGGCAGGGATAGGGTGGGGACCTGAAATGAAGGGGGCCCCGGAAGCTGCTGCCCCTCAGAGAGAAGAGGCGTGATGTGGTGACGGTCAGTTATGGGCGCTGCGTGAGGTCCAGGGGAGGCCGGCCGGGCAGCTTTGTCTGTTTCTGCGAGGGAACGAGGAGCCCTCTCCCCTTGCAGGGTGCTGCCACCGTTGGGCTCACGTCTGCAGAGGCCCCAGCCGTGTCCCCCAGGCTCCCCACAGGAAGCAGGGGCTCTGCCACGCACAGGGCAGCCCAGCAGCCTCACCAGGGACCCATCCTCTGGGCCACAGCCCCTTGTCAATCCCGATGGTGACAGAGGCCCTAGCAGCCGGGACTCATTACAGGGGGGGCACAGCGGATGGCCAGAGCCCCCACGAGTGCACGGCAGGGCTGGGACCCATGCGGGGGTCTCCCCACCACCCAGCTGGCCATCAGCCTCCTTTCAGCCCAGGGACACCGTGCGGGAGCAGAGGGCCCCTCCAGTGCCTCCTGGACCCTCTGCTGTCTGTCAGGCAGAGAAAGACCCTGCCCAGAGGCACTAGCATGTCACTTTCTCAGAGGCTAGGGGACAAGCCCCCCTTCTGGCAGAGCCCCAGCTGCAGGGGCCACAGCCAGGAGCTGCTCCTCCCTCAGCCACCTGGCAGATGGCCCCTGAGCACCTACTGTGCGCCCCTGGCTTTGGCCCTGGTACAAGGCAGGGACCACAAGGTCCCTGTCCTCGAGGGGCTTACTGGGGGGAAGTGGCTAGGAAACAGTAAGTCTCAAAGTGAGAGGGACCAAGGGGGCACTGCTTCTCCCCAGCGATCCCCAGCACGCCCAGGACCACCCCCACCAGGTCTCCCTTCACACCCAGGGCCTCAGCTCTTTCACCCTGGACAGGACCAGACACCCTGAGGGCTGCAGTTCCCTCCCTGGGGCGGGGCCTTGCCCAGGCCTGCTGTCTCCGCCTTCACCCCACCTCCCACTTGCCCCTCACTGCCCATCTGTCTGTCCATCCACCTGTCTGACCCAGCGGCACTCCCTGAGTGTCCCCTCCAGGGGCAGCAGTCAGACCCAACCTGACCATGTGGTCAGGGGGTCCCCCGGGCTGACAAGTGGGGAGGGAGCAGTGAGGCCCCACTGAGAAGGAGGGTGCTGGCAGACCCATGCAGATGGGGGGCACTGGGGGGCCTGGGACAGCGAGTGGAGGGACAAGAGCCCTCTGGCCAACTCAGCCTGGGCAGTGGTGGGGCGGTCACTCCTCTGCGCCCCCCCATCCCCCCCAAAGTGCCTCCAGTAGGTCATGGTGCCTCCCCAAGCCTCAGTTTTCTCATCTGACCATGGGGATGGTAGCTGGGCAGTCCTGGGGGACGGGGTGATCTTTGAACCTTGGCTTCTGTGGATCCGGTGAGGAGGGGTCTGGGACCACAGCCCCTCGGAGGTCCTCACAGCAAAGAGCCAGCCCCTGCTGGGCGCCAGGCCCAAGATATGAGTCCATCTTCTCAGTCAATCCTCCAACAGCCCTGGCCTAATATCCCATTTCTCAGGCCAGGAAGCTGGAGCTCAGAGCCTTCCAGGGAAGACGTGCCCACACTGGGCGGTGTCACCAGCACCTGCTGTGTCTTCTCAGTAGTAACTCAGAAACGGGTTAGTCACTGCTACCACTGTTACCAAACAGAACTCAGGTCTGCTCACCTGACACGCAGCAAAGCCAGTCTACTCACACTGGGTTGTGATGAAGGAAAGTACAGCATTTATTTGCGGGGTGCCAAGCAAGGAGAGTGGGCAGCTCGTGCTCAAAAGCCCTGAACTCCCCAAAGGCTTTCAGCGAAGGGATTTTAAAGGCAACATTAGGGATGAGGGTTGCAGGGGGGGTGATCAGCTCGTGGACATTTCTCCATTGGTTGGTGGTGAAGTACCTAACTGGGGGATTTTCTGGAACCTTGACTTTCTGGTTCCAGCTCATCTGGGGTCTAGTGCTTGTGGTCAGCATGTAGCTACCATCTTCCACTGGGTGGGGGCCTTAGTTTCCATAGAACAGCTCAGAGATATGCATCAGATTGTCATCTGTGTCCTTTCCAGAGGAACAAGGAGTCCTGTGGCTCTGTCATCCTAATCATTAGCTGCTTGAGTCTGCTCTTTGGAACTCTAGGAAGGCCAACAAGAAGAGAGGACATGAAGGGCATTGTACCCGGGAGGGCCCCCAAGGTCCTGCTGGGTTTCTCCAAGAATGCCCCTATTATGTTCTATCCACAAAAACACAGCTCCCTATTTAAATAACTGAGCAGAGCAGTGACTAATCATCATGTTAATTGAAGAATCCACTGCTGGGGTAAGAGGTAAAGAAATGCCCCCATCCGGTGTCCGGCCTGACACTGCCCCAGCGGATATGTCCACAAATGTGGCCTCCTGGTAGGGGACTGCTGCCCACCTGGGCAAGTTGGCCTTTGCTCGAGGCCCCTCAAATGGTCACATTGGCCTGTGACACTCCTGGTCAGGGCACAGCTTCGATCCACCAGGAGCTGGCAGCTCTGTCCCTCTGCTTGGCCAAGGCCTTAGAGGGCAATGTCCTTCCTGCACTGGTGGCTCTGATGGCACCACCCTAAACATTGCTCCTAACTACGCCAACCCAAAAGTGACGTTTATTCAGCCTGCTGTCAACACCACTCATGAATGAATCCGTTTAACCCCAAACAACCACAGAAGTTGGCCCTCTTATTACCCACCTTCTCCAGACAAGGACATTGAGGTGCCTTGAGATAGACCCTCTAGTCCTCTGGGTTCTGGGCCGGCTGCGAACAGGAGTCCCCTTCGGTCAGGCTCACAGGCTCCAGCGCGCTCTGCACAGGACAGGTTGGGGGAAGCAACTCACGCTGACCCAGCACCACTGGGCTCTGAGCTGCCGACAGCGGCATCTCAGGAGCCCTGCTTAGCGGCCCTGTCGTGGAGGTATGGAGGCCGAGCCAGTGCCCACGGGGGAAGGCGTCTTACCCGAGCGCCCTACTCACTCCCCAGGGGCCCCTGCTCCCTGCTAGCACTTTCCCTTCCCCGTAGGGTTGTGAAGCTCTAAAGGCAACTGTGCAGCCTGCCCGGTGTCCTTCTAATCCCATACCCACCACTTCCTAGGGCTTTGCAGTCCCAGAAGGGGACGGGGTGAGGACAGGGCCTGGCATTCCCTCTGGAGCCTGAAACCCAGAGCAGAGAAGTGCCCCCACACGTGCCAGAGGGAGGGGAAGACAGCCTGGGCGTGGAGAGTCACCGTGTCACTCCCTGACCCCAGGTGTCACGGGGGCGCCCGGTCTCCCCAGACTCACCTGCGCACACAGCGGAAGGCTCTTTGGGACACTCACACGTGAGATCCCGGAGCCCAGAGAGGGGCTGTGCCTGCAGTGCCCACGGCCCCAGGCGGCAGGACTTCCCCACGGGCTGGCTGGGTGGGTGCGCACGGAGCAGGCACCCACGGGCCCTGGCCCTCTGTCCACAGCCAGCCCCAGAGGCATCCTGGTCATGAGGTCCCGCGCCCCGACGTGCCCCAGCAGCACCGTGTCCTCGGACGGCCTGGCCCCCTCCGTCTCCTGCTGTCAGCGCAGCCAGCGCAACAGCAGCGCGGCCGTGGGTCTGATGGGCGGCCATGGCACCCTGGGGCTCAGCGCCTCGGCCAGCCCGCTGTGGGCGCTGCTCCAGGCAGCCCGGTGAGCCCACCCGCCATGGGCCGGCCCTGGCTCTCGCCTGACCCCTCTCAGCCTGGACTCAGGCTGCACGGGGTCCATCTGCAGCCCACGCATCCCCCCACAAACCCCAGCGCTGGCAGGAAGAGCCCTTGTCTCCCTGTCACTCCTCCCTGCTCCCCCCAGGCCACACCAGCCCCCCTCCCTCAGGGAGCCACCGATGCGGGAACACCCTCAGCCCTCTCCAGGGCTCCTGGGGTCCCCTGACCATCCCGGAGTGGGATGGGCACCTCGATTCTCCCCAGCACCCTCCATCCCACTTCAGGGGCTTCCCCTGGGGCTCCGCGAGGTCCTGCCTCCCAGGACCCCTGTGCTCCGTGGCCATCAGGTCCCTCCAGCCGCCTCCCGTGCAGGCAGAGGCAGATCTGAGGGTTGGGCTTTCCATGCGCCCCACCGGCCACTCCCGTGCCCACACGGATGCTCGTTCGTCCACCATTGGCCCCTCTTCCCCTCGCTCTCCCACCTTCCCATCCACTGGTCAGCTAGAGCGTTCATGCATCACAGACCCAGGGGGCCTCCTTCCTGCCTGCCTCCGGGGCTCAGGGTGCTGAAACTGGGGAGGGACGGAGCCTCTGGAAGGCCACTGGCACCCCTGCCAGCCCCTGCCAGGTGAAGGCAGACCTTTCCCACGGTACCCTGGCTGCCCACTGCGGGGGGCATAGGGACTGGGAGGTGGCCCTACCTCCCCCAGAGGCGACCCCCCAGGATGTTGAGAGAGAAGGATTAAAGCTGCAGGGCTGCTCTGAGCTCAGTCTGAGACGTGGGGTCTGGTGAGTTTTCTAGTCCTCAGTCTTGGGGCTTGGACCCAAGGACCAAGGGCAGGTGGCACCTGGAGGGGCAGGTGGCACTTTATGGGGGGCGTCCTCAACAAGGCACATGCTCAGGTGGGGATGCAGCAATGTCCTCTTCTCTAAAAAGCCAACTTCTGTCCCGAACCCCCTTGGCCAGAGAGGCAGAAACATGCTTTCAGCAAATCCCAAGTTGGGGGCTGACACGGTGCCCCCCGGGGAGCCCCTCGGAGTCTCAGTGTCCCCCAGCATGGGTGGTCAGCTCTGTGCCCACCCCTGCCCGTCCTACATCCCCGATCGGGGCACGCCAGGCGCCCGGAGCTCTGAGTCTCCTCCCAGGGCCCAAGGCCCCCAGCTCTCCAGGTTTGCTCCTCCACACGTCTGCCCAGGGCCCTTCCTCATGAGCCCGTCTACCTGCCCCAGAGGGAGGAAGGCCCTTCCTGTTCCCGCCAGCCACCTCTCTGGCCCCAGGGCCTGTGTGCCCGGCCACTGTTGGTCCCCTGCTCCTGTGACAGGGCGGTGGTGGCCGTTCCGTCGGGGAGCACAGCGGTCCCGAGAAGTACAGGGCAGCGGAGGTTTCAAGCCAGTGGGAGGGGCCTGCCCTCTTGTGCGACTTCGGCCCACTGTCTGCACCTTGGGCTGTTTGGGGGACAAGATAGGCTGAGGGTGGCCTGCCTTGAAATAAGGGTGTCAGGATTCCCTCGGGGGCCCTCCCAGCCCCCAGCACAGCCAGGCCTCGAGGCCCAGGAAGAGGTGGTTATGGGGCACGTATGGGGCAGCCGTCCCAGCAGCAAAGGTGGAGCCCAGGGTTGGACCACCCCACCCAGCCTTAGAAGCCTGGGGTTTCTTCTCTTAAGGAAAGTGGAAATTTCCTTTCTTGCCTCTCTTGTCTGACCAACCTTCCCTCTGGGGCAGGCCCCACCCCTACAAGTCCCAACGGAGAACCACGTTGGACGCCACATGACAACTCATGGCCGCCTCCTCCAAGGGCTTCTGTGTTCAGAAGTAGGGGTGGGGCAAGGGGGCTGTTTCCAGATGAAGACGCTCACTCTCCCTCACTACAGATTAGCAAACTGAGGCACGAAGAGCCTTCCGGACCCTTGCCTGGCCCCCCGGCTCCTGGTGGCGGAGTGGTGGTCTGCACCCAAGCCTGAGTTCTCTCCACGCCCACCTACAGATGCCCCCCAGTCATTAAATCAACAGACACTCAGAGATCACGTGGGCACTGAGACACCACGGTGACACAGCAGACCTGGGGGCCGTAGCCCGCAAACCGACAAGCAAAGGTGGGCCCGCAAGTTGTGACGGGGGCTCGGGAGGAGGTCGGGTGCTGCAGGGCTCACCGGCCTCTCAGAGGGCGAGGTTGTGGCTGTGATCCTGACCACGGGCAGGCAGCCGGACGGTAGGTGCAAAGTCCTGGAGGTAGGGAAGGGCTGGAGGGACTTCAAGAGGACGCCTGGCAGGAAGCCTGGGGGTGGGCACCTGACGCGCCAGCAGAGCAGGGCTCGGGGGCAGCGGGGCAGGGAGGCTGGCTCTGACCCTGGAGCCCCTGCTGCTGCTGCTGATTTAGGGAGGAGCACTCGGGGGGCGCGGGGGTGGGGCCGTCCGTGGAAGGCTCAGGCTGCGACCTGTTATTTCTGAAATCCCTGAATAACAGGGGGTGGGGTCGGAGGGCAGGGAGGCAGCTGGAGCTCAGACGGCTTGGCAGCAGGGGTGGCTCTGCAGTCTTCTGGGTTAGAAGCCCAGACCGCCAGCCAGCAGGGGTCCTGGAGCACCAGGCCCTCCGTGTGCCCCGGGCTTCGCAGTCAAGCTGCTTCCTCTGCTCTGGGCCCATCCCCGGGGCTCCTGGGCCTCTGTGAGTCACCTTCCCTCCAGCCAGGGGGGCCGCCCCTGCTCCCTTCTTACATAACGTCCCCAAGTTATGACGGCACAAACCCTCTGATCCCCTGAGCCCCTGGGATTGTAGTCATGAGCTCCTGGCAGGCCCAGATTGGGACCCACCTCCCTGCCTGGGGGCTGTCCCCACACCCAGAGTGGGCTGCAACAATATGCAAACCCCTGGACCGGGACTGGTGCCAGAGCCGGGTCCCTGAGGCCACCAAGCTGAGCAGAGAGCGTTGGAGCTGGGCTGTTCCAGACCCCAAGCTCAGCAGCCGCCTGAGGCCTGGAGGAGCAGACACCGGCCCCGTGAGGACAGAGTGCCACTAGCCCCCAGGCCACGTGGCTGCTGCAGATGCCACCCTGCTGGCTCCCATTGCCCTGTGCCCGGGAACCATGTCTGCAAAATGCAGGGTCTGCAGAGAGGCTGTCCACGTCTGAAATCAGGGTCTCACTGCAGACTGAAGACTTCCCCAACACATAGTCCCAATTCCACAGTTTCATCAGCTGTTTCCAAAAAACCTTTTTTTTTAAAAATTCTAGGTTGTCCTGGCCATGTTTTAGTGGGGCTTAAAGAGTGGCAGCACCCAAAAAGGGGTCATTTCCTGTTCCCAAGGGGCAGGGGACAAAGTGACAGGGGTGGAGGTTTGCCAAGGAAAGGAATTTACACTGCCCTGTGTAAGAGGTACTAGTGCCAAAGACGGACAGACACGGAGCGCATGATTTATATTAGATATTTATTCCCCTCTTAAGGGTTACGATCAGTGATGTCCTCCCAAAGCCCCCTTCTCCTCCCCAGTTAACATAATCTTAAATAAAAACGGAGTGTCTGCATGTCAGGTGTTGCAAGTTCCAGAGCTGCCTGCCAACCACCTGCAGACCTAAGGCTCTCCGAGCCCCACCAGGTTTCACTCCGTGGTCTTTGAGAATTACTGTTTTCTCTTGTCAGGGGTAGGTGTGTGTGTAAATGAGAAAGGGAAGAGGAGAGAGGAGATAGAGAAACATCATTGTAATTATTTCCTAGAGGACGTGTAAGTGGAATGAGTAGATGGGTAGATGGTGGACGGATGAATGGATGGATGGACAGATGGATAGATTGATAGACGGATGGAAGCTGGATGAATGCATGGATAATAGCATGGGTGGATACATGGATGGCTAGGTAGATGAGTGGCTAGACGGATGGGGAGGATGGATGGATGGATAATGGATGGGTGGACGGATAGGTGGACGGATGCATGCATGAATGATGGATAGATGGGTGGATGGGTGGGTAGGTGTCGGGAGCAAGTGAGGGCAGAGAAGTGAGGGTGGAAAGTGAGAAGGGCCCCGAGGTCACTACCCCAGAACCTATACCCATGCCTTCACGGAAGGACGCAGCCCACACCTGAGGACTTCGCCCTCATCGCCCAGATCCCCAAGTCCCAGTGTCCTCTCAGGGACACAGCCAGAGAAGCTGACAGTCAGGGCCCACGTGGGGCTCCGTGGAGAGGTGCCCTGTGCTGGTCCTCGGAGCTGCTGTGAGCAGGGGTCCTGTGAGGCCTCTCTCAGGGGGGTTGGTCTCTCTTGGCCCTAGGGCTCCTGCCCAGCCACTCCTGGCGACAGGCTGTGCTTCGAGGCAGGGAAGCGCTGCCCACGTGGCTACTCCCTGGATTTTCGGCCTGGCAGAGCAGGAAAGAAGCGCCCCGCAGGTATGAGAGGCCAGCGCAGAGGGGCAGAGCCGGCCTTGGACCCCAGCCCCCAGCCCAGCCCAAGGATATTAACTGCATCCAGAAGCCTCACCCAGCGATGGGGAGAAGGTGTCTCTGGAGAAGGGCAGCTGGTGGCCAGGGTCCCATGATCTAGGATGGATGGGGCCATGTCAGGCCCTGGGCAGTTGGTGAGAGAGACCCACATCTAGGCCTGCGGCCCTGGGTGTAAAGGCAACTCTCCTGCACCAGGAGGGAGGAGTGGAGAGGCCTGGGTGAGGGTTAGAGCCCCAGGCTGGGGGGCCAGGCCCAGCTCTGGCTCCCACTCACTGACTGGGTGACCCTGGGCAAGGCCCTACCCTCTGTATGTCAGCTGAGGCCCTGTATGCATGCATGTGTGTGACTTACAGGAACAGAGCAGGCCCAAGGGAGACCCTGCATCGCTCCGCTGCCTGACTCAGGGGAAGTCACCTCACTCCAGCTGGGGAAGAAGAGAGAGACAGAAAGGGAGCATGGCCCCCAAGGCCACGCACGGCCCCTGAGCCAGACCCTGGCTCCCTCGCCGGGATGCCCTTCCCCACTCCACCCCGGGGAGAGCCCCCCTGGGTCCCTCGGCCTCCCTGATCAGCATGCTCACGTCGGGTACACACACAGCATCACATGTCCACCCTCTCGACTTCTCCCCAGCTAGTCGGGGGGCCCTGAAGCCTGGGCCCTGTCTCTCCTCGCTCAGCCTCTGTTACACCCTCTGTGCCTGGCACGAGCTGAGTCCTTCTAAAACTCTGTTGAAGGAATGAAGAAGGGGGTGAATGGGGCGCCTTGAGGTGGAGGGAAGTTTGGGGGTGTAGCCGGGGCCGGGGCTGCCCTTATGGTGACCTGAGCTGAAGAAGCCTGTCCTGGCCTGAGGTTTGGAGGCGCCCGCCCTCAGCCCGGGGCAGGCCTGGGGCGGCTGCTGTGCCACGCTGAGCGGGGCGCTTCCCTCTCTGGGCCACACTCCTGCTCTGCGTAAGCCCAGTGGCCCTGGCCCCTCGCCCATGCCCAGGCTGAGACCAGCGGGAGAGGGCAGGAAGGCCAGGTGCAGGGAGAGGGCCCGGGCAGGAGAACCTCAGCTGCAGGCAGAGGCCCGGGCTTGTCTTGGCGTCTGGCTTCCTGGACAGCTGAGTTCAGGGAGCAGGCAGGGCTAGCGGGTGGGCGTAGTGGGTAGTATTCCCTCCAAGGCTTCTCCTGGGCGTCACGCCTGCTGGTACAGTCAGGTCTAGGGACCCAGGCTGATAGGAGGGCTCGGGTTCTGGAAAGCAGCTGCTCTCTCCAGCACGTGAGGGGGGAGGGAAGGAGGGGTCAGTGGTGACAGAAACAAGTGCCAGTTTCTGCCCCACTCCCGGATGACCTGGTGCCAGCCCGGTCCTCTCTGGCCCTTATTTCCTCACCAGTGAAAGGGGTTGGTAGGGGACGAGTTTCAGGGCTCCTCTGTCCCCTGAACCCGGCCTCTAAGACCGTGGTGGCCAGAGCACTGCCTGCAGGAAGCCCTCCCCGACTGCACCGTCCTGATAACTCCCAGTTCTCTGAGAGCTCCTGTCATTGGAATCACCCACTTTCTCCCACAAGTAAAGTGTATCTGGGGTTGATGTTTCTGCTAGGACGCCCCAGGAGAGGCAGCTCACATCCTTGTGGGCGGCCCTGCCGGGGCAAAGGCCTCCTTCCCACAGAACAGGACCAGCTGCCGCCTCTGCTCCAGTGTCTAGCCCTGCCACCAGGGCACACAGTCACATAAAAGCCTGAGGTGCCTCATGGAGGTGGATCGGGGGTACAGGGCCCCCTCCAGCCCTATATGCGGGGAGCCCGCTGCCCAGCGCCCTCACGCCCAGACCTCCACTCCCAGTCGGCCCGACATCCCTGGATCCCGCAGCGCCACCGGGCCCGACAGGAAACCTAATCCCCCAAACCTGTTTTTCCAGCAGCTTCCATGACCGTTGTCCCAAGTAGTCGCCACTCCCCACCTGCCATCCGCCACCCCTTGCCAGTTGCCACCCTGTCGCTGAGCCCTGTGCCCTGCTTCCCAGGGCCCCCTGGGCATCCTCCCTCCCGCTTCGGGGGAGACCTCGGATCTCAGGGTGACTTTCTCTCTCTGGATCAGGGCCCAGGGACCCCCACGTCACCTGCCTTGTCAATCCGCACCCCAGCTGCCTTAAACAAGCCCCAGGGACCAGCCAGCGGGACAGGCAGCCTTCGCGGGCTCAGGAGGCTGATGCGAGGCTGCCTCGGGGGCTCCTGCCTGCCCCCTCCCTGTGCCCCCCAGGATCCTGGAAGGCACCGCAACACCGCCCCTCCACCATCGTGCAGGTCCTGCAGGTCCAGTGACGGCTTCAGGGTGGGCACACCTCTTTGGACCCCCAGCATCACGATATGCACCCCTGACTCGGCAGGGAGGAGGTGAGGCCCAGCTCACGAGCCAGCTTGCCCGGGGGCCTGCCAGGAGGAAAGGCCAGGGGTCTGGAGCCCAGACCTGACCGGCCTGAGCCTCTGCTCCAAAGAGCCTTAGGCTGGCCCAGATCCCCACAGCAGGCGCTGCCCCACCAGACCCTCAGGGGCGTGTCCACCGGCAGGTTGGGCTGCTGGCGGCGGCCCAGGGCTGACCTCCGTCAGTGCCCCGGCCCCACTCGGCGTCATCACAGCCTGCCTCTGCGGGTCCCACCCGCACCTCCCAGCAGGGTTTGCCGGGCACATCGGAGAAGTAGTGGGGTCCCAGGGCCAGCAAGCAGACAGGGGAACCTGCGGGGAGAGGGGCAAGGGAAGGGGGAGCCTATGCGCAGAGGCCCGCGTCCCTCCTGTGAGCACTGCCAGAGGGAGAGGGTGGGGCGGGATCTGCCCGGCACCCCCCAGCCGAACCCCGCACCAGGCGGGGCCCTAGGCCTGGCCTGGAAGAGCACACTGCCTTTCAGGACCAAAGCAGACACAGAGAGCAACTGTCACAAAGCAGGATGCGGGCAGCTGCTGGAGGAGGGCCGGGCTGGAGCATGGCGGAGGGAGCACTTGGTGAGGAGGGGTCCTGGGGCCTGGAAAGATGGGAGGCAGGGGTGGTGGAGACGATGGGGGGTTGCGTCTTTGCCTCCACACCACCCCCTCCCCAGCAGTCCAGCCCCTGCCCCTCCTCCGAAGCCCCAGGTCCCGCTGGACTTCACAGCCCTCAGCCAGTCGGTGCTCACCTCTCCGCAGGCACATCTGGCATCCACGTCCCTGCCCCGAGGGCTTCTCTTTCCCCTTCTCCCCCAGGTCCAGACATCTTAGTGAACACTTCACTTCCCCAGGGTCTTTTCCCCAGGACCCCTGGGGGTCAACCTAGCAACCCAGAGCCCCCGGGAGCCCAAGAATGCAGGGCCTGAGCCTCCCTCCTGCACCACGCCCCTTGGCCCCAGCACAGCGCTGGGCACCCCCAGGGCACCCACACAGGCTTGGGACTCTGTGACCCTATCTGAGGGTGGAAGTCAGAGACAAAGTGGAAGGTCAAAGACAAAGTGACCAGAGCTGGGCAGAGGACAGAGAGAGGAGGTGGGCTGCAGAACCAGCTGAGGGCCTTTGTCCACAGCCCAGAGAGGGGCAGGCGGCGCGGTGGGGGTGGGGTGGGGTGGGGGTGGAGCGGGGGCAGGGATCCCTCCAGCTGGCAGGGCAGAGGTGTGCCTCGCTGGAGGGCGTGGGCCAGGCAGGGAGGGGCCGCTCCCCGCTCCTCCCTCCCACCAGCACCTGTCCCAGCGATAAGGCCTCTGGAGAGGAGGGGCTCCCACTGTTCCCGGGAACGCCCGAGATGAAGGCAGCCCTGCTGTTCCTTGTTGCCCTGGCTGTGGCTTCTGGGCCAGGTGAGGAGCTGGCTGGGGGCTGGGGGCAGTGGGGAGCCGGACCCTGGAAGCCTGGAGTTGCTCACCTCTAGGCACAGAGAACCTCGGCGTTGTGAACCCTAGAACAAAGTGAACCCCGCATCTTAACTTTGTGGGATCACAGACTTAATATTTCAGAATCAGAGAATCAACCCTGAGAATCAGACATTCTGAGAAGGAGCGATGCTGGGAGTTGTCTTGAGATGCCTCTCCTGGGGAAAGACAGATACCCAGGGTTCAGCCCCTGATCCCCCTCTCCAGGGCCCAGGGCCCTCCTGGGTCACCCTTCACCCTCCCTCCCGCAGGCTCAGCATGGCCAACCTGACAGCCTCCGGGACCCCAACGCAGCCTCAGGTCCTCACCGTGGGCTGCCCACCAGGAGACAGCCCCCAGGGTGGGGACTGCAGCCAGGTCCTGTGAGCCACTGTTAGCAAATTCCAGAGCCTCTGATGCCCCTGGGGAAGGGTCTTCAGTGCACCACATACTGGCCACCTCCTCACTGGTCCTGTA
Organism: Balaenoptera ricei; assembly: GCF_028023285.1. Lineage (NCBI taxonomy): Eukaryota > Metazoa > Chordata > Mammalia > Artiodactyla > Balaenopteridae > Balaenoptera > Balaenoptera ricei. Next base: position 1,518,446 of record NC_082655.1, read on the forward strand.
GGGATGCCCGGCGCTGGACAGCTCCTCCGGGCGGGGTGCCAGGGCCCCAGCAGACAGGGACTGTCACCTCCTGCCTTCTGAGGCTGTGTGCAAGATCTGAACCCTGGCGGGGCCCAGGGGCCTCAGAGGGGACTGGCCTAGGGCAGGGGTGGCAGAGGGCTCTGTCCAGGAGGAGTCTTTTCCGGCAGTAAACCCAGGCCTCCCTGTCTCCCTGGGAGGTCTCCCTGGGGCCTGCTGAAACCCCTACACCCTCGCCCTCAGCCCAGGCTCTCCGCTGTCACATATGCACAAGCTCCACCAACTGTAAGGGACCTCAGACCTGCTCAGTCAACTCAAAATTCTGCAGGACCGTGACCAAGGGTGAGCGATCTGGGGGAGGGGAAAGGGGCCCCTGCAGGACACTCCAGGGCTCTGTCCCCGTGTCCCAGGGCTTGGACGATCATCCCTGGGGAGGATGGTGGGAGTGATCTCGGTGACCGTCCGGTCACGGTGGCGATGGAAGCTGGGAACTGGTACTTGGGAGGCCCTGGGGGTCGGAGGTGCTGCCTGGCCTGACCTCGCCCACCCGTCCCCAGTGGAGCCCCTATCTGGGAACCTGGTGGTGAAGGACTGCGTGGAGTCGTGCACGCCCACGCACAACCTGCAGGGCCAAGTCAGCAGGGGGTCCTCGTCCACCCTGTGCTGCCTGAGCGACCTGTGCAACGAGAATCTGGAGAGCGCTGCGCCCGCCCGCGCCCTGCTCACCAGCGCCCCCCTCGGCCTGGCGCTGGCCCTGGGCCTCCTCGCCCTCACCTGGGCCCCCAGCCTGTGACCCTCGGGACCGGGGCCCCACCCCCTCCTCTCCCTGGCCAGAATGGGGGCTCCCCTGGAAGGTCTAGGGCAGGGCGGCGGTGCGGCACGAAGAGCTGCTGGCTTGGAGCCGCGCCTCCCCCAGCACAAGAGGACGTCCCTCCCTGAGCAGCGGGGGGAGGAGGGGGGACAGGAGGCATTCGGCTCCCTTCAGGCTTCATATTCATTCTGTTTGGTTTCCGTTTATTTTTCTAACCAAAGCCCTGCACAGGAATAAATGGTTGCAAACCAGTGTGGTCGTGTCTGTGCTGGTTCCGGGAGTAGAGGGGGTGGGGAGGAGCCATCCACACACACAGGCCCCCAAGTCCCCGGGTTTGTCACCCAGGGCCAGTCTTGGCAGCGTGCATGATGCCTGGAGGGCCACCGTCACCCTTCACCCCTGGAGGGGACACGACCCTCCCCAGGCACCTCCTCTGCAGCCCCAGACAAGGAGGGCCCTCCTGGGGGAGGCCTGAGTGGGCGCGCCGGCAGAAGCGTGTCAGTGGAGCAGTGATGGCGAGGCCATAGCTCCTCACCAGGCAGCCACCAGCCTGCCTGAGACCACGCGGTGGAGCCCCTCCCTTCAGGGCCGCCCCGCCCACCCTGCCAGCCCTTCCCCCACCCCTCACGGCCAAGCCCCGCCTGCCCAGGCTCGCCCGGGTCCCACCTTGTCCTACCAGTTGACCTTGAGCAACACCCTCTGCCCGCGGCAGTTCTCTCCCGCTCCGCGCTCCCTTGGGCTGCGATCCGACCGTAGCTCCTGCTGCGGCGGGAATATTCCGAGGACCAGCGCGCCCCCCGCGGTGGCCACCGGAGAGCCGGGCCGTGGGAGGAGCTGCCAAGGGGGGATGGACGCCTCTCCCCTCCCTCAGAGCCCACTCGGTGCCCTCGGCACCCGGCGCCCGGGGCAGGGAGTGGGAAGGCCGGGTCGGACGCGCGGGCCACTGAGGTCGGATAGAGGGGCGGGGACAAACAGGGCGCGGACCATCCCGAGTCCTCGGGATATCCCACAGCAGGCCGGCTGTGCGGCTGGGATTGGAATCTAGAGGTGGGGGGCAGGGACATCCGCCTCCGGAGAGAGGCCAGCTGGAGCCAGGGAGGAAAGTGCCTCCTGGTGCCAAACTCCGGAGAAGACCCCTCACCCCCACCTGGAAGCCAGGGGTGCAGTCAGCAAACTTCCGGGGGCAGAAGGAGGAGGAGGCCGCCACACGGGGTCAGGGAAGGCTCCGCAGAGCGGCCATCCCTAAAGGGACAACCGAGGCCACCTGGGCCCCGGGTTAGAAACCCCCACCGGGTGGAAGAAGTTAACTGCATGATGAGCAGGCTGTAGCCGTGACATTAGCTGCCACAATTCTGAGAACTGGCCTCAAAGAAATGGGAACAAACCAACCCTGGAAATGAAGATTAACTGTACTTAAAACAATCAAGATGACTGCTGATCAAACCACGGATGACCAATGTCAAGATGACTGTCAGAGCTGCCTGTGCTGTTTCTGCATGGAGCTCCCTCCGTCTATAAAAGCTCTAGCCCACTGATTTTTTTGGGGGTGGGGAGGAGTCGGCCTTTGGACAGGAGTTCCCCTCGCCCTGGTTGCTGGCCTCGGAAATAAACCAAACTTTCCTTTTCACCAACCTGGCCTCTTTATTGGCTTTTGAGCGGTAAGCAGGCAGACCCCACTTTTGGTAACAATGTCATTCATAATGTTCCCTTATTATCTTTGTAATGCTGCTATGGCCTTTCATAAGGCTCCCTTTGTCATTCCTGATATTAGTGATCTGTCTTGTCTCTTTTCCTTCTGAGCAGTCTGGCTAGGGGGTTAAAAATTGTATTGATATTCTCAAAGATCAGCTTTTGGGTTGATTGATTTTCTCTTATTGATTTTCTTCTTCTATTTCCTTGATTTTTTTGCTCTTATTTTTATCATTTCCTTCATTTTGCTTACTTGGGGTTTGATTTACTCTTGTTCTAGTTTCTGAAGGTGGGATCATAGGCCATTGTGTCGAGAACTTTATTTTTTCTCATACAAGCGTTAGTGCCAAAACTTTCCTTCTAAACACTGCTTTAGCTGCATCCACTAACTTTGATATATTGTGTTTTCATTTTCATTCAGTTGGAAATACTTTCTAATATCCTTTAAAATTTTTCCTTTAGCCCACCGGTTATTTAGAAATGTGTTGCCCAGTTTCTAAACATTTGGTGATCTTATTTTTCTGTTCTTGATTTCTTGATTTAATTCCACTGTAGCCCAATAAAATAATTTGTAGGATTTCAATCCCTGTAAATTTGTTGAGATTTATTTTATGGCCCACAATAGGTCTATCTTGATCAATATTCTGTGTGTCCTTGAAAAGAACGGGCTCTCCTTCTGTACTTATCAAGTAGGTCACATGGGCTGGTAGTGTTGTTCAAGTCTCCTTTATCGTTATTCATTTTCTGTTGACTTCTATGAGCTCTTAAGAAAGGAGTGTTGGGCTTCCCTGGTGGCACAGTGGTTAAGAATCCACCTGCCAATGCAGGGCACATGGGTTTGAGCCCTGGTCCGGGAAGATCCCACATGCCATGGAGCAACTAAGCCCATGCGCCGCAACTACTGAGCCTGCGTGCCTAGAGCCCGTGCTCCGCAACAAGAGAAGCCACTGCAATGAGAAGCCCGCACACTGCAATGAAGAGTAGCCCCCGGCTCACCACAACTAGAGAAAGCCCACGTGCAGCAACGAAGACCCAATGCAGCCAAAAAAAAAAAAATTCTCTAAGAAAGGAGTGTTGAAATCTCTGGTTGGAATCATGAATTTTCTTTTTCTCCTTTTTGTTCTATCAGGTTTTATGGCTTTGTGTGTTTTGAAACTCAGTTGTTAGGTGCATAAACATTTAGGACTGCTATGTCCCCTTAATGAACCGACCCTTTTATCATTATGTAACGTCCTTCTTTATTCCTGGCTATATCTTTTGCTCTAAAATCCACTTTGTCTGATATGAGTGTGGTCACTCCTGCTTTCTTTTAATTACTGTGAGCCTGGTGTCTCTTCCTCCGTGCTTTGCCTTTTAACCTACATGTGATCTTACATGTACAGTGGACTTCTTGAGGACAGCAGAGACATGACTCTTTCTCTTTTTATTTAATCTGACAACCTCTGCTTCCTAGTTGGGGTGTTTGGACCATTCAGTGTGATTAGAGGTGTCATGGTTTTAACTCTCTCATCCTGCCTTCTGTCTTCCCTCTGTCCCACCTGTTCTTTTTCCTTTCCCCTCTTTTTCTGCCTTCTTGTCAATGACCAGATTACTCTCTGTGATTCCATTTTATCTCCTTTGTTACTTTATTAAGTAGAGCTCTTTGATTTTTCTTTTCTTGCTCTTTTTTTTTTTTTTTTTTTAATTCTAGAAAAGAATTCTTTTTGCCTTTGCATGTCTGAAAGCATCTTTATTTCCCCTTCACTTTTCAGAGATGTTTTTGGGGGGCATATAATTCCAAGTTGTTTGTTTTGTTTTTGTGTTTTGGTATTTCAAATATTGCTTCACTGTGTTGGCTTGTACTGTTTCTGACAAGAAATCTGCTGGCATCCTTCTCTTCTTGTGCATCACACAATGTCTGCTTTTAGTGGTTTCTCTTTATCACTGGTTTTAAGCAATTGATCACGATGTGCTTTGGTATAGTTTTCTTCAATTTCTTGTGCTTGAGGTTCATTGAATTTCTGGGTTCCATGAGTTTATAGTTTCCCTGAGGGGAATTCAGGATAGAGGAAAACAGGATACTCGCCCTAGATAGCTAAGATGCACATCAAAGGAATAATTTCAATGAGCCCAGACTCTTGCATCTTCCCGAACAGAGAAAAGCACTAAAATCATTAACTTACGATGTCTGCTTTTTGTGACTAGCAGTGATCTTTTGATGTTTGAGTACATTTGTTTGTTTGTTTTTTCCCAGCAAGAACTCCTGTATGTCCCGGCTCCTCCCTTACCTCTTTGGACCAGTTCCTCAGAGCTGAGAGGCTGTCTCCTGGGCTATAGTCCTCAGTAGGGTCCCCAAATAAAATATTAACTCAAGACTTTTAGCTTGTGTGGGTTTGTATTTTTTTCAGTTGATACAAGGTTTCTCCTCCAGCCCTCTGTGAGCTCTGGGAACTCTTGTGCCTGCTTCTTCCACATCTTGGGGTTGGTTCCTCAAATGTGTGCACTGATGGGCCCTCAGCTTAAGACACAGGCACCCTCTGCTGACCTCCCCAGCCCTGTGGGTTGGAGAGGGGACAGCTTTCTCCTCTCTGCCCTGTGAGATCCAGCTGCTTTGGCTTCCCTGAACTCTCCTCTCCTCAATCAGAGAATCCTGGGCTCTGTCTGGGTTTCTCCTCCCTGCGCTGTGGCCTGCAGCTCTTTTGTCTCCCCCACCTCCAGGGTCATGGCCCCTGCTGCCTGCTGTGCGACCTCCGAGAACCATGGCTTCATTTATTTTGTCCCATTTTTCAGTTGTTTAAAGGCAAGCGTAAAATCCAGTTGCTGTTAATTCATCATGATCTGATGCTGAAGCCCACAGCATACTTGGGTTTTGACCCACGTGTTTATTTTATGCCCCATTAGAGTGTGAGCTTCATGACCGTGAGAATATTTGGGAACGTTTGCCCGTTTTATCCCCAACTCCTGGCACCCTGTGGCATCTCAGGGACTATTTGGCAAATAGGGTGACCAACCATCGCAGTGCGTCCAGGGAGAGTGCCAACTTCGCGTTGGAGGCTCAGGGCCTAGGGTCCCCAAAGTGGTTCAACTCTTTTAAAGAAAAATAAAATTGAGGGTCAAAGAAAATGTTGCATTTTTTCCCTCACATTAGAAAAAAAAAAAAAATTTAGGGCCCATGAAAATCTTAAATTTTGCCTTAAACTTTATTATTACCGTGGAAGGGGGTCCATGAAACAATGGGCTCCTTTCAAGGCTTGCTTCTACGCTTTGTTAGGAGGGACCTGGTGTGGGGACCGAGGCCCAGAGATGCTAGGTAACTTGCCGAGGTCACACAGCAGGTAAAGCGGGGCCACGTGGGGACCCAGAAGTCAGCGCCCCCCCACCCCCACCCCGGCACCCGCTGCAGCTCCGCTAACATCCCTGTACAACTGGGCTAAAGGAAGAAGGGGCGCAGGCTGCTGCTGGGGTGCGGGGCTGACTAGCAACACGGGGGTGAGTGGGCGAAGGGCGGCGGGCGGAAGCAGGGAGAGGGAGGGAGGGGCAGAAGACTCCGTCCCCGTGGAGATGGCCCGTGCCCCACCCCGAGGTGCGCATGCGTCTGAGGGTAGCACGGGTGTCCCTGCGGGGGGCCTAGGTCTGGGCGCGGTTGGCTCTCCGAGGGGGGCGGGGGGGTCCCAGCCCCCGCGGGAAGGACGAACCCGCGGGCGGGGCGGGGCCTGCGGTGAGGTCACGCGCGATGGGCGGCTCTGCCGCGGGGCGGCGGCGCGGCGTGGTCAGGGCGGGGCTCACGGACAGACGCATTGTCAGACCCAGGCTCGCAGGGCCGGCGAGGGGTGAGTCGTAGGCGCAACGGGGGCTCATTGTGGTGAAGGTCATGGTTGAGGTCACCCCGACAGCCCTCCGAACTTGGGACCGCAGTCTTGGGGTCGGGGCTCTCCGGGAGGGGGCGGGAAGAGCTGGAGCCGCAGGCCCGGCCTTGCTCAGACCTTGAACATCCCAAGGTGCACGCCCGGAAAATGGGTCATGGAAGATGGATTTGTTGTTCTCGGGAAGGGGAGGGTCTAATTTAGTTCCCCGAGGCGGGGACCCGGGGCTGGACTATCCGTGCGGGGAGGGGAGTCGTACCCCAGACACCCCCCAGACCCTTTCCGAGAGAGTGGGCATCTCCGCTCCAAACAGCAGATCCAGACTGGGAAGTTCTTGTCTTGCCCAAGTGCCCTCCTGGAGTGCATTCAAAGCGCATTCCCGCGCAGGCTGGACAGAGCCCCGAAGCCTTCCGCTGCCGGTAGCTCTGCAGTACTGACTCAAAACCCCAGGCAGGGCTCTGGAGGTCTTCCGGGAGAGGGGCCCCTAGCTGGGCCCTGAAAGTGTCAGAAAGTGGGGGGGGGCCCACGTGGGGACACGCCAGGGGCAAAGGGTAGGGGGAGCAGTGAGGATAGACCCACCCCCGGGGCCCCAGGGCCCTGGGTGGGAGAGGGCTGGGTGCCAAGCTCCTGGGCCCCTGCATCAACCATCCCCGGTAGACTGTGGGTTTGGCCTGGCATTCAAGGCCCCTCCAGCCTTCTGGCCTCCCCTTGGCCCCCCACCCCTGGGGGGGTGTACCACCCCTACTTCCTTCGCATCTCATTCGTGTCTCCTCCTCCAGGAAGTCTTCCCTGACTCCCAGGCTGAGTTGGGGGGCTCCTCTGCCCAAGCCTGTGGGTCCCTCAGGCCCTGCTGTGACCACCTGTCCTCATTCCCCTCTGTGCAGGGCTATAGCGCCTCCAGTCGACCAGGAGCTCCCAGAGGGCAGGGGGTTGTCCCACCCACTCTGTGCCTTGCCCCAGCCCTGGCCTGAGTTGAATCGAAGACCAGCTGCTCTCCACTTCCCTGCTCCCACTCTGCCCTCTCACCTCCAGCCATGGCGCCCCTGCTCGCCCTGTTCCTGGTGGCCTTGGTGGGCCTACCTGTGGGTAAGATGGATGGAGAACAGAGGGATGGACAGACCCACCTTTGGGGGCAGGCAGGCTGGAGGGGGTGGGGGCAGAAATCCCAGTGACCGCCTCTCCTCCCAGCTGTTCTGACCTGGGGAAGCTGACGGGACCAGGGGGCTGATGGGCTGGAGGAGGGGGCCTCTCGCTGTTCTCTGACCCCCATCTCCCTCCGGCCCCGGCCCCCGGCCCCCAGCCCAGGCTCTGGACTGCCACGTGTGTGCCTACAATGGCGAGAACTGCTTCAACCCCGTGCGCTGCCCGGCCATGGTCACCTACTGCATGACCACGCGCACTTGTGAGTTGCGGGGATGCCCCTCACAGGCCTGCCTGGGGAGCACGGCGGCGGGTGGGGGAGTGTGAGGGAGGCTGAGGAGGGAGGCTCCCGCCTGCCCCAGGATCCTTTTTGGGAGCTCCTGGCTTAGGGGAACCTGGCCTAATGGCCCTGCATGCTGGGGTTGGCCCCCTCAGGGTCCTGGCCCACCTCCCCATCCCTCTGCAGACTACACCCCGACCAGGATGAAGGTGAGCAAGTCCTGTGTGCCCAGCTGCTTTGAGACCGTGTACGATGGCTACTCCAAGCACGCGTCCACCACTTCGTGCTGCCAGTACGACCTCTGTAACGGCGCTGGCCTCGCGGCCCCTGCAACCCTGGCCCTTGTACTCCTGGCCACCCTCTGGGGTCTGCTCTAAAGCCCCGTTCCGCCCTCCACAGACTCAAGGGCAAAGTGCTCAGCAGCAAGGCCCCACCCTCTCCCCTGCACCCCCCCCCCGCCCTCCCCAGACCCACCCAGCCGCATCCAGGAGTGTCTGCAAGAGGACTCTTGACCTCCCCCAGCCACCCTGGGGTCTGCTTCCAGGTCATGACCTGTTGTTTTCAGAAGGCCGATGTGGGACCACACCTCCCAAGGCATCTGGCTTTGATGGGGCAGCTCAGCCCCCTCCTCTATCCAAGGATGGGGGTGTGGGCACGGTGTGCTGTTTATGGGGGATCTTCAGTTGGCCGGTGAACACTGATGTGAAGGTGTGTAAGTGTGCTGGAGGGGGAGGGGAGATTAGGGACCCAGGGGGTGGGGAATAGTCCTAGGAAGAAGGCTCTCCACGGCCCCAGGAGGGCTGCCCAGGGCACGTGTGGCATGGCGGGCCGATCGGGGAAGCCCTGTGCCCACCCCCCCCCGTCGGCTGTCCCCTCGTGTCTAAGCAGCCCTTGGCAGGGGAGGAAGTGGCTCAGCCTAAAGAGGCCCCTGAGGCCCCTCCAGACCCGGCGCTGGGCCCCTGCGCAAGGCCTGAGCCTGGAGAGGCCAGGCTATATTTGGTCGAGCTTGAGAGCTGATCCCAGGACTATTTTGGGCCAGGAGGGAAGGGAGCAGAGCGGTGGCCACCCGAAGCCTGGCTTTCAGCCCTAAGCAGGCCCTGGCGGAGTGCGCCTCTTTACGGGGGGGGGGGGGGGGGGCGCCGAGGATTCGCCGGGGCGGGGGCGGGGGCGGGGGCGGTGCATCCTTGAACCGGAGCGGGGCGCCCTCTGGTGGACGCTCGGGGCCGCGCCGGGCAGGGGTGGGCTCGGTCCGCCGGAGGGGAGGGGGAGGCAGGGTCCGGGGAAGGAGGGGAGGAGGAGTCGGGGAAGGGAGGGGGACTGGGGTCAGGAAAAGAGGGGAGGGGAGAGGGAGAGGGGAGGTCCGGGGGAGGAGGGGAGGACAGGTCGGGAAAGGAGAGTGCAAAGGGCCACGCTCCCTCCCCGCGCAGCCGGGATCCCCTCGCCCCTCGCAGCGGCTTGACTGCTATCCCGTCGGCAGCAGGATCCCGACTGAACGAGTGCCGGGTGCGCTGGCCTTGGCGCCAAAGGGTTTCGCGGACCCCTCGACCTCTGACTCTGCCCACGGGGAGGGCGGGAGGTCCGCTCCGGCTGGAGCGCTCCAGCCTCAGCTCAGGGAGTGGCTCTCAGGTGCCCCGAGTCAAGCTGGGCCTTGGGACCCCCAGAGACCCAAGAAAGGGCATCATTTAAAAGGCACCCACCCTAGGTGAGCCCCACCCTTGCCCAGCGTCTGCTGTTCTGGACCCGGGTGGCCCGGGGAGCCGGGCCCTCCTTCCAGTGAGGCCAGTCAGGAGGCGCAGCGTTGTGCCGGGGGTCACACAGCGCCTGAGGCCTCCTCAGCTGACCAGTGCCCCCAGCTCCAGTGTCCGGGGAGGGGCCAAGGAGCCCCTTCAGGTTGGCACGGCCCAAGTGTGCAGGATGGTGGCAGGTGCCCACGTGGGGGGTTGTCCCTGGAACTCAGAAGCCCTTGGCCCCTAAGCATGGCCCCTGTCAGGGGGACCTGTGCTGGAAATTCCCTCTTGAGAGCTTCCCTCTGGGACCGCCAGACCTCAGGGGATCAGGTCGCCCTGGGGGAGCCCGGGTAGGAGGTCCTTAGGGAGGCCTGGGTCAGGCTTCCCAGAGGGCCAAGAAGCAGAAGGACCGAACCCCAGACAGCCGGCCAGGTGGCCCCTCCCCCTGATGCCCAGTGTGGTGAGAGCCCCTCCCTGGGGGAGGCTGGGGGGAAGCCAGACCCCACCCCCAGCTCCTCCACCCAAAGACTCCCAGGAGTGGTCCACCTCAGGGAAGTGACCACACTCCCCGCAGAATTGGCTGCAGGGCCACTGCAGCTCCAGATGCTTCCTGGGAGGGAGGGCAGCCGTGGGCAGACTGCCCTCCTGACTCAGCAGGAGAGGCCTGGGAAGCACTGTCACTGCCCTGCTTGTGCAAGCACTTTGTCCTGGGTCCGGTGGCTCCTCGGCTAGCTCGGGTCCTCCCTCCCTCCCTCCTGTCCTGGCGGGGATGGAGTACAGCCCTGCCTGGCCCCCCGTGGGCTCTGGGGTCACTGAGATCAGGGATCCAGCAGCTGGGTGTGCTTGGTGTTGGGGGAGCTTCTCACACCTGCCTCTCGCGTCCATCTGTCCAACCCTCCTCCACCCTGACCTGGTCCCATCCCAATACCCATGGCACCGCCCCCAGCACCGGGGACCATGCTGCGCGTCCCACCTCCACAGACTGGGTTCTGCCTGGCCCGGCTGTGGTCGAAACTCGGCACAGACACGCCTAAGGTGTTATGCTCACGCCCTGGCCGGGCCCCCGAGTGGGGAGTGCGTGGCACTGCAAAATCAGGGGAACGCACCAGTAGGGCCCTTGGAAATCAAACAAGTCAACTTGTCCCAACTGACTGTCCATGAGGTTAGTAACTAACATCTGCCCGTTTCCCTGCAGTCGTGGCTCTAAGCACTGCAAGACAACCCTGCAAGGTAGGAGCCGTTATCATGCCCCTTTCACAGATGAGGAAACTGAGGCACAGAGAGGTGAACTGGTTGCCCAAGCCAGGTGGGACTTCTTGTCCCCCGCCCCCACTGCACCCCTGCCCCACCCTGCAGTCGCTTCTCCCATCAGCTGGGAGAGGAAGGGGAAGCTGAGAAGGTGGGTTTATAAATTTAAGAGGATTTTAGCATGTGAAATCATTATAACAGCTTAGGGTCAGGAAAGAGAGAAAATCAGCACCAGGAGGTTTGAGAAGCCATGAAGGACAGAGTCAGGGCGTCCAGCCCTGTGTCTGGGTGCTGGGCCAGGGGTGGAATAGCACAGAGGAGGGCAGAGGGGTGCCAGGCACTCCGAGCTCACCTGGCCCAGACCCCTTCCCCACCTGTGTCAGGATCGCGGGGCCCCAACGGAAACGAGAGCCCGCTCAGCAGGCGGAGAGGCCCAGGCTCTTTCTCGCGGCTCTTCGTGACGTTTCAGATCTGGAAGCAGCCTGCCTGTCTCAGGAGCGGCTGCTTGACTGTGTGGTGGCACCTCCATGGACTCCTGTGCCGTCCATCTGCCTGGAACACAGCTGCGGCCCCGGTGCAGGCGGACGTGCACAGGGGAGGCTGGACAGCTGCTTCTCACCTCCCTTTGTAACATCTGATTTGTGGTGATGAACGTGTATTTTTTTCATGATTCTAAACCTCTGAGAAAGGTAAAAAGAAAGTGAGAGGTCCCTTTCTTTTTCATCTCTCCCCCTCCCCCCAAATTTTGTTGGATCCTGTCCCTCAGGCTGATCTGGAGCTTGTCGTTCACATCTCTGAGCCTCTGTTGTCTTGCTGATAAAATGGGGACAATAGCGCCCACCAGGCTGGGGCGTGACTGCCCAGTCTGGGGCCTGGCACACAGAAGGCACCGGGTGGACAGATGGATGAACGGATGGACAGACAGACGGATGGTGCCCTTTCTATCCACTTCCTGACCCTACCCAGCATGGGCATCGACTTCAGGCCATGGCCCCCCTCCCTCACACGGCCTCCCGGAGAGGTCTCGTTTGCACCTCCTCGAGCTAGTGAATAAATGGTTGAATACATGTGTCGACTTTCTGTCCCACCAGCCACCCCTCCTGCGCTCACCTCCACCCAGTGGTCTGGTTTGCCGGTCCTGCTGGCTCTGTCTGTCCTAGGCTCCCGCCCACCCTGGGTCACCCAGTCTTGACCTCGAACCAGCCCTGGCCCAGGGCAGGGGATGACCCACGGGAGGGGAGCCAGACAGGAGAGGCAGGAGGACTCCCAGGGTTCACAGGAGCGGCCCCAGTTCTGGTTCCCTGGGAGCGAGGCAGGCCCACCACCTCACCCAGCGGCCCCCTGGGGGAAGGCTGACGGGGCTGGTGGGGGAGGTGGGACCCCAGGAACCCCCCCACCACCACCCGGCTCTTCCTCTCTGCCTGGGAGCGGGGTCTGAGACCGACTGCCCACAGGAGCCCACCAGATAGAGGGATGGACAAAAGCCACTCGGGCTGCCAGGGCAGACAAGGGCCTCTGGGCCGGCAGGGCTGGCCCCCTTCGGACAGCCACCCACACTGCCCGCACGGTGCACCTCCCATTTTGGCAGAATGGCTTGGCTGGCGCATCGCTCCCACAAAGTCTGGCTCCTGCTCTCAGGAGGGTCCTTCTGGGCTCTCACCCATCATGGGGCCTCTCTTAATACCAAGGGCCTTTCTGCTCCCCGCCCCCCAGCACTGGACGAACACCCACAGGTCCTGGGCCCTGCAGTACAGTCACGATCATGACCAGGGTCCCTCGTCACTCCCAGGGGGTAGACAGTGCAGAACCACCACTTCTGGAGGGAGGCCCATTTGACAGATGGGAATGCTGAGGACCGTGCTTTGTGGCTCTTTGGAGGGCAGCTGCTCCGCTAACTCACCGCAGGGGGCCCCGCAGGGGGCCGTGCTGGTGAAGCTTCTGGTTTTGGCGGGCCCTAAGCTTTGTTTGCATGTTTAGGGCCAGGGGCTAGGCCCCCAGGCCGGAGCCAGACCCTCATTCCTGTTCACCCGGGAGGCCAGAGGCTGTGCGCTGAGGGTTCATCGTGTGCCACGCCATCTTACGTGATCCACAGTCGTATCATTTGAGGACCAGAAAAGAGGTTTATGGAATTAAATGAGGCTCTCCGGAGGCCACACAGCCATCGAGCCTGGGGACCGGGCCCCAGTCCAGTTCCTCGGCTGAGCTGGCCTCGGGGGCGGGGCAGAGCAGCAGCTGGTGTAAGACAGCAGCCCGGGCGCCCTGGGAGCCAGGCCTCTCCCCAGGAGGACATGAGGCTGCTCCCTGGGCTCCTGCTGGCCGCTGCCTTGAACCTGGAGCTGGGTGAGTCCAGGGCTCAGGGCCACCTCCTCTCCAGCCCTCCCCGCTGGCTCTAAGCCTGTCCCTCCGATCTCGGCCACCACTGAGCTGTGACTCCCACCTTGGGGGAGCCCACTTCCTGCCCCCGCGCCCCCTTTCCTGAGGCACTGGCCCTCCCGTCCACCAGCTCCTACCCTCTGCCCAACCCACCCCCGGACCTGCGGGCCCATCAGCTGAGCCCTCACCCTGTCCTCGTCCCTGCAAGAGGTGCGGACCGCTCAGCGCCCTGCCCCTGGCTTGGCCCCTCCTTCCCCCACCCCCACAGGCCTTCCCAGTCCAGCAGTGACCCCACCCACCTGAATTTGATGTCTTGGCCTGCTCCTGGGTCCACCCTCTCATGCCTTCCTCCTTCCTCTCCCCCAGGGAGGATCCAGGCCTCTCCCCTTTCCGGTCCGGCCTTATTCTGGAGGCAGTTTTCCCACTCCCATCACTGCAGTCTTCTCTGGCTCCGCCCACATCCACTGTCGCTGGCTGCATCTGCCCCTGAGGCCTGCTCAAGGGGTCCTCGGGGACATGTCCCAAAATGGGGTTGCCCACACCTGGCCTCGTCATCTCCCCACCGACCCCCGAGTTGGGGTGGCATCTCCACCCACCCAGATGCCTGAACAAAACCAGCTGGGCCCCCGCAATCCAATCCCAACCAGCCCACTCCCCCAGCCCCCAGCCATTTTCCCACCTGGGTCAGCACCCGCCTCACCAGCCCCATGGCCCTAAATGAGATGGACAGAGGAAGCATCTGGACAGCCCCGGCCCAGGCCCGGTGCTCCCCCTCCCAACTGTTTCTGGGATCTGCCCACTGTCTCCCCTTGCAGGGACCCTGGGGAAGGGGGGTCTCTGCCCTGTGGGAAAAGTCTGTGAGGCTCGGGGCCCAGGCCTCACCAATGACCCCCGAGAACTGCCCCTGGGTCATCAGGGTGGATGGATGAGGACAGGAAGACTGGGGGATCTGAGCTCAATGCAGAGAAAGCCCTTGTCACCGCCAGAGCTGGGTCACGGGGGTTGGGCGGCCTCCTCTCCCTCCCCCGGCTCAGCCTATGGCCAGGGGATCATGGGAGCCCCGCCGGGTGCTGAGTGTCCACTGAGACGTCGCTGAGTGGAAAGAGAGGGTGCCATTATGCAGGAGTTGCCCTCAGCTCTGTCCCTGTCTGTGTGTCCGTCTGTCTGTCCCTATGCCTGTGGCTGCAGTCCAAGCCTTGCAGTGTCACCAGTGCAAGGGCTTTGGAGGATGCTCCCACAAGTCCAGAGGCCCGGCAGGCTCCAGCGCTGTATCACTATCGCCACCCATGAGTAGGGGGTGCGGAGCGGGCTGGCCACACCCTCCTGGCCCAGGTGGGGGGCGCCAGGCTCAGAGGGGCATAGCCTGACCCAGGCGTCCAGCAAGTCAGGAGCAGGGCAGGGAGAGAACCCACTGGCCTCAGCCCAGAAGAGGGCCTGAGAGAGGGGACCAGGTCCACCCAGGTGGGGGGCTGACCCTCCGCCCCCAGGGGCCCCCATCAGGGGGTTTGGAGGTGACGGCCAAAGGGTAGGGGTTTCTTTTTGAGACAATGAAAGTATTCTAAAACTGACTCTGATGGTTGCACGTATCTCTAAATATGCCAAAAACACTTCACATGGGTGAATTGCATGGTATGTAAAGTATACCCAATAAAGCTGTTAAAAAGAAAAAAAAGAAAAAACATTTTAAGAAAAACAAGACTCAAAATTCAGATTGAGAAAGATTCATGATGACATACAAATCTAAAAAGAAATGCGTGAAAAATGCCATAAACAAATCTAAAAGAAGACAAGGTAGGAAACATTTGCTATATGCGAAAAAGAGGTGGATTCCATTCCTATATAAAGAAAACTACAAATCCACAAGGAAGGGGCAAGGACATGAGTAGCACGTTCAAAGGAAAAGACATTCAACCACACTTCCAATCAGAGAGGAGCAAAATGAAGGAAGTAGCATTTTAAATCTTTGAGCAAAAAAATGGCAGGACAGTGATGCCAAGGGGGCAGGGACAGCGCCCGCTGTGTGCCCTGGCGGGAATCGCGCAAGGAGGTGCCGCCGGTGAAGCTGTAAGATGTCCCTGGAGTGTTGTTGAGTGCAGGCTGCCGAGACGTCACCCAAACACCTGGGACGGGAGGGACGTGGGGTAAGAAGCCCTGACCACTGGACCAGGAGGGCCCTGCCCGGGAGGGAGACGGCACGGTACTCGAGGGACTGATCTGGCCCCCGTGTGTGTGTCCCATTGCCCGTGGCTAAAGGCCGTGAAGACTCTGCAGTGGAGGGCCTCACAGCGGTGTTTTGAGCACAGACTGAGCAGCCTGAGTGCCCGCTAGGACAGGGAGTAATCCGTCAGGGCATCCCACTGGGCGCTGCAGAGAGAAGAAACAGGTACAGCCACGGCCCCAGGAGCCCTTCACACTGTCTGCGCAGTTTCTTCACATCTTAGAAACATGGGTTTAAGGGCCCTCAGTCTGCTCTGCCGGACACAAGAGGGGCATAGGTAAGTGGAAACCCAGGTAGGGAAACCCCTTGGCCTACTTGGGGATCCACAGACACTGCTCTGAGGAGACAACCCCACAGGCAGGCTGGGTAGGAGGCCATGCCGGGCAGCTGGAGCCGCGGAGCCCTGACCCTGGTCCCACGCTGAGCCCCGACCCTGGTGACAAGCTGAGCCCTGACCCTGGTCCCACTCTGAGCCCCGACCCTGGTCACACGCTGAGCCCTGACCCTGATCAACTCTGAGCCCTGAGCCTGGTCACACGCTGAGCCCTGATGCTGGTCACACTCTGAGACCTGACACTGGTCACAATCTGAGCCCTGACCTTGGTGACATGCTGAGCCCTGAGCCTGGTCACACTCTGACCCCTGAGCCTGGTCACACTCTGACCCCTGAGCCTGGTCACACGCTGATCTCTGATCCAGAGGCTCCTGGAGAAACAGAGAGAAGGATGTAGACCTCTTAGCAGGGAGGCACCCTAAGCAGAGCAGCCCAGACGCTGGCTGGGGCACATTCCTCCTCACCCTAAGTAGGTAGCAACTTTGCAGAAAGGTTCAGCCTGTGTCTCCCCAGCAGGGGTCACGCAGAAACTCTAGGAGGAGTTAATGCCCAAGGGCCAGGTATGTTCCGGAAGGAAAGAACAGGTGGGGGCCCTGGGTCTGAGGGCAGGACGGCGGTGGGCTGGGCCAGCCACAGCAAAGGAATTGGGCTCAACCCAAGGAAGAACCTCGGCTGTGCGTGGTGGTGTCTGCACCACCAGGATTAGCTGCACCCAGCATCCAGCTTGGCAGCCTGGCGAAGAGCAGAATCAGACAGGCCCGGCTGCTGTCTTGGCTTTTGCCCAGCCCTCCCTGGATGACCGGCCCGTCAGCTCGCTGCTAGAGCCTCCCATCCTGCATCCAAAATCCAGGCATCAGCACTGGGTACCATCGTTGGCTGTAGTGAGAAAAATAAGATTCAGCAGGCGGAGTGTCTGACACATTCTGGGTGTTAAGGAAGGCTAGGTGTCCCCCGACCCAGTGCCCAGGGAGACATAGGCCCTCCCAGTCTCGGGGTCAAAGACCAGACCCCAAATGGAGCTGATGCCCAGAGGCTAGAAAAGGCCTTGGGGTGATGGCGGGGTGGGGCGGGCGGTCCCAAGACAGAATTTCAACCACGAGAGGCAGGGGTGGGAAGGGCATCCCCGGTGCAGGAAGAGCGGGAGCGGAGTCTGGAGGGAGTGAGGTCTGGAGCCTTTGGTAGAAGATGGAGGGTGGAGCGAGGCTGCAGCAGAGCCCCGAGTGCCTCTGCGCACAGCCCTGCCATCAACCCGCCCCTACCCTCCCAGCGTGTGCTCCGGCAGCATGGGGTCTGGAGGAGGGGGTGACAGGGTCACAGGTGGGGCACACCTGGCGAGGCTGAGGTGCAGGCCGCCCCGGGGGGGCGCAGTGCCTGGAGCCGCTTGAATCTAGGGCCCAAATCCACATCTCCCCCATCTGAGCCCGGGCCGGGGCCTGCCTGTCAACTTCGTGACCTGCAGTTGGGCCAGGGGAGCCCCGCCTGAGGGGCAGCCCCCTCGGCCCTGATCCAGGAGTGCCTGCCCCCCCAGGGGACGCCAGGATTAGCATCCCAAGGCGACCCTGCCCCTTCCCCCTCCCCCCATCCAGGACCTTCCTGTTGACCCAGCACTTTTCCTGTCTTTGTCCCCTTAAGCCTGTGAGCACATTTTGGCTGGTTGTCCTGGCGGCCATCTCCCCATCACTACGTCCCACATGACCACCTCAAAGAAGCTGGGTGCTGGGACCTGGGGCGCCCTGGGAGGATTCGAACGCAGAACCACTAGACCAGCAATCCACCCTGGAGAACGGCGTGGGGACCCCAGGCCGGACAGGTGCCTGACAGAGGCAGGGGTCAGGGTGCAGGAGAGCCCTCACCCTCTGCTGCTCCCTTCCAGGTGGCCTGGGGGTCTTCCTCAGGTGCAGGGATGTCTCAGGTTGGGGTGGGGGGAGAAGGTAGAGAGCCCCACCGAGGGAGTTACAGAGGCGGGTGAGGAACCCCCAATCCTAAGAGGGGGGTCACGAGGGTGCGGGGAGGGGCCCAGACTGCGCGGGAGGTGGAGGAATGGGGAAGGGGCAGGGAGGGGCGGGGGGGGGGGAACCACAGAGGAGCGGGTGTCCAGGTGGAGGCGGGTGGGGCCCAGTGGGCGGGGGGCGGGTCTCCGTGCCTCTGCCACCCACAGTCCTCCTGATCTGCTCGGCTGACCGGTCGGGTGGCTGCAGCGGGTGTTCGCCATCCCTGCGGGGCAGGCCCAGGACCGCGCGCGCTGCAGGGACCAGACTCTGGGGGACACGGCTGGCGCTGCTGGCGCTGGTGCTGGCCGCCGGCTGTGAGCTCGGTGAGGGGTGCGGGGCCGCCAGAGGAGGCAGTGCCTGGGGCAATGGGGGGATGGAGGGAGAGGAAGAAAGCAGGGCGGCAGAGGAGATGTGGTGTGAGAAGGGAGAGGTGGCAGTGGGGTGGGCCAGGCACGGTGGGGCTCTGCGGCAGACGGGGCGCCTGCGACCTGGGCCAGGGTGAGGAGGGGTGTGGCGGGGAGGGGCCTCTCCCCAGGGCTGCGACTGGCAGGGGGGTTGGTGGCCAAGGTCCTGGGTGCCCACTGGAGAACAGCCCTTCGTCAGCATGGGGCTCCAGGGAAGGGCTTTCTGCTGGGGCGGGCGGGCAGGGTCAGAATCATGCTCCCCGGCTCCTGGGCCATGGTGCGGGGGCAGGTCTCAGGAGGGGCCTTGCGGACACCAGGGAGGCACCGGGGGGTGGGGGAGCAGGAGGTGGAGAAGAGGGAAGCAAACCAGACATACTGGGAGACTGGGGGTCTGAGAGACATCCCAGGCCCTTGGGGGGCCCACCCCCAACCAGAAAAGGAGCTGGGTTGGGTGGGCCCCAGCCAGATGGTTCTGCCCATTTCCCAGAGGGGAAAACTGAGGTCATCCCGAGAGACACAGCAACAGTCAGCGGGGGTGGAGGGGCCTCACTGTGCACGTGGGCGGCTTGGGCTGCCATGGTAGGGGTGGGGCACTGGGGCTGGAGGGAAGAGGAGCAGCCTGTGTGCCCTAAGTCCCCCGCCACCCCACCACCCTACGCCCTGACCGGCCTGGGTCCCACTGGACCGTGGCTCTTCTCCCCTCCCTTGTTAAGCTTCCACCAGCGGGGACACCGGGCCCAGCCCGGCCCACCCTGCACGCCACATACCTCCTTGCCTGATCCCCGATCCCCTCTGCAGCCCTTCGGGTCCTGCATTTTGCTGATGAGGATGCCAGGGGTGACCCGCCTGCCCCTGCCAGGCCCTTTACTGCAGGGGCCCCAGTGCCTCCGTCTCCCCGCGCCTCCCCAGTGCTCCCAAAGCTGCTTCATCCCTGCCTGGCCTTGGCCCCTCCAGGGGCACAGTCGGCCTCAGGACTCGGGGACCCCAGCTCGAAGCTCTTGAATGTCCCCTGAGTTTTGGTCGGTGGGCGACTGGACCCTGGGTGGAGCTGTCCTCCTCAAACCTGGGCCTTCTGGTCAGAGGGCTTGGGAGGGCCGGGGCCTGCCTGACCCGTCCCTCTCCACTCCTTCCCCAGTGGTGGCCTTGCAATGCTACAACAGTCCTGAGCCCACCAGCGTGTCCAGCTGAGTCACCACCACGACCTGCAATGCCCACAGAACCATGTGCAAGACCACGCTCTGCTCCCTGGAGATGGGGCAGTGGGGCCGGGTAGGGCGGGGCTGGGGTCCCAGGGTCAGAGCTGCCTCCAGGCCAGGCACCCCGTGGGCAGAGAGCAGTCGCCACCTTCGTCAGTTCCAGAAAGGGCTTTGGGTCCAAGCAGCCGGGCCTCCCTCCCTCCCTCGTTCCTCCCTGTCCTTCCTGCGATGGCAACAATCTTCAGCCTGGCTGGGGAGTCGCTGGGGGAGGAGTGGCCTCATCCCGCGGGGCATCTGGAGCGAATCACCACGAGTGCTGCGCAATGGTGGTGGACAGGAGGAGGGGCTGGGTCACGGAGGGACTGAGACGGGGGTGGTGACCCCAGAGTGGATGCTGCAGGAGACAGCTGGGCTGGGGCTTGGAGGCCGTGGAGGACGGGGTCATAGGCCAGCCTGACGCCGGTGCCCCCATACCCCCAGCGTCCCCTTTCCGGGGGGGCTCCGCGGTGACCAAGTCCTGTGCCAGCAAGTGCGTGCCCTCGGACGTGGACGGCATCGGCTGGACCCGGCCCGTGTCCTGCTGCAACACTGACCTGTGCTACGTGGACGGGGCGCCTGCCCTGGGCCTTTGAGCAATCGTGGCCCACGGCCGCACCAGGCCTCCTGAATCTCTTTTCTGGGAGCGGACCTGCCCGCTGGCATGGGGAGGGCCGCCCGCTGTGTCTCAGGCTCCATCACCTAGGCCGTGTCCCCCTCAGCCCTTCTAGCCCTTCCATCCATCTCTCCGTCCACCTCTGCCGGGCCCAGCCGCCCCGGCTCTCTTGGGAGCTCTCTCTTCGCCCACACTGCTGCCCCGTCTGTCCGTGCGCCCTCCATCTCCCTGTGACGTGGGGACAAGGACGGTCACTAGCCCTGGGACACCCCCACCAACCAGGCAGGTCTCTGCCCTCCTGGCCTCGGGGGCTCTGGGGGCCCCACGGGCAGGGGGAGCACCACATCCACCAGGACTGGATCTGGGGGGCTTCTTGGAGGAGGGGGCATTAGGGCTGCCCTTGAATGACAGAGACATTGGCTGGTAGAGGAGGGCAGGCCAGGCCAGGTGGAAGGTAGGTCTAGGGGGGCAAGCGGCCCAGGATCTGGGATGACTCCATGAAGCGTCCCAAGGCTCACTGGCCTGCCCCTGAACAGGGCTTTACCCCGTGGTCAGGCCTGTGGTGACATGGTCCCCTGCGTCGTGCGGTGGAGGGCGCTGAGAGGCGCAGGCTGGGGGGCAGGCTGCAAGCCTTCTCCGGGCCCACCCCGGAAAGCTCCCCTGGCCCCGCCTCACCAAGCCCCACTCCCTGCTGCCCAGGGCAGCCCAAGCTCCAGTGCAGGAGGGAGCTCTGTTTCACCTTGGTCTTGGGCCAGCTCCAAAGCTCCAGACCATCTCCCCAGAGAGCCACCCATCCGACAGGCCTCTCAAACCACTCCCCGACCACACACACACACACACACACACACACACACACACACACGTATACACAGTCCTATAAGCACTCAGCACAGGCAGGCCCGGGCACTTGAGGAAGGATGGACCCAGGGGAAGGCAGGAGACAGGCCCTAGGTACCCTGGGATGCCCCCTCCTCTCTGCCCCACCACCCTGCCCTGCCCTGCTCCAGAAGCTTCTCCTAGGCCCCTGGGTGAGTGGGCCCCTGGGATCTGGGAGGGGCGCCCAGCACCCAGCGTCTCCTGCCAAGTTGAGATGGGGCTGTGTAGCCTTCCTTCTGCACCACAGGGTGTCCCCCAGCCTGCAACCCTGGGTCCAGAGAGCCCCACTGTCAGCCATCACCCCCTTTAAGGGCCTCCTGCTCCTGGAGGGAGGAAGGCAGCAGCCAGGACTCATGGTCGGGTGCCACCGAGGGCACCCCAGGCCTGTGGGAGAAGAGACCGGTGGTGGCCTAGAAGGCCCCCTGTTCCTCGGACCCTGGCAACTCCACACCTCTGCTTCCTGTGGGTAAGACTTGCCATCCGAGCCAGCTCCCAGCCGGCAGGACCCCCGCAGACCCCCTGCCTTGGGCGGACCCTTGGGCTGGGAGGCCAGGAACGTTCACACGCTGTCTTGCATGCCACATCGGGGGCTGTGACGGCGCTGAGCTTGTCAAGGGGGAGACACTGCCCCCAGTCACGCATCGCACCTCTCACCTGGCTCTTCTCGTGCCTCTCACAAAAATGAGGACAGCGGAGGGTCACTTGGCCTTAAAGCCTGGACTGAGACTCAGTAAACACACACACACACACACACACACACACACACACAGCCCTACAGGCAAACACGGGAAGGCTGCGTGCCCTTCCTGGCCACTACCCCGCTGCCGCCCCGGCAGCGCCCTCCCTGCCAGCCTCCACCTCCGAGGTCTTCCGGCTCCTTCAGAGCCGGGGCGCAGGCCCTTTCCAGGCAGCCTCCCCCGACAGCACACGGGGTCTCCCGACCTGGAGCCCAGACCAGCCTGCTTCTCGGCACGCCCACCCCACCGCTGTTCCACGTCCACCTCCACTGTGACCTTCACGGGCAAGTTTTCACAGCTGCCCTCTGGGTCGATGATCCTCTGCCTGGTCTACACATAAAGGAAGGGGGTCAGGGTGGCTCATGAGCAGACCTGGTCGCACGGGAGGTCGGGGGAGCAGGGACCCACTCAGTCCCCGAGGCTCCAGACCAGACGCTCCCCGGGTCCTCTCACCAAGTCCTTAGTGCGCTCGCGGACCAAGCCCCAGGGGAGGGCCGTCCTGCTGCTGTCTGTGCCGCACCTGCCGTGCGCGACTTGATGGTCCGACTTGCATTAGCCACAGTCTCTCCCTTTGCAAACAACGCCCCCGCCCTGTTTCCTTGCAACCATCTCTCAGTCCACGTGGCCAGGTCACTTCTGCCCTCACAACTGCCCAGGGTCCCTAGTCCCATCATACAAACAGAAATCCAGTCCAGAGGGATGAGAGTCACCCCAAGGCCACACGTGGAGACGGCAGCAAAGCCCAGACCCAGGCCTCCCGGGTGCCAGCCCCGAGCTCCTCCCAGCATGCCATCCTGCCCCGAGACTGGGGGTAACTCCCTACCCTGCAGCCGGCCCCCCTCCACTGTCCACATGGCATACACCATTTCATCCACCACCTACCCGTCCACTTGTTCTTTCATCCACCCCCCTTTCCCACCAGCCAGCCCCCCCCCATGCAGCGTCTATCCACTCATTCCTCCCTCCACGCACCCACTCTCTCAAACATCGTCTATCCACCCACCTGTCTTTTCAACCATCCATCCGTGCATCCTTCCATCTATCCATCCACTCACCCACCCACCCATCCATCCATCCACACAACCACTCACTGAGCCCTCAGAGGACAGAGAAACCAGAAAGGACTCTGGGTGAGAAGCACCTGGACTGGGGAGATTGGAGGCTACGACGGGAGACCAGAGAGGCTGCTCAGTGAGAAGCAGAGCACAGGCAAAGGCGTGGAAATGGGAGTGTGCAGTGGAGGTGGGCAGTGAAGAAGATCCAGGAGCCTGGGGGGGCATGGGCAGAGCCCTCTTGTCTGGGGTCTAGAACGAGGAGGCTCAGGCTTGGTCTCAAGGCCATTCGTGGGGAAGGGGTTGGCAGTGATGAGGTGGCTGGTCCGGGCACCACCCTCATCAGTCCAAAAGGGGGCCTGGTGGGCCCACACCCACCCCTCACCAGGCACTCACCTCCTCTGCACCTGACCTGACACCCCACCTCCGGGCCTCTGCTCTGGTGGGTCCCTGGGTCAGGTATGCACCAGGTAGAGGACGTCTCGGAGTGGAGGAGATGGACCTTGGCCTGGTTGGGTTTGAGAGGGACATCAGTCCAGGCCGGAGCCTGACAAACAGGCCTGCAGTTCCTGTGTGGCAAGAACAGGCCGGGCTGCAGGGAGGGGCCGCGGGGCGCCGCTCCCTCAGGGCCTGTGCGTGCGCTGGCGGCCACGCGCCCTCCTGCCAGCCGCCTCCCAGTTCTGCCCTGTGCCACCCAGATGGGGGCCCAAGGGCTGGCTATAAATCCCCACCGGAGGCCGGCACAGGCGGCCGCCCTCCCGGCTCAGGAGCAGAGGGAACGGCCTTTCCCAGGGCCCTGCTGCCGCTGCATCTCACCTCGGCCTTGACCGTGAGCTTGGGTGAGTGCGGCCGGCTGGCAAGGGGCCCTGTCTCTGGTCCTCGCTTGGCCCACCTCCTCAGTGGGGAGGGGGCCACTGGGGGGCTTTGAGGGGAAGGCTTCCTTAGGTCCCCCACTGGGCTCACCTTCCCTCACCCTAAATGAGCCGCCTGGTCCTGAGCCTGGCTTCACCCAGGACAAGGGTCACAGCCCGCTCTCCAGGAAGGCGAACCAAGGCTCGGGGAGAGGGTCGCAGCGTTCAAGCCTGCGCTCAGTGGCCTGGGCCTGAAGGGGCTCAGTAGGGAGAGCCACTCTCCCAGGGAGGGACAGGAGAAGATGCTCCAGGTGGATCCGTGGGGAACGGCCCAGGGGCTGGACCATCCCTGGCCTCTTCTCCAGCCCTTCCTCCTGTGTCCAGGATGGGTCTCAAGGCCAGATGATGAGGGTCTGTCCCTATCCCTCTCCCAGGTGAGGCCTTAAGATGCGTCACCTGTGAGCAGCCCAGGGCCCTTCTTTTGAGCAAGACCATTACTAACTGCAAGCCGGAGGACACAGCGTGCAAGACCTCGCAGCTGACGGTGGAGTCAGGTGAGGCTGGGGGCCCGCAGGTTGGCTCTGTGGGGCTGCATCAGCCTCGGGCTCCCAGCTCCCATCTCAGGGCCACATCACAGACCCCAACAGGGTAACTTCCCAGGGCGGCAGTTAGTTTAGGGGTCTCAGGGTAGCATGGGAAGAGGCAGGAAGGGCACGGTCAAGTGCATGGAGGCCGGGGCGGCTGAAGAAGGCGCTGGGCGGTGGGGACCAGTCTCTGATGGCTGCCCTCCCCGGCAGAGTTCCCCTTCAACCACAGCCCCGTGGTGACCAGTTCCTGCTCCAGCTCCTGCGAGGACGCTGACCCAGACACCATCGGGGCTGCCCACCCCAGCTACTGCTGTTTCCATGACCTCTGTAATTCTATGGGGGTTGCCAGGCTCAGTGCTGGGGCCCTAGTCCCTAGGGGGCCATAATCCTGGGCCACCTCCTTTCCTGAAGAGCCTGGCACTGCTGGCGGTCAGCGCTGCTGGCACGCCCCCATGGCCCAAGCTCACTGGGCCTCAGGTTACTCGTGGGACCCTAGGGGAGAGAACCGTTTCAGGGCACTCTGCCCTCCTCCACCAAACTTGTCAAAAATAAATAAGGTGAGGCTGGAGATGACCTCTTTTCTTCTGGACGCTGAGAGCCCACAGACCGCCTTCAGGCAGCTGGGCGGAACCAGGCGTGTTCTGGCCCCTGAGCCTCGTTCTCACCCAGGGCCATTTCGACCCATTTCACAGATGGGAAAACAGAGGCTTAGGGGGAGAAATGCATCCTAGGCCAGCCTTCCTGCATGTCAGACCAGGCAGGACCCATTCCTCAGCCCAAGTAAAATCTGACCCCGCTCCCAGAATATTCCCTGAGACCCTGTAGGCATCACCCCCGCTCCACACCCCCAGGATGGGGAGGAAACTGGGGTTGCAATCCAGTTTTCTCCGCGGGCAAGTATGCCTGTCCAGCCCAGGGCTGCCGCAGCAGCAAGCGGAGGCTGGGGAAGAGGGCATGTGGAGCTCAGACAGCCTGCCTACCCAGGCTGGGTCTTCCCGAGTGTGTAGGAGTGGGGTGCCCCTGGGCCTGCTGGCATCCATACATCTCCACGGGGCTCAGTCACCTCCTGTGACAACGGGCCTACTACACCCTGGGCCCTGGGGACAGCTGAGATTAGAGGAGGCTGTGTGCACGGAACACGAAGGCCATGCCAGCTCAGCCCAGGCCCCCAGGGCCAGCTCGGGGGTCCAGGCCGTGCTGCGCCCGCAGCACTCCCAATGGCCTGGCCTGTCTGCCCAAGGATGGGCAGCAGAGTGTCCTCGGAGGCTGACCACCCCCCAGGAGCCCAGGGTCCTTAGGTCCCAGGAGGCCCTGTCTCAGGCTCCTGCCCCTCCCACGTGGCTCCCAGCTGTCCCTGGCAGTCACCTGCTCCAGCCCCACTCCAGGGAGGCAGAGGCGGGAGCCAGAGTGAGCCCAGGGTGTCTCTGCCCACCATGCCATTGGGCCTCTGGGCTGGGTACTTTCCACGCTCTGCATTGCGGCCAGACTTCTAGACAGCACCTAATGGACCCTGCACTTGGAGGCCAGGGCCAGGGCCACCGCCTCACCTTGGGGACCCTCACCCCAAGGAGTGGGAGACTGAGTCACTCCCACCTCAGCCTCAGCAGAGGAGCAACACGGAGGGTACCTCTGGGCTCTTTAGGGGTGCAGAGCAGGTGAGCGGGCGGGTGGCAGCAGGCACCTGCGGGGCCTCCGCCCTGCGCCGACATGGCCAGCAGAGGGCACGCGCCCCTCGGACCCCTCCCCTGGGCACCCAGGTCATGCATCTGCCCTGCCGACACCTCCACCGGGAGCTCAGCGAGGTGGTCTGAGCCCAAGGGGGCCCACCAAGTCCCTGCCCAGCCCGCGGGCCTGGAAACGCCCACCGGCCCGCACCCACCACGGGAGCTGGGGAGGCCGCGGTGGAGGGGCCTCAAGAGTGGCCAGAGGGTGGCTGGCAGCTGCTCACACCATCTGCGGGCACGTGGGGCCTTAGAGGCAAGGAGCTGGTGCCAGACCGCGCCCACGCCCCACCTCCAGTCATGGGGAAGCTGTGGGTCACAGAGAACTGCAAAGGGAGGGGAGATGCCCACCAAGGGTTACCAAGGGCTGCTCAACGCCCCACCCCTGCCCACTGGCAAGGGAAAGGAGCAAGGGTCCCTCTTCCATTAAGTTAAAATCGAGAAAAGGAGAGATGAGATTAGGGTGTGGAACGCCACCACTGCCCCGCCAGGAGCTCCGGCGCCCCTCCCCTCCCCACCCCCGTGTCCCACAGGCAGGTGTCAGGCGGGGGAGTCACCTGGGAGTCAGATACCCCACAGACAACACAGGGTTGTGGGGTGCTGGCGCGGGCATCTCTGTAGCCGTCGGCCTGTGGGAGGTGGGGAGCGTGGCCCAGGGGAGAACCAGTGGCCGGCGCGCGTGCGGGCTGAAACAGTCACCTGAATTTCTCAACAAAAGCGGCCAGTCCACGGGATCAGAGTGGGACTCGCCAGAAGAGCCAGGCTGCAGATACACTTCCAAAGCCCCAGCCCTGGCCCCAGGGCCCCTAGTCAACAAGGACCCTCTTCCCCTCTGCTGTTGGCCTGTCCTCCAAATGTGGACCGAGAGCCTCCCCTCCCCCTGCCCAGCTGGGGTGCATCTCCCTGAAGTGGACACAGAAGTCCCCATGCCCCTGGGGCAGCCACATGCAACCCAGATGCCCTTGACCATCCTGAACACCCCTTCTCTCTCTCTCCCCCCCACCACACTCACACACACACACACAGTGCCAAGTGTGTCAGACCACGCCCAGGCACCCCATCCTGCCTCCGCAGCCCCCCGCCCTGCTCCAGGGCCCCAGCCAGCCACTTAGGACCACTGGCTGGACCTGCCCAGGCCCAGACCATCTGCGTGCACCATTTCCTATCTGTGGTCCCACCCGGGAACTTGTCCTGTCTGGCAATGCTCAGCTCAGACACCTAACACGATCCCCCAACCTCCCCTGCCCCCAACCCCTCAGGACCTGTGCAAACACCTCTTACACGAAGAGAAACAGACATTCTGTGCGGGTGCCCATCTGCCCCCCACGTGGCCACTGGCTCAGGACAGGCATGAGGCACGGCCCATCAGTCCCCAAGGCCCTCAGGCTGCCCGGAAAGGTGGAAAGGGCCAAGGCCTCAGCCGACCACCCTGGCAGCAAACCGCTGACCTGCTCCCCGCCTCTCCAGCCCCACTGTCCCATCGCTGAATGCCTCTTGCAAACCCAGCTGCTTCCAACTGCTCTTCTGTCCCAGGTCCCACTGCTGGCCCTCATGGGCAGGTGGTCAGAGCACAGACACCACCCACCCCTCCATCACTCACCTGCCTTACATCCCAGGGGTCCCACTCCCTGCCCTCTTGGAGCAGCCTGCGGAACAGCCCCTATGCTCCCCCTGGCCCCCCACGCATCAAGGCCCACTGACCTCTGACCCCCCTGGCACCCACACCCTGCCCAGTGACCCCAGGAGCCTGGGGGCCCAGACCCAGAGTCTGGGGCATGACCTCCCAAGTCCCTGTGGAAAGCTGCAGATGAGAAGAGGACCAGGGCTGGAGGGGCTTGGGGCAGCTCCTTTCTGGCCTCGACCCCATGTTCTGTGGAATGGGGACAGCATTCCAGCCTGCCAGCGTGCTCCCCAAGCTCAGCCAACAAGCCCGACAGCCCCCCACACCAGAAAACACCCCTGGGGGACCAGGGCTTCGGAAATGAGGACTCCCCAGCCAGCTCACGTTTGAGACCCTTTACTCTTGGGCTTTCTTTAAACAAACAGAAAAACTGCAGTGTTCCCACGGTGGCTGAGGCAGATGACACTGTGGGGACAGGGGAGGCATGAGGGGTGCGGCTGTGCTCCTGGCTCCAGCTGGCAGCGGGGTCGTGGGCTGGGTGGCAAGGGGGCAGTCCTGGGCCCCAGCTGCTCTGGCCTGCCCCGTGGGCCGGAGGGGGCAGCTGCAGGGGCACAGGTGAGTGGGCACCCTGCCCTGGGCAGCCCCCACACAGGAAAGCACCAATCCCACACCCAGAGCCCTGACCTCTGTCCCCAGCCAGCCAGGGACAAGGCCCACCTGCTTTGCCCTCAGCGCTCCTGGAGGCTCCGGGCCAGTGCCTGCTTCTCTCCAGGCCTCCCTTTCCCCAGCTGCAAGGCGGGAGACTGGGCAGGAGTGGGAGCCCTCGGCCGGTGACGCCATCAGGGAGCCCCAAGAGCAGCTGCCAGGACAGAGCCACTCAAGCAAAACCAAGAAGACCCTCTCCAGCCTCAGCCCACTGAGGGAAGCAGCTCTCTGCGCAGGAAGGAAAAAAGTCAACAGCGGGGCAGAATGTCAGGCAAGGACAGCCCCAGCAGGAGGGCAGACAACTGAGGTGTTGTAGGCCCAGAGAGGGCAGGACCCCCTCCCCCACCGTCACACAGCACAGTCCTATGGGCACTGATGGGTGCAGATGGGTGAGGGCACCCAGGCAGAATCCCACTCCCCAATCCCTCCTCAGCAGCAGGCCCCAACTAGGACACCCTCAGCTACGACAGTTCACCACCTCCACTGGAGCCCCTGTGCCATCTGACCTGCACTGGCCCCAGCACACTCTCCAGGGCCACAAGCCTCTGCTGCAGGACCTGCCCCCATCCCGGGAGCCTGGTGGCCAGGCCTCCCTCCTGCGTGCCCTTGGGTCAGTCTGCCTGACCCCTAGTCTGCCAGACTCTGCCCTGGGCCTCCCCTTCCCTCACTCGCAGCCAGAGGGATCTGCCTTGAAATGCTGCTCTGACCCTTCCCAGCTCCTTGCTGCGCCCGAATCAGGCCCCCAGGCCCCCAGGCCCCGGCCCCGGCCAGCCCCAGCCCCGCCTCCAGGACTGCTTGGGCCTCACCCCCACGGCAGCTCGGACTCCAAGCTCTGGTGCTCAGGGCAACTCTAGCCAGACCCCTGCTCCAGGCACTCTCCCCCAACGCGACACATGGACACGGGGCTGCACCTGCTGGGTGGGCCACCCCCAAACCCCGCTGCCTGCATGCCAAGGGCCCTGGGCCTCCCAGTTTGCCCATCGTCATCATCCTGAGCGCACAGCTGGTCTGGGTGCCTGTGTCACCCGCATCCCGTGCTCCGCGTGGGATGGGGCGTAGAGGGGCATCGATAATGGGGGCGGGGGAGGGCCTCGAGCGTGTGAAGGGGGCTGGGCCGGCCGCAAGGCCACTCCAGCTCAGAGAGAGCCCAGCCCGGCCGGCCCATTCTGCGCTCTCTGCCTCCTGGCAGGCGGGGAAGGGTGGGCAACTGCCCCCAGGTCAAGGCTGGTGGGCAGGGCGGGAAGGCTGCGGTGCTCACTGGTCCTTTACAGCGTGGCCGAGCCCGCTCCCGGCCCGGAGCAGCTGGCTGCTGGCCTCGTTGTAGGCGATCCAGTGCTGCAGGTCGGCTGGCAGCTCAGGGGGCTCCACCTGCGGGGGAAGACGAGGGTGAGGCTCCCACGGGCCACCCGCTGCCGTGGGGACCAGCAGGGCCGGGGCGGGGGGGACAGCCAGCTTGCGGTCTTCACACCTCTGGACCTCGGCTCACACCGTTCCCCAGCCCCAGCCCCCTCCCTGACACCCTCCCAGGCCCCGCAGTGCTGGCTCCTCCCCATCCCAGCTCTCAGGACACCACGCCCCTTAATCAGCCCTGTCTCCCCGACTGGGTCACGACTGAGGGGCAAGAACCTCTGAGGCCAGCTGGTTGGAGGGGGTGACAGGAGACGGGAGACCCAGAGCAGCCAGAGGCAGGGCAGGGGGTGCGGGGGCAGAAGCGGCGTCGGAGCGGCTCTGCCGGGAGAGCCCAGGACAGGGCCCTGCCTGAGGCCCTCTCTCTCAGCGCGCCAGCAGGAGCCAGACGCCGCCTCCCAGGTCACCTCGGGGCCTCCGCAGCGCGTTCCTGCGCCCCCCTGCTCAGCCACGCCAGCCGCCTCCCTGCAAACTCGGCCACCATTCTGTGATGGGGCAAGGGGCTGGGCCAGGCTGGAGGGCTCCGAGGACTTGCGGGACTCGCAGGGATGAGGGGAGATGCGCACCCACCTCAGGGCATCAGGGAGGCTGGGCAGAGGAGCTCAGAGCCGGGTCACAGGGTAAGTCTGGGCAGAGCTGGGCCTGGCTCTCGGAAGCGTCCTCCTCCCAGCCCAGCTGGAATCACCAGATCCAGGCTTGGCTGTAGCCCAGCTCTCCCTGCAAGGCCGTTCTGCCCCACACCAGCCGTTCAGCATGCAGATCTCTGGGCACTGGGCTCAGCCTGTCCCACACTAAACCCAAGACTGCGCCCGGGACCCTCCCGGCCCAGGGGCTCAGGCCGGCTGACTCCTGGCCATCTGTGGCCGAGCGTCCTCGCCATGCCATGGTATGGGCCCCCTCGCCTCTCATGTGGATCTCACCCATCAACCCACGCCTGACCACCCTCCCCTGCAGGAAAGTGGCCCTGGCTCCCTCTCCTCCGCCTTTTGCTCGCAGCTCTCAGCCCATCGATTTAAAGCCTCGATGGCCGTCCCCTCCCAGCCTCCTGACGCATGAAGGGACATACAGAGCACCTCTGTGGGTGTGGGGTGGGAGGGATCCAGGCCCTCTGGGGGCGTCCCTGACTCAAAGAGACAGAAAACCAGGGGACTGGGCCTGTGGCCCACTGTGCAGCCTTAAGCAGTTCGCATTGCCCCTCTGAGCCTCAGTTTCCCCACCTCCGATATAAAGGAAAGGCTAGCCTCTCGTGATTAACGTGTGGCTGTGTCCCTCCTCTGCTCCTGTCAAGGGCCAGAGAGGGCAGCACCCTGCCTGAGGGCACCCTGGGGCCCAGCGGGCCCTGGCTTTGGCATGGAGGCTCCAAGCATGTTTTTAGGAACGTGCCTGCAGCAGGAGCCTGCCCTGGCAACCAGCACCGCAGCAGCGTCCCCAGGGCCCAGGTGCCACGCTGCAGCAGCAGGCCGTGCTGGGAGGAGCAGGCCCTGGGGAGGGGCCTTGAGCCCCAGGCAGGTGCTGCAGCCTTCTTTTCTCCAACTGGAAAAGGCAGAAGGGCTTGCAGCTCTATAGGGCTCAGGGCTCACCCCTAACTCAGGTGATGGTGACCCAGCCCCTCAGGTCTAAGCTGGGTGAAGGAGGTCTCAGGTCCTTGAGAACTCCCAGCAACCTCCTCTCACTAACGCCCCAGCCCCCATCTCCCCACCCCACCCCCACCTGGCTTCCATGCTACATTCAGAACCAAGGACCAGTGAGGCCGGCTCCGCACTCCAAGCCACACTTAGACTCTTTGGGAGACGCCTGGTCTGGCCTTCCCCGTTCTGGAAAAGGCGTATCGTGGGGCAGGGAGCCTTGAGGGATTAATAAGGGATGGCAGGAGGGGAGCATGCTGAGTCCGACTACAGAGAGTTGATGAGGGGACCCTGAGAGGTCCCAAGAAAAATGGCATCAGTGAAGAAGGCCCTGGGTCCAAAGAAAAGGGCTGGAGCGGTACTCGGCCGGACAGGGGCACCCCAAAAGGGGTAGGCGGCAGGCCTTCCACAGGGGCGGGGGGCAGGGACCAGGAGTCCGCAGGGTCCAGCGGGAGGAGTGCGCTCGGGGCGGGGGACGCTTACCCTGCGCTTGCACAGGTGCTGCACGACGCGCTCCGGCGAGGTGCCCAGCACGTGCTGGCGGGAGCGCAGCAGCGCGCACACGAAGCCGTCGCGCAGGCTGATGAAGCGCGCCTCCAGGTAGAAGGCGCGGTCGTCCCAGCCCAGCAGGCGGGTGCGCACCTCGAACGGCTCGAGCAGACGCAGAGAGCGGCGGTAGCGCGCGCACGAAGCTGCCAGCACGGCGCGCGCCCCGAGCGCGCGCAGAGCCCCGAGCACGCCGCAGCGGGCCAGGTGCGCGGCGCGCGCCACGTCGGCCTCGCGCAGGTAGCGCGCGTTGTTCATGTGCAGCAGCAGGTCCAAGTCCGAGGGCAGCACGCGGCCCGCGTAGCTCTGCTCAGCCAGCAGGTCACGGACGCGGGGCTGCAGCAGGCGCGCGCGCAGTACGGCGCACGGCACGCGCACCAGGTACCAGCCGTCCAGCAGCGCGAAGTAGGCGAGCGCCAGGGCCAGCACCGCCATGAGCAGCCCCAGCATCGCGGCGGCGGCGGCAGCGGCGGGCGCAGGGGTGCTGCGGAGCCCTCGGCGCTGGTACCGACAGTGCGCGCGGCTGTGCAGCCCTGACACCCCAGCTCTACCGGCCAGCCTGGGAACCGTTGAGCGCAGCGCGGCCGGAGCGAACCATCTCGCGAGGCTGGCTGAGGGGGGAGACGCGCCGGAGGCCTGCGCGGAGCCCCGCCCCCCGCCCCGGGCCCCCCTCCCCGCTCTCAGTGGTCCGTCCTACCCCCGCCGCCCGCGCCGCTTTTGCTTTCCCCGGAGTGGGCGGGGTATAGGGCGGCGCGCCGAGCACCACAGCGGCATCTGGCGGTCACGCCCCGCGCTGCAGGCGCGGGAGCGTTCCGGGTCTCCCCCAGCGTTGCCCGCCCTCTGGGAGCGGGAGCCCCTCGCGCCTTTCCCTGGCTCTTGAAGACTTGGAGTGACCCCGGAGATTCCGCCTCTGATCTGGGAGGGTCAAAGTCTCCAGCACTTCCCCGGCCTAGGCTGTGGAATTTGGCAGGACACATGGACATAGGCCGGTCCCTAGCGGCGCTGCTTGGAGGCTGCTGGAAACCGACCCTCCTCTACTCCAGAACCACCAGGGGCTGGCTCCCCACTTTCGCAGGGCGACAGCCCCATATGCGGCGGGTTCAGGGAGTATCTCAGTCTGGCTCCAATACACCTTTTCAGTCTCAGCCTGTAACCTCATTAACCCTCCCCCCACATTCACCACTTCCTCCCCAAAGGTCCTGATAACCGCAACCTCATTTCCAAGCATTCCCACCCTTTGCACTTTTTGAAGCGGGAGCAAATAATGTCCCGGATGGAGAGGGAGGAGTCAGTAAATGTAAATGACTCAGCAACCGATTCAAAGGCCTTGCCTTAGGCACTTGGGACGCCTGGCCTGGCGGACTGCCACGCACAGTAGGTGTCCTGTCCCTCTTTTCTGCGAGGCCGGGAGGGAAGGCCCAGAGAAGGCCCGGCCGGCCTCCAGGCCTCTCCAACGACGGCGTTTGCCAGTGACCCCGGAGGCCGCCTCCTTAGGTCAGTACTGGAGTCCCGGGATGGGTGGGTTTAAGGAGTGATTGCTGAGGTCCCGAGGCTCTGAGAACGCATCTGGCAGCAGCTGGACTGAGGCAACTGGTCTTTCATCCAGTCCACACCCAGCCTGGGCTCGGGTTGAGGGGTTCTTGAAAGCCCCTGAAGGAGATCCTGGGGTAGCCCTGTTCCACAGTCCACGCTGGGGCTGGGTGGCCTCCCATGCCACATTCACTGTCAGGGCAGAGGCTGAGTTTTTTGCTTTTCTGGCTTTGCTTCTGGGGCCAGCAGCTGGGCAGAGTGGGGTCTGGGTTTTCCTGAGTCCCTGGATCTGCTTGGATACTCCCAGGGACAGGGAACTCGTTTCCTATCAGGGCAGGCCCAGCTGCCCTAGGAAGCCCTGGCGGTAAGAAGGCCCTTCCCGCACATTGCTCACGCGTGTCCGGGTAATGCTCTCCCTGCCCTGGCTTGGCTCTGAGCTGTCTGTCGGGGGTGAGCTAGCTTCTCAGGGCGAATAGAAGAATGACATGTCTTTGGAGCCCCCCTTGGCTGCTCCTCTGAGAACACAGCCTCCTTGTCACCCACCTTGTCCCGTCCCCCCTGGGGAGGGCCCCGAAGCTAGAGACCTGGTTCTGGAGATGTCAGTGAAGTTTGGTGAATGAGAATCCAGCCGGGAGCTTATGAGACCCCTGCCCCCAACTTCCTCACAGCCTGTGCTCCCCCCACCGCCCCGCCCACCTGGCTTCCTTCTGAGCTTCTGCTATCCAGGAGGCCACCCAACACCACACACGCACACGCGCACACACACACACACACACACACACACACACTGCACATGCTGTTGTCTCTGCCAGGGGACCCTCCCTGCCCCATCTACCCCTTTCCTGAATCCCGGACTGGGCTAGATCCCCAGAGCCCTGGTCTCACTCCACTTTTACTCACAGATATGATCCGTAGGCACGGGGGGCTCTCGCCCTGCTAGACCTTGAGGCCAGGAGGCCAGGGCCTGGTCTGTCTCGTTGATTGCTAATCCCAGGGCCAGCGGGATGCCCGGTGCACCGAGGGCGCTCAAAACGTGAATGCTGTAAGGACCAGCGCCTTCTCCGCCCCCCCCCCCCCCACCATCGGGCCGCTTCAGTCCCACACAATGGACGCAGGCATGTTGTGATGGGTCACTGGCAGTTTATTGGGAGTCTGGAAGGAGTCCTGGGCGCGGAACCTCGATCCCTTCCCTCGGCCCTGGCTTGGAGTATCAAGCAGGGTGGAGGAGCAGCGGAGGGGTACTTCTGGGTCCCCTTGGTTCCTCAAGGACTCTCGTGTCCGGGTAGCACCGGGCGTCACCGCCAGAGGCAGGCCCGCAGCCTAAGTTCTAGCGGCTGCCTGCTTGGATTCGAGGCTCCAGAACCAAGAGGAGCAGGGGCTCAGGATGCCGCCCGGCAAACCAGGAGCAGCAGTGAGAGTGGCGGAAACGCGGCGGGCAGCCCCTCCCTGGACCGGGACCCAACCTCGGCCCCGCCCCGGCCCCGCCCAAGCTCCGCCCCGCCCCGCCCCCAGAGCCGCCCCCGGGCCGGGCCCGGCCCGGACGCCAGCAGCGCCCCGCGCGGGGCACGGATCCTGGCGGCAGCAGCTCTGCGAGCCCTTTTGGCCCAGACCGTCCGCGTTCGAGGGCTCGCATGGGTCCGCGCACACCTTGGTCACCACCACAGTGCCACGAAGGGGTAGCCTGCGGGCGGGACAGAACCAGGGTCGCGAGGGAGCAGACCTGTTGGTCCGCAGTGCGAGCTGGGGGGCCGGCCACCTGAAACTCAGTTCCGTAAAAAGGGGGCGGTCTCCCTAACAGAGGGTAGCTCTATCGCAGGCCTGGGGGAGACCGACTCGATTACTCCTGTGCTAGGGTTCTTTTCTGGGTGCTGTCTGCCCAGGGCGAGTCCTGAGCCAGCGTCCCTGGTGAGGCAGGCCTGGGCCCCCAGGGCGCGTGTTGACGTTCAGGCAGCGGGCCACGGTGGTGGTCCAGGCACCGGGCACAGGCGAGCTGCTCACCCGAGGGCTGCCCCAACACCCCACAGCTTTTGTGGGGTGGATGGATGGGGTCCCAGCTCTGCGCCCTGCAGCTGTGGGCGCTTGGGCAAGAGCTCTGCGTCTCTCCTGACTCAGGAAGGGCCCCCTGGGGTACTCCAGGACTGCACAGCACCCACCGGAGACCCACTCTCCTTCCCATCTAGCTTGACTCTCTGCTGCAGCTGGAGTCCAGTGGGGAGGGTGGGGACATCCCCAGGGAGCCGGACCAGTCATCAACCTCAGCCCCCCGAGGGGCCGGAGAGATGGTCCGGCCGAGCCAGAGTCCTCAGGGGAGGAAAGCCCAGGGCTGGGTGTGGCTGGGAGCTGGGGCCAGGGCGGGAGATAACCACTCAGGGGCCTGATTTGGGGTGGGCAGGAGCCTTCTGTGTGACCCCAGGTCAGCTCCTTCACCTCTCTGAGCCTCTTTCAACCGGGGTTGGAATGCAGCCTCACCAGTTCTAACTAACTGTGTGATCTTGGGCAAGTTGCTTCACCTCTCTCTGCCTCGGGTTCCTCCTCTGCACAGCCCTGCCCCCAAGGGGGGAGGAATGAATGAATGACTGCATGGGAGGCGGCAGAGGAGTGCCCGGCCCGTGGTGAGCGCTACGCCATGTCTGCTCTTGTCATCACCGATTACTAGAGATGCAGACAGACCAGGACAGTATCTCTCCCACGGAAGATGCTCAGCAAGTGGCATCTTAAAAACAAAGACACGTCGGTCTGTCCGGAGGATCATCTCAACCACCACGGGGTGTCTAGTCCTTACCAAGGAGAGATAGAGGTTTAGAAAAAAAAAAGCCGCTTCCTGAAGAGAGTGTGACCAGGTGTGTAAACTCACAGGATGCTCCTTATTCTTGCACAAGAAGCATCAGCATGAGGGTGAAAATGGGGCCGGATACCATCCTAGGGCTCGGGGAGAGGGTTCTGCACTTGCTCTTTCTTGCTTTCGCATAGTTTCTGACGATGAAATGGTGTGGGGTGGAGCGGTGGGGATCCCAGTCCAGACCCTGCGTTGGGCCGGCTGAGGGACCCTGGGCTGCCCCTGCAGGTGGCCCCCGTGCTGTCCTCACCCTTGGAGAGGCAGAGCCCCCGTCAGCCCTCCGTCCTGCAGGAGGGGGAGACCTCTGCCCCGAGGTGCTGGGTCAGGAGCAGAACAGGCTCCTGGGCCGCCCGGGGCCTGTCCCTGTTCTGGAGGCTCAAGGCTGCGTGACCTCAGGGATGGCTCAGGAGGCGAGGGGAGGCCCCGGGTTACAGGGCCTGGGGAGCGCGGTCAGGCCTCCCACCTGCCGTCTCTCTCCTCTCATGTTGACCCAAAGAATTCAAACCACTGGGGCCCAGGGCACCTCACCTCCATGAGCCTCGGCCCCAGGGCAGCGCACCCCTCCACAGGGAGGCGCTAAGGTGTGGGTTGCCGTGGGCTCTGAGTGTGGAGACCTCTGGTCTCCTCTGCCCTCCCGACGTCACCACCCGGGGCACTGGGCTGCCTGGGGCTCCCTGTGCCCTGGCCTGGACTCTGGTGAGCGTGACCCCACCCCACCTGCTGCTGTGCCAACCTGGAGGGTCCCTCCAGGACCCGGGTTCTAATCCTGCCTCATCCACCGCCCAGCGCCTGGTGTGGGCTGGAAGCACCGTCCTGTGCAGGCAGGTCTCACCCAGGCCCCGGCCCTCCTGAGCCCTGGCGCCCGAGGGCAGGGGCCAGCTGGGTTTTCAGAAGGACTTTCCCAGGTATGAAAGAGGCCAGGCAGGGGCCGTGTCCCCTGGGGCTCCCCCAGGCCTCACAGTTAGTTACCCCGGAAGGAGCCCCAAGCATGCGATGGGAGCATCCTAGAGAGGGGAGGGTCCCGCGCTCGGGGTTGGGGAACTGGCTCAGCACTGGAGACCCTCTTGTACAGTTTGAATTTTTTGCTCTGGGTGTGAAGCCCTTACAACAAACAAAATAAGAAATTGAAGAAACAGACAGAGGTGCTGTCCTCAAGCTGAAGGGGGAGGACAGGGCAGGGGTCTGGCGGCCTCATGCAGCAGCAGCCCCTGCCACCCAGAAATGTCTCCATGCCTTGAAGTCTCTGGGTCAGTCCTCACAGCAGAGATGGGTCCCAGTGAGCATCTGAGGCTCAGAGAGGTTGAGCAACATGTGTGAGGCCACACAGCAAGAGCCGGGAGGCCCCAGGGACGCGGCCTTGCAGCGATGTCCTCCCTTCCAGGAGTCAGACATTTGCTCCTGCCCTGGCCGGAGCCAAGGGCACGGCCACAGCCACAGACGTGGCCCCAGGTGGCAACGCTTCACAGCCCTGGACCCCAACCTTGACCTCAGCCTGCGGGCATGCAAGGACAGACTCACTGCAACCAAGCCCATGGACCTTTATTAAGGGCCTACTGTGTGCTGGGGTTGCTGCCCCAGGACCCCCATGAACATGGGGAGCTAGTCCCCCCTCCAAGCTTCGTCTCTTGGGGCTCCCAGGACCTCACACCCCTGACCCTAATTCTACTCGGAATGTTTCCTCTCAGCCTTTTCGGGGCCCTCCTGAGAGCCTGCTTCATGCTGGGTGCGGGGGACACCACAGGCAGGACCTGGCTCAGCTCGTGGCGGGGGCAGGCAGGGAAGGCTTCCTGGAGGAAGAGGTGCCTGAGTGAAGGTTAAGGGGTGGGTCGGAATATTGGGAAGGGGTCTGCTGGGCCATCTGCACGCTGTTCCACATCACAGAGCGCAGCCTGCTGGGCGGTGGGAGCTGGGCAGGAGTCCTGGAGGGAGCCAGGGAGGGCTGGAAAGGGCAGAGGGGCATCGCCCGACCTGAGTTAGGGTTCAGAAAGGGCTGTGACTGGACCAGGTGTGTGTGAGGAGTGCCCCCCGGGCCCCTGGGCACCACTGCCCAGCATGGGACACAACAGGGTCCTCCTGGATCCTACAGCTGCCCGGGGCCCCAGAACAGCAGCACGCCAAGAACGGTGAGCGGCGTCAGGGTGACAATGGCCGGCTGCAGGGCGTGGGCCCCGCTGGCGTTGCACAGGTCAGTAGAGCAGCATGTGACGTTTTTCTTGCCCACGTAGTAGTCCTCTGAGTCCACGCAGTGCAAGCTGCAGCCCTTGCTGATGAGGGTCAGGAGATCAACAGCACCTGGGGGAGGCACGGGGACCACTGGGCGAGGGCCGGGCCCTGGATACTCACCCGCCAAATACAGATGGGAAGCTGAGCATCAATATTTATGTGTGGACAGGAGAACAAGTGGGCAGGGGGACAGGTGGACAGAAGGATGGACAGTTCAGCGCAGACGCCTAATCCCAGGCCCTTTGAATCCCTGCCAGTGGAGGGAAGGTGCAGGGCTTCTAGGGGATGGTGCAGGGGGCAGGGCAGGGGCGCAGGGAGGCCTGCGGGGACAGCAGGGCCACTTACGGATGAACTCGGTCCGGCATTGGGTCTCAGAGCGGCTGCAGTTCTGCATGTGCTGGCAGTCCTCGTTGCTGACGCTGGCCTTGCAGGAGTAACACTGCAGGGCGGTGCCTGCAAGGTGGGGGTGGGGTGGAGCTCAGAGGCTGCCCACCCATGCTGCGGGGGGATGGGGGGAGCCTCGTTTTCTCAGCGGTCACACAGAGTAGGGAGCATTGTCTGGTGCACAAGAGCCACAAAGCGGGGGCCCCTCACAGGGAGGGCGCCACGCCCACCCCCTGCTTGCCAGGCCCTGCTACGATGCCCACGCTCCTGAGAGGGACGCACGCTAGGCAGGTGGGGGCAGCAGGCACAGGACCCTTCACACTGCCTCTCAGCATCCCCCTCCCCCCGAGCCGCAGCTGTGAGCCCGTAGGTGCGCCCCTGGCCCGGCCCTGCTCTGTCCCTGGGGGCAGTGGCCCCAGCTGTCGTGACGATTAGGTCTCCTCTGGGTAAAACGATGACGAAGCTGGCATCCATGTCACCTCAGTGCCAACAGGTTCCCCGCGGGTGGCCTGTGCTCGGGCACCGCACACGCCGGCCGACCCGTGTGTTCTCGGGCACCACCATGATCATGCTTTCCAGGAGAGGGAGCTGAGGCTCTGAGAGCTTTACTGATCACCCGGGGACCCTGGGCCAGGAGAGTCCTGGAGCAGTGCAGGCCCACAGCCTACCCCTGCTGCCCCCATCGGAAGCCGGGGCTGGGCCTGGGGAGAAGGGCCCGGTCACTCTTCCCTCCGTCCCTCTGTGGCCCTTCTTCACTTGAGGCTCTTTGCCCCTGTGCCCCCCGCCCACCCCACAGGCTCTCTGCGCATCCCTCCATCCGTCACCCCTCCAGCAGCCAGGCCGGCCCCACGGCGCTAGAGGAGAGACCCCTGCTCTGACCCGCCTGCTCCCGCCTCGGGGGACAGCTAGGAGATGACCCGGTATCCTGGCTGCACCAAGAGCTGCCCCAGGGGGACCTGGGTGGGGTCAAAGCCCCTTCTCCCCGCCTCTGCCTCCCGTCCTTCCGCCCAGCCTGCCCCCACCACCTCCTTCCTCTCTGCCTCTCTGGCCTTCCTCGATCATCCGCCCCCCGCCCCGGCCCTACTCCCCCCACCCCTGCCCCTTGGCCCCCTGTGGTCTCACCTGGCCGCAGGGCCAAGACAGCGGCTAGCAGGGCAAGGAGGACAGCCTTCATGGTGGCGGGTGGGCAGCGGGGAGCAGACCTTGGGCGGCTTTATATGGCTCTGCTGGCTGGGGTGGGGGGGTGGCCGCCCACGGTCAACACCACTAGCTTCCTGGCCGCAGGGCTCCAGGGCGGGGCAGGTCCCAATCTCCAGCCCCCGCCCGGCTGCACCCTCCCGCTCCCTTTGGCCTTCTTTCTGCTTCGGGAAGGCAGAGCCTGCCCGGGGCAGGGGCCATGTCTCAGCCACCCCAGGACGAGGCCCCAGACCGCTTCTCCACCACCTCAGAGGGGCGGCGAGGCCAGAGAAAGGAGACCGCATTCCCCAGATTCACTCACTCCTTCCGTCTTTGAGCCCAGGTTGAGGGCCCCTCCCTCGGCCCCACTGTGCTCTGTGCGGGAGCCATGCTGACCCCTGTGGCTGAGTCCCGCTGGGCTGACAGGCCTCGATCAGACGGCACAGACGATCAGCAGGAAGGAAACGTGGGCTGCAGAGAGGGGGCCTGGTGGGGACCTCCTGGGGAGGCTGCCAGGGTGCGAGGGTGTGGCGCACAGCGTACGGGCCGGAGCTGAGCTGCGGGCCTCACCTTCATGACCTTACTCGATACCCCGCCAACACCGTGGCACTTTAGCTGCAGGGGAATCCGGGAAATGCCGTGTCAGGGGCCTCTGCGGGACGAGGAGGTGACAAGAGCTTGGCACTGGGCCAGACATTCTCCATCCAGACCCAGGCCCCCTCTCCACCCTGTTTGTGTCCTGGGTCCCGTAAGGATCCTATAAAGGCTTCCACTGGCCGAGACCTGAGGGTGAGAGGTTCAGCAGCCAGGCCAGCTGTTCCGCCACACCTGACGCCTGGGCCACCCTGGCAGCAGCTGCTTCCATGTCACCAGCCTTCTCCCATCACAGCGGCTCCAGCCAGCCTCTGGGACTGGCCCTTCCCCTCATTCCTCTGCACCAGGGGGGCCAGTGGCTCCCGGCTGCTGTTGCTCTGGGGGCCATGAGTGGTCCCTGTGGCCCTCTCAACCTGACCCTCCCTTTGTGCCCAGTCTCCCTGGGACCCCTTGGAGTGTCGGCCAGGTGGTAGCAGGCACAGGCTGCACCCACCGCCTGCTGGCCCCAGGGTGTGTCTGGGGGCGAGGAGCTCCTCCCACAGGGGGAGAGGGCCTTTCATTTCCTCAGATCTTCCTGGCCCTGTGGATGGCCTCGTGGAGCATATCTCACTCCTCTCCTTGATTTACCCCCCAGAAAAGGGCCCAGGGCACGTCAGGGGTGGAAAGGACGTTGCCAGGAGCAGGGGCACCAGGGGAAGGGGCTCCCTGGGCCGTAGGGAAGGCCGGGGAGCAGGTGAGTGCCCCGCAGTGGGGGGACGCCTGGGTGCAGGGGTGCCCTGAGACCCAGCCCTCCCGGGATTCACGGCACTCCTGGGGTCTACCCCGACCCCAGCGCCCCGGCTCCCCCCAGGCCGGGCTCTGTCCCTTGGAGCCTGGGGCCCAGAGAGGGAGGAACTTGCTCAAGGTCACACAGAGGTGAGCGTGGCCCCTGCACCGGCACCTTCCTTGCCCACGCTGCCCGCCTGTTACTTTCTCTCTGAACACGCCCCCCCTGCCCCCCCGCCCCCTCAGCTCAGCTGCCTCACGTGGGAAGTAAAATGTTTGTGCCTTCACTGTTCCCTTGTGGGGCTGCCCGTCTGCGCCCCGCCCCCACCCCAGTTCACGGGGAGCTGCGGTGCCCTGGGCCGGGGCCTTTCTTCTCTGTTTTGTGTTCAAGGCACCCAGCACCTAGCACCAGCCTGGAGCACTCATTCTTCAAATATTGACAGTTGCCCGTGTGTTCGTTGATGTGATTTGATATGAAGTGGTTACCGGAAGGCATTGGTTCTCAGATGGGGGCGTCTCCGTGGCCCAGGGGACGTTTGGCGGGGCCTGAAGACATTTTCAGTTGCCCTAATGGGGGTGCTCCTGGCGTCCAGGGGTGCAGGCCGAGAATGCTACTCCACACCCCGCCGTGCACAGCACAGCACCGCAGGGTCCTCGGCTGCCGTCAGGCAGGACCGCCCGGAGCCCCGGCGATGGCGCTGCTTTGCTGGGGTTGGGACCCGCCACTCTCCCTTCCGATTTTTCCCTTTGCGGTGGGAATCTCTGTCCTCGGCCTGTCCCACGGCTGTATTTTGGAGGCACGTAATTTGTCTGGTTGCACAGATTCACAGCCAGAGAGGAATTTGCCAGGATGAATCATACCTGGACTCGGCCATGTCTGATGTAGAGAGGGTCTGGAGGACACCTTGGGCTTTAGGGGTTCGTGTGGACCCTGT
Source organism: Balaenoptera ricei (assembly GCF_028023285.1). Taxonomy (NCBI): domain Eukaryota; kingdom Metazoa; phylum Chordata; class Mammalia; order Artiodactyla; family Balaenopteridae; genus Balaenoptera; species Balaenoptera ricei. Next base: position 1,560,540 of record NC_082655.1, read on the forward strand.
AATGAGTTAAGACTCCTGGGCTTATTGGGATGACGGGACTGCACCGTGCATGTGAGAAGGACATGAATTTTGAGGGCCAAGGGCGCAGTGCTATAGGCTGAACTGTGTCCTCCCCTAATTCATATGTTGAAGCCCTAACCCCCAACCTGATGGTTTTCAGAGAGGGGGCCTCAGGGTCGGATGAGGTCATGAGGTTGGGGCCCTCACGATGGGATTCGGTGACCTGAGAAGATGTGGCACCAGCTCTCTCTCTGCCACGCGAGGATACAGTGCGAGGGAACCACCTGCAAACCAGGAAGAGAGTCCCCACCAGAACCTGCCCACCCAGGAACCCTGATCTCAGACTGCCGGGCTCCAGAACTGGGAGAGAAACAAATTCTCTTGTTTATGTCACCCAGACTCTGGTATTTTGTTATGGCAGCCCAAGCTGACCGAGATAGATGACCTAATGGACATGACTCAAATATAGAAGACCACGGCTCTCATGCCCTGTGGACAGTTATTAAACTCCACTCCTAATCACAGTTTGAGCTCTGACCTGGGCCCCAAACTGAGCTCTCACTGGGGTCAAAGTCTAAGCCCCGACCCTGGTCCCATGCTGAGCCCCATCCCGCCACTCGTGCTCTGGGCACGCAGGGAGCCTGAATTGAGCCTGGATCCTTCGGTGGGATCCACCTTCCCGGGAAGGCCCGTAGGGGCGTGGCTCCCCGCAGTCCCTCTGTACAGTGAATGGGGTCGAGGGCTGGCTTCCATGTGACTCGCCCTCAGCCCCTCCTCTCCTCCGCTCTGCAGCCACCTCCTGGGACTCCAGATCTTCCTGTTCTCTTGGCCCTCCGCCTGCCCGCCCATGGGCCCAAACCGGTTGGGTTCCCTGGAGATCCTGCCTGTTCACATAGCTCAGGGACTTCCCTCATCTTGCCAGTGTGCAGCCGGGGCTGCTAGGACTGGTGGTGGGGCTGGGCACTGGGGGGGAGGCAGGCTGTGTGGGGCAGACCCACCTCACAGGGGTTCCTTGCCAACAGACCACTGCCGCCTCCTGGGGCTGCCACATGGCTCCACACTTTAATGGACATCAGTTTTGAATGAATTCATTATTTTATGCAGAATTAATTAAGAAAAATAAAGATGGGGTATTACTGCAAAACCGCAACTGAATTCTCTTCCACATTTGTAGACATTTTCCTTTAGAAAAGTGCATGTATCACCAGGAGGGTAATTGGTGCACTGCCAGATCCCTGACAGACTGGGGACAGCGTCCATGGCGCCGGGCTCCCCATTATAGGTTCTCAAAATTAAAGCCGAGTCTTGCAAGCTCCGACTCTGTGAGCTGTCTGTGTGTGAAAACTGCATGTGGGAGCGACCGTGTGGAATGCGTGTGTGAGGGTGTGTTCCTGGGTGGACAGTGCATGTGGAGGGCGTGTGTAAATGCGTGTCCCACAGCTGAGTGTGCATGCAGGGCACTGAGACCCCGTCCACCTGATCGGTGCACCAGCCCCACACTGTCCGTCCTGGGCTCAGGGGTCTCAGTCCCCAGAGAGCCCTGGTCGCAGAGGTGCCCCTCCTGTGTGTTCCCAAGTCCTCAGGGCCTCGGTGCCTCTCAGGACTGAGCCCCTAGCCGGCCCCCCTTCTCCTGTCCACTCCTCCCTCCCCGAGTGAAGTCGGGGAGCCAGGAGCTCCGGCCACACCCCCAACCCCCAAGTAAAGTCCCCTCTGCTGTGAGAAACCCTCGCCCTGGCTCTGGGGGGACCGGACATCTCTCCACCCGAGGGTCTGGAACCTGGGCTGGGTGCCCAGCGTGGCCCCGGCCAAGGGCCATGGGCAGAGGGACCACAGCACTCAGGAGCCCCGTGGGCTTGGAAGACAGTGAGAGCAGGACCTCGCCAGGCCTGGTGGCCCAGGAGGACCTTTCTGGGATGCCACGGGAGGGGGCGGGGAGGGGCGTCCGCTCAGCCAGACCCTCTCCAAGGCCTTCGGGCTGTGGACAGTCTGGCCTGGTCGGGGGCCTGACCCTGTGCACTGGGGGGATACTTGGGGGAGGGGGCCCTCCATGCCAGGCTTCATGTGACACCAGGGGATGGTCTTCCTTCTTCCGACCCCTTCCTCTCTGCCAGAGTGGACTCAGTCCTGGAGACGAGGCCCGAGGCTCCCAGCGTGATGGTGGGAGCATCGGCCCCAGCAGGTTCTGGGGGGCGCAAGAGATCCGGTGCCCACAAGGTGGCAGCAGAGTGCCATGCGGGGATGAAGCCGGCCTCCCTGGGGTCAACCTCACCAATCCCGGAGACCCCGCTGGCTAAGGGCCCTCCAGTCCGCTGGGGGCAAGGGCAGAAGCCAGGGCCAGGGAAGGCAACAGCGGGTTCAGGGCGGCCTGGGGGGAGTGAGCAGAGGCCAGACGCTGCCTGGATGTGGAGGGCAGAGCGTGGGGGTGGGGGGACAAAGAGTCAGGGATGACTCCGTGTTTTTGGCCGGAGCGATGGAGACGTGGAGCTGCAACTCACTGCGGTGGGTGGTGTGAAGCTGGAGCCCGGCCGGGGGAGGAGTGCGAGCCCAGGTGTAGAAATGCCGGCTCGAGGGTTAGAAGGCTACGTACGTCGTACGTCGGGACGCTGGGTAGGGCACAGGCGGCTAGAGTTTGCAGGCAGGGTCCTGGCAGGAGGCATAAACTTGGGAGCTGCCTGCCTTTGCTGGTAGGAGATCCCATGAGGGGGCGTGGACAGAGAGGAGAGAGCGGAGGGGTGAAGCTGGCCCGTTGGGAATCATTAGGGGAAGGTGAGGAAGGAGGGCCAGGGGTGGTCGTGTCCTGGGAGCCAAGGGAAGAAGGTGAACAAAGAGGGAGAGAACTATGAAAATCTATCCTAGTTCCCTGTTGCTGCTGCAACAGATGACCATAAACTGGGCTTAAAACAACACACATTTATCATCTTACAGTTCTGGAGGTCAGAAGTCTGACACGAGCCTTACGGAGCTAAAAATCAAGGTGTCCACAGAGCTGGTTCCTTCTGCAGGCTCTTTTCCGGCTCCTGCAGGCCCTGCATTCCTTGGCTGGTGGCCCCTTCCTCCATCTTCTAGGCGCACACTCCATCCTGCGTCTGCTGTCACATCTCCTTTTCTCCCTCTGCCTGCATCCTCACATCCTTCTCCGGCTCTGTGCCTCCTTCCTCCCACTTCTGAGGACCCTGTGATGACACCGGGCCCATCCTCATAATGGGGATAATCGCCCATCTCAAAAATCGTAACTCAATTGCATCTGCAAAGTCCCTGATGCCATGTGAGGTGACCCAGTCACAGGTTCTGGGGATTCGAGCTTGGACATCCTCTGCCCCTCATGCAAAATACATTCACCCCATCCGAAGGTCCCCCAAATCTCAACCCATTACAGCATCAACTCAAGTCTGAATCTCATCCAAGTCTCCCCAGCTCAGAAGTTTCAAATCTCATCATCCAAATCATCTAAATTAGGGGTGGATGAGGCCAGGGAGGAGGAAAACAGCGTTGCCGGTGGACTTCGCAAAGGGAGGGGCTCAAGCACTGCCTTCCTCCATCAGGAACGTCCCCACCCGAGGCCTCCCGGCCGGGGGCGCCGGGCCCACCCTGCCCTGCTGCCACCCCTGCCCAGGACAAGAGCCCCCGCCTTTTCGGCCCAGAGATGCACCCATCTCCGAACCCGAGCCTACGGTCACCGCGCGCCCGCCGCCACCCGCGGACCCACAGAAACGCCGAGTCCCCCGGGCCGCCTAGAGCGTCCCGGAAGTGGCTGGGGGAAGGCGGAGCGGCGCGGACCGGCGGGGGGCGGGGCGCTTCCGGCCGGCGGTGGCGGCTCGGTGTCTGCAGGTGAGTGGGGTCCAGGCCTGCGGGGGTGCCGGGCGGGCCGCTGGGGCCCGGGGCCGAGCTGCTGGTGCGGAGCCTCCCCGGGGCCCCCGAAACCGAGCTGGTCTCTCCGCAGCCTCCCTCCGAGCCTGGCCGGTGCTTCCCCCTGAGGAAGGACCAGCCCCCGAGGTCCCTTCGCCAGGAAGGAGCCGGCCTGAGACCTGGCCGCTTTCTTTTCTTTTTGGTTTTTGCTTTTCTGCCCCAAACGTGGTCCCCGGCGTTAGAAACGCTATCAAAACAAGCCTCTCCCCTAACCCGAGCCGCCCCCCTGCTTCGGGCTGCCCACGGCCCCGCACCTGCGCCCACGAAGGAGGGGTCTGCGTGGGTAACTAACTGCCCGCCTCCCCTCTCTGCAGGGTGCGCACCCCCATGTCCGCCCCTGACCCAGGACCCCTCCCCAGTCCCTCTTGCCCTTCAAGACTTAATCCAGCCCTTCCTCGGGCCGGAACACTTATGTCTGGAGTATTTTTCCTGATAGTCGCCCCGCTCCCCACACACGCCCTTGCGCACTACTGGCTACTGACGAGGAAACGTGGTTTCTCACATTCTCCTCCTAAATTCCTCAGGCTCTCCTCTAAGGACGAGCATCTCCCCGCCTGCAGGAAGGGGCAGAATGCAGGTGGTGCCCCACTCTTCTCTCTCCTGCCCCAACTCTGCCCCCTCCTACCGTCCCCTATGGCCCAAGAGGGTATCAGTGGCAAGGCTGCAAACCGTCTTAATTTTTTGGCCGTGTTGTTTCCTTTTGGTTTAAGAAATTGTCTCAGAAGTAATATCTGAATTTCACTTTTAAAGGAAGTTTTTGTGTCTCCAGCGGGACCGGTGTTTCCATCTCCCTTGTATCAGGCTCAGCCGTGAGGAAGCGTCCGCAGTGGGCCCGTGTCTGGCGCTGAACCTCCTCCCGGTGCCGCGTCCGGCCCTTCCTCCTTCCTTTTGTGCTTAGAGTAAGTCCCTCGCAAGTGACCGGGGGTCCCCTGTTTCCTCCTGGTTTGTACGGTGGTTTTATATTGAATGTTTCCTTAAGGATGGATTATGGCCTTTAGTTCTCTCTGCTCTCCACAGGGCCAGGCAGTCCACAATCACACTGTCACCCAGTAAATATTGCGTTGGCCGAAAAGGTCGTTCGGGATTCTCCGTAGCATCTTATGGAAAAGCCTGAGCAAACTTTTTAGCCAACCCAATAGGATGAAAATAGGTCCCAGCAGGCCCAGCACCCGCACTTTGCAGACCAGGAGACTGACTCAGAAGGGTGAAAGGAGGTACCTTGGGCTGGCTGCTGACATGCCTAGGGTTTGTCTTTGGGACTCTTGCTACATCTGAATAAACTTCATTTCTGTTGAGCTGTGGTCTCAAGGGGCTACCTTTTTATGTCCCACACGTGAGTAGTCCTGTGGCCTCACCTGTGGCGTGAAGTTGGACAGAGCCGAGTGTGAGGGTTTGGGAGGGAGGTGAGGTGGGAGTTGCTGCCTTTCCGCGCTGGGACCTGGCGACGGATGCCATCAGCTGCCTGTGGTGCTGCCTCGGTGACTGGCAGTCCCGCCCGGGTGAGAGGGGCGCCGGGGACACAGCTGCCTGTGGTGCTGCCTCGGTGACTGGCAGTCCCGCCCGGGTGAGAGGGGCGCCGGGGACACAGCTGGCCGGGACGGAGAAGACAGGACTCGTGGCAGACACGCCACACAGCCCGAGCAGAGCAGCCAGGGCTGGTCAGTGTGGGGATAACAACTCTTCGCTCCTCAGGGGCTGGAGGAAGTTGGCGTTTTACCAGGTGACATGTGACAGGGCTGTGACTCTCACAGGCTGCCCAGGTCAGCCAGGACCGTCTGCTAAGTCCTACGTGTCTGCTCCACGGAGCAGGGAGGGGTGGGGGGCGTTTGGGGAAATTGTCATAAAGGGATGGACATGACCAGCTGGAAGGGACCGTAATGACCCAGATCTTTATGAGGATGAAAGACGAGATGATGAGGAAAGACAAGTTAGACCAGAGCTGTGGGGTTTATATAAGTCACTTTCCTTTATGTTCTCTTACTAGCTTTAACCAAAGACGTGTATGTCAACTTAAACACGAAGTTTACTACTTACAAGGATACATAACTGATGCAGGAAGACCACCCTGCTCCCAGCGGGGCCAGAAGACAGTTCTCATGTTTTTGTTTCCAGCATGAATTAGTAATTTATTCATAGAGTGTTCTCGATCAACAAGTATTCAGGAAGCCCGCCCTGGCCTGGCCCTTTCCAGTGTCCTGTGTGTGTGTAATGGAGGGAGGGTGCGTGTGAGTGTTGTTTGCACACTCACGTGTGACTGCATCCAGAGGCGTCCTTGGCGTCTGAGCGTGTCGCTGTGGGGACCAGTAGCTGAGAGACTGGCAGCCCCTCCCAGCTCTGGGAGGAGCCTGAGGCCTACCAAGGCCTGGTTTTCTAGAAGCAGTTTGGGGCCTGCTGTCAAAGCGAGGGTTTGAGGGGACCTTGTTTCAGAAGAGGTTTGCAGGCTCCTCAGCCCCGGAAGTCTAGAGGAATCCCTGCCCCTCGCAGCACCTCCATCCCCTGCCTCGGCCGCCCTCGAGGGAACAAGGGCTTTGTGAAGGTGGATAGGTCAGGTGGGCCGAGAGCAGCTACAGAGGGAAGGTTGGTTCTGGAGGTGGGACGTGGCTCTCAGGTCGCCCAGCGTCTATGGCTTCCTTGCTTCGTTCAGTGGCATCGCCCTTGGCGTTTTTCCCGGGAGGCCAGCTTGCTTCCAAGAGAGCCACTTTTAATTTGGAGCCGTAGCGAGCGACTCCGAGGTCACCTGTGGAAGCTGAGAAGAGCCAGTGTGCCCAGCGCGCCAGGCAGGCCTCTTCCCTGCGCCACCTGCCGGCCAGCTCGCGTGTTCGTCGCCTCCACCACACCGCCCCCTGCCGCTCCCCAGCACGTCGAAAGTAACAATGTGCCTATGGTGGCCGAGGAGCGTGCCCCCGTAACGTTTTTCTTTCTTCCCCCTTTTGCTTTCCAGCTGCTAAAGCACCATGTGCGTGAGAGAGGCACCCACGGCTCAGACGGTGAAACCTCGATTTGCCGGAAACCAGCTTCCGGGGCCCCTTTACCCTCCGGTCCGTGTTTGAGGGGAGAAGCTGCCACCGTCCTTGCAGAGAAGGCTGGAGGTTCCAGCCGTGGAAGACTAGGGCGGCTGACGCTGGTCCCCCCTGCAGAGAGGGCCGGGAAGCTGCCGGAGCCGGGAAGGGGCCTTGGCTCGTGGCGGCCCCGCGTCAGCGTCAGCATCTGCATCAGCAGGACGCAGGTGGGCGAGGGTGGTGGGAGGGGAGGGAGGGGTGGAAAGGCCTCCAGTACTGGCTCAGGCGCGACCCCTGTCGGCCGGGCCGAGCCCCCTCCTCATGGCCTCCAAGCCGGCTGCCGGGAGGAGCCCGGGGGAGAAGCGCAAGAGGGTGGTGCTGACCCTGAAGGAGAAGATGGACATCTGCCGGCGCCTGGAGAAGGGGGAGAGCAGGAAGGCGCTGATGCAGGAGTACAACGTGGGCATGTCCACCCTGTACGACATCAGGGCCCACAAGGCCCAGCTGCTCCGCTTCTTCGCCAACTCCGACTCGGACAAGGCCCTGGCGCACCGGCGCACGCTGCACACGCCCAAGCTCGAGCACCTGGACCGCGTGCTGTACGAGTGGTTCCTGGTGAAGCGCGCCGAGGGCGTGCCCGTCTCGGGCCCCATGCTCATTGAAAAGGCCAAGGACTTCTACGAGCAGATGCAGCTGACCGAGCCCTGCGTGTTTTCTGGCGGCTGGCTCTGGCGTTTTAAGGCCAGACACGGCATCAAGAAGCTGGACGCGTCCAGCGAGAAACAGGCGGCCGACCACCAGGCTGCAGAGCAGTTCTGCGGCTTCTTCCGGAGCTTAACCGCCGAGCACGGCCTGTCCCCCGAGCAGGTGTACAACGCCGATGAGACCGGCCTCTTCTGGCGCAGCTCGCCCAGTCCCAGCCCGGAGGGCGGGGTGGTGCCCGGCCCCAAGCAGAACAAGGACAGGCTGACCGTCCTCATGTGCGCCAACGCCACGGGCTCCCACAGGATCAAGCCCTTGGTGGTCGGGCAATGCGGCGGCCCCAAGGCGGTCCAGGGCATCCAGCACCTGCCTGTCGCGTACAAGGCCCAAGGCCACGCGTGGGTGGACAAGGAGATTTTTACTGACTGGTTCCATCACATCTTTGTGCCCGCGGTGAAGGAGCACTTCCGAGCCGTGGCTCTGCCCGAAGACAGCAAGGCCATCCTCCTGCTGGACGGCTCCCGGGCCCACCCGCGGGAGGCCGAGTTGGTTTCGGAGAACATTTTCACCATCTTCCTGCCCGCCAGCGTCACCTCCCTGATCCAGCCCATGGACCAGGGCATTCGGAGGGATTTCATGAGGAACTTCGTCACCCCTCGCGGCACGCTGCAGGCCTTCACCCCTCGCTGCAGCGTGCACGATGCCGTGCTTGACGTGGCCTGCGCCTGGAACGCGGTGCCGGGCGGCGTCTTCAGCCGGGCCTGGAGGAAGCTGTGGCCCGAGGTCACGCTCGTCGAAGGCTCGTCTTCAGAGGAGGAGCCCGAGCGCCTCAGGACGAAGCCTCCCGACCAGACCTTCGTGCACATCCCCGGGCTCGGGGGAGGCGCCCCGGCCCGCCTAGGGGGCGCGGCCACGGGGAGTCCCGAGCTGGCCGAGGCCGGGGAGCGTGACGAGGCGGCCTGGGAGCAGGCAGCTGCGTCCTTCGACGCTGTGGTGCGCTTTGCGGAGGGCCAGCCCTGCTTCTCGGCACAGGAGGTGGGCCAGCTGCGCGCGCTGCGCTCCGCGTTCGGCAGGCGGCAGCAGGCACAGCGGCGCAGGGCCCTCCGGGCTGCAGTCAAGCTCGAGGCGCCCTGGGAGCACTCTGGGCCTCGCGGCGCCCCGCCTCGCTCCCCTCTGCCCGGCTCGTCCACAGCGGGTGAGGCCTGAGGCAGCGGGGCCCGACCTGCGATCTCAGGGGTCACGTCCCTCAGGACGGCCGCCCCATCGGGGTTTTGCCGTGTGGCCTGCCACATGGGTGCCAGGGGGTCTTCCTGAAGGGCCCACCCAGACCCGAAACGTGCCGGAGCCTCCGGTGGCCGGAAGCCAGCCTCGTGTTCGCTGGCTGAGCCTTGCTGTGTCCGAGGGTGGAGATGTCTCTCTGTCCAGGTGGGGAAGAGCCGCCTTCAGCCGACCAATGGCGGTACCCGCTGCCACTTGACGGGGCTGGCCCTTCCTGTGGCCCACCGCTCCCCTCCACCGGGACTCAGTCTGCTGGTCTGGGGGCCAGCCCTGGGTCGGGCAGGTCTCTGAGGGCAGGTCACCGAGGGCGGGACTCAATACGAATAAGAGTCGGCGTGGCCCCTGCCTGTGGCTTTACAGGCCACGTGTCCCCCTTCAGTCGTGAGCTCACGTAGCAGCACAAGTCTCTCAGAGTTTCTCCGTGTTGCCAGCACATCCTGCCTCTCAGGCTTGGACCCCACGATGCAGCAGACTGCACGCCGACTTGATGTGATAGAATTGCTCCGTTAAAGCCAGCAGGAGCGGGCGGCTGGGGTGCCCGTCGCCCCAATGCGGGGCTACAGGACACTGCCAGTGTTTCGAGCATCTTGGCTCCGAGTCCAACCTACAGGCCTCGTTCCCCGGAATTTCACATTTACAGCCTCTGCATTAATAAACTTTGACCAGATGTTCAGAAATTAGCCTTAGGCGATATAACAAAAACAGTAAAACATGCAGCTGAGCTGCCTAGCAGTATTTGAACTCCTCTTTTCAGCTGTTTGCCCCGCAGTGATTCACGTGGGGAACGCTGGCTGTGCTGGTGGTCTCCTGAAGGCCGATTGCGGGATGACGCGGCTGTGTTTCCTGGGTTGCAGCTGATTCCCAGCCTCTCCGTTCTGCCATGTCGCTCGTCAGCACAGCCGTAGGACAGAGAGCCCCTTATCGGCAGTGGTCGCCCTCTGTGAACGTACATGAAAGGGGCGTGCTTTTCTGTGCTCTTCTCACTGCTTGCCTTCAGTTGCATCCCCTTCGTGGGTAGCTGAATCGGCACATAGTTTTCATTCCTGTGTTTGTTGCGTGCCGAGAGCCCTCTGTTCCCGTGAGAGCCGAGGGGAGGTGAGGGCTTGGTCCGCAGTCGATGTCTCTGGTGTTTTTACATCTTTCCAAACAGTGAGGCGACAGTCGTGGCTGACCTGGCACTGCTCTGTGGACCGTGTGTTTCCCGCTTTAAATGCGTGTGTGAAGATTGTGCAACAAGCACAGATCGTTCTCAGAGTGTCATTGCTGATTCTTTGGGCCTGATCGCCTCCTGCTGCGTTGTCACATCGGTTTCCTTCACGTGTTTGGGGCGACATCTGTGCACCGTGTACTTTTGTGCCACTTTTGGACTCCTGTGCGTCCCCTGTGCGGTTGAATTGCAGCTGCTTGAGGTGTTAACAGGGTCCGATGTCAGGGGCGGCAGCGTGGAGATGGACGGACACGTGGAGAAGCTCCCTCCCCGCTGTCAGCCCCTTGACCCCAGGCCAGCGGTTCTGGAGCCGCAGGACTGTGCTGGGGGGCGGGGGCGGGTGGAACCGGCTCTCCTAGGCCCCCCGTGGGTGCTCTGTCCCCACCAGACTGTAGACCCCAGGCCAGACTCTTGTCCTGCCCTCACAGCCTGCCCCCGTCCTGGCTGTGTTGTGGCCGATCAATGAGCACTTGTCACCGCCTGGCTGAGGGTGTCTGTCCTCCTTCCAGGACCAGACGCGCCCCCCTGTGCTGCGTTCTTCAGGGGGCAGGACTCGGCCCTGCCTGCTTCCCTCTCCCCTAACGAGCCAGCACGGGCCCCTCCTCATGGCCTCGGTGCTGGAGATCCCGGGCGGTGCGAGGTTTCTCGGGGTGCAGACTGAGGTGCAGCGTGAGGTGCGCGTGCCCGGGGAGGACCGGAGCCCAGCGGCGCCCAGCTGCCCGGGGATGCCCCCGTCTCTGCCCCGCCCCCGGGCGCCCACCCCTGGGGCTTTGCTCTTCACTTACAGTTTCTGAGAGGCTCAAGGGGTCAGAATGTTCTGGTCTGAGTCTTTCCTAAACAGTCTTCGGGGGCCCCACTGGACCGGGTGCGAAATCGGAGCCGGGTGGGAAGGCCTCCTCATCCGCCCGTGCATCGGCCCCTCTGTCTCCTCTCCTGAAGCCCCCAGGGGCAGTGGGGTCTCCGTCCCGCTGGCAGAGCCTCTTCCAGGCCCCCTGCTCACCCTGCGGGGGCAGCGAGCTCGGGCACAGCGGGAGCTGCGCACATTCCTCCCGCCCCAGGCAGGCAGCACCGGTGCCCTGGGACGAGCCCAGGAGTCGTCCCTGTCGGGACTCGGCGGCCCCTTCCGGTCTGTTTGCCCACCTTGACCTTCCCCCTTCTCGGTGGTCAAAACGATTTGGCAGACCCCGAGCTGGGAGGAAGCCGCCTGCGGCCGCACCGTGTCCTCAGCCTCTCCTTCCCACCGCGGGAGGAATCGGGGCGTCCCCGGAGCCGGACGGGCAGCAGGCGTCAGCCCTGCCTGCGGTGGATAAGGGACGGTTCCTGGGCAGTGCCTGCGGTGCCGGGATGCAGGGGGAGGAGGCCAGAGTCTGCTGGGAGGCCTGGGGCCCCCGACGCAGGACAGGCAGCCTCCGCTGGGGGTGCCCCTTGCCTGAGCCTGGCCGAGCAGGGGCTGGACCCGCAGGCTGTAGATGGAAGTCAGGCAGCTGCCAGGGGGCTGGGTGGGTCGGTGGTCCTTCACAGTCTTTTGCTTTGGGTCCGCTGCCTGCAGTGCCTGCTGCCCAGTGCTGGGGGGTCTGCAGGCGCCCCAGGTTAGACCCGTGGTGCAGTGTGGGAGGTCCTGGAGGTCGTCCAGCTGGGGAAGGCTGAGCCTGCGTAGGGGTCTGGGGTGAACCGCCCCGCCTCACCAGTGTTTCCCGCGGGGGCGGGGGCGGGGGCGGGGGCGGCCCTGCCCTGGGCGTGTCCGCGTGGTAGCACTCACACCTCTGGTGGGCCGGGTGGTGGGGTAGGGGGGATTGGAGGGTGGCTGGGTGGAGGGCAGATGAATGAAGAAAGGACGGCAGGCAGTTGCAGCCTCTGCTTGGACCTTTTTCGGCCAGGATTACCCAGGTCGGGAGGCAGAGCCCTTTGGAGGCAGCTCGGGGCCGCCGTCACCAGCTGTTCCTGGAGGGATGGGGGTCGGCGGCAGGGCCACACGCTGCTTCTGTTCCTGGGAGGCTGTGGCACAGGGGCAGCAGAATTTTGGGCAAACAGGACCCGCCTGGGCAGCCCCAGGAAGGAGGCATCCACAGGCACCAGCGTCAGTGGGTTTTCTTGGCGCGTAAACGTGCTTCTGTTTCGTCCACGCGTAGCGTTGCTCAGCGCCTGCTGCGTGCTGGGCGTTGGGCCCAGCTTGAGGCCAGAGGGCGGTGAGACAAAGCCCCTTCCTGCTTCCAGGGAGCGCAGGTCTCCCGAGAAGGGCTGCTGGGGCGGCCGCCCTGTCCGGCAGTCGCTTCCCCGGGTCGCGGCCGCCGTGTCCGTGAGGACGCGGGGCACGTTGCTGAGGGGAGCCCAGGACGTGTGTGAGGGTGCGCCACCTGCATGGCAGGCCCGGGAGGCCTGGATCGCTGCCCCTTCCACCTACCACTCCGCTCGGGAAGCAGGGCTGCCACTCACCCCCCGCCCCAGAGCTGTGCTCAGGTTCTTCCCGGGGAGGAGCGGGCCGTGGGACAGAGCTAGTCCCTCTGCTAAGGAGCTGACTTCGTTTGCTGCAGAGTGTGGAGAAGTGCAAGCCTAAGGCTGCTCTCAGAAACCGGACATCGTGGAGAAAGGCCAGTGGGAGGAGGCTGATAGATTTACTGGTGATGCAGGCTAAACTGGAGGCTGTCTGTGGGTCAGGGAAAAAGTCTCAAGCACTGATCTCAGTATCTATTCGTTCAAAGGAGCCAAATTTGACTGGATCGGTCTGAGAAGCAGCTTACGCCCAGGGCATTGTTAAAAACAACAGAGCAGGGACTTCCCTGGTGGCGCAGTGGTTAAGAATCCGCCTGCCAATGCAGGGAACACGGGTTCGAGCCCTGGTCCGGGAAGATCCCACATGCCGCAGAGCAACTAAGCCCATGTACCACAACTACTGAGCCTGTGCTCTAGAGCCCACGAGCCACAGCTACTGAAGCCCATGCACCTAGAGCCTGTGCTCTGCAACCAGAGAAAGCCCGTGCACAACAATGAAGACCCAATGCAGCCAAAAATAAATAAATTTATAAAAAACAAACAAACAAACAAAAAACAACAGAGCAGTCAGCCAGCTGTGAGTGGAACTTAACAGCTGGCTGTGGGCAGGGACCGCACAGAGCTTTGGCAACACCGCTGCCGTGGGGTTGGAGGTGGGCGGAGCGTGGGCCTGCTGGAGGCCCCCCCCCCACCCCGAGAAGGAGCACTGGGGGCGCCGCCAGGGGCTGCAGAGGAGCCACTGAGATGACCCAGCCAGCCAAACACAAAACGAGCAGGGAACAAGTCCCAGTACCCAGAGTTGGTACGATACATTTCCTAAAAGGATCAGTTTCCAACCAAGAATTACGAGCGTGCAAAGAAACAGGAAAATATGGCCACATACCATATTGTTACCAAAAAGCAGGCAACGGATACTGCCTCAGGGAGTGAGATGTTGGATTCAACAGGAAAAGACTTCAAATTGGCCTTTACAAATGTGGTCAGAGAACGAAAGGAAACCATGATTAAAGAAGTAAAGGGGGAAAAAAGAAAGGAAGGTATCAAGTAGAGAGGATCTATAAAAAGATTATAAACAAAAAGTTATTTTAAAAAACCTGGAGGGACTTCCCTGGTGGTCCAGTGGCTAGGACTCTGTGCTTCCGCTGTAGGGGGCACGGGTTCGATCCCTGGTCCGGGAGCTAAGATCCCACATGCCGTGGGGCGTGGTCTAAAAACAAACACACCCTGCTTCTGTGACCATCTTAAAGGAAACTCAGCTATCTTAATTAAGAATAGACAGATGACACCTTAATACAAGTATTTAAAAAAAAACAACAAAAAACCATTCCTCTTAAAAACCCATGGAAATTCCAGAGTCGAAAAGTACAACAACAGATGAAAAATTCACTGGAAGGGCTCTACAGGAGATGTGAACTAACAGAAGAATTAGTGACCTTGATAGTGCTCGAGGCTGATAGAGATTATGCCATTCAAAGGACAGGATGAAAATGAAGAAGATGGATGGTCTCAGAGCCACGTGGGACAATCTCACCCACTGCCCAGAAAGGGAGGCCGAGGCGGCAGCAGCAGCCTGGCCCTCTGTCGCGGTTGGAGGTCGTGGCGCTGGGCCCTGAGCCCTCCCGAGCCACCGCTGCTGTCTGCCGCCTCTCCTACCCAACCGGGCCTACGGGGGGCACAGGCCTTCGCGGGTGGACGTGGGGCCCGTCCCCGTGACGGCCCCATTTCACGGAGGGGTCCCGAGGCCTGCCCCAGACCGCAGACTTACTGCTGTGTGACTCCCGGTCAGTGTGGCCACCGCTCTGGACTTTGGGCAGGAGGGGATTCTTGGGCAGTGCCGGAAGGGTGGGCTGGAGACCCCAGGCTCGGCGGGGGAATGGCCACGTCCCTCTGACACGTGAGCAGGCGCAGAAGGCCCATGGCGCTGGCCGGGGCCCGGGAACTGGGCTCGGAACCGAGGCCTGCTTCGTGTCGTGAGCAGCCCCAGTGAGAAGAGGAGCCAGAGGCCCAGCAGGGTGGGGGCCCCAGGGTAGCTCCTGGGGTCTGGGTTTCACTGGCTGCCCCCAGCCCCTGGCAGAGGCCAGGCTGTGAGGTGTGGTGGTCACCCTTCTGACACACCCTCTCCAGGGACGGTCTTCCAGCCTGGGGCCAAGGGGTGTGTGGATGTGGAAACTGCAGGGGGTTGTGGCACCCTCACAGACCCTTCCAGAACAGGGGCTTCCTTTGTTCTGTCTTCAGGGGCTGCACAGTGCCCTCTGCTGGGCTCATGAGGGAGTGTAGGCGGCCCCAGCCTAGAAGCTTGAAGGAGCTGGAAGGTTCCTGATCAGCCAGGACTCAGGAATCTGCTGTGCTTGGCCTGGGTGAACCCTGACCCTGGTCCCACGCTGAGCCCTGGCCCTGGTCCCACGCTGAGTCCTGGCCCTGGTCCCACGCTGAGCCCTGGCCCTGGTCACACGCTGAGCCCTGGCCCTGGTCACACGCTGAGCCCTCGCCCTGGTCTCACGCTGAGCCCTGGCCCTGGTCCCACGCTGAGCCCTGGCCCTGGTCCCACGCTGAGCCTGGCCCTGGTCACACTCTGAGCCCTGACCCTGGTCACACTCTGAGCCCTGGCCCTGATCACACGCTGAGCGCTGGCTCTGATCACAAGCTGAGCCCCGACACTGGTCCCACACTGAGCCCTGGCCCTGGTCCCACGCTGAGCCCTGGCCCTGGTCCCACGCTGAACCCTGGCCCCGGTCACACACTGAACCCTGGCCCTGGTCCCACGCTGAGCCCTCGCCCTGGCCCCCATGTTCCCTTAGCTCATAAGGAGGGCAAAACCAGGGAGCCTGGAGCCCTGTGTCGGTCTCACTCCTCCCCTGGGGGAAGGTAAGAGCCTCTGCTGACCTCCCCCCTCCTCCCCCACGTGTGACTCAGTGCTCTCTGTGGTCACAACACTCCCCTTCCTCCGCCTCTGCCCAACTCCAGGTGCAGCGCGGTTCCAGGTCCCGGGTGACAGTCTCCGGGGGTGGAGAGTGACTGTGGAGCTGACTCACTGCAGGGCGGGGGAGGTGTGAGTGTCAGAGCTGGGCTCGCCCAAGCGCAGACCCCAGCTGGTCCAGGCGGCTCCTGGGGGAGCATCAGGGCTGCGCCAGGCCCCGGTCATCTGGTGGGCAGGCACACGCAGGGACCAGGGCCGAGACCCCTCCAGCCAGCCCCATTCGCAGAGACCACGGGGCTTGGGGGCCCAGCAGCCAGCTGCCCTGCCTCTGCCCCTCCCTCCCCAGGGACCTGGGCTCTGGCTCCTCCCACTCGCCAGCTGGGGCCAGTGGCCTCTGGCTGCAGAGGTCAGGCTGTAGGCTTTGCGGTGGGGAGGGGCCAGAGAGCCCGCCGCGGGCATCCTGCGGGGGCGGGGAACTTCCTTCTCTGTCCAGCCTGGCCCTGTGCCCACTCAGACACAGGTCCCACCTCCACAGGCCCGCAGACCGACACCGGTGGAGCCCGGGGGCTGGGAGTCACAGGCTGAGAGAGCTTCCCAGGGGGACAATGGGAGGCCAGAACAGGCCTGTGAGAGCAAAAGGCCAGTGTCCTGGAGGGGGCGGGACCTGCCTGTTGGGGGCCCCTCTGCCAGGCTGTGGTGTCCCGACTGCAGTTGGGAACCTCTGAAGGTGGGGATTGGGGGACAGAGGTGTGAGGTGCGAGGGGCTGGGGAGCGGGTGATGGGCAGGCCCTGTGCCCTTGTTCCCCAAGGCTGCGGTGTGAGCTCAGGCCTCAAGACACTGAGACACCGGCCACCACGAGGGCAGGGGGGGCCTCACTGCAGTGGAGAAGATGGACCCCGGATTTTACGTCTGGACCTGGCAGGAGTGGGGGCCTGTGCCCGACCTTCCTGCATCCCTGGAGTTCCCCAACAAGGCCTGGAGGAGGCCCTGCTCCCCACTTCCAGATCAGGACCCCACAGAGCAAGGGTGAGGTGGCCCTGGGTCCGGGTCCCGACCCTGTATCCTCCAGGCTCGCTCTCCATCTCTCCTCCACGAGCAGCATACCTGCAGCCTGGCCAACAGCTAGGGGGAAGCTGAGGCCCCACTAGCAGCAGATGGAGAAACGGAGGAGGGCGAGAGGGCTGGGGCTAGGGGGCAGCCGGAAGAGGGGTCTAAGGAGGGCTCCATTAGCTTAGGAAGCAGCTTGGGCCCCAGGATTCTCCTCCGAGGAGGGGGCTCGGCTGCGGCCTCCGGCGAGTGGGCATCTGTTCCGTCACTTTATTAACGAAGCGGCGCAGTGATGTCACCGGGCTCTCCGTGAGCCAGCCACTCCACTGGCCGATCCTTCCTAATGACGAAAGAGGAGTCCAGGTGTCCTCGGGAGGCTCTGCAGCGGATTCCACGAGGCCTCGAGTTGCCGCCGTCCACCAGACGTGGGCATCTGCGCTGCCCCGCCATCCTAGCAGGGGGGCCCAGCCAGCAGGCGCGGTGACCTCGGCATTGAGGCTCAGGCCTGGTGGTCCTGGGCGGCCAGAGAGATGCTGCTGGGCCCCAGGCTGGCAAAGGGGGTGGGCAGCTGCTGCTACGCCCCAGCTGGAGGCCTGGACGAGACCGTGGGGCGGCAGCTAAGGGTTAGAGCTTGCGGCGCCGGCCGGCCTGGTTCAGTGCCCGTCTCCTTGCCTCCCGCGGCCCCGTGTCACCTCCACCCTGTGCAGCACTAGTCCTTGTTCAGTGGTTTCTCACCGAGAGGACTGAAGGTTGGACGTCAGAACACAAAATGGGTATTTCAGCAAACGCTTCGAAGTTCACCATCCCCTCAGCTCTGGTTCTCACCGGAAGGGACTTTCTTCTTTAGTGACACAAAGGTCCTCCCAGCTTGTTTGCAAGAACGGGGGCTGGAAGCCACGCCCTGCCCCGGGTCCGCGAGCTGCCCACGCTGCGGTTGCATCTGACCTGTCCGACAACGCGGAATCTTCCAGACACTTGACGACAGGGCCTCGCCCGACCACTGGGTCACAAGCTGTCATCCCATGATCCAGACACCCCTTGGAGACTCTCCTGGGGGCTGGAAATGGGGCCACCTGGACAGACAGCCTCCCACTGCCCCCAGAGGGCAAAGTTGTCCTTATAGGAAGCAATGGTCTGGAGTTGGACAGTGAACTCCTTTTCTCCAATTAGGAAGGTGGGTTCAAGTGCCGTGGCCACAATAATGAGCACGACTGGAATCTGAGCCCAGGTCTGCCTCCCTCGAGGCCCTCACTCGTCATCAGTGAAGTGCACCGCCAGCCAGAGGGCAGGCTCGGTAGGGTGGTCGTGTGGATGATGAAGGTGGTGATAGTGATGTCGATGGTGGTGCTGGGAATGGCGGTGGGTGCGGTGGTTACGGGGGGTGGAGAGGAGATGGCGGGACACAGTGACAGTGGTGATGGTTGTATGTATTGTGCACAGTGGAGGTGGTGGCTTTGACGGTGATGACAGGAGTGATGGGGGTGGAGAGGACGGTGGGGATGGTTGATGGCGGAGGTCATGGTTATGATGGTGGGTGTGGTAGAGGTGACAGTAATAGTGGTAGTGGATGAGGATGCTGGTGACGGGGGGTGCTATGGTCTGGATGTTTGTATAACCCCCCCAAGTTTAACTGTTGAAATCCTAACCCCTAAGGTGATGGTATTTGGAGGTGGGGGCTTTGAGAGGTGATCAGGTTATGAGGGTGGAGCCTTGATTTGGATTAATGCCCTTAAAAAAGAGACCCGAGATAGCCCCCTCGCCCCTTCCGTCACGTGAGGACACAGTGAGGTCTGCGGTCCACATCCAAGAAGAGGGCTTTCACCAGAACCCTACCACCCTGGCACCCTGACCTTGGATCTCCAGCCTCCAGAATGGTGCGAAGAAAATGTCTGTTGTTTGCGAGGCACCCCGTCGGTGGTATTCTGTTCAGAGCAGCCCGGGTGGAGGAAGGCGGGGATGAAGGTAGCGTGGTAGCAAGGGTGCTGGTGCTGAAAGTGGGGCAGTGAGGAGCTCGTGGTGGTTTTAACGGTGGTGGTGATGTTGGGGATGGTGGGTGCTGTTGACTGGATTGTGTCCCCCTGCCCAGAGTCATGTGACGAAGCCCTAACCCCAGCAGGACAGTGTTTGGAGATAGGGCTTTTAGGAGGTAATTATGGTGAGAGGAGGTCATGAGAGTGGGGCCCTAACCTGATAGGACTAATGCCTGTATCAGAAGAGGATGATCGCTCTCAGTTTCTCTCTTTCTTACAAGCCAAGAAAAGGCCCTGTGGGAACACTTCAAGAAGACAGCCATCTACTAGCCAAGAGAGCTCTCACCAGAAACCTAATGGGCTGGCACCCTTATATTGGACTTCCCAGCCTCCAGAACTGTGAGAAATAAATGTCTGTTGTTTAAGCCACCTGGTCTGTGGTATTTTGTTGCAGGGATCTGAGCTGACTGAGACAGTGGGGATGGTGAGGGTGATGGTTGTGATGGAGGTGGTGATGGTGATGATGGTGGTGATGGTGGTGATGATGAGGGTGATGATGATGGTGGTGCTGGTGATGACGGTGGTGATGATGGTGATGATGGTCATGGTGATGATGATGACGGTGGTGATGATGATGGTGGTGATGATGGTGGTGATGATGATGGTGGTGGAGGGGGTGGCAGGAGAGCGCCAGGCGGGGACCCAGGCAGGAGGGGAGCAGAGGGCAGGGGCGGCCATGGGTCTGGGCAAGTGGGCCGCGGCGGGGAGGGCCCTGGAGCCCACCCCTGCCTCCGCCCGAGACCTTAGGGGTCCCAGAGCCCCTCACCTCCAGCTGAGGGGCAAGGGCAGCACCTCCAGGGAGGACACCTGTCCACAGGGCAGTCATGGGCCGGTGCCAGCACGGGGCAGGGCAGGCCTGCTTCCAGAGCTGGTGGGCAGCGCCGACCCCCAGGACGGCTGGCTCTACCCTTCCTCCCTCTGAGGCCCAGCCCGGCCTGAGCCTGCGGCCCCCCAGCCCTGGTGCCGGGCCTTCTCTTAGGGGCCCGTCCTCTGATGTGCTGCCCCGCCCCCGCCCCGGGGCCTGATGCCCAGTCTGCGTGGCCAGGGAGGAGTGAGGGTGTGTTTAGAAGAATCCATGAAGTGGGGTGAGGGTGGGGACACCCATGGCGGTCTGGGCTGTGCACCCAGCTCCTCGGCCATCTCAGGCGATTCCTGACTTTTGGGACGTCACAGTCTCCCGGGCCAGCCGTGGTTAACAGCCCGCTGGAGCTCAGCCAGGGGAGGGAGGCGGGGACAGGAGGAGGCGGGTGCTGTGTCTGGATGGCGGAAGGAGCCTAGTGGTCTGTGCGGGCCTCCGGGGTCTGCCCTGGCCTGTGGGGATCAGACAGGCACCCCCAAACCAGGAAGAGGCACAGCACCAGCATGTGGTAGGGCAGGCGAATGTCCGAGACGTCATCATCCTCCCTGAGCTCCCCCAGCCACCTGGCGCGGCGGCCTCCACACCCTAGGGAGCACTTCCAGAGGTCGCTGCCACCCCCTGGTCAGGCACCTGCCTGGACACGGATCTTAGGACCAAGGATGCAGAAGAGGGGACGTGGGTTGGAACAAGGCATGCGGGTCAGGTGTCCTGCTGACCTGGCCCCCACCCTGAACCTCCAAGGGGCAACCCTCCCCCATCAGCTGAAGAAACTGAGGCTCAGAGGGCTTCCGGAGTAGCCCGACCCTGGACTTTGACAGTGGCCGACGGCAGCGGACAGTCAGACAGGATCGGCCTCAGGGCCAGGAGTCTCGGTCATTTGCTCACCAGCCGGTTCCCCAAGCACATTCCCCACCCTCTCTGCACCTCAAGTTCCTCATCTGTAAAATGGGTGACAATGATGGTTTGCCCAGCCTGTTCCAAGGTGCCGGGAAATGCTCGGCACACAGTGGGGCCCCTTCTCCCGCACGCCTTCTGTGTCGACCCTCTTTCCAGAGAGACCCCAGAACCACCAAGAAGGGGACCGTGGCAGGTGGGACCGGCTGCATAATTGGCGGGGTCCGTGGCAGAACAGAAGCACAGGCCCTTTGTTCAGAGTTAGTAAGAACTACGCGGCAGCAACGGCAGAGCACAGAGCTGGAGGGAGCGGACAGTGCCCCAGGGACAGATGCCCCTCGAGGCACCCTGTGGGGCAGCCCAGGGACATGTCGAGCTGAGACCTGGGGCCAGGAGGCTGAGGCCCGGCAGACACTGGGCCCCTGAGGGCCAAAGATCATCGTGGCCCATGCCTGGCATCTGAGAGGCCGACAGCAGACAGGGAGGTGCCCACCTCCAAGGGCGGGGGGTGGGGGGTAGTGGGGGAAGACGCCAGCCTGGGGCCGCCCAGGAGCCTGCAGCTGGGCAGGGCACCCGCGTTGGCGGCTGTGGGATCAGGAGCCCAGGAGAGAGGCCTCAGCTGGACCAGGTGGCCTGTGGGCGTGGACGAGATGCCCAGGTGGGGCAGGCAGCTTGAAGGGCGGGGGGCTCAGGCCCCAGCCCCCAGGGCGGGGAGGGAGAGGCAGCAGAGGGAGTGGAGGAGGGGCCGCGGGCCGGGGAGGAGCTGGGACAGAGCCGGCCTTCCCTGCGGCAGCCCTGCTGCCCGCACCTGCGTGGGGAAGCTCCTTGTGCCGTCACACCAGCTATTCTCAGCCTCTCTCCTTTTATGGCTCCGGAAGTGAGCGGTGGAGGCTGGCGCACTGCGCCCGCTCTGAGATGGAAATGGAAACACAGGGAACAGAAGGACAGCAGCCGCCGCCCCCTCCCTGGCACGGGCATCCTCAACACCCAGCTCCGGGGGCGTCCAGCCGAGCCAGCTGGCAGAGAACCACTCATCCTGGCTCAGGGGCCAGCAACCCTTGGGGTTCCTGCTGCACGATCTGGGCCTGCCTGGGCGTCCAGGGAGGCGGTGGTGGCCGCATGCAGCCTGGCTGGCGCCCAGTGGGGTGGAGAGGAGGGGGCGGCCGCCCAGCTCCAGCCCCCGAGGCAAGCTGCCGAACCCTCGTGCTCCTCCCGCCCCTGACGGCCGGGGCCACCGGGGCCACCGGGACCGTGGCTCTCCCCTCATCCCTGACCCTTTAAAGAGCCCTCAAACCAGCCCATCGGCCTCCCCTGCACCCACGTCACCCCACTCACCCTCAGGCTGTCCCTGCCTGGCAGGGCCCCTCTGGGCTGCTGGCACACTTGGGGTATGGGGGCACCTCTGGCCGGACGGAGACTCTTCAGGGCAGGAAGCAGGGGTCTGTCCACTTCATGTGCCCAGAGCAAGCTCAGGGCCTGGCAGTCAGCGAGCAGGAGCACACCTTGGCTGGAGAGATCAAGAGGTAGCCGAGCACACACACTCTTACACACTGACACACACACACACACACACACACGCTCTCAAACTCTCACACTCACAACACACTCATAAACTGGCACACGCAGGAAGAGGCCGTGCTCAGGGGCTCCAAGGGGGGCACGTAAGAGGGAGGACAAGGCTCACAGAAGACGGGGTTAACACCACACTGGGAGGCTGGGAAGCCTTCCTGGAGGTGGTGACCCTGGCTCAGAGGTAGACCCCACGTAAGCCGTGCTGAGCTTCTATGCTTGGGTTTCGAAACTGGGCAGGCCTTTGTGAGCTAAACAAGGAGCGGTGGGCGGCAGGCTGGCCGGGGCATTCCTGTGGTGGGAATGGTGCCCTCAGAGGTCCAGCCCTTTCCTCCTCACCACCCACCACCGCCATCTACCCCCGTTGTGTGATGAGGATGGCGGGAACAGAGGGGTTAAGTGATTTGCAGGTGACACAGCCAATGCCTTGGGGAGAAGCAGGGGCAGGGGGGAAGGCAGGTGCCTGACTCCCGTCCCGGCTCTGTGGACACACGCAGACCCGGCCAGGGCACCTGCCAAGCCGAGGGGACATTTAACTTCAGACGCCGTGTGGGTGATCGCCCAGCGGGTGGCATGCACGGAGGCGTCCTCGGCCTCAGCCCTGTCCAGTGTTCCTGCCCCTCGCACCTGCCTCCTGGCTCCACCCCGAGCCCCCGCCGGTGGAGCCACACGGCCTCCCTCCCTTCGTCTCACCTCGCTCATGTCCCAGCAGGCACCCTGGAAGCTGCAGCTGCTCCTTGAAAAGCCTGAGCCTCTGAGCAGAGGCACGGCCTGCTGGTGCCCGCAGTGCCAAGGCTGGTGGCCCAGCAGGCAGCACGCCTAGGGTCACACGCAGCCCAGCGTCCTCCAGGGACTGTGTGGGGTCACGGTGATGGCCCTATTTCATGGGGCGAACTGCACTTCCCTGCTACCTCACCTTGCTCAGCTCCTGCCAACTCGGGCTCCGGAACTGTTGTTTGATTGGCTGACTCACCTCACAGCTGAGCAGGGCAGAGCTGTGGCTGTACCCACTCTATGGGTGAGGAAACTGAGGCCAGGGAGGGGCGGGGCAGAGGGGACTCACCCACGGTCACGCAGGAGGTGAACCGTGCTCACGACGCCGCCGGGAGCTGGCGGGCTCAGCCCCACATCCTCTCACCAGCCTTTCCTGGCTCTGGCTTCCCGGCTGAGGGGCTCAGACCAGCCCCAGACCCTCTCGGGGCCTTGCTTTCCCTTCTACCATGGCTGGGGGTGGTGAGGAATGAAGGTCCTTTGAGGATGGGCTCCCCACCCCCGTGCCTATGGCCCCGCGGCTCGGCCCCCTGGCCTGGAGGGTGCAAGGAGCAGCCGGGTCGGGCACCGCCGTGCCGGGATCATCAGAAAAATACAAAATTTTCCTCGGAGAGCGGACCGGGAGGCGCTAAGGCAGGAGGGAGGAGGAAGACGGTCTGGAGTGTGGAGGCCCGGAATGAACAGGCTGCCTGTTCCGGGGACGCAGCGCGCGCCCCGCCAAACCAGGAGAGAGGAGGAGGTCCGGGAGGAGGGGCAAGGATGGGAAAAAAATGTCCCTGCGGCTCTAGGCGCTCGGAGCCCTCCCCGTGGCCCAGCGCCGCTGCTTCCCACGGCCCCCGAGGCGGGCCCAGCCCCCTCCCTCGTCAGCTCCTGTCTCAGGTCAGTGTGTGCCCTGCCCTGCCGGGTCTCCCAAGACCCCTCCCCGTTCTGCCCTGGCCTCCCGGGGTCTCTCAGGGCCCGCTCTGCTGCAGCAGACATCCCGGGCAGGAGTGGCAGAGGGACCCCAGCTGTGTCACCTGCCGGCTCAGGGCCTGGGGAGGGCCCCCACCTCACAGAACCTCTGTGAGATGAGGGAGAACATCTCCCGAGACAGGAGCCCGCCAGCCCTGGCGTCTCTCCCTCTTGCTGCTCCCCCATTTCCCACCTGGACGCTCTCTTTCCCGGTCTCAGCTCCAACCCCTGTGTACCGGGCCCTTGCCTGTCCCTGTCTCTCCCTCTCCGAGGTCCGGCCCCGCTGCAGGTGGTCTCAGAGGAGGGTGGTGGCTGGATGCCAGCCATGGCGGGGGCAGACCCGTGGGGCGCCTGGCGTCCTCCCAGCTGCCTGGGCTCAGACCCCTTCTGCCAGCTGCTCCCCCGGCGCCTCTGCTCGCCCCTCATCACCGGGGCCTGCGCAGACGTCCCTGGCCCCAGTGCTGCCTCGGGGAGCAGAGCAAGGAAGTAGCACTG
The DNA here is from genome assembly GCF_028023285.1 of Balaenoptera ricei. Classification (NCBI taxonomy): domain Eukaryota; kingdom Metazoa; phylum Chordata; class Mammalia; order Artiodactyla; family Balaenopteridae; genus Balaenoptera; species Balaenoptera ricei. The sequence goes on from NC_082655.1 coordinate 1,584,656, forward strand.
AAGCCCCTCCCCAGGGGCCACAGGGAGGGTGTCCTGACCACGTCCCACCTCCCAGATCCCAGAAGTGACACTCTGACGGGAGGCTGTCGGCAGGATGAGGTGGGGGAAGTCCTCGGGCAGGGACCGGGTGAGGCAAGAGGGCCAGCACTCGGCCTCGCTGGACGCCAGGCCCTGGCACTGTCACCCCATTTTACAGGTGGAAAGTTGAGGCTCAGGTGGGCAACGGCCAAATGTTTCCCAACCAGAAAGGGAGGGAGAAGGGCCCAAAACTTTGTCTGTTCCACGGCTCATCCCGAATGTGTGCTCTGTTCCAGGCTCCGGCGACTCAGCTGTGAGGTGCAGACGCGGGCCCTGGTGCCAGAGTCGCAGCCAGCGAGAGGGAAGCAGCAACCGAGGGAGGCCTGGATTCAGGCCGAAGGAAGGAGTGGCCTGGTGCGGGGAGCCGGGGCAGGCGAGCGGCCAGAAGCAGCTGCGGCCGAGGTGGGCAGATCCTGCAGCACCGGGACGCCTGGGCCGGGAGATGCCTTTGGCAGGCTCCCGGCGGGCACGAGGAGGTGGAGTGAGGCCACATGACCCAGGACGGTCCCACTGGGTGGCAGGACAGGCAGTGGGTACATGTGGAGGGTGGGCACTTGGACCCCAGGCCAAAGCCAGGCAGGAAGGGTCAGGTGAGAGTGAGCAGCGGACAGTCGCCCTGGCCCAGCTTCTCCTCCGCGAGCAGCTGCCACAGCGGCTCCTGGGCAGGCGGCCGCGATCGGCGGGGCTGGGCCGGGAGAGCGTGTGTGCCGGAGATGCGGGAGCTCTGCCCCAAGGCGCTCCTGCGAGCACTGGGTGCTCACGCGAGGCTGGGAGGCGCAGGACTGTGGCCGGGGCCCTGCTGGAGGGCAGGCCAGCTCCGGCCCCCAGGAGGGCCGGGGAGGGAGGCTCGGGTTGCACGGCCTGTCCTGCCCTGCTGAGGGGTACCTCCAGCACCTCTGCGGGCCCAGGGGCTGGCACCGAGGGTCTGCAGAGGCCGGGGTGAGCCCCGTCGGGGAGGACTTGGTCACAGAGCAGAGCAGCCCTGGGAAGGCAGGAGCTGCTGGGAGGCAGGGGGCTGTCCAGGGAAAGTGGAGAGACCCAAGGCTCTGTTTGGGGTGGGTCTCCTGAGGCTGTGGACTTGGGGGGAGACCCCCCCCGAAATAAGCATCTTAGTATCAGGAGAGCAGCACCTGGGGTCTGGGAGCCCGGAGCCCGAGGGGCAGAGGGGCTGGAATGGGGGCTGCCTGGTTCCCAGCGCCGGGCAGACCCGCCTGCGGTCACCCCGCCTGCCCACCCTCCCCCGCAAAGCCCCCACCTTCTAAGGCAGGCGAGGCCTCAGGAGCTGTCAGGCCTGAGGAGCAGCGGACCAGCTTGGCTCTGAGAGCTGGGGAAGCCCAGGCCCCCTGCCTCCTGGCCCAGGTCGGGCTCCCCGCTCCGCCTGCCCCTCCTCGGCCTGCGGCCCTGAGTCGTCCTGCTCTGGGTGAGGCTGCCTGTGGGAGGGGGGCGCGGAGGAGCAGGGTGGGGGCAGCCCCCCCCGAGGCACGGGAGCTGGCCAGGCCTCCTTCCGGAGGCAGAAGAGTGGAGCCTGAGGCTGCAGTGTGGGGTGTGCTGAGGGCTTCTGGGGTGAAAGCTGGCAGCGATTAGGTGTTCCCGGAGCAGCGGCTGTGGCCTGTCACCTGTCACAGCGGCCTTGCGAGTGCAGCCTCTGGGCTGTGACCCCACACACACACGTCAGGCTGGGCTGGCCATGCAGAGGGGCCACCAAGGGTCTGGGTCAAGACCAGCTTTGCCTGCTGGGCTGCCCTACGATCCCCTCTCCTGCCTGCCTCCCCCAACAAAGGGGGTGCCTCCCCTTCCAATCTCCTGCCTGGGCCGCCCAGCTGGTCAGGGCTCCCGGGTCTGGGTGCCGGACCCCAGGGGCCACATGGCCTTTGTCAACCGTGGGAGGAGGTGGAGGGGTGGCTCCTGGTCACTCGAGTGATGGCTCTGGCACTCCCACCGCACGCGTGTGCACGCGCGCGCGCACACACGACACAGGTGTGTGAGCGCGGTCCCTGCCCAGCTGGCTCATCGCGTGCCTTTCCAGAGCAGGGCCCTCGGACGCAGGCCTGGGCTCACCCAGACGTGGTCGCGGGCTCGCGGCTCCACTCAGGCCCCACGGTGACCGGCCTGCTCGCCGCCGCACAGGCATCTTACGCACAGGCACGCTCGCTCGGGCCTGCCGCTGTCTCCTGCTCCGGGATTCCTGTTCTCGCAGCTTCTGGCCCGACTCCCCCTCCCTGCTCCGTGCTGCCCCTCCACCCTCCCCTCTCTGCTCACCCACTTGCCTTTAATTAGAAATGCCGGGAGAGCGATTTTGGGGCAGTTTCTGCCAGAGACATTCCCCCCACCAAGGGTGGAAGCTCAGAGAGGGAAAGAAGGTGGCAGATTGGCTCTGGGGGGCGGTGCTCCCAGGAGAGCGGCAGGGGGTGGCAGGGAAGGGGCCTCCAAGGGGGGCAGGGAGTGGGGATTCCAGAGCAGGGGTACCCACGTGCCCTTGAGTGTGCTGAGACCCGGGGGCTGGCGGGCCTGCTGTGAGGGGGTGGGCGTGGATGGGGTGACTGGACGGGGGGGGGGGCGGGGGGAGGATGGGTGGGTGGGGAGCTATGAGTATGTCTGTGGGGGAGGGGGGATGAGTGTGCAGTGTGCGTGTGAGAGCAGAAGACGGGCAGCACGGCTAGGGCGTCTTGACTGGCCTTGGTTGTGTGTGGCCACGGGCAGGTATGTGCTCCCTGTGCCCACTGAGCAGCAGAGGACCTGGGCCCACACCCATCGTGATGGGGACCCAGGGGGGAGGGGACCCAGGGGGAGGGCCCCTCCCCACCACTGTTGCCAGGGAGGCAGAAGGGGCCTCCCTCCCGCGGGAATCTCAGCTTCCGGAGCCCCGTTCCTTTTATGGTGTTTTGCTTCTCTACCTCTCCTGACTGCATCAGGCTGCCAGCACCCTCCCCCCCACCACTCCCGCCCAGAGGTCTTGGAGCTTCTGACCGGTTGGGCTGTGGCCTGGGGGTTCAGGACCTACACCCTGCGGTGGGTGGAGGGCCCCTCCGTCTCCTCCACATCCCCCCGCCACCCACCCTGCCCCGAGAGCAGCTGCCAGGTTTCCCGGGAGGCACTAAGTGGAGAAGTCTTGGGCCTCAGCAAAGACCTGGGAGCCGGGGCACGGGGCAGTCCTGTCCAGCTCCTGCCACCTAGGCGATGCACACCCACACCAAGGCCAGGGGCCCTGGGAGAGCCAAGGCCTGGGTGCCTGTCCCTTACCCGGGGCGCAGGACCAGCCCAGGGCCTGGACGCAAGGGCGCCCGGGGCGGGGATAGACGGAAGCTCAAGGCCACGTCCGGGAGCTCACACCTGACACCTGCGAGTGTGTGTGCACGTGAAAACTCCTGGAGGTCTTCAGCCCAAGGGAAAGAGGGTCTGAATACTGGGGTCGTTGCCACGTCTCACCTGTGGCTGAACATCCTGCAGACGCGGGACTGGGCAAGATCAGGTCTGCGGCCGGCGGCCCAGGAGAGCAGAGTCCAGCGCCCCCGCCCCCCGCCCCAGTCAGGACACAGCAGACACAGGAGGGAGCTGACCCTGAGGCCCGGGGGAGGGGCTCCCTCCTTACCTCTGGCTGGGGGCAGCGGGGCGCTCACCGCGCCTCCCTGCCCGGCGCTGGCTGGCGGGGGGGGGGGCCGTCGCAGGCCTGTTCCCAGTACCGTCGCTGGGTCCCACGGGCTGAATGGGTCAGGGAGGGGGCGGTGCGAGCGAGCGCATTAGTCACCCCGCCGCCGCCGCCGCCGCCGGGTGTGCAGGGGGTGGGTCCTCCCTCCGCCGGGAGCGCGCGTGGGCGCGGGGAGGCGAGCCGGCAGGCTGGGGGCGCGGGCGCGGAGCCTGCGCCCGGGCCAATGGGAGCCGGGGCTCGGCGACGGGGCCGCCCACGGCCCGCGCTGGCGGCATAAAGAGCCGGCGGCCGAGGCTGAGAGGCTGAGCGCAGAGCTCGGGTGCCGGGTCCTGCGGGTCCGCGGCCGCCGAGACCAGCCCGGGCCAGCCGCTGTTCCGCGGGAGCCTCCGCCACGCGCAGCTCCGCGTAGCCGGCGCCCAGCCGCTCCTCGTCGGTCCCAAGAGGACTTTGCAGCCTCTGCGCCCCCGCCGCCTGTCCGAGCACCGCCGCCACCTGCGAGCAGATGGAGCTGGACCGCAGGACGACCGGCGGCCTCCACGCCTACCCCGCGCCCCGCGGCGGGCCGGTGGCCAAGCCCAACGTGATCCTGCAGATCGGTAAGTGCCGGGCCGAGATGCTGGAGCACGTGCGGAGGACCCACCGGCACCTGCTGGCCGAGGTGTCCAAGCAGGTGGAGCGGGAGCTGAAGGGACTGCACCGCTCGGTGGGCAAGCTGGAGAGCAACCTGGATGGGTACGTGCCCACGGGCGACTCACAGCGCTGGAAGAGGTCCATCAAGGCCTGCCTGTGCCGCTGCCAGGAGACCATCGCCAACCTGGAGCGCTGGGTTAAGCGGGAGATGCACGTGTGGCGGGAGGTCTTCTACCGGCTGGAGAGGTGGGCCGACCGCCTGGAGTCCATGGGCGGCAAGTACCCCGTTGGCGGCAACCCCTCCCGCCACACCGTCTCTGTAGGTGTCGGGGGTCCCGAGAGCTACGGCAACGAGGCTGACACCTACGACTACACGGTCAGCCCCTATGCCATCACCCCACCACCGGCCGCGGGCGAGCTGCCCGGACAAGAGGCGGTGGAGGCCCAGCAGTACCCACCCTGGGGGCTGGGAGAGGACGGGCAGCCAAGCCCCGGCGTGGACACGCAGATCTTCGAGGACCCGCGGGAGTTCCTCAGCCACCTGGAGGAGTACCTGCGCCAGGTGGGCGGCTCCGAGGAGTACTGGCTGTCACAGATCCAGAACCACATGAATGGGCCGGCCAAGAAGTGGTGGGAGTTCAAGCAGGGCTCGGTGAAGAACTGGGTGGAGTTCAAGAAGGAATTCCTGCAGTACAGCGAGGGCACGCTGTCACGAGAGGCCATCCAGCGTGAGCTGGACCTGCCGCAGAAGCAGGGAGAGCCACTGGACCAGTTCCTGTGGCGCAAGCGGGACCTGTACCAGACGCTGCACGTGGATGCCGAGGAAGAGGAGATCATCCAGTACGTGGTGGGCACCCTGCAGCCCAAGCTCAAGCGCTTCCTGCGGCCCCCGCTGCCCAGGACCCTGGAGCAGCTTATCCAGAAGGGCATGGAGGTGCAGGACGGCCTGGCGCAGGTGGCCGAGCCCGCCGGCCCCCGCCTGCCCGCCGAGGAGGAGAGCGAGGCCCTCACGCCAGCCCTCACCAGCGAGTCTGTAGCCAGTGACCGGACCCAGCCCGAATAGAGGGCGCCGGCCCCCCGCCTGCCCGCCGTGGCCTTTGCCCACCGGGACTTTTGAGCGGGCTGACCCCTGCAGGGGGAGCCCTCGTCCTCATGCAGCTGGACACCCGCCTCGGCCTCCTAGCCTGACTCTAACAGACACGTGTGATTCAGATGTGGGCAGCGTCCCCCAAACACCAAAGGGGCTCCCCTTCCCTGCGGGGCCCTGCCCCTCTCACCCTCCCTTGGTCTGTCTTCCCCAGCATGGGCCGGCCTGGGCCAGCGACCCCACCCTCCGTACTCTCAGGCCATGACAGCGGCCTCGTCCTGCTGTGTCCTGGCCCTCTGGGTACTCAGAAACCCAGTATCCAGATGGCACGGGCCAACAGGCACCAAGCTCAAGGGACACCCCAGAGCGGAAGCTCTGGCGGAACCAGTGCCCCAGGAGCCTGGGCTTCTGGGAAGCCGCCTCTCCTGGCAGTCGCCTCGTAGCCGACTGGCACCCCTGCCACCGCCCAGGGCAGCTGGCCAGCCTCGGGCAGTGTGGCTCCCTCCCCTGGAAGAGAGCCGAAGCCAAAAAGGCAGCAGCAGCAGTGGCAGCAACAGACCTGGCGTCCTGGTGCCTCCTGGCCCCTCAGGTGAGCCCCTGCCCCATGGCACCACCGCCAGGGGGCGCCGTAGAGCCGGGAGGGCCCCGGGCCAAGCCCACTTTCCAGGCCAGCCCAGGAGGCCCTGGGGCATCCGCATCCCCAGCAAGTTAGCAGCCGGGATGGGGTGGGGGGTGGGGGACATGGTGGGGAGGCGGGGAAGGAGCAGAGAGCCCGGGGATCAGGGAGAGGGGGCTGGGGTGGGAGCAGGGCTGGGGGAGTTTGCTGAGCCAGCTCTCACACGGACCGTGTTTTCTCTCTCGCCTCAGCACCACTGATTCATGCCAGCCTGGGGAGGGACCGAGCCCCGCTCGATGACTCACCCGTGGCAGGCGGAAGGTCCCACAGGGCCTGAGTCCTCAAATCCGGCTGAGGCAGCAGCCGGCCCTCGGAGCCAGGAGAGTGACAACAGGTAATGCAGGAGACCCCGTCCCTCGGCTGTCCTCACACGGGGCCCTCAAGCTCCTCCCCAGCCCCCAGGTCCCAGGCCCCCCCCTCCAGTCCTCTGGGTGAGCTGAGAAGCAGCCATGGGAGAGCAGCCCCGTGACGTCCACCGCATGTCCTTCCCGTGCAGCCCCTCCTGGCCTTGGCCTGTTCCTGAGTCCCTGGCCATCCGCGTCTTCCTTCCTTTCAGGTCTCAAGGCTCCTGCGGAGCCTTTGCTGCTGTGCCTGGCAGTGTCTCCTCTCCTCTCCCCCTGCAAGCTGCCTGCATGAGAGGAGAAGTCTGAGGCCGGCGAGAGGCTGGTGGTGAAGACGGGCCAGCGTGAGGGCCAGGGCCTGCCGCTATGCCCGCCCCGCTGGCCGCCCACCGGCCCGCCCGCCCCCAGGGCCGCCACCCCGGGCCCGGCCTCGCTCCAGCCCAGGAACTGCTGCCCACTGCGCAGCCATCCTCTCCTGCCGGAGCTTGCCACGAGGCCTGGGGCTGAGGCCAGAGCCCCTGCCCCTACCTGGCGGCCCCAAGCCCAGCCCCAGGAGAGCCAGCAGCCTTTGCTCCTGAGGTTCATGTGGGCCCTCTACCAGGCCCTGCCGTTGCCCAGGCCTGGACCCCCGCCTCTGCCAGGGCACCAACACCCTGGTGCTGGCCGGCCACTCGTGTCTGCAGCCCGAGCAGGCCTGGTGGGGGTTCCCCTTTCTGCCTGTCCCCTGGGGGTTCCCAGCTTCGGGGGAATGACACTTACAGGTGACTCTGCCAGCTCCCCCACATTTTATTTTTGCACATAAGCCATAACCCATACTCCCAGGCTGGCGCAGGCAGCAGGGAGGCCCCAGGGTCCTCAAGAGGGTGTGGCCAACTCCCCGTCCCCCCAACGGATCAAGCCCTGAATGTCAGGCCAGGCTGCGTGCACCCTTGCCACCTTACCTGAAGACAGACTCTTTTTGTAAGATTTTGTTAATAAAACACTGAAACTTCTTGGCGTGTGTGTGCTGCTGTTTCACTGCCGGCTGGGGCTGGCTGGAGGGGGGCTGCAGAGGGAAGCAGCTCAGGGTGGCCAGCTCCTAGAACCCAGTGGGGTCGGGGGCCAGACCCCCAGCAGACATCATGAAGCTGCAGAGGGAAGCAGCTTAGGGTGGCCGGCTCCTCGAACCCAGTGACTAGACTGAAGGGTCTCTGGGGACCTGAGACAGCCTGCGGTGGGAGTGAGTGGGAAGGGCCGCGGTTCGTGCTGAGCTGAGGACAGGCCCCCGAACCCCCTGTACACTCTCCCACCCACTGCCCCCCGGGGTGGGCGTGGCGGGGGTGCTGGGCACTCGTCTGCTGCCAGGACTCAGCCCGCACAGAGGCCTGTGGGCCCAGGGGGGCTTCTCAGGCCCTGGATCCCTGGAGGGTGGGGAAAGATCCCTGCTGGGAGGGGACCCTGGCAAGTCCTGGCTGCAGGGTCATAAGCTTGGTCTCTCTGAGCCTCACGTTCCCCGTCTGCCAAACGGGCGAGCCATCAGTGATATAATCCATGCTGGGGCCCAAGACCTTGGAAATGAGGGCCGTCCTCGCTGGGTGGGCGGTCGACCTCATCTGCCTTCATGGGGGATGCCAGGTCCCTGAGAGAGATGGAGACATGGCCTGGAGGGGGCTCGGACCCAATACCAGCCAATGTTGGGTGAGAAGCAGGCCCGGGGAGGTCGACACTGAGAAGTTTGTTCCCAGGAGTTGGCTCACTTGACTGTGGGGCGGCGGGGCCAGTCCAGAGTCCGCAGGGCAGGTGGGACCCTCAGGCACGGGCTGGGCTGCCGTCCACAGGTGGGATGTCTCCCTCGGTGAAGGCTCAGCTCTGCTTTTCAGGCCCTTCAACCGATTGACCCAGGCCCACCCAGATTCTCTCCTACCATCTAGCGTCAGTCACACCCACAAAAGACCTTCAGAGCCACACGTAGATTAGGGTCTGATGGAATGCCTGGGGGCGGTGCCCAGCCAGGTTGACGGGTAAAAGTCCCCTCACAGCCGCCGTGGTCATCCACAGGTGCTTGTCGTCTGCCCGGAGCCGGTCCTGCCCTCAGAAGGGGCTGTTGTGCTAGGTGGGGTGCCCGGCCAGGCGGTGCCAGCTCAGCCCCCCGCCCCCCGCCCGGGTGGGGCTGTCCCTGCTGAAAGGACGGAGCTGGGACGCACGGGGACCTGGGGGGGCCGGAAGTGAGCAGAAGCCGAGAACCACCCGCTGCCAGGAAAGGCGTCACCCTGCACGCAAAGAGGGCGGCCGAGTATGAGGCTCCCAGGTGGAGGGCTGCCTCTTCCCTGTTCTTCTCCTTTATGCTTTTTAAATAATGAAAGTGCTGACACGCATGGGGAAGGAAATTGACAGGAACGGGACGCTGGGCACCATGGTGATTCCTGAGAGTCGGTAATTTCTCCGGGAGAACTACTACAGCTCGCATCAAAAGCTGGGAGCTGGAGATGCCTTTTCCTTTTAATAAAAAGTTCCTGTCTGTAATTGGATGATTGTGGAACAGGCAATCTGAGATGCAGCTCTGTGTCTCTGTGTCCCAAGAAAAGAGGTGGGAGGGCGGAATGGGGTGGGGTGGCGTGGGTCGGGGGCCAGACCCCCGGGAGCAGACATCAGGAAGCCCACAGCCCAAGCCCCGGGACGGGGTGCTCCCTGCTGTGGGCCTCCCCCCCCGCTCCCCGTCCTGCCCAGCCAGATATCACAGACCTGGTCTCCTCTCCTCCCTAGGGGGCCGGGAAGCTGAGGCCTGGGAGGGCAGAGCTGGGACTGGGGCTGGGGGTACCAGGCAGCGCTGAGAGGCTAAGCCTGCACACCCAGCTTGGAGGGGGCTTCCGAGCCAGGTGGGCTTGGGCTCAAGTCCCAGGGCCACTCTTTCTATAAAATCAAGTCTGCCTACGTAGCTGATGTGAGGGTTCAAGGGCACGGTGCCGGCCAGAGCAGGCGCTCAGGATGTCACGTGCGGCGGCCCCCGAGGCTCAGCCGAGGCCGTCAGCAGGGCCCCGTGCCCCCGGTGGGCTTTCATGGCCCGCCAGGTTGGGTCTTACTGTGTGTGACTTGGTTGGCCACCCAGGGGTGTCACAGACCGTCTGTGCCCTGCGGGTGGGGGGCGCATAGCCAGTAGCTCGCCCACCTGAGGGTTCCAGAGGCCCACCTCACCGGGGGTGGTGGGCAGCTCTGGGTCCAAGGTGTGATGTGTGCTCCAGCCTCCCCTGGGCCTCCCACCGGCCCTCTCCCTTCTCTCTGCCTCAGTGAGCCCACGCCCAGCCGTCTGGGCCTGAGACAGGAGGCAGGAGACTGGGGACACCTAAAGCCACTCCGCACGGTGAGACCTCAGGTGCCCCCAGGTGCGCCAGCCCAGGGGACCGGGGCAGGTCTGGCTTGGGCAGTGGAGCTCAGGGGCCCAGGGCACTGCTGTCTCTCTGGGTGGGCCCTGCCCCCTCCTGGGATGTCTGTGGTTTCCCCACCCCCAGGAAGCTGCCTTCCTCCAGGCCAAGGGTTTCCCCTACTGCCAACACCGGGGTGCAGCACCCAACTCTGCCGGCAGAGAAGTGGCACAGAGGAGTTGCTGGGGCGGCCCGACGACGGGCTCCGCCCATGACGGGGTCACCCACGACGGGCCCCTTTCCACAGCCCCACCTTCCCAACACCGAAACTGAGGCTCGGGGAGAGGCGGGGACCTGGCCAGGATTCTCCGCCCTCCATGCCTCCTGGAATGTGCTCAAAACACTGACTTCCTTGAAGGCCTGTTCCTGAACCCACACGTGCCTGACTCTGAGATCCAAGCTGGTTCTACCACTGCGGCTGCTGCTTTAAAGCCTGCTTCTCTTCCTGCTGGGGACAAAGAAAGAGGCAGGCACGGAGTTTGCAGTGGCTCTGCTGAGGGTCAGAGGACTGTCTACGGGAGGACAATGTGCTTCCCGGTCCCAGTGACCCTGTCCCCACTGACCCCTGACCCTGGTCACCACGGACCCCTCCCCTTGGCCACTCATGACCCCTGCTTCTGACCAGTCGCTGACCCTGGCCCGGCCTGCCCACCGGCCCAAATTACAAGGCTCCCCTCGTGCCTCTTCCTCTCTTCCGGTCCCCACCCAGGGGCCCCCGCAGACCCGCCATCACCGCCCAGGGGCTCTCCCACGCTGCCTGCCGAGCTCCCAGCTGGCGCCCCACTTCTGCAGCAGCCGGGGCGGGTGGCATACATTAGCCTGTTTCCTCCAGGAAGGAGGCCAGGCAGCCCCAGCGCCCAGCCCTCGGCTCTGGGGGGGACCCAGATGTGAGGGCAGCAGCTGGAGGGGGCTCCTCTGGCCCTCAGCTACCACTCCTCTCCGTGATGGAGCCTCAGAGCTGGAATGGCCTCTCCTATGGACGGGGAAACTGAGGCCCAAGAGAAGCAGGGAGTCCCCAGGTGCACCAAACGTCCTCCTCTGCATCTCTGCTGGCCTCGGGCTGGCCCGTGGGCCAGGGAGAAGGCCGAGGGAGCCAGCGTTCCTTCCTCGGGCCCCATCCTCTGGGTCCCACCTGCCCTCTGTCAGTCACCCTGAACCGGCGTCACTCTGCCCATCCAAACTAGCTGTGCTCTCTTAGCCACTCGGAACACCTAAGAGGACCCCATAGTCCCAGTGCTGACCCTGGGCCCACCTCAGGGAACCTCGGGAGAGCAGCATGGCCTGGGGGCAGGAGCTGAAGCCAGACCCCAGGGCTGCGGAGTAGCTGGCGGCGTGGCCTTTGTGGAAGTGGGAAGCCGTGGGCAGGGCAGGAGTGCTCTCTCCAAGCCCCCCACCCTGGCTGGCCAGTCCTGCTCTTCTCTCTGCACCCACCTGCCCACCTGAAGCTGCGGCTCTGCCCCCAGCCTGGGTCTCCCCGTCTCACGATGGCCCCGTTGCGGCTGGGACCCTAGGAAGGTCCTGGCCTCCCCGCAGCCCATGGCCCCAGGCTCCCCCCGCACCCCCGCTCAGCCCCGTTCCCGGGCAAGCTGGCTGAGGCTCCGTGTCTCCTCTGTACCTGCCACAGAGAACTAGTCACCTGCCAGCTTCAGGCATCATGGAACCCGTCCCTGAGCGGCACACCTCCTGCCTCTCCCCAGGAGGTCAGATCGCCATCTCTGCTAACTTCATATTCCGTGTTCAGTTATCCCAACCTGGCATCTTCCAGGCCAGAGAATTAGTTCTCCTTTCTTATACAACGTTTTGTTTCTTCCTGGGATTTCGAATAGCTTCTCTCATTCTATCTACCATCACCACACACTCGCTTCCCCTCAGAGATGCCACCGTATAAGACTTCCCACTGGGGTCTGCTTGTGCCTTTGGTTTGCATTGCTCTGTTTCCTGGAACCCCTTTCCTGGAATGAAAAGATCTTTAAAGAATAAAATCGCTACCAGGAAGGTCCTGAGCCCAGCTCTCTAAATGTCTCCCAGGGCCTCTGGATGAAGCTCCAGTTCCAAGCCAGCCCCCAGGGCCCCGCAGTGGAAGGTGACGCCTACTCCCCAGCCCCCTTTTTGCAGCTGTCCCCATCCCCCCTTGTCCCCTCCTTCCACACCCACCCCTCTGCCTCTGCCTCCTCTGTCTCCTGCCCTCTGGTCCCCCCCCATCCCGCCAGGCACTGTCCTTCCAGAATCCCTTAGAAGCAAACCTCCGCCACCATTCTCTCCCAAAGGCCCCTGCCCGCGGCCTGGCTCTCATTAGTTGTCTCCTGCCGCCCACCTCTGGCCACCAGGCACTGCGGCAGAACGCCTCCTTGCTCTGACTGCTCTCCGTGGAGGAGCCCTGGACCTCGGGCACGGCGCCACCTCGGGGGCCTCCAAGCAAGCCTCCTCAGCTCGGCACCAGAAAGGCCCAGGGCTGCCAGGGGTCTGTCCCCCGCCACGTCCATGGCTAAGCCCCAAGCTTGGCTCTGAGCCATGAAGGCGCCTTGAAGGCAGCTGGGGCTCAGCTGGAAAGGGCAGGGGCGGGGGCCAGCCGCTGCCCTGCCTCCGAGCCGTAGCCCCGTACGGAGCACGCCAAGCCTGGCTCAGGTCGCCCACGGGGGGAAAGTGTTGCTTAGAGGCTGCTCCCCAAAGACAGAAGCTTCCTGAGGACGGAGTGAGCTCCCCACGCTGAGGGTCACCAAACGGCTCAGACCAGGGACCTCGGAGGCCCCCTCCGACACCACCCTTGCCTGCCTTTCTGACTGTCCCACTGGGAGCTGCCCACGGAACTCCCGCCTCCACCCCTTCTGCAGGGAATGGCCACTGTCTGCCAAACTCCTACTCATCCTCCAAAGCCCTGCTCTCGTCCTCTCCTCCACGGAGACCTCCCTGCACCCCACCCTTGATGTCACCTTTTGGGTCCTCCCCATCCCATTCCTCCTTGTCCTGGCGGTCCCTCCCTGAGGACAGAGGCCCCCATGCCAGCCCTGCACCCCTTCCTGGCCCTTGCACATGCCAGGGGTCTGCCCCTCCTCTCCTCGGAGGGCCCTGGGCTCCGTGCTCCTGCTGCTGGATTGTCTGGCATCTTCCGTGCCAGGAGTCTGGGCTGTGAAGGAGGCTATTTTTAGCCTCTGTTATCCCCGTAATTATCTTGTCTTTGTTTTGCCCTGGTGCTTCGTACATTTCTGCTGGAAAATGTTAGTCTGTCTCTCTGCACTCAGGAGAAATGGGGAGGAGGGGTACCTGCCCTGGAAGGAGGGTGTCAGGCCTGGTGGTCAGAGAACCTCCTCTGATCACTCTGGTCTGTCCGCTGTGGGAGATGCTGGCTCTACTTAACAAAGGCCAGGAGGGCCTTACAGGAAGTTCTGACACCTCCCAATCAGAGGGGACCGGGGGTCCCAGACGATGAGCCCCTCTCGTGCCCTCATAGCCTCAGAAACCACCTGGTGCGGGAGGTGCACCGGAACCATCTGTGCAATGACTTCTCACCAGTGAGGATTCAGACCTGGTTTGGGGAGCAGGAGCACTGCTCTCCTCTGATCCCTGGATGAAGCAAGGGCTTGTGGTCCTCTCAGACCCCCACATCCGCCGGAGCCCCGTGCTTGGAAAGAAGGAAAGCTGTGTTCCTGCTGCTCCGTGGAGTCTGTGAGGCGACCTCACCTGGGGTTTGCTCCTTTTAGCAAGTGTAGGAAAGCCCGTTGCTCTGCGGGGCTTCCCCAACGAGAACAGATGGGGCGTGGGCGCCCACACTGCAGGCTGGGGCTGGGATTCTAAGTCCTTCCTTGGGCTGGAGGTACCTATGGGAAGGGAACATGGAATGAGGCGTCTCAGCCGGTGGTGGGGGGCAGGTGACACACCCAAGGATCTGGGGCCAGCACCCACCCAGGATTCCAGCTCCTGACCCCCAGACCACAATGCATCCCCTCAGATCTGACTCCTGAAGTTGTCTGGTAACCCTGCTCCTGAGGTACCCCTGGTACCCTCCTTTGGGCCCCCTTGGCAGGTCTTCAAGGCCCTTCACCTGCTCCACCCCATCCCCCCGCCGCCCTGTGCAGACCCCACGCACTGCCTGGCGGCTTCGCTTGGTCACGCCCTCCCCCAGCCCACTGCTCCCACCACAGCTCCAATCCTTCCATCTTCTGCAGGCAGACGTCTGGGCTGCCTCCTCTAGGAAGCCCGCTGTGATGCACGTTCTCATCCAGGTGAGCCCAGCAAATAAGTCACCTCTGACAAGCCACCCACATCACAGCCCTGCTCCGGTCCTGCCGGTCTTCCCACTGCAGGGACAGCAGAGGTCTCCCAGGCTGGCACTCCAGGCCCCCAAGACCAGCTAATCCCTCCTCCCCTCAGGATACCCCTCCCACACACCTGGCCTGGCCACCCCCATGACAGACTCAGTCACGTTGCATGAGCTTGTCCTCTTCCAGCAGTGCCGTTCTGCGGCCAGAGCTGGCCAGTGCGTTTGTGGGAGTGACGGGCAGAGGTGCCCTCAGCCCAGGGCTGGGCCATCCCTCCAAGATTATTTCTCCCTGAGTGCTCATTTTTTAAAGTTGTTGTTCTTTATTTAGTGTTTCTCTGCATTTCCACTCTTCTCCCCTCCCCCACCATCTAGGTGTTGCTATGGGAACCAGGCTGTGGTACCACAGCATCCTTGATGGACAGATTTCAGGGCACCTGTGTGTGTGCCTGTGTGTCTGTGGGTGTGCATGTGTGTGTGTGTGGAGCGTGTGTGTGCGCATGTATGTGTGTGTCTGTAAGTGTATGTATGGTGGGCGGGGCTTCAGAAAGGTCCCTGAGGTTTCCTGATTGGGATCAGGAGGTCCAGAGAGGGGGAGGGGGTTATTAGACACCCCATTCTTGTGATTCTCCAGCATCCCCACCAAGGGCACAGCCCCGTCACTGCCACCCTCCCTTTCCTCATGGTTGCCTCCTCCTGGTTGTCACCATCCTGGCCCCGGTTGACATCAGCCTGGTCATCACTGTCTAGGAAGGCCACGGCAGCAGCTTCGCTCTGTCCCCACTGCCCTCGCTGAGGTCCCTCTCCTTTGGCCTCTGGGGGAGTTGGGCGGCCCTGGCTGAACCAGCTCTTTCCCTTTCATGGCTTTGTGATGGTGCTGGGCCTGTCCCCCCTGCAGGCCATGGTCATGATCAGACTCAGTGCCGGGACGCTGGCCCGGCTCCCCACAGACTCACTGAGGACCAGTCCTTGCTGTTGCCTTGGCTCCCCTCCTCCCGCCTCCGTCTCCCCATCAATGCCACGGCAGCACTGGCGGGGAGGGGAGGGGGCCTTTGTCAAATGGCCAGAGCCCCCCCGGGACACAGGCCACTGGACTCAGGGGAGCTGAGGGGAGAGGGGCTCCCAGCCAGGATGGGGGTGGGGGAAGCGGGGGTCGGTGCCCGCACTGCTGACAGCAGCCCCCGCCTGTCATCTGGCCTCCCGCCCACCTGGGAGCTCCGTGCCTGGAGTCCCGAAGAGCTGCGTGGGTGGGAGAGGAGAGCCGGCTGGGCAGGGCGGGGCTGGGCCTTGCTGAGCGGCTGCCTCAGTCCTCCCTTTACCCCGCCTCCCACCCCGCCCACCCAGCCAGTGGACGGGGTGCTTGGGGATGGAATGCAGGCCGCAGGGGCTAGTGGGGATGCTGAAGAGCCAGCCAGTAGCCGGGGTCTCCTCCCACGGCAGGGCTGTGCCGCCCTGTGACGTGCCATCAGCCATATTCCCCCCACCAGCTCTGCACACCTGACAAGGGGCCGTCCTGATCGCATCTGCCTGGAGGCTGGAATACTCCCTACACTGTGGAATATTTTGGATATACTGGGTTAAATAAAATGTGATTAAAATTAATTCATCTCTTTATTTTTTTGTGTGACTACTAGAAAATTTTAAATCACAGTTTCGGCCCACTCTATTTCTGTTTCTCGGTGCTGTCTGCCTCACCCAGAGTGGGGAGGACAGGACCACCCCTGGGGCTGAGCTTCCTTCGAAAGGTGGGGATGGGTGGAGAGCAGGGCCGTCCAGGGGAGACCTCAGGGCAGTGGGGGGCACCCGGTTTGCTGATCCTGACCGCCCTGGGGGAGGGCTGAGTACTGGGGGGTCCCTGGAGTTCTGGCTTCCCCACCTGTCAACCTGGGGACCCCAGAGGGCTCCAGGCTCTGGGAAAGGCCCTGCCCAGGCTCCAAGGCGGCCAGGATCTCCGCGGGGGTGCCGTTCCAGAGCCCGAGGCCCTGAGCGGTTATTGCCAGTGAGTGACTGAGGACACCTTGGGGCGCCAGGCTGCAGCCAGGTCACCCCCTCTCCTGGCTTCCAGCGCCTGAGGCCAATTCCACACGGTCTGGCAGAGGTGTCCCTCCCAGATCGGACTGGGGTGTGGGGCTGGAGGGGAGTC
This sequence comes from Balaenoptera ricei, assembly GCF_028023285.1. NCBI lineage: Eukaryota > Metazoa > Chordata > Mammalia > Artiodactyla > Balaenopteridae > Balaenoptera > Balaenoptera ricei. The sequence goes on from NC_082655.1 coordinate 1,600,910, forward strand.
TGGCAGCCTGGTGCCACCTCCCCGACCTGCACAGGGGGTGCCCAGCCCTGGCTCTGCCTGCAGGCCCGTCCTGTCACACCTGGCCCTCCCTCTCCGCACCCTCCTGCCTTCTGGACTCTGGCCGGCCTCCCCAGCGGCCCCTCCGCACTCAGGGCTCAGCTGCCCCTGGGGTCAGTCTCCCCGGCCCAGGGGCTCCCAGCCATGGGGAGGGGTTTCTGGCCCCAAATGTACAGGGACTCCGCTCATAGGCACTTCAGCTCCCGGAGCTTGGGTTAAGGATGCAGATTCCAGAGCCTAGCCCGAGGCCAGCTCTACCAGAATCTTTTTGGGGCAGAAGGGCGGCATCTGAATTTCAGGCCCTGGGGGGGCTGCCCTGTCCCTTCCACATGGAGGAAACCACATGACCCCATGCCCAAGGCCTGGGCACCCTGATGGACAGTCTTGGCCAGTCTCTCCCCTGGGGTGGTGTGGCCCTTCTGTTCTTGCCCCAGGGCTTGGCCCAGAAGACCAGGAGGGGCTCAGCCAGGGATGCCTGTAGTCTCAGCCTGGATGGTGACCCCTTGGTCCAAAGAGGCGCCCCTGCACCTGAACAGGAGGGGTCTGGGAGGGGTCTCTGGGCCCAGCCCACAGAGTGGACCCTTGCTCATGACCTCCTCTGTCCCCAGGCCTTGGACACCAGGCCTGATGTGAGGGCTCTGCCACCTGCCCTGTGGGAAGCTTCCTAACCCAGACGCCTGTCCCCAAGATGCCAGCTGCTCAGAGCACCCAGCCTCGGGCTGCCACGTCCCCAGTGCCCGGGCCCCAGCCCCACCCTCTGTCTGCAGGGACCACCTTCCACTGCACCAGAGAGGGTGGACCACCGTCCCAGGTGGCCTCTGCCTTCCATTGACTCAGAGCTACTTACATGTCAGCCGGTTGTAGAAAACCACCATCACACAGATAATCCTGGTCCACGGGACACACGTGACTCTTGCTGCATCTCTTTGTCAGTTCATTTCAGCATTTCTTCCTCCCTGTTTATGTGTGTTCCCTGGATTTTCCTTTGAACTGGTTGAAACATTTTCCTGGGTCCCTCACTGGTGAAGGAAATAACACCTTTGACACATGTGCATTTCATCGATGGCCAGAAAACCAGAGTATGGGCTTCCTTTCACCCACAGAGACCTGGCCCTATTTAACCTCAAGCTTCCCTGGTACCCCAACCTCAGGTGCCTCGGGCCTCCCTGGGGGGATCGCTCCTCTTTTCCTGGAGAGAATAAGTTAGGGTTGTTCCCAGGATGCAAGGCTGGCTCAATATTTGAAAATCAAGCAATGTAATCCACTATGTTAGCAAGCTAAAAAAAGAAAAGTCACACGATCATATCGATTGATACTGAAAAAATAGTTGAGAAAATTCAACAGTCAAGTCATGATAAAAACTCTCAGAAAAACAGGAAGAGAGGGGAATGCTCTCAACTTGATAAAGAGCATCAAAAAACCCCCCAAAACTGACAGCCAACCTCATGCCGCTGGGGTGAAAGGCTGAATGTTTTCCTCCTGTGATCAGGAATAAGGCAGGGATGTCTCTTTCTCCACTCTCATTCAACATAGTAGTGGAAGTTCTAGCCACTGGAATAAAGCAAGAAAAATAAATAAAAGGCATACACATTGAAAGGAAGAAACAAAATTGTTCCTGTTTGCAGATGACATGATTGTCTGTGTACAACATCCCAAGAAATCAACAGAAAAATCTCCTAAAGCTAGTAAGTGAGTTCAGCAAGGTTGCAGGATGCAAGATCAATGCACAAAAATCCACTGTATATTTCTATATATTAGCAACAAACCTCGCCCCCTGCAGCATTCATGTGCCTGGAGAGAGAGTAATGTTCCCCGGCCTTGGAGGTAACCAACCGACGGCTGGTGGAAGGGACTCCTATCGAGGAGGGCGGGGGATTGGCCACGAAAGTCCTCTTCAGGCCTAGGTTTAGGGAAGCTGAGGCAGCTTCTCCCAAAGTGAGCTGGTCCTTTCCAAGGCTGATAGGTGGGGACAATTCCAGCCTCAAAGAGGTGGCCAAGGAAAAGGTGAAGGAATCAAGTGACTGTCCAACCCTGGGAGATGGAGGCTGTGGGAGCCTGCCCCCAGAGGAAATACCCATCACATTCCCTCACACAGCTGTCACCTCACACAGTCACCAAGGTGGTCCTTGAAGGAGAAACAACGCCTGTCATCAGCTCTGACTCAGGCAAGGACTTGTGGGTTATGCGTGTGAAGCAAAAAAAGTCACTGCCCTAATATACTGCTAATGATCATGATGCCCTACCTGTGGCGTCTGGGACGTCCACTTTGCTCGTGCTGTGGCTGAGGTCGAGGGGGGCTGAGGATGTGACCCCAGAGTCCACACCCCTGGTGGGCGCCCAGCCCACAGGAAGTCCTCACACAGGGCACCGTCACTGACCCCGTGCCATAACATCTCTGTGGGGGGGGGGGGGTTCTGGGGGCTCAGAGGTGACTTGAAGGGCTCATGGTCAAATGGGGGGACGGGCCACACTGGCAAACTTAGTGTGGGGAAGGTGCTCCAGCAGCCACTTGGACGCTGTGCCCAGGGAGCAGGTGAGGACAGAGTCAGGTAGTGAAGTGGGAGAAGAGGGGGTTTCTAAGGAATCATCACAAATAATAACATCTACCTCCACAGCTGCCTGCCCAACATCCACACCCATGTCCTTCCTCCCTGAAGCCCTGACTCTGTTTGAGGTGGCCATGTGGCCCTTCACAGAGCCCCTCCCCAGAATCTCTGGCCACGTGGCCATTTCTTGCCAATGAGGAATAAAAAGTCCCTGGGGAGAGCTTATACGAAAGCTCTTGTTTTCATCTGACACAGACCCTTTCACCCTTTTGGCTGCCTGGAGTGGTGATGTGATGGTTGGAGGCAAAACAGCAATACTGGAGGTAAGAGGTATTAAAAAAATTTTTTTTTTTTTTTTTTTTTTAATTTTAAGAAGGTAGAAGGAGGCAGGGTCTTTGTTGGGGCACAGAGCTTCCAAACCAGCCCTGGGCTGCCCACTCCAGACTTCTGATTATATGAGAAGACTATCCACTACCACTGGGTTGGGGTTAGCCCATGCCACACCCTCTGAGCTCATCTCTGACTTCTGCTACAGTGGGCAGCAGCACCTGTACAAGCTCATGGCTTTCCATTCAAGCCTCCCCCTTTCTTCCTCGCTCAAGGCTACCTCCAAAGAGCAGGGCTGGACCTGCAGGCCTGGCCGGGAAGTGCAGAGGAGTCGAGACCTTCAGAGGCCGCCTGCACTCACGCGGGCAGCAGTGGGTGGACAGATGGGCCGCTCTCCTCTGAGTGCCCAGTTGACCGCAGCCCCCAGCTCCCGTCCCCTGTCAGCTTTTTGTCCTTAACTGATGAGGAGCCAGCTCCAGGGCCAGTGGTCCTGCCCGAGCAGACGGCTTGGGGCTGGTCTGCGGCTGGAAGGCAGGTCTGGCTCCCGACCACTGACACTCGTGCAGTGGGTACTGGGGAGGTGGCGGGGTGGGGCTGAGGCTGGCCAGGCTGTCAGGGCGGGCTACTGGGGCCCACATGACACACCTGGGCTCACCTGGAAGTGCTGGAGACCCTGAGGGGTAGGGGAGGTCTTGGTGCAGCTGCTTTAGCAAGGGCAGTCGGGCCATCTGGGGGCTGCCGACGGCCAAGGTCTACTGGGAGAGCAGCTGCCTGAGTGGAGGCCCGGGGCTGAAGGAGGCTGACCCTGGCCCTTCGGACTCGGCCAGGCTGGGATGCCCACATCTTGCGTGGCAGAGGCCGGGGCTGGGGACGAGAAGGCTTGGCCCACCCAAAGGGCACTTAAGGAGCCTGTGCCTGGCTCCGCCTCCTGTGGACACAGGTCGGAGGCTGGGACTCTCCAGCAGGAAGAGGCAGCAGGATGGACGCTCATCCCCAGAGAGAGCAGAGCCCGGAGGCTGGACGTGCCCTGGAGCGCGTGAGCCAGGGAAAGCGCACACACTCACGCACGTGCGATCCCATACCGTCCTGCGCTGCCAGAGCAGCATGGCTTCTTACAGATCGTCCCGTCCAGCCTCCACCTCTCAGAGGGTGCCCGACTGCGAGTTAATCACTTCCAGCGCCTGCCTCCGTGGAGGAAGGAGAGCAGGCTTTGCCAGCAGACACAGCGCCCGCCCCTCGGCTGGAGATGGGCAGCCGGGCAGCGTCCAGTCCCCCACGATGCCTCCTGGGAGCAGGGTCTACGGAGGGGGTGACACACAGGCCGTGGCTGCTCCTGCTCCAGCCTCCAGGGTGCTGGAGGAGGTCTCCCCCGCCCACTCCAGGTCCCCGGGCTCTGGGCAGGCGAGGCCTGGCCCCGGGCGTGCGCTCTGGAGCCTGGACCGAGCGGAACAGCTGGGAGGACGGTGCTTGGTCAGCACAGATAGCAGGAGGCCCAGGGGCTCTTGGGTTCTGGGCCAAGGGCTCCTGGCGTGGCCAGAGCAGGGCCTCCCCACCGCGTCCACTCCCCGTGAGCCAGACTTGCTCCAGAGCCGAGTCCCCGCCTCGGTGTCAGGCCTGGCCACGGCCGGCCATGCACAAACCAGCTCTGCCGCGTCCTTTTGCTCATCCACCGGTCCATCCTCCCACTCATTCGTTCAACAAACACTCGTTGCGCATCACAATGTGCCAAGAAAGTAAGACAAGGAGTCCTTTATTCCAAGCTTCTTCGAACCTCCTGTGCGGCGGACACAGTCTCTGCCACCACGTGGCTGCGCTTGTAGGGGCGGGTGGGACCACCCGAAAGGGAGGATGGCCGGGCTCTGAGAGCATCATCTCCTTCGACTCCGTTTAAATTTATTTATTTTATTTATTTATTATTTTTGGCTGTGTTGGGTCTTCATTGCTGCACATGGGCTTTCTCTAGTTGCGGCGAGCGGGGACTACTCTTCATTGCGGTGCCTGGGCTTCTCATTGCAGTGGCTTCTCTTGTTTCGGAGCACGGGCTGTAGGCACACGGGCTCAGTAGTTGTGGCACGCAGGCTCAGTAGTTGTGGCGCACGGGCTTAGTTGCTCCGTGGCATGTGGGATCTTCCCAGCCCAGGGCTCGAAGCTGTGTCCCCTGCATTGGCAGACGGATTCTTAACCACTGCGCCACCAGGGAAGCCCTTGACTCCGTTTAATTCTCATGTGCCAATGGCAGATGAAGACACGGGCTCAGAGGGAGGGCTTGCCCAGGGCCCTGCAGCCCAAAGGAACAGAGCTGCCCCTCTTCCCAGCTACCCTCTCCCTCCCGGGGTCAGCCCCTCAGACTCTGCTCCCCACCCGCCCCTTCCCAGGCCTCCTTCCTGCCGCCACCCACCTGGGACAGCATCCTGGGCTGGGAGGCACCTGAGAGGTCCTCCTCGGCCTGCCCCAGGGCACAGCTCCCACCCCCCAACGTGGGAGCCGCTGACCTCACCACTGACACCAGCCGCGTGCATCGCGGGCCGCACCCTCCGACTTCTTCACCGGGGAACCCCATTTACTGGGAACAGGCACAGACGCTCGTGCCGTATCCTGAGTTACCCAGCTGGTGAACCATGGGACTGGCCGGGGTGACCCCAGCATCCAGCTTTAGAGCCGAGAACCTGGTGGGGCTCTTTCCAGTGGGCTCTGGGCGGCAGATGAGGCCCATGCAGGGCACCAGGCGGACGGCACCCCTTCTCCACCTCCTGCCTGCTTACTCCTTTGCTTCTCCCCTCCCCAACTTGGCCAGGATCCCCCTTTTTCTACTGGGCTTCTGTCAGCTGGCCTGTGTGGAGACCCTCCGGGACCCTGCAGGTGGAAGAGGGAGGCAAGGATAGGCCGGCGCTGTGGTCCATCCTCAGGGTGGACCCCCTTGGCCGGCGAGCGACTGCAGGTGAGTGGGCTCTGTGGGCCGTAGCTGACCGGCCTCGGTCCCGGGACCAGAAGCTGGCTGTGATGTCAGGCTGGGGCACCTGCAGCAGCTAAACCACTGGTGGCCATCGGTGGCAGCTAGACCAGGAGCCCCGCGAGACAGCAGTCCCTCCCCCGCTGTGCTCAGGGGGCCACCCCAGTGCCTGGCCTGTGCTGGGCACTCATTTGACATTTACCAGGTGAAGGGAGGGAGGGAGACAGGAGTGGAGGGAGGACAGTAAACCCTTCTCCACAACAGGCTTCAATCTGGCCGTGTGGCTCCCCTTCGTAGATCCCACCCGCTCCTCCCCGGTCCTGGGGTTGAGGCCTTGGCCTGGCTCCTGTGAGGCCTCTGGTGCCCGTGCTCGTGTCTGCCTGGAACCCCCGCGCCTGGGCCCTCCAACCTGTGCTTGCCGGCTCCTTCCCATTCCTGCCCAAACGCCACCATCTCAGACACCATTTTCCCATTTACCAAACCCGAGGACAGCGGCTGCATCTCTCCTCGCCCCTTCGCCCCTCCCTCACCCCGACCGCACCTGACAGAGACTCAGGGCCTGTGGTCCTCTCTGATTTCGTATTTCTATCCTATTTCTATCAGAGGTGTTTCTCTGCCCAGGGCTGTCCCTGTGCTTTATAAATAAATGCTCAGTTAATCTTCATCACAACCATCACAAATAGCAGGTGCTATTTTACAGGTGGGGAAACAGAGGCACAGAGGGGCTCAGTAACCTGCCCAAGGCCACACAGCCTGTAGTGGAGGAGCAGATCTGAGCCTGAGCTCGGAGCAGGAGGGGCCCTGTGGGACTGGACCACAGCTGGGACCACCACAGGAGGAGCCAGCCCAGGCCCGGGCTGCTCGGCCGTGAGCACCTTGATGTCTCCCATTCCCCACGTCCCAGGTCCCTCCCCAGCACCAGTTGGAATGTCTCTGCCCAGCCTGGCCTCCCCCTCCCGCCCTGACCTGGGCCCCCTCCTGCCCTTGGGCGTCTGGGAGGAGAGTCAGGAAGAAAGGGGTGGGAAGGAGGGAGGGGTGGGAGGGGGGAAGCTGGCGGGGGGCGGGGGGGGGGCCCTGGGGAGACAGACGCAGGAGCAGCCGGGGCTGGCATGGGCCGGAGCCCGGCTGGAGGAGGCGTGTTAGCAGCGCTGCCCGGAGGTGGGGGAGTCCTGGAGTCTGGTGGGGCCCCTCGACGCCACGTGCTCTCTGCTGGCCTGGGCCACGGGGACGCTCAGAGAGACCTCAGAGTGACTGGCCGAATCGAGCGGAAGGAAGCAAGGCGGCTGGGTGGCACCAGCCTGGCTCGGCCTCTACCTGGCCGCCCTGCTGGCTGGCCTTCTCCATCGGGCCGCCCCTTGGTTGTCCCACGTGACTTTCCTCAAACCAAAGCCCCATTCGCCACTGCTGCTCTGAAACCCCAGAAGGCTCCCTCCTGCCAAAGACAGAACCTAAATCCCAAGCCCTACATTTTAATAGGACACCAACCCACTCCCCCTGCCACGTGGGCCGTGTGACCCCCCCCCACAAGGCACCTCCTTGCACACCCCAACATCCCCCCACCCCAACCCTGGGACTTGCCTCTGCTCCCCTCCCACCTGCCCTGAGACCCGCTGGGTTTTCCCAGCTCCACGCCTTTGTGTGCCATTCCCTCTGCTGCGATTCCTCTTCTTTCCTCAACATCTGGCAAACTCTTATGTATGTTTCAAGCCCCAGCTCAAATGCCCCTTCCTCTGCAAGGCCTGACCTGAACTTCCCAGGCAGAAATGGACTGTTTCCACCGAGCACCTGTCTTTTTGAGCGGCTGTCCGTTTATGACTCTGTCTCCCTACCAGGCTGTGAGCCCCTGGGGGCACAGACTGCCTTGGTCACATCTTTTTCTTCCTTTTCCAAGCTGACGGAAGACAGTACATTCTGGGTGCTCAATTATATGTTGAATAAATGAATGAGTCAGATGGTGACAGCCTGTCATGGGGAGCCGTGGGCTGCAGCGGGACTCAGAAGAGCCTGTGTCGTTCCCATCCTGTCTCCCCAGCGAGATGGGATCCACCTGAGACTTGAGTTCCGTGCAGCCTCCGCCATCCTGCCCAGCCCTGCCCCAGCCCCATGTGAACTGTGGGCAGCAGGGAGCAAAGTCATCACGTAAGATGTGCCAGTCACCAACCACCAGCACAGCGTGTGCCTTGGGCAGAGCCGGCCCCTCGAGGACGGAGCAGATTGGACTCCAGGCCCCCAGCCTCTGTGAGGGTGATCGCGCCCCGCGCTGCTCTCCCCAGTGGTAATCCAGATTTCTACACGCCAGACTCTGGGCTTTCCAGCTCTTGTGGTGACCGGTGCACACTGAGGGGTCAGAGCCGAGTTCCGGGCGACAGGGGGCACGCAGGGGGTGGGCAGCCCTCCTCCAGCACCCGTACACTTCGGTCTGTCTTCGCCCCTCCTCTGGCCCCCAGCCTCCTGGGGCACCGGGGGGATAGAGCCTCTTCTCTGGGAACACTCGGGCCACCCCAGCTTCGCCCTTGCAAGGGTGCCGGTACCTCCTGCCCGGCTCACTCACAAGTGCTTGAACTCCGGCAGCCGCAGGGGGGCTTTTCCCCCACCCTGAAGCCTGCTTGTCCCCTGCTGTCATGTTCACCTCTGGATTCCACCAGTGCAGCGTCCGTAACACCCTCCCCCCACGCCCCCGCCACTGGGCGGGTTGCACCACCTCCCAGGTATTTGCACCCTCCGCCCTCCAGCCACACGCAGCTCCTCTCCTCATGCCATTTCCCCAAGAGTGCCCGGGGTCCTCTGTCCCTCTCCTGCCTCCCCCAGAAGCCTTCCCAGGCTGTGCGGGCTCTGTGTCCGCCCCATGGCAAGGGCCATACCCAGCTTGCTCGGACCTCTGGATCCTTTGTCCCTGGTCCCCAGACCAGAGCACACTGGCAACACCACAGGCACCTGAGCTCTCCTAAGAATCGCCTTTTAAGCCCTGGTCACCCACTAATGTCTGACCCCAACTGCAATGGACCCTGTCACCTCTATCCCAGGGTCCCTGAGCCTCCATTTCCTCACCTCCTCAGGCCCAGCCTCAGGCCTCTGTTTCCCCATCTCCCCTCTCTTCCTCCTCCCAGGACCCCTCCATCCAGGCAGGTTGAGGGCTCGGGGCAGAGCTCTCTGGGGGAAGGGCAGACGTGGCCTTCTCCCTGGCCTTGGAAGGGGGACTGTTCTGAGCAGGGCCTGGGGGCTCGGAGCCCCTCAGGGCTGTGCCGGGCGGCAGGGCCCTGGGTGGAGACTTGGCAGGGGACACTTCCTAACTCTCCTCCAGGAAGGGGTCGTGTTGCTTCTGCCTCAGTGACCCCCTCTGCTCAGCACTAGGGCTGTACCCCTTGGTGTAGAACCCTCTGCGCTGAACCTGCCACTGGGCAACTTGCTTTGCCCTAAAAGGGGCTGCTCCCACCCCCCACCTGCCGTTGTGCTCAGAGCTTCGAAACAGAGGTCCTCAGTGCCCACATATCACCAGGGCCCTCAGCTCAGCCCCTCCCCTCAGCGGCCTCTGTTGCCATGGAAATGGCACCAGACTCCAGGAGCCCCACGGATGGAGGTGCTGATTCAGATCTGGGGCCTCTGAGGACCATGCATCCTCCAGGGTCACATAGCCCCAGCGTGGCCTGGTGGGTCCAGCTCCACCCCGCTGGGATCTGAGGGGTATCAGGGGTCTTTACAGGTCCCTCCGTTACACACCGCCAGGGCCCATTCTGGCACCTCTTCCAGTGCAAATGGTCATGCCGCAAGTCCAAAGGGTTTGCAGGGACCGGGAGACCCCCGGGTGTCCCCCCAGTGCCCCAGAGCCTGGACGGGGCTGTGTCAGGGTCATCTGTCCTCCCCCAAATACCCACAGAGGTCAGAGCGACCCTGCGGGCCCTCGTCTGGGAGCAATGGGCAGGGCTGAAGCCTTCAAAATGTCCCCACGTTGCTGCCACTCCCAGGGAACCTGATGCTGTGGGCCCTCCCTCTATACCGGCTTTCTGGCTGCAGGGAGACTGGCCCACAGATTGAGGCTTCCGGTCAGCTGCCTGCGCCCCCCGCTCTCCCTGAGCCCTGGGGTCCACCTCTCCAAGGTGCTGTTGGCATGGGGGCACTTACGGTAGAAACCCCCGCAAGTGATCGTCTTGTGGGGTTGCCCCCTGGGTTCCTCGGGGACCTTGCTGGTGGCTGCGGGGCCCCGAGAGCCGGGGTCACTCTTCTCGGCTCCCTTCTTCGTCCACCCACCTCCCCAAGCCTCAAGCCACCTGTGGGCCCACCCCAGTCCAGCCCTCTGTCGGCGGGTGGGCGGGGGCCCTGTTTTATCTCAACGGTGTGTGGCTCTGAGGTTTCCTCAGCCCCAGGAATCGGAGAGCCACGCTGCCGGGCAGAGATTCCCTCCAAAGCATCCCAGACGCCAGTTGGGAACCTGCGACCCCCTCTCTGAATGGGCAGAGGGTCCCGGAGGAGTTATCCCTTCAGACTGTTACGAGGAAGGCGACAGGGCACAGACCCTGCTGCGGAGCTGCCCTGTGCCGGGGTGTGGGGCAGGGAGGAGGAGGTGTTGGGGGGCCCAGGCAGGGATGGGCTGCTCCCCAGAGTCCCCGCCCCAGGAGGGAGGAAGCAGCTGGTGTAGCCACGCCCCCAGCTGCCCTCCTGGGTGTGACCGGTGGAGGTGCCAGTCTTGCGGGGAGCATTAGCCGGGTCTGGCCAGGTTCCTGCTCTCCTGGGGGCTGAGAGCCAAGGCTGAGGTCAGGGAGGCAAGGGAGGGACCACACACTCTGGAAGGACCCAGGGAGCCCAAACCCATGGAATGAACGCAGGCGGGCAGCACCCAGTGCTGGCGGTGGGGACATGAGCCCGGCCCTTCCTGCTGGCTGGCGGGAGTGGGCGCGGGGCTCCGGGAAGAGGAGCCTGGGGCGGCAGGGCCTGTCCTCGGGCCGCCACCGTCTCAGGGAACTGTCTGTGTCCGGATCGGGTCCTTCTGGGCCCCAGAGAAGCAAATTCAGGGCCACGCACCTGGAGGACACCTCACCTGTCACTGGGAGCGGTTGGAGGACGGAATTCTTAGGCCGGGTGGCCGCTGGGAAGCAGGAACCGTGGCTTCAGGAGCCCTGGGACAGGACTCGACTCACAGAGGGGTCTCTCGGGAGGTACCCACCCCACCCATGCCAGCGCCCTCCCCCCCCCCCCCCGCCACCCGCCCCCTTCTGGGCTCCCAGCATCCCCAGGCCCCCCACCGCCAGCTGCCCCTTCGGCTGCTTTGCTCAGAGAGTGACATCTGTCTGCCACCACTGGCGACGTTGACCGTGACCTTGGTCTGCCCACTTTAGTTGTCGTCAGTGGGCCCTCCTGACCGCCAAACGACCTTGAGAACCTGCACACACTGCTCCTGGTCGGGGCTGCTGGGTCTTGGGACCAGGTGGCCTGTTTCTGCCCCCACCCTGTGAACTCATAAAAGTCCTCAAAACCTCCCGCCTTGGCCGCCATCAGCCGGGCTTTCTCAGAGAATACCTTCCTCGCTGCTCTGCTGGCCGCCAGCATCAAGCGGAAGTCCCAGCCACGGGGACCCAGGCCACCCTGCAGGGTCCTGAGTGACCTCGGGCCCAGCCTCCTCCTCTCAGATGTCCACAGGGTGGGCAGCACGTTTACCAGCGGCCAGAGGGGCTGGGGTCCTGCCCCCTCCAACCTCTCCCGCCACGCCAGCCCCTCTGCAGCCTGAGCCCCCCATCGAGTCTGGAGACCTGAGCCCTCTCCATCTTCTCAGGGCCCTTAAGGCTGCCAGGCCCTCTGGACCCCAGAGCTGGGCAGAGCCCCGTGCCAGCTCCCCCTCCGGCCCCCCGCCCAGCCCGTCCCCAGGACCTAAGGTAGTGTCTGCTGACTTTTTCTTTCTTTGCTTAAACCTCACGTCATCTTTGGTCTTAAATAAGTATTTTTTTTTTCTCATAAGGGTAATCCATTCTCATTGCAGACAAGTTGGAATTTGAAAAGTGTACAGGAAAAAAAAATTACCCCAATCCCAACACCCAGAGATAACTCTTAATTTTAAATTAGAATCATATGGTTTTTTCACTCCACGTGGGATCCTGAGCAATTTCCCACCTCATTAATCTTCAGAAATATGATTTTTAACCACTGCCTGTTCTTCCTGTATTTTTGAACATGCATGGCTATTTTAAACCAGAGAAGAATCCTTGAGTAGTGAATTTTGTATGCATTTCTCATTCATTCCATTGATTAAATTCCCAGAAGTGGGATTCTCAGCCAACTAGTGTGTGCTCCTGGGGGGGTCTTATCAGAGACTCCCCTCTGGGGGAGGTTGTTGCCTTTTATAACCTTTTAAACAATCTTTACATTTGAATAACATCTTCTGTAAGTGATTTCCTTGCTTGCCTGGAACTCATTTCTGAGTCCAGGGCTGAGTCCTTCTCCAGGCACCTGACCCACGTGTTTGGGGATACTCTTCCCTGCTGGGAACGTAAAGCTTCAAGGAGACAGATTGAAGGCACACCCTAAAGGGGGATAAAGGGAACCCCAGGCTTGGAAGGATGGGGAGGACGGGTGGGGGGGGGGTGCCACACACGGGGCAGCAGGGCAGGAATGTTCCAGGCATTAGCACAGCTTGTGCAAAGTCCCCGTGGCAGTGGGAGTGGCAGGGCTGAGTGCAAGAACGGAAAAGAAGGCCTTTGTGGCCTTTGGGGGAGGGCCCTGGGGGCCAGCAGTGGCCAAGGCGGCAGGATGGGCAGGGTCCATGGGGCTGGGGTGGTTGCTTCGCTTTGACAGCAGAGGGACGCAGGTGGAAGAGGCGGAGGAACATGTCGGGTGGGGGCAGTGAGGCAGTAGGAGCTCGAGGCGCCCATGCTCTCCCCTCTGCCATCTGCTTTACCAGCGGACCTCTGCTCTCTGGCCATATTATCCTCTTTGGGGTTCAGTTACCCTGGGCCACCCTAACATTACCTCCTTGGGTTCACTGTCCCCTTTGCTGACTTTGGTCTTACCTCCTCAGACTCTTGCCCACTGTCACTTCCACCCCAGGCATGGAATGGATGACAAGGGCCTTTCCGTCCTCCATGAAGGCGGTTTGGGGGACCAGTTTGCAGAAGTGGGGGTTCAACCTCCGGAGAAAACTGTCTCCTCTAAATAGGGCAACAGTCCCCCAGCCAAACCAATAGCCGGTGTGCTGGTCACGAGGGTCTTTGTGGGGGCGAGCGCTTCTGTGGGCGTGGCTGCTGAGGGGGCACCGCTAAGAGTCACACAAGAGTGGGGACCGCTGGGTGGGCAACAGGGCCCAGGGAGGAGCGGACGCTGCCACTGAGGGGGAACGGCCAGCTCAGGGGCGGTGGGGAGAGAGGATGAGGGTGGGGCAGGGCCTGGCACCTGGTGGGGCTCGGAGTGTGACCCCGGAAAAGACAGGGCCCTGGAGGGTCTGGACAGGAAGGGGGGCCAGAGGTGTGGGTTCGGAGGGTGGGGCTGGGAGGCGGGGAGAGAGGTGGGAGGGGAGGGAGAGCTGTGAGGCTGGCAGGAGTCCTGAGATGCAGGTTGGGCGCATTGAACTGGGGGTCCCAGGGACCAGGGTGGGTCCCTCCTCCCACCCCCAGCCGCATGAGGATGTCTCTCTTCACACTGGTTCATCTTTGTCTCGCTGACAAGAAAGAGCCTCTCTCCTGGTTTCAGTTTGTGTTTCTTTCCTCACTGGTGAGGGGACTCCCTTTTGGTTTAATTACTGGCCTGTAGGATTTCTTCTGGAAGCCTTCTCTCCATCCCCTTTGCCTGAGTTTGAAATGATGGTGCAAATCCTTACCAACTGACTGATAGGAGCCTTTAATAGATTGATAGTAACCCTTTGTTATAGATGTCACAAATATGTTTTCAGTGTTTAACCAGTAAACACTGAATATAATGCTTGCTTGGGCCCCAAGTTCACGTCGCCAGCTCTACAAGTTCCTTCCCTTTGGTTTCTGCCTTTGCGCCATATTCAGAAAGCCTTTCTCTACCCCAGGATTCAGAGATACACACCCCTCGGTCTCCTCTGTACGTTCACGGTTGCAGCTCGGAAGTTCAGCTATCAGGACGGTCTGCTGTTTACTTGGGTGCGAGGAACAGGGTTGGGATCCAGGTTAACTGGGGCCCCAAATGATTAGCAATTCCTTGGCACCCCCTTCTCCCCTTCATTGGAGGTTCTGAGTTCCCGCCCTGCGCCGTGTCCCCCTTTCCCGGACTGGGTGCTGGTTCGGCACCGCGCCTCCTGATTGAGTCTCAGCATCCGGGGAGGCGTGTGCCCTCCGAGTGCTGTGTTTTCAGAGTTTCCTGGCTACATTCACAGCAGATGCCTCGTGCACCAAGCAGCCGGGCTGCTGCGACGTGGGGGCCCAGCTGGAGCTGGAGCCGGAAGGCCTGGCTCCTCCTCGGTGTCCCCAGCACTGCCTGTCCGCGTCTCTGGGCCCTGCCGACCACTCAGGCAGGTGACTCTGCACAAGCCCCTGAGCGGCAGCCCGCCGCTCGTCAACAAGATCAGGACCAGGTCAGCCGTGGAGAGGAGCCTGGTGTCGGAGTCCATCCTCTGCTGCGTCCAGCAGCACGGCCAGGCGGGCCTCTGAGAGAGGCCCGTGCCACCGAGGAGGCGCACACCCCACCCTCTGCCGCTGAGGGGGGGGTCTTCCGGGGCCTCAGGGTCCACTCCGCCCCTTGGCTACCACCGGCCTCTGTCGTCCCTGAAGCCCCTGACCTCCTGGCACATGCAGGGGAAGGTTCCCCAAGGTAGGAGGGAGTCAGGGCACGAGTGGAGGGCAGGTGGGCACACAACCCCACACGTCGGTGCCCGTCAGCCGGGCGAGGGCCTGGGCGCCACCTGGAGCCAGCTCTACCTGCCCCCGGGGCCCTGGGGGCCCCCGACGACTGGGCGGCACTGGCCCACCTCTGCAGGACGCAGGAGACTCCCCAGCTCGGGCCTCCTGTGACTGCTCTCAGCCTGATGTGAGGGGACGCCGCCCGTGCTCCGGCCCTCCGTCCAGCGTGAAGGCCTGGGCTGCCGCCGGACTTCATTCCTGTTCCAGATTCTCTGGGAGTCTGGGGCTGATGGACAGACAGGACCAATGGGGAGGGATCACAGCAGGGCACGTGTGCTTACAGAGGGGGTCGGGCTCCAAGCATAGCTCGGCTCTGCCTCAGGGGCCGGGAACCTGGCTGACGGCTGACCCATGCACAGGACATCTGGCTCGGGGTGGGGAGAGCCGTCCAGCCGTGGGCACAGCCTGTGCAAAGGCCGTGAGGCTCGAGACAGCAGCACAGAAGGGTGGGGAGCTCTCTCGGGAGATACTGCAGGGCCAGGCCGGTCTCACCAGCCGTATTAAGGGATAGGCCTCTGTCCTACGGGCAGCTGGCTGCTGGGGGTCAGCAGGGGTGGGCACGGCCGGAATCCACTTAGAATGAGTGCCCGGGGGGCTGCTGGAGGAGTAGCATCCTGGGCCTCGCCTTACCCGCTCTGGGAACAAGTTGTGTGTTCTTTGCCTGCCCAGGGGTGACTGCTGTCCCCGCAGATTCCCAGTGGACTTGGCCTCCAGGTCCCTGACCCGGTCCTCGCGGGGCCTGTCTGCCCTGTGCACTCTGGGCTCCGTCCCGCCAGCCTCGGGGGCGGGGGGCCGAGCACTGTGTGCTGCCTGCAGCTCATCAGGAAGAAGGTTCTAGATGCCAGCATCCAGGAGCTCCTGGGGCCCTTGAACCTGGACTTCAAGTCGCCTTTGGAGAAGGCCGGTGCCCAGGCGGGGCTGCCAGGGCTTCCCACGGATGCGGCTCGGAGACCCCGGGGGGCTGTGACCGCACAGACCACCCCCCGTTCCCAAATGCCAAGCCCGGCCCGGAAAGTGCTGGAAAGGCAAGGGGAGGCTTTGCTCATACCTTGGCTGCTCCAGGACACCCAGACCCAACTGGCGGGGCAGGCAAGGGGGCCAGGCCTGCGGACACTCGGGCCTCAGGGGTGCCAGCTCCCCCGCACACTAGGCACTGGCTCCAGGCCTGCCAGACCTGCTCCGGGCCTGGGGGTACGGTAGTGTCTGCCCCCTGGGCCTTACCCTCTCGCATGGAGACACATGGTGATGTCAGCCCCGTTCGAGTCGTGTTGCCCAACACAGAAAGTACAAATTTTCATTAAGAGGAAAATAAAGAAGATTCTAGAAGGTTCCGAGTTCAGTCTGCACACCCACCTGAAGCGTGATTGGGGTGCAGAGGGCCTGGCTCTGCCCGGGGCCCCTGACATGAGCAGCCTGGGAGGGCCGTTGTTGCCAAGCGCTGGGCACAGAGTGGGGGGAGGGCACCGCCTCCAGCCCCGCACCGCCGGCTGCTCTCCCCGCCCCAGGCCTTCCTCTTCCGCTTGTACGGGCTGATCCTCAGAGAGAGCGCCGGCGAGGAGCTGCGAGGAGACACCTGACCGAGCTCCTCGAGCTGTCCCACCGGTCGTGCTGCCATCGGGAGGTGGGTCGGAGGCCTGTGCCACCCCAGCCCCTTGGGCTCCCTCAGTCCCGCGGGGCCCGAGCCCGCCTCCTGCGCACCTTGCTGCTTCACAGCCGATGGCCCTGCCACCCTTCCCACAGGGACTCTGCGACTCTCACAGCACCCCAGCCCTTTGTCAATAAACCCGGGGCCACTGGAGCAGGCGCTGACCTGCAGTGCCGGTGGGGACTGCCCGGGGCGCGTCCTGGCTCCGTCCTGGCCTGGAGGGCCCACCGAGGCGCAGGCCCTTGAGGGCGAGCAGGGCGCCCCTGCCCGTCTGCTTGTCAGACACTGGACGGGCGCGGGCTGGGCCCTTAGGAGGGGCGGGCGGGCTACAGGGCGCTGCCCCCTGGGACAGGATCATGGGGTCCTCTGGCCACAGGGCGTCGCGCTGGCCGTCGGTGTGACGTCAACCTCGCACGTGGAGCAGGTGTGGGCCATGCTGGAGCACCTGGGCCACACCAGGTTCCTGAGGTCTGCCCCCGTGTCCCCGGACAGCCAGGTAGAGAGGGTGGCGTGGGGGCGGGAAGGGCGGGGGCCTGGAGAGCGTCCCAGGCCACTGGTGCCCTCTGAGCCTCGGTTTGCTCACTGGAACCAGCAGGGTTGCTCTGTGCAGGCCACCTCCCTGAGGGGCTGCGGTGAGGGGCTCAGACCTCCTCCGTTCTCGCGGGGGCCGGCAGACGTGAGCCTCGTCCCCAGGACCCCACCCGCGGGCTCCCGAGCCTCTGTCGGGGCTGACGGTCAGGGGCCGGGGGGCCCACCCTGACCTTGGGCTGTGCGTGCGGCCCAGGACTGTGTCCACACGGTGCACCTGACCTGGGGGGCCGCGCTGAGCGGCTCTGCCCCCCTGGGTGCCTCGCCCGGAGAGCAGATGAGCCAGGCCGCTCAGAGGAGGTGGTCTGCCCTGAGGGGCTGTGGTCCAGCAGGGCGGGGGGCGCCGGGGGCCCTTCTCTGAGCCCGAAGCCCCGCTGCCGACCGCGCTCCCCGCCGCAGCAGCTGGACCCCGACATGCACCGGGGCGGGGTCAGCAGCGCCGCCCTGCTCTGCTACGGGCAGATGGCCACACACGCCGGGAAGCAGGTCCCGCCTGGGCGGACAACATCGCCTCCCGGGTGCGGTACCCCTTCTCCTGCAGCACCTACGTGAGCCCCGGCCTGGCCTTGGGCAGCGGGGCAGCGGAGCCGTGTGCGTGTGTGTGCCCCTGTGTGCATTATGTGTGCGTGTGTGTGTGTGCAGAACAAGCCAATGTTTCTACACGTTCAGTCAGCAAGTCGACTTCCTTGCCCGTCAGATGGGCTGTACTGACGGCACCCGGGAAGCAAGGCCTGGTGAGGAGTCAGCTGTGAAGACGGGGGAGCGGGGGCTGAGGGTGGGACATGGTGGGTGGGAGGCTTCCATGTCCATGGCTTTGTGCCCTATCCTCAGCAGAGGCTGACCTCTGACCTGGTCACACATTGCGTCCTGACCCTGGTCCCACTCTGAGCCCTGACCCTGGTCACACCCTGAGCCCTGACCCTGGTCACACTGACCCCTGACCCTGGTCCCACTCTGAGCGATGACCCTGGTCACACTCTAAGCCCTGACCCTGGTCACACTGACCCCTGACCCTGGTCACACTCTGAGCCCTGACCTTTCTCACAGGTTGACCCAGATCCTATTCACAGTGTTGATACTGACCCCAGAATAATCCCTAACTTTTCTCACAGTAAACGTCAGTGAGCCCAAGAGAAGTGAATGAATGAGCTGGGATGGCCCCTCCCGGCCCAAATGAGCTCCGCACTCCCCGCAGCGCCCCCCCCCCCCCCCCCCCCGCCTCACCGCAGCCAGAGTCCACTCCTCCATTGTGGATGGTGTCCGCCCCTGCCCGCTGGGACTCTGCTTCAGCCAGGTCTTCCATTCCTGGGACTGTGGCCGTGCAAATGAGTCCAGAACCTCCTTGGTGTCTCTTCCAGCCGCCTGCGGCCCCGTCTCAAACCCACGGTGAAGTCCCGGATCCCGCAGACCTGCCTGCAGAGCTCGTACACGCTCCCGCCCACGGAGAAGCTGAGGATCAGCTTGGCACCGCTGGAGCTGGCCCCGGACGTCGTGGGGACCGCCCTGTTCCTGGGGGGGGCGGGGGTTCTGGGCGCTGGGCCGCGTGGGTGAGTGAGGGAAGCAGAGGAGAGAGTTCCGGGCCTGCTTGGATTTCATCCCGGCTTCACCATGGATCTTTGGGTTCTGCCTCCTCAAATGGGGCTGTGGTCTCTGCATCGCTCAATAGGGTTTTGTGAGAATCAGAAGGAGTGATGGGGCGAAAGCGCACCCCAAGATGAGTGGCCAGGTCTCCCTCACCCCAGACCATGGGTCTGCCCCGAGTTGTGTCTCCTCCCAAGACCCCGCTGCCCGCCTGGAACACGAGCTCCCCGCCTCCACACACCCCACTCGGGCTTGCCCGCATCCTTGGGCACGCCTCACCTGTCACCAGCCCCTGCCCGGAGTCGGTGCCGGCACAGGCACATCTTTCTTTCTTTCTTTTTTTCTTTTTTTTTTTAATGTTGAAAAGATTTTATTTAGAAGCGTTTACAACTTCAACATTTAGTATCTTTGCTAATTTTTTTTCAAGGGGATCCCTGGTGCACAGAATTAGATGATCATAATCCTTGATTATGATACACTCTTACTGTTGGCCCATGTATATTACACTTGGTTTAGTTATTTGTAAAAACAAAACATGTTACCCAAAACCAAAGCTAGTACCTTGACTGAAACCTACAAGTAACCATAAATTCCCCCATCCTATCCCCTGCCACCCCCAGTACCACGTTTTTTAAAAATTGAGGTGTAGTTGATTTACAATATTGTGTTAGTTTCAGGTGCTCAGCAAAGTGATACAGTTATATATATTTTCTCCGATTCTTTTCCATTATAAGTTATTACAAGATATTGAATACAGTTCCCTGTGCTGTAAGTAAATCCTCATTGCTTATCTATTTTATGTATAGGAGTTTGTATCAGTTAATCCCATACTCGTAATTTATCCCTCCCCCCTCCCTTTTCCCTTTGGTGACCATAAATTTGTTTCCTATGTCTGTGAGTCTGCTTCTGTTTTGTGTATAGATTCATTTGTATTATTTTTTAGATTCCATATATAAGTGATATCATATGATATTTGTCTTTCTCTGTCTGACTTATTTCATTTAGTATGATATTCTCTAGGTCCATCCATGTTGCTGCACACAGCAATATTTCATTCTTTTTAAGGCTGAGTGATATTCCATTGTATATATGTACCACATCTTCTCAAGCCAATCATCTGTTGGTGGGCACTTGGGTTGTGTCCATGTCTTGGCTATTGTAAATAGGGGCACCACTTTCTTTGACGTTCAGATCCGTGAAAACAAAGCCAGCCAGCCAGCCATAAACCCTGCTCTCGCCTTCCCCATCCTAGGAGCCCCGGTCACTGAGAGACAGCAGATGGGGAGGCGGCCAAGCAGGGACCTAGGCTGGGCCCCCGAGAGCAGACTGTGAGCTGGGAGGCCGGTGTAGATGTTAGAAGACAGGTGGGGTCCCAGGAGAAGTGGACCACCTCTGGTCCTGAGGACACTCAACTGGGGCATTGTCCAGCCCCTGAGCTGACCAGTCACTGGCTATGGTTGCCCTCGGTAAAGGGGCATAATACTGAAGGGCAAGTCCGAGCTGTCGGCAGCCAGGAGTGGGTGCCTGGACCCTGGATGGGGCCTGGGCCAGCACGCACGTTCACCCGTGTGTCTAACCGGAGCCAGTCCTGGGGCATCGGAGGTAGGGCCACGGGACGTGACACTGGGCAGGCACTGGTTTTGGTTTTTTAACAGATTTAACAGTTGAGGTATAACTGGCATACCCAAAACTGGACATATTTGAAACGTACAATTTCACACGTTTTGACCTATCACTGTGAAATTATCACCCAAATCAAGATAATGAGCAGATCCATGACCCCAAAAACTTCCTTGTGCCACTGTGGAACCTCTCCTTCTCCCCCTTGCCAGTGAAACCACTACCTGATTGCTGTCGTTATAGATCAGCTTGCATTTTATAGAAGCCTGTACTAATGGAATCACACACATACAGTTACCCTTGTCTGGATTCTTCTTACTCGGCACAACGAATTTGAGGTTCGTCCACATTGTACGTGCATCAGTAGTTCACTCCTTCTATTGCTGAGCAGTATTTGATTTTATGGATTTACCACCATTTGCTGATCCACTCGCTGGATGAGGGGCGTTGGTTTTGCTCCCAGTTTGGGACTATTACACACAAAGCTGCCGTGAGATTCGTGTAAGGTCTCTGTATAGACATATGTTTTCACCTTTGTTGGGTGAGTCCCTAGGGGTGAAATGGCTGGGTCATTTCAACCAGTTGCCAAGTGTCCTCCCACCCCTCGGGGGCGAGACTTCCAGCAGCTCCAAGTCCTCATCAAGACGCGGTACGGTGGGTCTTTTAAATTTGAGCCGTTCTAATGGGCTTGTAGTGGTGTCTCGTTGTGGTTTAAATTTTCATTTCTCTACTAAGATGGGGAACATCTTTCCATGTGCTTTTTTTTTTTTTTTTTTTTAAATTTATCTATTTATATTTATTTTTGGCTGTGTTGGGTCTTTGTTTCTACACGAGGGCTTTTCTCTAGTTGCGGCAAACGGGGGCCACTCTTCATCGCGGTGCGCGGGCCTCTCACTCTCGCGGCCTCTCTTGTTGCGGAGCACAGGCTCCAGACGCGCAGGCTCAGCAGTTGTGGCTCACGGGCCTAGTTGCTCTGCGGCATGTGGGATCTTCCCAGACCAGGGCTCGAACCCGTGTCCCCTGCATTGGCAAGCAGAGTCTCAACCACTGCGCCACCAGGGAAGGCCCCCATGTGCTTTTTATATCCTTATATCTTCTTTGGTGAGGTGTATGTTCAAATTTTATGCCTAAGTTTTAAGTCGCTTTATTTGTTTGGCTATAGTCTCTATGTGAGCCCTAATCAGTTACGTGATGTGAAAGCATTTCCTCCCAGTTAGTGGCTTGTCTTTTTATTCTCTTATTGTCTCCTCTGAAGAGCAGAAGTTCTTAATTTTGAGGAAATTCAATTCATCTATTTTGGTTTTTGGTATCCTACAGTTGACCCTCTGCATCCACGGGTTCCCCATCTGCAGATTCAACCAAACTCAGATAGAAAATATTTGGCAAAAACAATTCCATAAAGTTCTAATAAGCAAAACTTGAATTTGCCAGGCTGCCAACTATTTATATAGCATTTACATAGTATTAGGTATTATAAGTAACCTAGAGACGATGTAAAGTATATGAGAGGCTGTTCATAAGTTGTATGCAAATACTGCACCATTTTATATACTAAGGGACTTGAGCATCTGTGGATTTTGGCATCTGCGGGGGTCCTCGAACCAATCTCCCACGGATACCAAGGGATGAATGTATCTAGGAAATCTTTGCTGAACCCAAGACAAGAGAGATTTTCTCTATATTTTCTAAATTACGTTTTCTTCTACAAGTTTTGTAGTTTTAGGTTTAACACTTAGGTCCGTGATCTGTTTTGAATTAGTTTTTATATGGTATATGGTACGGGTTGAGGATGGATTTTTTGCACATGGATACCTAGTTGTTCCAGAAGCACACTTCTCTATTGAATTAACTCTGCACCTGTGTCAAAAGTCAATTGACCACATGTCTGTTTCTGTTTCCGACCTCTTTATTCCGTTCCACTGATCTAGAACTGTCTTTATGCCAACACCACATTGTCTGCTTGTGGCAGCTTTATAATAAGTCTTGGAAGTTGAGTGGTATGAATCCTTCAACTTTGTTCATCTTTTTAAAAGTTCCTTCTGCTATTGTAGGTTCCTTGCATTTCCATATGAATGAGAGAATCAGCAGATTGGCCGCTACTGAACAGCATGCTGGAATTCTGTTTCATCTCTAGATCAATTTGGGGATAACTGACATCTCAACATTGTTTTACCTTGTGCTCTGTGACCTCACTCCACCTCTCCAGTTACTCAGGCTTCTTTAATTCCTCCAGACCATGCTTCTCATTCCTCGCATATCTTTTGTCAGATCTTTCCAATGTATTTCACGTTTTTTGGATTTTGCTGATGATATTTAAAATTTTTAATTTCCATAAAAATTTTAAAAAGAAGAAATATTTTAATTTCCAGTTGTGCTCTGTTGGTATATACAAATGCAATTGATTTTTGTATATTGATCTTGTACCGTCCTGCAACCTTGTTCAACTCACTTATTAGCTTTTTGGATTTCCTGTAGATTCCATAGGATTTGATGCATGACTTCTGTGAATAAAGGCAGTTTTATTTAATAAAGTCTTCCTCTCCAATCTCGATGCCTTTTCTATCTCATTCTTAACTTCCTGCACACGCTAGAACTTCGAGGACAGTGCTGGCCAGCAGTGGTGACAGCAGACGTCTCATCTTGCTCCTGATCTGATGGCAAATGCACCTGTCTTTCCATTCAAGCATGCTGCTAGTTGTGCTTTGTTGTGGGTTTTTAGAAGCTCCTTGTCAGGTTGAAAAACTTCCCTTCTGTTCTTAATTTGCTGAGAGTGTTTATGAGGGTGGAGGTTGGACTTTGTCAAATGCTTTTGCTGTATCTACTGTGATGATCAATTTTGATATGTTGTATTTTCCTTTTCACTTAGTTCAAAACACTTTCTAAATTCAGTTTAGATTTTTAAAAATTTGTTCTATGACTAATTTAGAAGTACCTTAATTAGGTTCTAGTTTAATTCCTTTTTTTGTCAAAGAAAACACTTTATACAAGTGTGAATCTTTTAAAATATATTGGCCCAGACTACAGCCTGTGTCGGTAAACATGCCGGGCAAGCTGACAAAGGCTGTGCAATCCGTTCTCCCTGGGGCGTGCCCACAAATGCCCGTCAGGTGAAGGCGAGGGGTGGTGCTGTTTAAATCTTCTGTGTACTCACCAATTTTGTCTCTTCTATCAGTGACTGAAAGGAGTGTGGAAATCCCAGTACAACTGTAGATTGTCTCTTTCCTGTAGCTGCATCAGGTTTGCTCCGTTTACTTTGAAGCTCTGTTCCACAAACACTTAGGACACCTGTCCTCTTGGAGTAGGGACCCCAGAACCATTGTGGAACGACCATCCTTACTGCGGGTCTGTTCTTCGCGCTGGAGTCGACTTTGTCTAGTGTTAATGTAGCTTCTGATGGTGTCAGCATCACAGGCCTTTTTCCTTTTAACCTGTCTGTGTCTTAGAGTGGGTTTTTTTCATGAGAAGCATAGAGTTGGGTCTTTGCTCTTCGGATGAACTGCCCGTAGGGGGAGGGGACAGAGGGTCCTCCTGCGATCAGGAGGTGCTGGAGAGGAGGTGGCCCTCCCCTGAGGAGCACTGCCTCCCGGGGACAGAGCTGTGAGCCCCACAGCACCCTGGCAGCATGGACTCAGCGGGAGAGGCTAAGGGCTTTGGAGAGTGAAAGCCAGGCAGGTCATTCCCAACTCAGCAAGGAGGGAGAGGCCAGGCTTGGGAATGGGGCCTGTCTTAGCCAGCTTGGGTTGCCGTAATGAACCACCACAGATATTGCCGCTGAGATCCAGGCATCGGCAGGGCTGGTTCCCCTGAGGCCTCTCTCTTTGGCGTGTAGACAGCCATCTTCTCCCTGTGTCCTCACGTGGTCATCTCTCTGTGCGTGTCTGTGTCCTGATCTCCTCTTCTTATAAGGACACTAGTCATACTGGATTAGGGCCGCTCTCATGACCTCGCTTTAACTTAATCACCTATTTAAAGACCTTTTCTCCAAATACATTCATATCCTGAAGTACCGGGGGTTAGGACTTCAACACATGGATCTTGGCGACACAGTTCTGCCCATCACGGGGACGCAGGGACTCTCTAAAGGGGTCGTGAGACCAGGGCCCGTGGCTGTTGGGGACTGATGAGTGAAGGGCCAGCACTCTTTCCTTGGGCGCCCGTCCCCTGGACCTTGAGAGAGGCCGTCCTAACCCCACGCCCGTCCTGCCCTCAGGATCCTGTTTGACTCTGGAATGTGGCCCTGGGACCCTTGGCGATCTGGTCCCCGACTTCCACCGCCTTCTGGCCCGAGGTCTTCTCCCTGCCCCCCCAGTGCCCAGCGGGCAGTGCCCGGCCCTTTCCAGAGCGGTCCTCCTGCCTGACCTGGACTCTACCACTTCCAGGTCGGAGTCTTCCCTCCTGCCCCAGGCCCAGGTGGGGGGGCCCTCGAGCAGTGCCCCACGGCCCCCGGGCTCCCCGTGGCTGGTCTGGGAATGGCATCTACAGCTGCTCCGAAAGCTCCTGGCCCGAGGTCATCCCTCAGTGAACGCGAATCCAATGAACGAGTGAAGACGGTGCCCGGGACGCGGTTCAGGTCTGCACTGGGCACCACAGGCCCTTTTGGGGAGAAGCACAGACGTGCCCCGGACAGCTGTGGGGAATGGACCGTGTCAAGGCGCCGGCATCCCCAGAGACTTCCACATCCAGCCAGGGCAGGGAGGGAGCTCGGTGGGAAGGGCCTGCTGTCCCCGGCCTGGAGGAGGTCCACACTGAGGGGCAGGGGGCGCTGGAAGGCGCTGAGCCGGGAGCCCGTCTGGGCGGAAGGTGCTGCTTGAGGGGAGGTGAGGGCGGACTGTGGGAGGACGGCTGGAAGGGCAGGCCGGGGCCAGGCTGGAAGCTGAGGATGCCCGCCTGGGGGGTCTGGACCTGCGTCTGCCGAGGATGTGGGCCCGCGCGGGCGCTGGGCAGGAGAGAATCCCCCCACAGCCCTTCCCTGGTGGAGGCCAGAGCGCTCCTCCTAACAGCGCTCGCCCTTGGGTGCTCGGCCGGCCCCACTGCGGCATCCAAGCTCCGTGTGAAGGTGGTGCCGAGCAGCAGGGGCGGCAGGGCGGGGGCACCAGTGCGTCTGGCCGGGCTGCAGAAGCCGAGGGCGGCAGGTGTGGGCCTGGCGAGGGAGCTGTGGGGAGGCGCCTGCAGCATCAGTGCACCTGGGCCCCGCGGAGGAGCAGGCCGGCCCCGCATCTGAGGAATTCCTGCTTGTCAGGGTTGGATGGAGGAGAGCAGCCCAGCGGGGACCCTGCCTGAGAGAGGAGGGAGCGGGACAGCGTGGAGCATCAGGAGCCAGGAATGGACGCATCTTCAGACAGACGGGGGGCGGGCTGTGTGGAGCGCCCCCGAGGCTGGGGATGAGGAAGGCGAAAGGGCTGAGGTCTTCCGAGGTCACTTTGGGGTCAGCAGGTGGGGACAGAAGTTTCCCACCTCCGCGGTGCACAGACCAGGTGTTCGGAAGATGCCTCCCACCAAAATACAGCCAGATCTTGGATAAAGTACAATAACCGTACTTTTTAATGTATTGCTGCCTCTCAAAAACACTGGTGTGGGCAAGTGGAGAGCAATCTGACCCCTGGAGCAAACTAAGAATACACATATCTGATAACCCAGGGATTCCACTTCTGAGTTTACAAAACAAAGCAATCCCTGTACAAGTCCCAAAGGGGCTCGTTGTGAGGATGTGCGCCAGAGTAGTGCTGGTGATGGTGAAGCGTTTGAGAAGTGGACGGACGGAACACAGGGAAAGCTTGCCATGTAGATCCCCGCCCGAGACAGTAAGAAATAATGCCGAGAACCAGCTCCGGTCTGGGCAAGAGGGACTCCGCACATTCCACACTGCTGTCCGGCGAATGAAGCTAAAATTCCTGGACCACGTGCATGCAGCAGCTCTCTGAGGGCTTTGAAAAGTAAATACCAGCATGTGGATTGTGGAACTCAAAGTACCACTGAACTGGTGATAAATGTCCTGTTTTATCCTCTGGTATTTCCAGACCTGGATGCGTTCACCAGGTGTAGACAGAAAGAGCTTCAAGAGAAACCCTCGAGTTCTGGTCCAAAGAGCTGGAAATTGGGTTCCCACGTGGCAGAGGAAGAGGCAGGGACGCCTTAGGCTTTTGTTTGTTTTCTGTTCTCTGCCCCAGGCCCCAGCAAATCTGCAGTGAGGCAGTGGTTGTGACGTAGCCTCCGGCAGTACAGGCACCTAAAACCGAGTGTGGGGAGAGAGCGCCCATTGCTTTTTTGTTTTGTTCTTTCTGTTGTCTTGGCACTTGGCATGGGAGAAAGAACCACTTGCAGAAGGTGTACAGCAGGGCGGGAAGCTGAAAGCCCAACTTTCTAACCAGAAGGCCAGGATGGGGGTAGGGGGGTCCCCTAAGAGCCAGAAAGTATAGGGAAATCACACAGAGGGGGGAGTTCTGGGGAGCAACCACACGAAGTTGCATGTGCACCCTTGGGCTCCCCCGATCTCACTATGTTTGCGTCCGACCCAAAACAGCATACCATAGCCTTTCAGAATTGATCTAAAGGGTAGACCACTGCTCAGGTCCCAAACTTGCCAGTGGGCGATGCATACATAAGACACATCTGAATAGCTCTGGAAACCTCTCTGACCTGAAAGTGGGACCACAGCTCACAGAAAGTGGGACCGGCAGCTGATTGCCTACAAAAACAAACCCCCAAATCAACATTCTTCATGGAATCTGAACGAGACCCAGAGTCTCACAACCAAATATTCACAATGTCCAGGGTGCAGTCCAAAACTACTAGGCATATGAAGAACCAAGAAAATCTCAATTGCAAGAGAAAAGGCATTCAACAGTACCAACTAAGAGATGAAACAGACGTTGAAATTGTCAAAGACTTTAAAGCAAGTGTTGTAACCATGATCTAAGAAGCAGTGCCATGAACAGAAACCTAAAACAGAGAAATGGAAGACAGACAAGAGTAAAATGCCAAGACTGTGGTACTGGCGAAAGAATACACAAATGGGTCAATAGAACAGAACAGAGGGCCCAGAAATAGACCCACCCAATTACAGTCAGCTGATATTTGATAAAGGGGAAAAGTCAGTTCAACAGAAAAATGATAGTCTTTTCAATAAATTGTGCTGGAACAATTGGACATCCGTAGCAAAAAAAAGAAAGAAAAGAATCCAGACACAGCCATTCACAAAAATGAACTCAAGCGGATCTTGGAGCTAAATGTAAAATACAAAACTGTAAAACTTCTAGAAGTTAACATAGAGAAAATCTGGATGACCTTGGATGTGACAATGAGTTTTTAGAAAGAACACGAGAAGCACAATCCACGAAAGAAAAAAATGATGTTAGAGTTGTTTTTAAAATTAAAAAATCCTGCTCTGCAGAAGATACTGCTGGAAGATTGAAGAGACCAGCCAGGGACTGGGAGAAAATACTGGCAAAACATATATCTGATGAAGAATGATTGTCCAAAATATACGAGGAACTCAAACTCAACAATGAGAAAACTGACGCTTCCGGGCCCCACTTGTGTGAAGGTTATGAGGGTCTCCCTCTAGACCTCACCCCAGTCCCACCTGGCTGCGAGAGTTATACGTTGTCAAAACTCATCAAATCCTTAAAATGGGTGAAGCTTCTTATATATACATTGTACCCCAACAAAGTTGAATAAAAAAATGTAAAATTCAAGGATATACATCAATATTAGTTATTATGCACAGAGAATGCCGTTATGTATAGCTTCATGTAATCTGTGATACACGTTTGGCAGGATTTTTTATTAAAAGAAACTATGTCAAGAAAAAAAAGAAAAAGAAATAACAGATCAGATGCACACATAGCAACCCAGATGGATCTTTAAGAAAAAAAGTGCTTAGTGGAAAAAAAGTAAAAAACAGAATGAGATATATAATTTAAATAAACTTAAAATATATACCCTTGGTCATTGTACTGTGGTTATAGAAGATGCTCACATTAGACGAATCTTGCAAAGGGTGTAAGGAACCTCTCTATACTACCTCTGCAACTCTTCTTTTTTTTTTTTAAAGAAGAATATTTTTCAATATTAATTAATTAATTAATTTGGCTGCGTTGGGTCTTTGTTGCTGCGTGCGGGCTTTCTCTAGTTGTGGCAAGCGGGGGCTACTCTTCGTTGTGGTGCGTGGGCTTCTCATCGTGGTGGCTTCTCTTGTTGCAGAGCACGGGCTCTAGGCACGTGGGCTTTAGTAGTTGCGGCGCTTGGGCTCAGTAGTTGTGGTGCACGGGTTTAGTTGTTCCACAGCATGTGGGATCTTCCTGGACCAGGGCTCGAACCTGTGTCCCCTGCATTGGCAGGCAGATTCTAAACCACTGCACCACCAGGGAAGTCCTATCTCTGCAACTCTTCTGTAAGCTAAGATTATTTCAGAATAAAAAACTTTCAGAAAACACTTTCTTTTTCCCCAAGAGCACTTACAAACCAAAAAAGGCACATTAACTAAATTAGAATAGTTGCTTATAGGTTGGTG
Source organism: Balaenoptera ricei (assembly GCF_028023285.1). NCBI lineage: Eukaryota > Metazoa > Chordata > Mammalia > Artiodactyla > Balaenopteridae > Balaenoptera > Balaenoptera ricei. The sequence continues at coordinate 1,629,579 of NC_082655.1, forward strand.
GGAGGATTACGGGGATAAAAGAGAATAAATAAACACGTAAATAAGCCAGAATGGGACACGCGTGGGCTAATGGTGAAAGCGTGCCAGACTTCAATCCTCTACTTGTGGAAAGAAGAGAGAGCATTTACCATCAACAGACTGAGGGACTTAGAAAAATGTACTCCAGGAAGAAGGAAGGAGGCATGAAATGTATCAGTAAGATGACGTGCTGTGATACGGCGATTTATAGTAAGAAACATGTATTTGGTCTTCCTCCTTTTCCTGGCACAGAGCTCCCCAAACCCTTGGAAATTACTAAGTGATGACAGCTTAAAGGAGTCTTTCGTATGCTAAGGAGGTGACTTTTGGACCACCAGAGGATGGGGCTGGTTGCCAGGAGAACTAACCTTGGTATTAGAGGGCTGGAACTTTCAATCCCACCCCCACCTGGGGAAGGGAGAGGGGCTGGAGGTTGAATCTTCTGCCAAAGGCCAGAGAGTTAATCAGTCATGTCTCTGTAATGAAGCCTCCACACAAACCCAAAAGGATGGGATTTGGAGAGCTTCCGCGTTGGTGAACACGTGGAGATTTGAGAAGAGCAGGGTGCTGAGAGAGAACATGAAAGCTCCAGGCCCTTTTCCCATGCTTTTCCTATGCATCTTCCATCTGGCTGTTCCTGAGCCTTACCCTTTTATCACAAACCAGTGATCCAGCAAGTAAAATGTTTCTCTGAGTCCTGAGAGCTGCTCTAGCACATTAATCAAACCCAAGGCGGGGGCCGTGGGAACCCTCAGTCTGTAGCCAGTGGTCAGAAGCACAGGTGATGACCTGGACTTGAGACTGGCGTCTGCAGTGTGAGTTGAGGGGGCAGCCTTTGGGCCTGGGCCCTTAACCTGTGGGATCTGATGCTATCCCAGCTAGATGGTCAGAACTGAGTTGAATCAGGACACCCAGCTGGTGTCTGGAGCACAGCTTGGTGGTGGTGTGGGGAAACACACCCACAAATCGGAATTGGGTACAGAACCCGGTTAAATGGTGAGCAAAGAAACTGTTACACACATAAGTAGGTATAACCAAATGTTGTCTATTTTTTTAAAAAGATGATAATAGTGTCTAACTGATGGCAGTAAAAAAAAAAAAAAAATACAGGACGAAAATTGTAGAAAATGTTACCATGTAAGCCCCAAGAAAATTATTTAAATGTTCTGAGGTCCTTGTATTGTATGAAAGGGGGTAATATATTGATAAATTTTAGTCCTTGTTAAGTTATATAACTGGTTAAATTTCAAAGGTAAGCTGAAAGGGAATAGAAAGAATCTGTATAGTTTACCGACCAATAAAAAAGTGGATTCAAAATAAATATTCTAAAAATGTAATCACTTCAAAAAAATCAAGAAAGAGGATTTTTTTTAAAAAAAGGTAGAGTGAAAGCAGGGCCAGTATAGAGCACTAAAGAAGATGGGAAACAAGCCCAAAGAGGTCCGTGATTATAAAAAAATAAGTGAAACACAAAGCCCAGAGTTTGTGCTTTATAACTGAAAAACAAGAACAAAAGAAAAGAGCAAGAGAAGGCACAATTCAAACAACTAGGGATGACAAAGGGGACCCAACTACAGACACGTCAGAAATCAAAAAGGTAATGAGAATATTATGAGCAATTTAATTCCAATACGTTGAAAACTTAGTTGAATTTCTAAAAATACCTAACTTACTAAAAGTGACTCAGGAAGAACCAGAAAGCCTGAATAGTTCTATAATTAAAGGCTGATGAGCAGGACTAGTTAAGGGAGATGATGGGGAAGAGTTGAGAGAGAGAGAGAGAAAGAGAGAGGGAGAGAGAGAGAGGGAGAGAGAGAGAGAGAGGGACAGAGGGGGAGAGAGAGAGAGAGAGAGAGAGAGAAAGAGAGGGAGAGAGAGAGAGAGGGACAGAGGGACGGAGAGAGGGAGAGAGGGAGAGAGAGAGGGCGAGAGAGAGAGAGAAAGAGAGGGAGAGAGAGAGAGAGGGAGAGAGAGAGAGAGGGACAGAGGGAGAGAGAGAGAGAGAGAAAGAGAGGGAGAGAGAGAGAGGGACAGAGGGACGGAGAGAGGGAGAGAGGGAGAGAGGGAGAGAGAGAGGGCGAGAGAGAGAGAGAGAAAGAGAGGGAGAGAGAGAGAGAGGTAGAGAGAGAGAGAGGGAGAGAGAGAGAGAGGGAGAGAGAGAGAGAGGGAGAGAGAGAGAGAAAGAGAGGGAGAGAGAGAGAGAGAGGGAGAGAGGGGCAAGAGAGGCAAATCCCTGGTGTAAAGGACAGAACAGCGGTGTGGAGGGAGTCAGGGCAGGGGGAGGGGTGCGGGGCGGGTAGGTGGAGAGAAGAGAAGCTGATGTCGCCCTCCGGCCTGAGACCCGCGTCAGGGCCAGGCTTGGGTGCAGGCGAGATGCCCGTTCAGTTGTGCCCAGGTGGCCAGCACGGTGTTGCTGCTCCGCTACCTGAGGGCCGGTCTTCTGTGAAGGCGGATGATAGGAGCAACTCCTGCCCCGCAGCGGGACGGATGCCTGCTGCCACCACCCCTCGGTCCCAACAGGCGGTCCTGTGATGGCTCTGGTCCTCGCTGAGGTCCACCCGCTCCGGGAGCCTCTGCCGGGAGCCCTGTGCCCACCGTCACCGCCCCTGCAGGCCTGGCGCACAGCAGGCACCGCATCGATGGGCCACTGAGACCAGCGGAGCAATTTGCCTGGACTGAGGCTGCCTTGGCTTCGAACGTCCGGAACAGCCCGTGCCCTTGGCATATGCTCCCACTCCCCAGCCTGGACGCCGGCCTCCGCCCGGCCTGCCTCACTCTGCTGTCCCCCTCCTCCGGCACACGCCTGGAGGCAAGTAAAGGTGGTCTGTGGACCCTCCCCAGCAGGCTCCAGCGGGCCTTCTCCCCCAGGTCCTCTCAGGCCCCCACGTGCCTGCTGGGGTTTGGGTTGGCCCCTGTCCTAAGGGGGACCAGACCCCCAGGCCACAGCCTGATGCAAGACGCGGGACTCTGGAGAGACTCAGGACCAAGGAGGGGCAAGGACGGGAAACGCCAGCAAGACTGCGCCAGGAGAGCATCTGGCAGCCGAGGTTGGAGACCACTGGGGGCTGGCGAGGGCCGGGGTGGGGACCGGGGCTCAGGGTTTCTAGGGCGGGCCGAGCAGCAGTCCTGGCCCCAGCGTGTGACCCTGGCCACACCTCCCTCTTAGCCGCTAGGTGGTGACCTGGGATGGGCCCCAGAAGGCTCCTCATTCCCCAGGGCCGGGGTCCAAGAGTGGACCCTCTGTCCTCCCAAGTGCTTGCACCCATCAGCGGGCCCCAAGTCTGTGTTCAGGCGGCCCACCTGGGTGCCCAGCTCCCGCCCCACCCCACTGTGGGCTCAGCCTGTGCTGTCCTCCAGGAAGCCTTGGTGGCTCACGTCCCTGTCCTGGCGGCCCCCGCCGGCTCTCAGGGTCCCATCACCAGCCGGCCCCCCCTTCCTCTCCTCCGAAGAATCGGCACCCCAGCACCTCTCTGTCCCTCCTCTTTCCTGTCTTGGACCCCTGCCCCGCCTCCTCCAGCCCAAAGGCTGCCTTTAGGAGGGACTGGGGTGGGGTCTGTCAGCTGCTTCCCCTCTACGGGTTGGGGGACCCTTAGCCTGGAAAGGATCTAGAAGGACACAGGAGGTGAGGCGTGGGGCTGACAGACGAGGACAACCGCGAGGGGACAGGGCCCCTGAGGTCACGGGCAGCTGAGACTTCCAGGCCACTCGCACCCACCATCTGCCACCCAAGGAACTCCCAGTGAGGGAGGGAGGAGGGAGCTGTTGGGGGCGCCGTCTTCTGCCTCAGGCCAGCTCCCCTTCGGGGCGGGGTCCATATGGTTTCCGAGAGCCATCTGAGCAACAGTCCTCCGCCTTCCTGGGGCGGCTGGGCCCCCCTCCCCTGCGGCGGCCGTCCCCATCCCCAGTCGGGGTCCCTGCTGGCTGGGAGGCCAGGCTCGGGCTGTGGGTGTGGGGAGGGGGCAGGACAGGGGCCCTCCTGTCCCCTGAGCCGGGGGGAGGGGTCTGAACTCGATGGTGCTAAGATTCCACAGTGTAAATGCAGGTTTCCAGGCCAGTCAATCGTAGGTTCTGTGTTTTAAATTCCGGGACCCAGTGCTTTCATCAAGCAGCTGTGCCCAGCCCTGGCAGGCTCTGGGCGTCCAGCCTGAGCCCGACTTCCAGGACCCTTGGGCCGCACCCCGCCCCAGGCCCGACCGCCCTCTGGGAGAGCACCGGGGCTGGCATGCCTGGGAGGAAGTTTCTGGAGCTGCACAGCTGGGAGCTGACGTGAGCAGTGCCAGCTGGGGACCCGCTTCCGACTGTGCCGAGGCCTTATTTGGAGGCGCTTCCGCTCCGAGTGGGGCAGCGACTGGCACAGTCAAGAGTGTTCAGAGACACCCCTCCTCTCCTGGTTATTTTTAGGGCCTGACAAAATAACTCGGGGAGCCTGCCGCTCCCGTGCCCGGAGAAGCATGGAGTCAGACTGCGGGCCCCGGAAGGGGTCCCAGCCACTCAGGCCTGCTCTCCACACCCGCGCTGCGGGGGAGACCGAGGCCCAGAGGGGAGGGCTTGCCCGAGGTCAAGGCCTGCTGCCCCCGCCAGCCCCGCAGCCAGCGGGCAGGGTCCACCATGGGCTCGCCCTGCGCGGGGGTCTCACCGCCTTGGGGCCCCTCTGTGGGCCTCTCTGAGCAGACCCGGCCAGGGGCACGGACGCCCCAGTGGGCAGGGGTGCAGCAAGCGGGGACGTATCGGAGGAGGTCCTGCAGGGGCCAGAATCACCCCCACCATCTCCTGTGGGTCTGCAGGGAGGGGGCCGCGGAACCCCCACTCTGCAGGGCGTGAGAGACCTCCCCGGCCGCAGACGGCAGGTGGCAGAGCTGAATGTAGGCGGGGGGCCTGTGAGCCCTCCCTTCCCTGACTGGTGCACTCTGAGGTCTGCGGGCAGCTCCAGGCAGGGCCTTGATGCCCTCCCCAGGGCCTGGGAGTGACAGGATAATGCCTTGAGGCAGGACACTTGTTGGGGCCTGGGGTGGATGGCAGGCAGCTCAGGCCCCCCAATTTTACGTTTATCAGAAAGGGCGGCCTGGTCACCTCCCAGGGCAGCAGGATGGCCGAGATGTGGCGCTTTCTGGGCTTCTTAAGTAGGACCCCAGCTGCCTTGTCACCTCAGGGTGTCACACAGCGAAGGTACAGGGAGGTGGCAGCTCTCCCGGTCCTACGTTCTCCGACACAGGGCCTGGTTTCAGGCGGTCACAGTGAGCTGGGGGCGGATGGAGCAGGGCTGGGAAGGACACTCCCAGCTAGTGGAAGATTCTGGAACAAGTCCTGGAGCGTGAAGCACACGGTGGATTTGCTGTGGGAAGCCTTGGGGGGTTCTGTCTTTCCTCTTGAAGGAGACCTAGAGGAGCCAGCAGAGGCTGCGGGGTGCCCTACTGGTGGTCACGGAGCAGCCCAGACGGCACTGAGGGAGTGGTTGCCAGGCTGGGGGGAGAGTGAGAACTGAGTGCATGTCATCTAATGGGGACAGGAAGCTTTCCCACTGCGGCATGAATTTAGACCACAGGAAGGACTTCCCGACAGAGAGTGTGTTTGCGACCGGGTTGGGGCCAGGAAGTAGGGTGGGAGAGGCGGTTGACCAGGCTTGGCCAGAAAATGCCTCTACCTGCCTGGAGGGAGGGCCGCCCCAGGGAAGGGTGGGGGACTTCTTGGGTCTCCCTCTGCTCCTGCACTGTTGGCGTTGGCGACAGGAAAGGGAGAGAGCAGGTGGAAGCCAGGTGAGGAGGAGCTGCCTCCCGTCTCAGGAGTGTGGGTGCTGATGAAATGCCAGCACCTGGCAGCTGCCGCTCCTGGTGGCTCCACCCCCAGGTGACTCAGAGGCTCTAGTGGCTGTCCTTATGCAGCCCTCCTTCCCTCTATCAACCCGTTCACCCTCCACATGCTCCCAGTCTGTGAGCGCTGGGGACAAGTTGACCTGGTGAGATCCTGTTTTCAATCCCAGAAGCCCCACCATCAGCAACATAAATCATGGTGGCTGCCGTCTTAGGCATAATCAGCACCAAAATTACTCTCCAGCACCATCACTACTTCCATCTGCAGCTCCACCAGCACCACCACCATCATCACCATCACCACCACTACCACCATCACCACCATCACCATCACCACCATCACCACCACCACCACCATCACCACCATCACCATCACCACCATCACCACCACCACCACCACCACCATCACCACTACCACCACCACCACCACCACCATCACCACCACCACCACCACCACCACCACCATCACCACCATCACCATCACCATCACCACCACCACCATCACCACCACTACCACCACCACCAACAACAACACCACCACCATCAACACGATTACCATCACCACCACCACCATCACCACCACAACCACCACCACCACCATCACCACCACCACCATCACCACCACAACCACCACCACCATCACCATCACCACCATCACCACCACCATCACCACCACGACCACCACCACCACCATCACCACCACCACAACACTCTCACCATCAACACCAACACCAACACCATCACCATCACCACCGCCACCACCACCATCAGCAGCATCACCACCACCACCACCACCACGACCACCATCACCACCACCACCACCATCATCACCACCACCACAACACTCTCACCATCAACACCAACACCAACACCAACACCATCACCATCACCACCGACACCACCACCATTACCACCACCACCATCACCACCACCACCACCATCAGCAGCATCATCACCACCGTCATGACCACCAAGACCTCCAGCTCCATCCACAAAACTGTTACCACCACCCTGGGCTGCCCATGTTCCTGCTCGTCATGGTAACCACCACCATACTCAGCGCCCCCCCCCCCCCCCTTGGGCATGGTGGTGCTGCTGATGGCAGATGAAGGGTAGCAGAGGAGGTGTTCTCAGCTTCACCAGTGACAGGTGGCATGGCTGCCCTTGGGTAATCTACCCATGGAGGGGAGGATCCAGGAATTAGAACCAGGAGAGCTGGGTTCAGACACAGTCCCACCCTCACTACACGTGAAGCACTGGCGGCATCCCTTCGCCACCATGAGTTTCAGTTTCCTCATCTGCAGATGCCACCAGGACCCTTGTCCCGCGTCGGGAGCCCAGCAGTCTGAACAGCGGGATGAATACAGAGGCAAACCTAAACCTGCAGTGGTCCCTGCCCCAGCTCTGAGCACCTCACTGTCTCTGACCCGAAACACTGGCCAGCACAGGGCTCACCTCCAGAAGGTGATGGAGGACCCGAGGCAGGGCCCGAGGGTTTTGGCAAGTCTTGTGGGAACATCCCTGGCAGGCTTCTTGCAGTGAGAGCAAGGGAGCAGAGAGCAACTTCTGTGATTGGTCACCATGCCAGGCTGTCACAGAGCATTGAACCGCTGTGAACGTGGGGCCCAGGCAGAACAAGGTGTGTGGCCTATCTCAGAAAGACACAGCCTTCTTGGAAAGAGGACCTAGGATGGAGGAGAATTTGGAGTCTGGTCACAGGATGATTCTGACCTGGTCACACACTAAACCCTGACCCTGGTCACACCCTGAGCCCTGACCCCGGTCCCAATCTGAGCCCTGACCCTGGTCCCACTCTGAGCCCTGACCCTGGTCACATGCTGACCCTGACTTTTGTTACATGCTGAGCCCTGACCCTGGTCATATACTGAACCCTGAGCCTGGCCTCTCACTAAATCCTGACCCTGGTCCCACGCCAAGCCCTGACACCAGCGGTTCACACCACCTGAGTCACTCCTTTCGTATGCAGGGAGTGTGTGGTTTGGGTGCATCTTGTCTTTTTTGTTTTTCTTTCAGTTTTTCTTTTGCATGTGGTGCTGGGCATGAATAGGGCAAGGGAGGTCAGGGAGCTGGCAAGACCTCGCGCGGGTCACTCCACAAGGACGGTGGTGAGACCTCTGCAGAAACCCAGCCTTCCAGACCCTGGCCTGGTGCTCTGTGCTACCTTTACCAGGGGGTGTTGCTGGGGGCTCGGGACTTCGTCCACCTGGACCCTCTGCTCCTCGGTACCCTCTGGCTTCCTTCTGTAACAGCCAGAGGATGAGGAAGCCAGCACAGGCCACAGCCCTCATCTGAACACCCCAGGCCAGATGGGCTTGGAATTGGGGACTCCCTGGGTTTAGAGCTAGTACAGTGCATGTGTGAGATTTCACTGAACACCCCAGGGGGAATGCGCTAAAATGTGCATACGTGCATTTAGTGGTTCAAATGAGCTATAACAAGCTTCAGTTTGGGTCAGGTCTTGCTGCCAAATCTCACCAGTTTTGGCTTTTTGAAGTGTTGAGAATTGGACTCAGACACTATGTGCCCTGGTGAAGCGCTGGTTCCCGAGCGCTGGCTGTGTGTGACCGGAGGGCTTAGCACCGCCCTCCTGCTGCTGCTGTTGTGGCCACACTTCCCTCCCTCGCTGTTGTCCACTCATGTAGGGCCACTTGCGGTCACTCACGGTCATGGTCACTCAGCCCCTCCCAGCCATGCGTGGTCACCAGTGTCTCTCTCCATCCTCGGTCATTCGTGATCACCCATGGTCACTGCGGTCACTCACACAGAGGCAGCACCCACCAAGCCCCTCCCCCGTCCCATCTCCACCTGCTGGTGAGGACTCTGGATGGGGGGTGGGTCACAGGCACATCCACGCCCGGTGAGATTCCCACAAGCTGAGCCCTGAATGGGGAGAGCAAGGCCGCCATGGGAACCCCATGCCAGGCAGTGCCCCCGGCCTTTCAGCTGGGCCTGCCATCGTTTTCATCTTGGATCACATGGTTGGGGGCCCATAATCTCGGGGTGCTGGGGCCTCCAAATGGCCCACCTGCACACCTCCTCTTTGGACAGGCAGCCTCTGTCTGTTGCCTCTCGGAGCCCAGGGGTTCTGTCTGGCGGCTGAGGTCCTGGGGCTCCCCGGGGTGGGGCGCACAGCCTAGGGGAGGGGATCTGCATGGCCGCCCTCCACCCCCCAGCTTGGCAGTTCCCCAGCCAGCTCCCTGCGGCGGCTTCGGCTGCCCCCTGCTGGAAGCACGGAGGAGAGGCGGGACTCCGCACTTGCACTCTCTGGGCGAGCGTTTCAGAGCTCAGGCTCAGAAACGGGCCTGACCACAGGCGGGGCGCGGTGCCCACTAGGCCTCCCCAGCCCTCCCCGACCCAGGTGGACGGACCGAGGTCAGCAAAGACCACCCCCAGCCCGCCAGGGTGCTGGCTTGCGTGCTGCACAGAGGAGGGCCACACAGTGAGGACGTGGGTTTTTAATTCTTTTTATTGAAGAAAAGAAAAGGAGAGAAAAAATAGATTCCCCACCCCTGCTTCTTCCCGGAGTGGGCTTCTGGTCCTGCCCCTGGGGCGGCGTAGGTGGGAAGGCTGTGCTCTCCGCCTGGGTCTGGGGAGGGGCCCCTGGGCCCTGGGAGGGTGTGGGGGGCTGGCTGCTTCCCGAGGGGTGGGGGGGGTCTAAAAAACGGTGCCAGGCTGGCCAGGCCAAGCAGGCTGGTCCTCTGCCGCAGCAGCTCAGGTGGGCATCCCAGGGATGCTGGCCGCGCCCGGCCTGGCCATTGTCCACGGCTGCCTGCCCGCCCGCCGGGGCCGGGCCGGAGGAGGGCAGAGTCTGAGGCACCTTCGGGCCTCTGCAGCCCTGTGCCCACCGGGGCCGCTGCCTCCTGTCCCGTCTGGCTCTGGTCCCAGCACTGCGGGCCTCTGCCTGGCCGCCGTCCGAGCGCCCTGAGGCCGGGGCGCGGGCCTTGCCCGCCGCCCGTGAGCGTGTCTGTGCCCGTCCTGTGGCGGGAGCGGGCAGAGCAGCATCCCTCCTCCGTGGCCCGGTGCGTGGCCGCCGCCCGCCCACTCAGACCTCGGTCTGGAGGTCGATGATGTCCTGACCCACCAGCGGGATGGTGGCGCCCGACTTCTCCCACTCCACGCTCCGCAGCTCTAGCGGCGATGGCGGCAGCGGCTCCAGCTCTTTCTTCACCCACGCGGGTGGCCCGTGTGCTTTTCGGAGGCTCTCCCAGGGCCGCTTGTTGGGCGTCTGCTGCTTTTCTGGCTGCTGGCCGGCGGGCAGTGGAGGGGGTGAGGGCCCCGATGTAGAGACACAGAGCAGAACAGATGGGGAGTGGAGAAAAGAAGGCGGACAGTGAGGAAGGGACCAGACAGGCAGGTGCGGGTGGCAAGGAGACCCGGCACAGACGGGTGAGCGTGGGCACAGAGTTTTTCCTGGACCGCGTGAGGGTTGAGACCCCTGCCGTTGGGTGAGTCGGGGTGGCCTGCAGGGAAGGGCAGCTGGAGGCCCCTTCCCACCCAGCACACCCCTCGCTTGGCTGCTGCCCGCCGCTGGGGGGCAGCCTTACCCAGGCTCCTCCAGCCCAGCCACAACCCAGCTTCTAGATGGCCCCCTGGGACAGACCCATCCACCTGCCCTGTCCCTCCAGGGTCTAGCATGGGCTGGGTCAGGCCAGTCCTTGGGAAAGGTTGAGTGAAGGAACAAATGAATGAATGAAGTAGGGCCGGAGGAAGGAGAGAAGAGCTTACCTAAGGGCTGTCCCACAGCCCCGCCCAGGCTCCGCCCCTGAGACCCTGCCCCCCCCTCCCCCCCTCAGCCCCGCCCTCCAGACCTTGCTGTCCGGGCCTGGCGCATCCTTGTCCTTCTCGGCGTGCTGCAACTTCCGGTTCAGGTCCTGGAACATGTCCTGGTGCCGCTTCCGGGTGTGCATGATTTTCTGCAGGGGGAGGAGGGGCGGCGGTCCTGAGCCAGGAGGGGGGCTGCCCTGCCCCGCCCCCGCCCAGCGTAGGCTCTGGGGACTGGCCTCCCCGTCAGGGCGGGGTCCTCCTCCCCAGCCCCTCCTTGCCTGTTGGAAGGCCTGGGCCCAGGTAATTGGGACAGGGGACACCAGGACCCACCTCAAAGTCCAGTTCCGCATAGCGCGATTTCCGCCGCTGTGGGGAGAAGGGGTTTGTGCACGTTCGCAAGCAGTTCCCCCAAATCCCCCAGACCACGAGTTCCTGCCTGAGGATGAGGGAGGCCAGGGACCCCCTCACCCCTGCCCAAGCCCTGGGAGACACACCTCTGACTACACTGAAGCTATCAGTCTCAGTGCCCAAGCCCCTTGTAGGCCACCCCTGCCCGGAGACACCGGGAGCCCAGCCAGGGCCCTGGAGGAAGAGGGTGGATAAAAAGAAGGGCCACTGGACGTAAGGAAACAGAAGCCCAAGGACCCAGAAGGCAGGGGCAGGTTGTGGGTGAGCCCTCATTCACCTTCTGTGCCACCTTGAGGCCAGTGCCAAGGCTGGGCAAGGGTGTCCAGCTCAGGCGGCCCAGGGCACGCTCCCAGGGACAAGGAGACCTGGACACAGGGCCGTGGCACTGCTGGCTGGCCACAGAACTGGTACCCGGGGCTGCATTCATCAGAGGCCATGAGCCAGGAGGTGGGAGCCCGGCCTGGGCAGGGTGGGGCTCCCCGCGGGTGCTGGGCCTCGCTGCTCCCCACCCCTGCCGTCTCTGAGCCCCCGTCCTACAGGCTGAGCAGGGCTCGGGGGGCAACTGCAGGTTGTAGGTTGGTCTAAGGGGACCTTGCTGCCGTGAGTGCCCAACCATGGAAGGAACTAGACTCAAGCCACTTCAAGTCCAGCTCCGTATCCAGGCCGAAAGCTCTCGAGCCCTTATGTGATGGGTGAGACCACCACCGAGGGCGACCACCTGACAAGTGGCCATTTTAGCACAAGCGCGAGCTCCCAGTCACGGTGGCCCAGCAGGCCCGGGGGTGCGGGGAGCATGGCTGGAGGACCGGTAGGTGCTGCCCCCTTCAGGCAGAGCCCTGCCACTCGCCCGCAGGGGCAGGGGCAGGGGCAGGGACAGGGGAAGGGGAAGGGGAAGGGGCAGGGGAAGGGGAAGGGGACAGGGAAGGGGCAGGGGCAGGGGAAGGGGCAGGGGAAGGGGAAGGGGCAGGGGAAGGGGCAGGGGCAGGGGCAGGGGAAGGGGCAGGGGAAGGGGCAGGGGCAGGGGCAGGGGCAGGGGAAGGGGCAGGGGAAGGGGAAGGGGCAGGGGAAGGGGAAGGGGCAGGGGAAGGGGAAGGGGAAGGGGCAGGGGAAGGGGAAGGGGAAAGGGCAGGGGCAGGGGCAGGGGAAGGGGAAGGGGCAGGGGAAGGGGCAGGGGAAGGGGCAGGGGCAGGGGCAGGGGCAGGGGAAGGGGCAGGGGAAGGGGAAGGGGAAGGGGCAGGGGAAGGGGAAGGCAAGCCCTCCCCTGCACAGGCCTCAGGTTCCCTTCCTGCCAACAGGACTCGTTCCGACAGGGGTGATGCCGGCCCCCGGGCTTCCCAGGCCTGGGCTCCCTGAGGCTGGCTGCCAGCCCCACCTGTGGAGCCACCGCCCAAACCCGCAGTGCCCACAACGCACCTGTCGCTTGTCCGCTAGCCCCCCAGGCTGCCCTTACCTCCAGGGAGCTCACAGACAAGGTGGAGACGTTCTCATTCTTCGTCCCGGCCCCCGTGCTGGGCCCCGGGTGGGCAGCGGGCTCCCCGGGCTCCCCCAGGCTGGGGGGCGCCGACTCCAGGGTGGGGGGCGGGGGCAGGGGCTGCTGAGGCGGCGGGGGCGGCGGGGGCGGGGGCGGGGGGGGCTGGGCGGGGGGCGCCTCGGGGGGCTGGCGGGAGGGCGGGCTGCGGGCGGGGAGGCCGGCGTCGGGTGCCATGTTGAGGTGGATGAGGCGAGTCTGGGGCATCTGGTCGATGTGGATGCTGTACTTGGGCTCCTCCTGGGGCTTGGGCCGCAGCACGGCTGCAGCCGTGGGCAGGATCACGTAGCTCGTGTCCAGCGCCTTCTCCTGGGCTCGGCTCAGCTCCGAGTCCAGCTTCCTGAAGATGTCCCCGTCGCCGACGAAGGACGACTTGGGCGCCCTGTCCTTCTTGAGGGTCAGCGAGTGATTGGGGAAGTCGGGCAGGGGGCCGCCCGGGCAGCGGGGCGAGCCGTGCAGGTGCAGCTTGGACACGTTGGCCGGCAGGCTGTTGAAATTGGGGGGCGCCTTGGCGTGGGCCAGCTTCAGCTTCTCTTCCTCGGGCAGCGACGGTCGCTTGAGCGTGCCCGTGATGGTAGCCGTGCGGCAGGCTGCAATGTCTTTGTTCAGCACTGCGGGGACAGGCGAGGGCGGTCAGGGCGGCCGGAGGCGGAGGGGGCTCCGGGTCCCGCTGGGTCTGACCGGCTGGCGGATCTGGGCACCCGCCCTGTGCTCGGTGCTGCAGCAGCTGGTGCTTCTCTGTCCTTTCAAACAAGGCTGGGACGCAGGGGTGCCTCTCTGTCCTCCCCACAAGAGGACAAATGACCTCCACCCACAGTAGCTGGGAAGGGCAAGTGAGAGGCGGCCCGGGCCGCCTGGAAGTGTGGGGACCCAGCCCCTCGCTGCGGGCGGGACAGCCGTTCCCGGGGGCCCAGCCTCTCTTCTGTTCAGCAATGGGGACCAGGCTGCCTGGCCCTCCGACCTGGGCTCAGGCTTGCCCACCGCCCGGCTCGCCCCTGCCCGTCAGTTCAGCCTCCACTGGCCTGCAGAGGGCCCGGAGCTGCAGCCCACAGCCCCCTCAGGGCTGACCCTCTGGAACCCCTCCCCACGCGGGCACTGCTGGGTGGACAGGCTCCCACGTCACAGCCTCGCCCGGCCGCCAGCGCTCAGCAGCTGCTCCCCGCAGCCCACCTCCTCAGCACACACCCTCTGAGCTGCCCAGGCCGCCGGTCCCTTGCCCGCCCTGGTCCTCCTCCTCCGCCTCCCCGATGGCCAGGGGTCTCGGGCCCCTTCTCTTCTCCACCCTCCGGATGCCAACACCAGCACCCAGGTCTGCAGTCCTGCTCTGCCCCCAGTCCCCATGGCCCAACGAACCTACCATCTTCCCTGCCAAACCTGCTTCCCGCCCCTCGCATCAGGGTCAGGGTCAGGGTCAGGGTCAGGAAAGCCTGCTTCCCTCGCTGCCTCTCCCTTGTGTGTCCCTTCCCTCCGGCCGTCTACGTCAAAGCCAGCGTTGAGGCCTGTGGGCCTTCCCTGCTCAGGTCCAGCTGCAGGCCTCCTGTGCACTCGCCGGGGCCCCCAGCTGCCCTGTGCTGGTCTCTGCCCTCTGTCCACCCAGCACCTGGCTGTGTCTGTGGTCCCCACCCACAGCTGCCGGCCGCTCACTCCTCTCGAGGCCAAGGGCCAGGCTGGGCCATGTTACTAATGAGGAAGGAACTGGAGGCTCAGAGAAGCCAGTACTACACAGGGCTGGGCCCAAGCCCCCAAAGGCCCCTAAGTCTTGGGGTCACCTCTCCTCTCAGGGAGGTTGGCTAGAGCACACAAGACTAAGATGGGGCAGAAAGGATGCTCTGTTCACCTCTCGTCCAGCCCAGGCCAGAGGTCACCTCCTCAAGGAAGGCTTCCTGGGGTCCACCTGGCAGCAGCAGACACTCCCCACCCAGGGCTGTAAGTCCCTCCCCGTGGCTATCTCTAGAAAAGATGCTCCACAAATATCTGACAGACCAGAGGAACCAAAACCAGTTAGTTGTCCACAGCCCCAGACGCTGCCTTTCACTGCCCCAAACACCTGACTCATAAAGAAATGATGCCTGGACAGCTTCCTTTTATTAGGCAATTGATTCCCTTTTTGCACTTGCTTCCAGGAAGCTCATGGCTAGCCTAGGGCTCAGCAGTGGGTCCTTCTCACTGTTTTCCTCCTGCTTCCACTAACGGCCCCCAATCTGAAAGCTCGACCAACCCCTCCTCCATGGTTGGAGTAACAGTGAAGAAAAGGAGGCAACACAGAACACGGGCCCTTGAGGGAGGGCAGGCAGGGTGGGGGAGGGGTGGAGGAGGGGCAGGGGGGCAGGGCAGCTCCGGGACTCACAGAGCTGGCCCAGCCTCACTGCCCCTACAAGGAGGCTGGAGGGCTGAGGGCTAGGGGCACGCTGAGGGAGAGGAGCGGGCCAGGGCTGGGGCGGGGGAGGCCCCAGGTGGTTCCTTCCAGCGCTAAGGGCTCCACCACCGCTGGACGTCCCGCGCACCTGCCAGGCCTGAGCCCCAGGACAGTCCTCTGGAGGCTTCTGCTCCTGCCCCACAGACCTGCCGGCAGCCTCAGGGGAGCGGCTGGGGGATGGGGGGCATGGAGGTGGTTGGCGGGGGTGGGATGAGGACGAACAAGCAGACAAGCAGACAGACGCACGGAGAAAAGAAAAGGCAGTGGGCCCGGGGAAGGGCCACCTGTCGCTCTCACCTGTCAGGCGCTCACCTGATCTACAGGCCAGATCCACGTCCTTCTCAAAGTCGGTCTGCAAGGCAGAGACGGGGCAGAGTGAGCCCGAAGGCGAGCGGGCAGGGCTGGGCTGCTGTCCCGCGCACCACGCTGCCTGCAGGCTGCGGGCAAGGGCCGCCCTGGAGCTGCAGCCACACCTCGGAGGGGCGTGTGTGATGCCGTGTGTGCGCACACGCGCACGCTCCTGAGGTCCAAGGGTGTCCACAGGCTCAAGGGTGCCCGTGGGCTGACGTGTTCACCCAAAGCGAACCCCTACGTGCCCCTGTGCGCCGCGTGTGCACAGCTGTGGGCATGTGAATGTGCACGCCCGTGTGAGCACGCTCTCCCTCCGGTGCATCCGTGGATTAGGCACAGCTCACTCATGCCCTTGGCCTCAAGTCCCTCCAATGGGACACACAGAGGGCCCCACGCCAGAGCCCCTGCTGCCCAGGCCACCACCCACTGATGTGCCGGGAGGGGGGCCTGCCCCACATCACCCCTTTGGTCCTCACCACAGCCCTGGGGACGAGGAAATGGAGGCCAGCTGGCCCAGCAGAGGCAGAGTGGGGTCGGGACGCAGATGTCCAGTGCCAGGGCGGGACCAGCTGCCCCTGGAGCAGGGCCCGTGGCCCCTGCTGCAGCACCTGCCCTGTCCCAGGCTAGGAGCTGGGGGAGGCGGAAGTGGGTGACCTTGGCCCCGCCCTCAGGGAGCTCGGCCGGTTGGGGAACACAGCTCGGGCCACCCCAGGCTGGGCGGTGGCCTTCTCCAGGGACTGTGGGGCCTCAGGGGATGGCGGGGCCCTTAGTCAAGCCTGGAAGTTCCTTCCTGGCAAACGCAGACATCAGGTTGTCGGGAAGATCGCAAGATCTTTGCCCAGAGGTCAGGGATCAGGCCAGGAGAAGTGTCAGGAGGTCCAGAACCTGGCTTCCTCCCACCGTGGGCCCCTGCCTCACCCTTGAAAACGCTTCCCTGAGCGTGGCCGCTGGCTGCTGCCAAGGCCCTGCCTGTGACCCTCACAACCATCATGAGGTGGCCAGCACCCTAAAGACTGAAGGAGCACCTCCCACCTGCCAGGGGGCACCTAGCAGGCGGCAGGCACCAAATGACAGCACAAGGAATTCCCCCAGGACGTTACCAAGATCTGAACAGGTGGCCTGATGGGGGTCAGGGAGGGCTGCCTGGAGGAGGCGACACCTACAAAGTGGGCAGCAGGAGCAGACAAGGGTGTGCAGTACCCGGGGCTGGACAGTGTGTGTAATGCCAGAAGACCAGGGAGTCAGGTTCTTAGAGGATCTGGTTGAGGACAAGGCCACGGTGGGGTGGGGGGTGAGTGGACAGGCTAGGGCCCATCCCAGGTGGAGGGCAATGAGAAGTGTGGAAGACATACAGAGGTGGGAAGGAGCCGAGATGAGGGCCGGACACCCAGAGAGTGGTGTCTGGCCAAAGGGCACAGCTAGTACCAGGGGGTAAGCTTGGGGTAGATGCCAGCCCCGCCCAGATCCCTTGTCAATTGGACCCTGTCCATCCCCAAACCCTGGACTGGGGACTTCACCTCGGCGAGCCTCCGTTTCCCCAACCTTAAACTGGGCTCAGAGGTCCTCCTAATTGGGCTGCTGGAGACACCCAGTGGGGGTGCCAAGCAGGGGCAGCCTGTGTCCCGGCCCCGAGCCCTACCATGAGCTGAGCGTGGCCATTCTGGAAGGAGCCCCCCGAGTCCCCGTTGCCCTCCTCCTGGCGATCCACCACGCGGCACTTCACAGCGTCCTGGACCTGGGGAGGGAGAGCAGAGGCGGTCGACGGCCAGCCCGCCCCCCGTGACCGCGATGCCAGGAAGGTGAGGCCGAGTCCCACCAGGGCGGCATTTCAGCGAGGGGCAGCCCTGCCCCGGATGCACACGGGCCCACGGGCCGTGGGGAAGGGCCTGCAGTGGGGGAGGGGGTGCTCCCAAGGGCACAGGCTCATCTGCTGGAAAAGGGACAGCGGCTCGGGGCAGCCTTGCCAGCAGCCAGCCTTGGGGCCCAGCCTCTCCTCTGACCTCTGAGATCCTCTCTATGCCCGTTTTGGGTGAAAACTCCAAAACATAGAGCTCTGGGCCCCTGAGAATACGCTGCAGGCCCTCCTGGCCGGAATCTCATTAAGAGCCCGCCGTTGGCCTAAGTGGGTCACCTGGTGTCCAGACCTGTCCTGAGTCACCATGACCTGCACATCCCTGAATGTCCGGGGCAAGCTGGGGTCAGGCCCCCACTCCCTTATCACTGAGAGCGGCGTGCTCCATCAAAGGGAAATGAACAATCACGGCCTCCGACTTTTCAGACGGGACAGTAAGGGAGGCTCCAAGCGAGGGGCCACGTGAGCAGCCAGCCCAGAGCTGGTCAACAGAAAGGAGCCGCCAGAGGAGGAGGAGGAGGAGGAGACCCGCTTATCCAGGGATGCTGCTGGTCAATGCGGGCAAGAGCCACGGGCGGCACCTCCACCTGCCATGGACAGCGCCAGGCACCGGGGGCAGCAGTGAGCAAAGTGCCTGTCCTTGGGGAGCCCATGCTTCAGAGGTCACGGAGGGAAGCAAAGGGAATAAACGAAGGTGCAGGCTGCTAAAGCACGGAGGGTGGGGTGGGCTGAGCACAGAGGGCTTCCTGGAGGAGGCGTCTTGAGTGAAGGTGGGGAGAGCTGAGAGGAGGGCTCCCAGTAGACCCACCATGGACCCCCGGAGTTGTTCCCACTCACCCTGGCCACTGAGCCTGTGCTGCTGTGAGGAACTTGGTCAGAGGCAGGGCCAGGGTCTTGCTGGCCTCAGAGCCCCGGACACTCAGAGCACACCCACCACAGGTGTGCCTTCCTCCCATCCTTGCACCCGCTGACCCGGCCGGCAAACACCTGCTAAGCCTTGCCACGTGCCCAGCAGGGGTGGGCCTCCACCCAGGGGACGGCAGACATGAAAGCACGTCCTCCGCTGGCCTGAACAGCAGCTGAGGTTCCCCGATGCCTAGTGTCCCCACTCTGCCCCCCTCAGGACATCCAGGCTCTTCTAGCACAGACGAGGACCCTGCTTGTCCACCTGCTGGAACGGTCCGTGCCCACGGGGCCGGCCTCTGTCTGCCCCTCCTGGCCCATCTTCCCCAGCACGGCTGAGCCGGCCCAGGTGGCAGGGCCCCTGAGCACGGCCCCTGCACACAGGACCCTGGAGCTCACAGAGGGCAGATGGAGAAGTCTGGCCCGCGTGTCCTCTGGCCCAGCCCCCGCGTCCATGCTGGCGCCCAGCAAGCCCTCCCTCTGCACCTCTTGTTCTCGCTCGGGGCTCCTTCACCCGGCTCCACCTTCTAATCGCTTTCCGATTTCTACCTTCCCTCCTTTCAGGTACACGGCCTCTGTTTGTCCCGTCCACTGAGCATTTCCATTTCTGCTCTTGTGTTTGTAATTCCTACAGGCTCTCTTTCCGTTCTCGGGGTGTCCTTTTGTCCCAGCTGCCGGTCTTGCTTCACCGAAGCGAGGCAGCTGAGAACCCCGAGCCTGAGTCAGCCCCCCTCCCCCCCGTCTGTCCAAGGGGAGCAGGCAGTAGCTGCTTCGGGGGGCTGTCCTGAGACTCCCTAATGCGAGGAGGTCGGGGGCCGGGGGTACGAGGGCGTCAACGTGGGTCTGTGAGGTCCCCTCCTCCTGGGTCGTCTCCGTGGCTCCGGTGCTGGCGGATCCGCGGCTTTCCCGGGGAGGCGCTCCTCATGTCCTCAGGACTTGAGAGTGGACGCTCGGGACCGACTGGACATTTGCAGGTGGTGGAAACGCCGTTTCCACATGAGAAACGTCAGGTCTTCACTCCTCCTGTCTTTCCTGCAATGGGAGCCCCTGGAGAGGGGTGGCCCGTCTCGCCCAGGTGTGAGCCGGGGGGTCTCAGCTGTTCCCAGCGTGGCAGCCCCATCTCCAGCTGTGCAGGCCCCCCGGCCAGGGCCCTGGTGTCCACCCCCTGGACGGGAAGTTTCAGGTGGGGGAGGCTGGGTGGGCAGCGCCGCCTCAGCAGACAGATGACCAGTCGTCCACTCCAGACTCTCCCTCAGCACCCGGGGACGCTCCGGCCTCATGCTCCTCGGCTGCCCCGTGCTCCCCCCTGCTCTCCCCACAACCCTGAAGAGGGCTCCCACGTGCCGACATCCAGAGACATGGTTTTTCACATTCCCACCCGCCTCAGATAGGGGCCCATCCCGAGTCTCTGCTACCGGCCAGGGGGCAGTCGGGATGGTTTGGTAAAAACCTTCTCTTGCACCTCCTGGAGAAGCCCAGAAAACGCCAGAACGGGAGTCTCAGCTGCCACGAGAGCTGTTCCCACCTCCGGCGGCTCCCATGCCCCTGGGCCCCGGGAGGACAGAGCCTACCCGCTACCTCGGTCTGAGCCAGCGCGGGGCACCAGGGCGTCTTCTAGAAGAAGCTGTCACCTTAACGAGTGACCGTTCCCAGCAGCCCTGGCCGCGTGCTGGACCCAAGTCCCGTCTTGCGGAAGAGTCCCGGCCAAGGAAGCGGCCCCTCCCCGCTAGCCGGCCTCCTCCCAGAACCGTCCCGCCGCGGCACGTGGGGAGGTGGCGCCTGGAGCAGGCTGACCGCCCGCCCGCCGGCCCACCTCTCTCCGCAGGATGCAGTGCACCATCACGATGACGAAGCCCTCCAGCGAGTCGAAGACGGCGAAGAGGATCTGGAAGAGGGCGGATCGGCGGTCGGTGACAGCAAGCACGGCCGACATCCAGGTCAGCGCCAGCAGCGGCAGCACCACGCAGGAGCTCCACAGCGATGCCCTGCGGACGGGACGGCGGGCGGGCGGCATCAGGGCTGCCCTGGGCCCTGCCGCCCACGCCCTGCCCCTGGGAGGGGCCACCCAGGCTGGGACCCGGCCTCAGCCCAACTCCCTCACCGGGGCCGGGGCCGGGGCCAGGCTGCCCGTCCCACCTGGGGCACGTACGTCTCCCTTGGGGCCCCACGGGGCCTTCCCTGCCCTGGGCTGCATCCTCTCCTCCCCATCCCCTTAGAGACCCTCTCCCACTCAGCCCTGACGCCACCTCTCCTGGGGAGCGGAGTTCCACCCCAACACCCCCAGCCCGAGGGCCCCCAGGGCGGCTGGGGACTCAGGACGGCGGTCCCAGTGGGCTGGGCAACAGTGAGGGCGGGGGCGAGATCTCTGGAACACGAAGGTTCCTGACTGTCCAGGAGGCCCCAGGGAGCGAGGCACACTGGAGGGAGGGGGAGAGCTGGGGGAAGGGGAAGAGGTTTCTCCTCCCAGAGCCCTCAGGCCCCCAGCCGGGGTCCAGGGCCAGAACTGCAAGATGGCCACAGGGGAGGGCGTTTGGTGAGGCCTCTGACTCTGGACAGAGAGAAGGGGGGGTGGGGGGAAACCAGAGAACTCCTCAGGGAGAAGGAAGGAGGAAACCTGTGAGGAAAGAAGATAGATGACAGACAGACAGGGCCAGGCGGGGAGGGCATGGGGCGGACAGACAGACAGACAGGAACAGAGACGACAGGTGCTTCCTCCTCTTGGCGGGCCCTGCTCTGACCTCCCCAGGGGAGGACCTGCCCTTGCTCCGAAGCCTTTGCCCCTTCTTCCAAGGAGTCCTCCAGGAGCACCCCCAAGGCAGGCATGGCCCTCTGCAGCCGGCCCCTCCCTGCACCACCTACACACGTGGCCACTCTGAGCCTGTCTCCTGGTCCGCACAGCAGGGACACTATGCCGATCAAGGGGCTGCATGGGGACAGAACGCACCAGCAGGAGGAGGCCTGGAGTACAGTATCGGGAAACCTGCCTGACCCACCCCAACCCCGTCCCCGCCGCTACCACCACTCTCAGGGCCACTGCGGCCTGAGGACCACAGCCAGGGTCAGCTCTGCCCCCCGGGCCGGTGACTGCCTGCAGGGGCTCCCGGCCTTCCTGCCACTATCACCAGGGGCGGGGGCATCAGGACCCCCTCCTCCCTCATGGATCACCCTGGTCACAAGGAGAGGCAGGAGCAGGGGGGGCAGAACCTCGGGGAGGCCACCAGGAAGGAGCTGGGGGCACCGGGGCTGGGGGGAGACAGGCTGGGGTCCGGCCAGATCAAGGACCCCCCCAACCAGCGGGGCCTTGACCGGGGTGGGGGCAGAGGTCCCCCCCAGACAGTACACTCTGTTTCTCCACCCTCTCCAGCCTGGCTCAGCCACTGAAGCCGCTCCACCCCTGCAACTGGACCTGCAAGGGGCCCAGCCCCGCGGGGAACTTCTGCCCTCGTGCCCCCTAGGCAGGGCCCTGGGCCTCACGTCCTCCCCCATCTCCTCCTCAGCTCGTCTCTGTGACCGGGGCCCCCCATCCCAGGGCCAGCCCCGTATCTCCTCCAGGACGCAGCCTCTAACCCTGCCCCTCCCAAGGCCTGCCCCCGCTCAGGAGATGGCTCTCCGGCCCCCTGCCCGGCAGCTCAGGCCAGAGCCAAGGGTCACCCTGAAGCACCCACGCCTCTTCCCTGGGCACAGCACGGGCTCCAGAACTAGACCTCGGACCGCTCTCCTCGCCTCCCCTCCCAGGGCCCTGCTGCCCCCCGGCACTGAGGACAGTGAGCCAGGCGGAGGCCTCCCGGGGGGAGGGTACCTGCACCTGCGGGCGTTCTCCCCTCCATACCTGCTGTGCCGCAGCTGGCACAGGGCCTGAGAGGAGGGGGCCTTCCCGTGACGGCAGCCCGGGCCTCAGTGCCCCCACCATGGCAGGTGGGGCGCTGCAGTCTGTCTCCTCCCTTCCAAAGCAGGCCTGCTCTGGCCAGAGCCCTGGACACAGCTCCCCGTGTTCCGAGCAAGAGGCGCAGGCCTCCCCCAGCGCAACTTCTCATCCCAGTGTGAGGCACCTTCCCCTGGGCCGAGGCCTGGCATTTACTGCCTGATGCTGCAGCAGGCTGGCAGACGGCCGGGGCTTGGGGGCCCGTAAATTACTCAAATTCTTGCAGCCCAGCCTCTGCAGTTCCTGAAACATTTCTGCAGAGGGCCTCGTGGAGGGGTCACGCAGGTCCAGGCGTGACTGCTGGGGAGGACAGGAGGCGGGCGGGGGAGAGCCCGGCAGCTGCACCACCCGCCCCCCTTTGGAAACTCAGATGCCTCTGGGGGAGGGGCTTTGAGTGTGGATGGGGGCGGGGGGCGGGGGGCGGGCAGGGCCGCTGGGAGGCTGTGTCCTCCACCCCACAGGCCTGTGTGTGTAACAAAGGAGACCCAGGGCGTCTGGGCCGTGGACCCCAGCACGGAGGAGCAGCCGCCCTCCTGGAGGTTTCTGGCTCCACCGGACGAGTCCCCACCCCAGAACCGTGTCCACCTCTGCTCACTCGCTCCCCGCAGCCAGGAGTACCCTCGCCACGGGGCCTCTGAATCCCAGGAAGCAAACACGAGGGGCCCAGGGGACCTGTGGGTCTGGGGACAAGACGACCACTTGCAGGTCATCTGAGCCAAGGTCCCTCCGGATTTGGCATCCACCCTGGACCCCGGGCCGCACTGGCCCTGCCCCGCTCACAGACCCCTGGTGGCGGCCCGGGGTCAGCAAACAAGCCAGCTGCCCCAGCACATCCTGTTTCCGAGGCCGCGCCTGCCTCTCACGCTCACATTCAAATTCATGACCGACACGCACACGCACACACGCCACACTCCTGCACAGTCACGCAGGGCACTGCGACCCCAGCGTGACCAC
Source organism: Balaenoptera ricei (assembly GCF_028023285.1). Classification (NCBI taxonomy): domain Eukaryota; kingdom Metazoa; phylum Chordata; class Mammalia; order Artiodactyla; family Balaenopteridae; genus Balaenoptera; species Balaenoptera ricei. The sequence continues at coordinate 1,652,523 of NC_082655.1, forward strand.
ACGCTGACGACGGCCACCAGCTGACCGTGTTCTCGCGGCCCGAGGCCTGGCCCGGCTCCCTGCCCTCCGGTCAGTCTGGTACCGCGAGGCCCCGGAGGATGGAAGGGGGGAGCCTGGCCGGGGAGGGGTGGGGGCAGGGCAGGAAACGAGGTGCCAGAGCATGGGGAGGGCGGGCAGGGGCTGCCGAGGCCCCCCAGGGTGGACGGCAGAGATGACAGAAATGACAGAAAAAGCTGAAAACAAACAAAATGTAACTGAGGCGAGCAGAGCCCGGCGGGCGGGCGGACGGGCGGGCGAGGAGCGGCACTAACATGGCGTTACTGGCGGCTTCGGAGGTGGCGTCGGCCGCAGAGAGGGCTCCACACTCGGCACATTTGAGGGCGCGCCCAAGGGGGGCCCGGGGCAGCTGACTGCAAGTGAAATTAAAAGACTGAAACGAAAGCAAAACTGTCCTCGCAGACACTGGGGGGGGGGGGGAGCTGGGGGCGGGGACAGCAAAAGCAACCAGGTGGCCTCCAGCCCGAGCCTCCCCGGCCGGGGACGGGGTCCCGGGGCGCTGCGGGCGGGGACGGGGTCCTCGGGCCTCTTTGCACCTGACGCACCCGGAGCCCGGCGGGGGCAGGGGTGGAGAGCGGGGTGCCGGCTCTGTGGCTGGACGAGGCCGGCCTGAGGGCAGGGCAGGGCTGGGACCGTGTGCGTCCACGTCCAGCGGGAGGGTGGGGTGACACTATCCGCCCACATTCACACAAAAAAGCAGGACACCTCGGCGCAGCCACTGTCCCTTCCCTCTGGTCCGCCCACATCTGGTCTGACCAGGCACTGCCCCCGCCAAGGAGTGAGGGATTCGCCAGACAGTCAACGGGGGCGTCTGTGAGCTACCTGGGCAGTGGCCTCCCCGCCAGCCCTGAGCGTGTGTGCCCGTGCGTGTGGGCACAGAGAGCGCGGGGTGCCTCCTGTCTGGGTGGGGGCAGGGCTGCTGCGGCCTCACGGGCGGGTCCACGCGAGCTTCCGAGCCGTGGCACCGCTGCACCTGGGGAAGGGGCCCGGCGGGGCAGGCGGCCGCCCAGACACACTGGGCTCTAATTCAGCAGCCCAGCCCTGCTCCACCAGCCACTCCCAGGCCTCAGCCTCGGTCTGCTCAGCTGTGAAGTGGGAACAAGACAGCAGACCCTGCCTCAGGAGTTACTGCAGGGAGCAAAGGAGACAGTGCTGCAGGGTGGGCGCGCCGTGCACCCCAGGGCCGCCTCCGTGTGTGACCCACTGTTCCGGGAGCACGTGTGGGTGGCAGTGTGGGCTGGGCTGGGCTCGGGGGGCGAGCCTGCCAACCCCCACTTCCCAGACTCAGAGAAGAGGCCCAGAGAGTGTAGGACCCAGGCCCACAGACGGCCAGGACGGGCTCCCAGCCACTGCAGGCTCTCCAGGGCCACACTCCTCCCCCAGAGCAAGTTTCTAACCAGGACAGAACCCACCAGGGACCCAAGGGGAAGGATTCCAGAAGCTTTTGTTCAGGGGGGAAAGCAAGAGCAGGAAGAGAGGGGGAGGGAGAGAGACAATGAGAGAGACAGAGACCGAGCAGGACTGGCACGGAGGGGAGGTGGAGGAGCGGGTGGGGACCCCCACGCAGACACCAGCCAGGGCAGAGGGACAGACAGAGCAGCGGGCAGAGGCGAGGTGAGGACGGCTCAGCGCTGGGGCAGGAGAGAGGGGGCCTGTCCCAGCCCACAGTTGGCCCCCATCCGTGATGGCAGGGCTGCCGAGACCAGGGGGCTCCTGTCCCCCGGCAGCCAGAGGAGAAGCACCCTTCCAAGCCTGCTCCTCCCCCAGGGCTGGGCACCCAGCCACTCAGGACCGCCCACCTGGTGCTGTGTGCCCTCTGGCCAGGCACTGCCCTCTCTGAGCTCAGGCTCCCAGGTAGGAGGAACATCCGGCCCGGCCCCTGCATTGTCCCCATGCTGAAGGCATCACAAGGATGGGCAGGCCACATCCTGGTTCAGGGTCACCTAACCCCACGGTGGGGAAGGGAGAAGCCTGGGGCACCCTCCCACCACTCTGGTGGGCCTGGGGTCTCCAAAAGCAATCAGTTTCACCGTTTCTCAGAACTTACGGAGTCCCTGCTCTGTCATGGGGCAGATGGGGAAACTGAGGCGCAGAGCAGGGCGGGGCTGGCCACGCAGCTCTCTGCGCCTCCGTTTCCTACTTGCTTGGGAGGGGTGTGGGGCTCGAGGGTAGCTGGGCTCTGGGTCGTTTCGACCCCGGGTGGGGAGTGGCGTGGCGGCCGGTCCTACCCTGCCCGCTCCTTCAGCTTCTTGTCAGTGATGCCGTCCTTGGAAACGAGCTTGTTAAACACCAGGATCCCGATGACCATGTTCACCTGCAGGGCAGGGAGGAGCGGCTGTGGGGGGCGCCCTGGGTCAGGAGATGGGCTCCAGGGAGGAGGCAAAGCCCCTCGGGCACTCTGCCGGCTGCCCTCACACTCGTCCCTTTACCCCGCCGTCTCCTTCCAGAGCCCCAGCCGCTAGGTGGGGTTCTCTGTGCCACACTGTCCCCCCACCACCCCGCCCAGGGCTGGGCACTGCGGCTCGAGCCTCCCACATGACGGGTCCCCAGGTCCATGGCCATCCCCACTGGGGTCGGCAGTTTATGAAGCTGGGATTCCATCTGGGATGGAGTCCAGAGGTCAGAGGCCGGGCTGGGGTCACCGTGAGCCTGCCCCTGCCCAGAGTGGGACTGACCAGGGCAGTCAAACACGCGAGCAGGCTGGCCGAGCCGCACTGCTGGGGCACTTGGCCCACTCAGACCACAGGAGGGACCTCAGGGGACCTCCAGTCCAGCCGCCGCCCACGCCCAGGCCCGCCCCACGTCCCCCCCTTAGCGTCCCTGCGACTCGTGCGCCTTCCGCACACGAGCTCGCCCAGCTCAAGCCGGACCTGACGCCACCTCAGGACACCTCCTGCCTGGCTCTGCCTGAACCACATGCTCTCCGCACCGCGCAGCCCTTTAGGGACCTTAACTCGGGGCCGCCACCCCACAGGCGTCTTCCCTCAACCCCGCCGCCGCTGGGCACCTGCCCCTGGAAGTGCTTCTGGGTGTTGAGGCTCGTCTCCGGCTGCTCAGACTGCCGCCTCCGACAGAGAGAGGCTGTCCCCAGCGTCCCAGCCATCCACCTCCTCCACGGCCCGCAGGCGCTGGTCTCCCCTCCCCTCTGGCCTCCTCGCCTGGGCGGAGGCGGCTCCCAGCTCACATCCTCGCTCCCCTAGGGCTTCCACTCTGCAGAGAGGCTGCCTGACCCCCAGCCATGTTCCTGCGTCTCAGGCGGGGACTGGGACTCCATGGATCCCTGGACCCGGAGGTCTGGGGAGGCCGACTCCCCACAGCCCCACAGAGCCAAGCTCGTGGCCGAACACACGCCCCAGCCCTGCCTCCCGCCGTCTGGGTGAAAGCAGCTTTCCCGGGTGACAGCGCTGGGGCGGGAGAGGGCAGGACACCAGTGGCCGCCGCCCCGCCTGCAGCAGGCTCTGTGCCTGCCTTTCCCTGCGTGTCCCCATGTTACAGGAGGAGCCCCGGGCAGGAGCGCACGGCGGGTCAGGACCGGCCCTGCCCTCCAGATGCTTTGTGGGAAGGGACGTGGGGGGGTCTCCTGCCTCTGACATCCCCCCTCCTGGGGCACCTGCCCTTAGAAGGCCCGGCCCACTGCCTAGTGGCCTTCAAATGCCCGGCACGCTGCCGCTTCCCTGCCCGCTGTCTTCTAGGAATAAAGGAGCTGGTTCTGGCTGGGGCTGGCCCACGGATTCTGCCCACTAACTCCACCCCCCCACTGGCTCCCCCAACTCGTGCCCCCTGCAGGCTCAGCCTCCCCTGGGTGCCCTGGGCTTCACTTTCCTCTGCCCTGTCCAGCCTGTGCCTGAGCCTGGCTCGGATATGACAACAAGGAGGTGTGGCCCTGCCCGGAGAGCAGGACTCTGCAGACGCGATGCCCTTTCCTGGGGGCAGGCGGGAGGGGAGGGCGAGATGGGCTCCGAGCCAGGCCCGGCAGAAGCCACTGATCTCGGGATACCCCCTGAGCAGCCTCCCCCTGCTCATCCGTGACCGGGGGACAATAGCCCTGTGTGCATGTGGCACTGTCTCTCAACCCTCACCAAGCGGACGTGGGCACAGCAGAAAAAAAAAAACACTGAGGGTCAAGCAAGGGGAGGTGCTTCCCTCCTCCAGGGGGTGACGGGCTGGCCACATCGAGGGAAAAGCCCCAGGTCTAGCCACACCCCCTGCTGCCCCGGTCATCCGTCTGTCTGCCTTCCCCGCCCTATGGTCACTCGCTCATCAAATCCACAAGACCTCCTGGCAGGTACACAGCCGGTGCCCAGCAATCAGGCAAAATGTGCTCAGAGAAACAAAAGGCCGCCAGCCCAGCCCCGCCTCTGCACCCCTGCGGCAGGTCAGGGGGCTGATCTGTGGACACCACCCACCCCTGGTGACCAGGGCAACCCTGATGGGGCAGCAGGTAAAACCCAAGTCCGACCCAGGGGGAGGCGAGGGGCTCAGCCTGGGATGTCGGGATGGGGGTCAGTACCAGCACGACGGCCGCGGCCGGTCCCACGAAGGCATACAGCAGTCCCCCCTCCAGGGAGAGCCAGCAGCTGGGGAGGGAGACAGGCTGGTTAGCGGCCAGGCGTGAGCCCCCATCCGGTCACACGCTGGGCACCACCAGCTTCCCAGGAGGGCAGTGTGACGCTGAGAAGTGGCAGAAGGAAGCCAGGTGACCGCACATTCTTTAGCTTCAGAACCCACGGGAGCCCCCAGGCAGCTGACAGACAAAAGTTTACGGATGAAGGAGCAGGTCCAGAGCAGGGGACCACACAGCAGAGGGCCAGGCCGCCAGAGGAAGGTACCCTGACTGTCCCCCTCCCCCGACTCTCCCCCCAGGGCTGGGCTCCCCAACTTGCCTCACAGACCCTCCCCAATCTCACGTGCAGACCCTCTTTCCTGACATGATGCCAAAATGTTGGGCTGGGTCCCCGGCCTGGACTTCCACCCACCCACTCAACCCAGGCCCTCTGCATCAGGCCCCCTGCTCACACGATGACCTGGGCCCTCCACCAAGCTCGGTCACCAGCCCCAGCCTTACTTCCCCAAATCTCCTGGACACCACCCAGGGCGGTCCACAGGAGCCCTGAGCCCAGTGAAGGCCGCTCTGCCTCCTGCACGTGCTGTGTCCTCTGCCCCGAGTTCTCTGTGCCATGCCACGTGCCAAACGCACAGCTTTCCATCCTTCAGAACCCCACTGCGACACCCCATCTCCTCCTGATCCATCCCCGAGCCCAGCAGGCTGGGTGTTCCTTCCTCTCAGCTCTGGGGATGGTGTTCATACTTCCTTCTCAGTACTCACCCCGCGGGTTCTCATTCGAGTGCAGGGCGGTGCCTCAGGGCCTGGTCACGTCCTGTCCCCCTGGGGCTCTGCAGTGAGCCAGGCCTGCACAGCCCCGTCAGCCCCTCCTCCTGCCTCTCGCTGCCCCGCTCTTCCCCACATCCACAGCCACGGCCCTCCAGGCCTTGGTTCCTCTCCCCCCACCTTGGGAAGCCACACGGCCTCCAGGATAACCCCGAGCTTCCTGGCTTGGCATTCAAGGCCCCTGGACCTGGCCCAGCCGACCTTTCAGGGCCTCAGTGACTTCATCTGTGAAATAGGCACCCCTACCTGCCCTGCCCTGCCCAGGGGCCATACAGCCCCCCTTATCCCGACACTGGCGCAGGGGTGCATCCCCTATCGTGCGGATGGGGAAACTGAGGCTCTGAGAGGCTAAGGCACCTGTCCAAGGCCACGGAAGGAGGAAGTGAGGGCTCCAACCGCCCCAAGTCCTGTTTCTCTCGACCCCGCTGCCCACTGCCGGGAGGAGCTGGCTGATGGGAGGCAGGGTGCCTCCCCAGGGCCCGGCCTCCAGCTCCCGGGGCCCTCAGTCTCGCCCAGCCTTGACTTTCTCATCTGTGAGATGGGTGCCCAGCCAGCCCTCACCTTCTAGGGCAGTGGGAGGGTCTGGGGGAGCCGTGCGGCCTCCACCACGTCCCCACCCCGCCCCGACTCACTAGTTCATGGTGCTGTACCCTCTGGCCTTGGTAAATCCCACAGAAATGGCCACGACCAGCGCAGGGAGCCCTAGGGGAGGAGCAGAAAGAAAGGGCGTCGGTACCCCCACCGTCCAAGGCCCCACCCGTCTCAGGAGGGGGACCAAAACGCACCTCTGAAGCCCCTGAACAGAGGGCGACACTGAGCGTGTGAGAAAGGGGACAGGAGGTGGACGAGGATGAGGACCCACAGAAATGGGGGGGGGGGGGCGCCGGAGCAGCACGTAACACGGGACGCCCAGCCACGGCTGAACTCCAGGTAAAGGAAGGAAAAACTTTCTATCGTGAGTATAGCCCAAATACTGGATGGGACGTCCTCATACCACAGAGTTACTCCCTCACTTGACATTCAAACACAATGAGGCAACCCCGTGCGGTGGAGGCCTGGAGGGAATCTCAGAGGAGAGAGAGCTGCCAGGGGCCAGGAGGAGGGCCGGGTCACAGAGGGGTGCCCCGCCGCCCACCGGCCCCGTGGCGCTCACCCCAGCCCAGGCACAGGAAGCGCTTGCGGACGAGGCGGTTCCGGAGGCGGCCCGTCACGGCCATGTAGGACTGCCAGGCCTCGGTGAGCACCCAGCAGAAGGACGACAGGAAGAAGAAATGCAGGAAGGCGGCCACCAGCGTGCACACCACCTGCGCGGGCGGGAGAGGCGGAGAGGCGCTCGCTCCCCGGACCCCGCCTGCCCCCCAGACCCCGCCTGCCCCGGCGAGGGCCCGAGCCCAGCGTCCCCGCAGTGACCAGATCAACTCCCCAGGCAGGACGCCAGCCAGCGCCCACCCGCTCCACCACCCTGAGACGGGCTGTGGTACATCGCGGCCCTGCTGGGTGCTTGCGCGACTCCACCCACAAACTGCCAGGGACAGACACCCCTCTCCCCGGCTTCCTCACCCACTCACACGTGCACCAAACGCCGCAGGAGCCCACCCAAAAGCCCCGGCCTGAGCCCACCCGCTCAGCAGCTGGTCACCGGAGGCCACACGGCGAGGTACAGACAAGCTCAGACAGCCCGGTACCAATGGTAGGCCAGGGCCGGGGCTTGAGCTGGTTCATCTCGAAGCACCAGTCCAGCTGGAGACTCCAGACACCAAGTCCCCACGCCCTGGCCAGGTGACAGCCCCCTCCGGACTGAGCCACGTGGCTGCCGCGGCCAAAGGGCAGCAAAGGGGTCCGCACAGCTCTGGCACCCTCCTCCCTAAGCTTCCCAGGGTCGAGGCTTCTGCCGTGGGGCATCACCACCACCGCCATCAGCGCCGCCCAACCTGGACGCTGGGACGCGCGCGGCACAGCGCAGGCCGCTTACCTTGTTGCGGGTCTGGGTCTGCCCAATGAGGATGAGGGCGTTGGAGGAGATGATGGACAGACAGAAGTTGATGAGGATGACGGACCGCTCTGAGCGGATGTACCTGTGGGAGAGGGTGGGCGGCCACGATCAGCGCCCAAAAGGGTCTCAGCTTCACAAGACCCGGGGTGCTGTGGCCACTAAGGCCAGCGCCACCTCCGCCCTGCAGGCACCGCGGCCGGCACCAGCACCGTCGTCATCCCCACCATCTCCAGCTCCATCACCACCACGTTCCCCCTCTGGGTCGCCAGCTCCATGGGGTCCTGAACACAGCTCACAGGGAAGGAGGTGCTTTGAAGACCGTGGGCCGAAACCTCAGAACCACAGCGGCCTCGGGGGAGGGGCTGGGCCAGGGGGCCAAGCACGCCTCCAGGGGATTCAGGACAGATGGTGGTGGGGGGGGGCTGGTGGGAGGGGCACTGGATGTTTCCGGGTCACTGACCCTCCGGTGCCTCTGCCCTTGGGCAGGATGGGGTGGTGGGGGGCAGGAAAGCACGGGCGCCCCTCCCCCGATGGCCACATCGACCCCTCCTCGCTGGCCCCTGGCTGACATCGTGCTGCCCTTGGAGCTGACGCGCTAGGAATCTGGCTGGGCCCAGCGGGTGGCTGCTGGGCGGGTGACCTTGGCTTGACCCTCCCTGTCCTACTGTCCCAAACCCCTGCTCCTCCGGGCCCAAAGAGGGACGCCGGGGGAAGGGAGTCTATGCACACGTGTCCCTCGCCCCAGGGCTGGTGACCGGCTGGGACGGGGTCGCCCCACATCCCAGGGGCCAACACTGGTCAGACAGCACCCAGGGCACAGGGGTCTGTGAAGAGGCCTTGTGGCCTGGGGGAGGGGGTGTGGGGCAGGCGGCCCAGCAGAGGCCCCCATCCTGACACTTGACCCCGGGCTTGGGGAGTGACCTTGCACGTCCACGTGACAGAACAGACAACAGGCAGGGAAGTCGTGATCTTGGGGTCCCCGTGGTCACGGGCCAGGGTGCTCAGCTGGGGAGTGGGCTCGGGGCGCACCTGCCAGCACCTGTGAGCGGCGGTGCGGGCACAGCGCCAGGCTGGAGCAGGCAGGCCTGGCGCCCCTGGCCTGCACCCGCGCCCCCACCACCAGTGCCACGCAGCGTCCCCGGCACGGCCGCCGGGGAGGGCGGGGTGGTGGTGACGACGGAGTGACAGGCGCTGCTGACGGGGAAGCTGGGGAGGAAGGATGCTGGGTCCCCGCCCCCCACGGCTGCCCTCGATGGGAGAAGGGGTAAGGCTCGACCCCAGTCACCCCCTTCCCGGGAGCTGTGTGCACCGTCCGCTCCCGCCCCGGCCCCGCCGGAAGCAGCACCTCCACACGGAGACGTAGATGATGATGAGCATGAGCAGGGTCAGGGACGACACGCCGCAGCCCACGACGAGCGTCACCGACGGCACGGCCGCCTTCTCCATGTTCTGGCGGGTTCCGGGGCGGGGGACAGAGAACAGGGTGAGGGGGCCCAGGCAGACGTGCAGACTGAGGGCCCTGCAGGCCGCGGGGGGCGCCGGGGGAGCCTCCCCCTCCCCCCCACACCCTCCGTAAGCGCCCCTGCCCCGCAGCCCTCGGCCGCCCTCCCGCAGCGCTCTGAGCGGCCCCCAACGCCAGCACCTTCCGGCCTGGGCTGTGCCCGGTGAGGGGCCTCATCTCCTGCTGAGGGCAGGGTCTCTGTCTGTGCCCCGCCCCGGCCCCACTGGCAGAATTAGAGTCGTGTGCCCAGCCTGGCAATATGCCCCCCACCAATCCCAGGGAAGGACTCCCCCACCCTGAGTCACAGGTGAGGTCACGGAGGCAGCAGGCCCAGCGCCCCGCCACGGACAGCTCTCCCTGGCTCCGTGGCTCTGCAGTTCCAGCCGCGGGCAGAAGCCACCGCTCTCTGAAGGGGCCCAAAGCTCCAGCTGCATCTAACGGGGCGCTCAGCGCCCACCCCCCCAGACCTGGCCCCTCCCTGACACCCGCTCCACCCACAGCCTGCACCAGGCGCTCGACCACCTCCTCCCTCCGCCAGGCCCCTTCCATCTGGGCTGGCCCTCTGCCCTCCACGCCCCCAGGCCAGCCCCCGGGCTCTTCCCCAAGCAGCAGCCACTCTCAGAGTCTCCCATGCCACCCCACCACGGCCCAAGCTGCGTCCGAAGGCCCCAAAGGCCACCAGGCCTGGCCCTGCCCCCCTTCAGCTCGTGAGACCACCCCCCCCGCACTGGGCTGCCCCTCGTTCCCACTCAGCGCCTGGCTCAGCCTTTCCCTCTGCCAGGATGCCCTGCCCAGCCGTCGCGTGGCAGTGCCTCGGGCCTTTCTGGTCTTCACTTGTCCCCTCTCAGAGGGGCCAACGGACCCCACCGCTCCCCACCACGTGGCCCAGCGCAGCCCTAAGCACCGGCTGGTCCTTGCTTACGCATCCCTGCGTGCCCCCCGACGTGACCGCGTGAACCACGGCCACACCACAGCCCAGTGCCCAGCACACACGGCCCGCGGCCCGCGTGTACTTGCTGAGCGATGACCCAGGTCCCTCTGTGTCCAAAGCCCAAAGACAAATGGAGGGACTGGAGAGAGCGAGCACCCACGGCTTCCAGGGCTGGAGAGGACGGGAAAGCTCGGCCAGGGGACGAGGGGCTTCTCGTGGGCTCCCCACCCCAGAGCCGGCACCTTCCTGCCCGTCCCAAGTCTAACTTGGCCGACACCCTTCAGACCCCTGCTGACCCCAGCACGTGGCAGAACGAGACTCCCACCCACTTCCTAAAGCCACGGTGGCCCTTTCCGCCCTCAGATGGGATCTTCCACCTTCCTTGGGAGCCTAAGGTCCCGGGGCTCCTGCACAGGGCACCCCAGGGCCCACCCCACTTGACACAGCTTCCCCCCCCACCCCCATGGTGACCGTGCTGTGCTCTCCATCCGAGGCCTGGACTGCCCTCCCCCACACTGAAGGCACCACCTCCCGCCCCCAGGCCCCTCTGCTGTCCCTCTGTCCCAGCCCCGTCCCATGGCTGGGGGTGCCTGTCTGTCCCTGCAGCCCGGTCTCCTCATGTCTGTGAGCCCCCTTCGGCCCGGCCTAGCATGGACGCTCGGTCAATGTGACTGGCTGGATGAATGGAGACCAGGAAGGCAGGCTCCGGAAAAATCGAGAAAGTCGTTCAAGGTCACCCAGGCAGTCAGCAATCCCTGGGGGCCTGGCCCGGGTGAGGCTCCAGCACAAACTTCTGTGTTTCCATACAGGCAGTTGGAGGGCCCCGGGGAAGGAGGGGGACTCCGGGCTGCGGCCAGCACCCCTGAACTCACCAGGTAACCTCGGAGCCCCGGCCAGCCACGCAAGTCATGGGTGGCCGAGTAAGTGGCTCAGGCCTGCTTCGTGGCTGGCTCCGGCCCCGACCTCCGTGGCCATCTGCCTCCATCTGCCCTCATTAGGCCTGGCAGCCACATGCCCGCCAGCTCGCCCACCTGCCCTCCCGTGCCCTCCTCCTCCTCTCCGCCTGGCTCATCCGTCACTTCTGACAGCCCTAGCCCTGCAGGTTCTCAACAATGTGGGGAGGGAACAGGTAACAGAATTGTGGGCAGGGGTGTCAGGGATCTCAAGGTCTTGTTGGGAGGGCTGGACCGGAGACCTTAAGGGTGAGAGACTGGCCCCAATCCACACAGAGAGCAGGCAGAAGCAGGCCGGCCTCCTGCTGGAGGCTGGCTCCCCAGCCAGGCTCCGTGCCACCCCAGGGCCTTTGCACATGCTGGTCCCGCCACCCAGTGCTCTACCCCTGACCTTCACACGGCTGGCTCTTCTCTCGGCTTGGCTGTCACCTCTGCACAGAGGCTCTCGCTGGACATTCAATCTGAGCCAGCCCCTCATCTCTCTGCCCGTCACCTTGTCTTGAGTCTCTTCAGGGCACCGGCCCCTCCTCCCCCACCTTTACTTGTCATTTACGTGGTTGTTGTTAGTTTCCACCACATGAATACCCTACATGCAATCTTCTCCCAGCTCTTACACGTCTCATGCGTCCTAAACACTGATTTCCTTGCTATGGCACTGTCTTTGTCCCGTCTCCGCTCCAACACCACACGTGGCTCACAGCTACCCACGCGAACGAGCCCTACTCCAACATTGCCTGATCCCTGATCCCGGTCACACGCTGAGCCTTGATTCTGGTCAGATTAGTAGCCCAGTTTCGGGCACATCACCGAAGCGACGCCACCAACAACGATGGCTTACAGACTGTTTACTACACGCCAGGCTGTGTGGATGCTGTAAATACCTCAACAGGTTCAGTCCCCACCAGGCTCTGAGGCAGGTGGCCTCGCCCCCTCAGATGTGACTCAGAGCAGTTACTCAACCCTCCGTGGTCACAGGCCTGCAGCGGCACAGCCGGGACCTGACACTCTGGCTGCACGCAAGGGGGAGGGTGACTGGGTCTCATCTTCCTTCACTCCATGCCCCCCGGGATCTAACCCCTCCCTGGCTCCTGGGGTGTGACCACAGCACCCCTCCTCTTCCGTCCCCTCTGGGGGCCTTGCTCTGGACTCCGGTCCCGAGACCACGCCATACCCCGAGATGCCAGCGGCCTCTGCCCGCTCAGACCGAATCCCCACGCCCCACGCACACACCCAACTCCGCGGGTGGAGACAGGCGGCATCCACCCCCACCCTCAGCCCAGCTCTCCGCTGCCACCACCCCACCTGCTGGTGGGTTATTCCGCCCTCACACCTGCTGGGATCCCTCCAGGACCCAAGCCCACCACCTCCCAGCCACCCAGCTCCACTGACCTCGGGCTGAAGCTCTAGCTTGCCCGGGCCCCGGCCTCGCTGCAGCGCCCGCGCCCCAGCCCTGCCTGCCCTCTGAGCTCCACCCGATCTCCCGCTTGCTTCTTGCCCTTTCTCACCCTCCCTGGGGCAACCATCACTCCTCCCCACCGAGCCTGCTGGGAACTCCTGCTCACCCCTCAGGGCCCTACTCCACACCTCCTCCTTGTGCCCGTCTCCCAAGCTACCCCTGGAAGGAAGGAGGCTGGTGCTGAGCCCCCAGAGCGCCTCCTCCCTCCAGCCTGGGCTTGTCTCCCCGTCAGACCCCGTGCCCCTCGAGGGCCCAGCTGCAGGCACTCAGAGGGATCGGCACAGCGTGATGGGCTGCGGGACAGCAGTCTTCCTCTCCCTCTCGGCCCTTGCCCACTCAGCATCTCTGGGGCCAGAGCTGGCTGGGAAAAGGGAGGAAGGTGGCGATAGATCTGAGAGCAGGTGAGCACAGGGGAGCAACCAAGCACAGGCCAAGCCGCCCCCCCGACCCCGCGCCCTCCCAGCATGCTCCTCTGAGCCACGCCCAGGCCTTCAGGGGGTCACAGGATCAGCCAGAGCCCACTACTATGCCATCTGACAGAGGAGGAAACGGGGGCTCCCAGCGGCCAGGCAGCCTGCCCTTGGTCCCACGGCCACTGACAGCTCCCGAACCCTCGGACTCAGCTGCCTCCTCTGGGATGTGGGGATGGGGTGCCCCGACCTGCCAGCCTGCGTCTCACCCTCCTGTGCAGATCAGGCTGACACCAGATGCCCCTCTGACTGCAGCTGCTGACCCCTCCTCCTAAACAAAGCCTTGAACCCTTCAGAGACCAAAGCTCTGCCTGCCCACCCTGGCACAGGGCTCCCGTCCGCTCACCCTCAGAGGCACCAGTACAGGTCAGCTCTTCCTAGAAAGGCCCCCTGGGCATCCCACTCCTCCGCCCCCGGAGTTCCACCGGCGTCAGCTGCCCACCCCTCACCCAACACGCTCTCCATGCCAGGTGGCCCAGGGCTCAGCCCCTGAGCGGGAGGCCATGTTTCGTGGATGCAGTGGCCCTGGCACGCTCCAGGCCCCGTCCAGGAGGGTCCCTGTCAACCGGCAAGCCCTCGCAGCCACCCGGAGCAGCACGCGGCCATTTCCGTTTTACAGGTGAAAAAACCGAGGCTCAGAGAGACTGAAGGCCAGTCTAGGGTCACCGTGTGTAAGGGACAAGGCTGTATTTCAAGATTCCACTGGCACTGACCTCCTACAGGCCAGACCCTGGGCTGGGAGAGGGGATCTGGGCATGTGTCCCGCTCTGGAGCCCCCCCTGCCCCCCAAGGTGGGCCCTGCCCTGCTTGCTCCGGCCTCGCAGGGGACCCAGGAAGTCCCAGCCCCACTGGTTTCTCCCCTGTGCAGAAAGCCATCTCTTCCGGGGAGCCCCCAGCATGGCCCCGCCTGCTGCCTTCAGGGGCCTGCCCCCAGAATCAGCAACACCAACAGTCCTGTCACAGGGACAGCCTGAGGGGGAGGGCACACTGGGATCAGGGCCAAGACCACAGATCCCTGTCCAGCAGAGTCACCCCAAGACTTTGAGCAAGCCCCCCACCCCAAGCCTCGATTTCCCTGTTGATAGAAGGGTTAGTGGCAATGACCTCTAAGGTCCTGTCCAGCTCTGACCCTCCAGGGGATCCTGGCTGACAATATTGCTCTCTCTCCCCACGTCTCAGAGGACAAAGGAGGGGGGCAGACTGTTCTCAGAGAGGCCTGGAACCATCTTCCACATGGAAACTGGGGTTCCATGAGCAGAGAGCTGCGCCACCCCCATCTGACGAGGGCCAGCCACCCCAAACGCCCCCACATCGGTGTCCCGCTCCCGGTCCGTCCTCCATATCTGCTGCCTGAGGACCCTTCCATACCAGGCCGGGGCCAGGGGGCTCAGTGAGCAAAGACCCCTACCCTTTCCCTCCTCGGGGGGCCTAGTGACCCAGCTGGGGGATCCAGCTTTCCTAGGTCCAGCGAGTGCAGCTTGGCCCTGGGCAAGAGCGCCCACCAGCCCCAGTTGGCCAGCCCCAGCCAGCAAGCTGGCCCCAGATGCTGTCGCCATAGAAACTGGCAGCCCCCACAAGAATCACGAGAACAAAAAGGAGGCCCCTGAGATGATGGGGCCTTCCTGGGGAGGGCTGCCAACCTGGGCCAAGCCCAGCACCCTCTCCACCCCCGGGACCCCTACTTGGGGACGCAGCTGCCTCCAGAGACCACCGTCCACTTGGGGTGGGTGGGGTGGCAGCTCCTCCCCCTCCCTCTCCCAGGCAGGCCAGGAGCCCGCCGCCCGCTGGGGGAAGGCACCCCACCAAGTGAAGGTGTCTGCCCGGCTCTGCCAGGCCAAGCCCTCCTCCAGCCCCTAGGGCCCGGGGCCCAGACTGCCCCAGCTCCCCTGAGGACCGGCTCCCTCCAGGGTCCTAGGCCCCCAAAGAGAGTGGGGGGGGACTCACTCACCCATCAGTCACTCTCGGGGCCCCGGCCCGGCTCCTCCCAGGTCAGTCCCCAACTCCACACCGCCACCCACTCAGCTCCCACCCGCCCTCTCTAGAGGCCCGGGCCCCGCCGGCCAGGCCACGGGGGGCGGCGGGGCGCAGCCCCCCTTCCCCGAGCCGGCCCGGAGGCGACAGTCGGCCCCGGAAGCCCCCGCCCCGCGCGCCCCCTCCCCGTCCGCCCGCCCGCCCGCCGCGCGCCCGGCTGGGGTCTCACCGCGTCGGCGCTGAGCTGGGCTAAGATGGCGAAGGTGGAGAGCCGGTCACAGAGGCAGCGCGTCCGGAGGGCGTCGAGGGGCACCGTGCGGCAGCCGCGCCACGACCAGGGCCCGAGCTGCGGGGGGGCGGGGGAGGAGGGTCTGGGGGGCGGGACACACGGGGGGAGGGGAGACAGGGGCGGCGTGAGCGGCTGCCGGCCGCGCCCGGGCCCCGCGTCCCCGGCCCGCGCCCGCACCTGCGCCCGCCGCCGCGCGCGCCCCGCCGGCCCCCGGAGCCCCGCGCCCCATGGCCGCCGCCGAGCCACGGGAGAGCGACTCGCGGGAGCGCGGGCCTGCGGGGCCGGCGGGGTGCCGAGCCCTGGCCTCGCGCCCGCAGAGCGCCCCGCCCCAGCGCCGGGCCGGGAGGGGCGCGTGGGCGCACGTGGAGCCGGGCGCCAGCTGGGGGGCGCGGCGGCCTGCGGTGCGCGCGCGGGCCGGGGCGGGATGAGGGGCGCCTCTGCGCCTTCGCCCCTGGACCCCGCGTCGCGCTGGTGACCTTGGGACCGCCCCGCTCCTAAGGCCACCTCCCCCGGCCCCGGCCCCGATAGGCCTTCCCCACGGGGTCGGGGAAGCAGCCTGAGCGTGCGCCCTGCCACCTGACCCAGGGCCCTCTTGCTGTCTGCCGCTCGGGTGGCTCTGGTTCCCTTGAAACCAGCGCTTGTTAGGGCCTCAGTGCGCCGGACTGAACTACTCTGCGAACCAGTCGCTGTTGATCTAAGTCCCCCACCCCCATGCCGGCCCACTTGTCTGGCAGCGTCCAGCCAGGCACGCCCGCAAAAGGTGCCCATGGAGTGCCCTCCCCAGGGCCCTGGACCTGGAGGCTGGAGGGCTCCAGGCTGAAGAGTCGAGACTGAAACCGCCGTTCGGGAGCCCCAGCTGGGAGTGGTATCCTTCTGACCCCAGGGCCGAAAAAGCCCCCTCACCCCCCAAATAACTCAGACCCGGTGTCTGCCCCGGGACTTTGGGGGGGAAATTCCAGGTCTCTGCGGCAAGGGTCCACCCCCGGCCCGCCCTAGATCCCTCAGCCCCAGCCCCAGAAGGAGGGAGCGGCAAGGTGCCTTCCAAAGCCTTCAGCCTGTCTCCCCCATCCCAGCCCCTCTGTATGGAAGGCGGGCTGGGGGCTGAGTGGCTCCCACCCTGTGCACTCCCAGGGGATCCCTGAGCCCCATGCACTGAGCAGACGTCTGCTTAACACCTGGATTTGCAAGCAACCATCCTGGGCTACCTCCTGGCTGTGTCACCTGGGAAGTCAGCTACCAGCCCTAGCTTCAGTTTCCTCATCTCTAAAATGGGGAGGAGATGGTCGGGAGGATGACGTGGGACACCGTCAAGGCCCCCCCCCCCCCACCCGTCTCAGCCCAGCCCAGCAAGAACGTCTTTAGGAAAGCTTAGGGTCTCAGCTTCGGGCATCCCAGAACCCAGAGCTGCTTCTGTTGAATTTGAGATGTTATACAATCTCCTTTCTGAGCTTCAGGCCCCAGGGGAGAAGGGACACACTCTGGGCCCGCTGGATGCCCTCGAGTCTGCTTTTCTCTCTTCATTTTCCCCCCACGGGGAAGGGCCTGCCCCTGTTTTACAGAGGAGGAGAACTGAGGCCCAAGGTGACAGCCAGGCAGAGGCTAGGCCCTGGCTCCGCGGGGTGCATCAGGGCTCTGTGGCCTCAGAAGACCCCGTCCCCCACGCCTGTCTGCTACTCTCTGAAGTGCAGCAAGAGGAGGGGACAGCCCTCTCACTAGCACTGGCCCCTGAGCCCATGGGGGCCAGGGTTTGGGGGCCCAAAGCTCATCCATCTTAGGGGCCCTCATAAAGAATGCCTGGGAGGGCCCCCGGATGACCACGCCTCCACCTGAGCCTTCCCAGCTTGGCCCACCTGAACCCGTGCTGGCCCGGGAGGAGCCGAGGTGTGCCTGACGACACAGCACAGCAGGGCCCAGGCAGGGCCAGGGCCAAGGCCACAGCCTTGACCGCAGCCCCTGGGATGGAGGCCAGGGGCTCGGCTGCCTGTGTGGTCCCACCTCCCGGGCCGCCATCCCGCACACCTGGCGTCCCTGGCGTGGAGTGGAGCAGAAGTCAAGACCTATTAAGGCCCTGGTGGAGACCTCTTCTCCCCTTCCTTCCTCTAGAAAAGAGGACCCCGATAACCACAGAACCAGAAACAAGACCTGGGGGATGGAAGGATCAGGAAAGGGAGTGCGGGGCCCTGGAGCGGCCTGGGAGATCCAGCCTGGTCCTCCCGCACCCTCAGCGGGGGTTTATCAAGGCCTCACTCAGCCGTGCTGGGCACATCACACTCCTATCTCCCCTCATCCCCCAGCACCACGCAGAATGGGCACAGAGTGCTGAACCCCAGCTGCCCTCAGTCCCTCCCAGCCCCAGAGCACCCCATCCTCACGCCTGGGGTGCGCGTGCAAGTCACTGACCAGACGCCGAGACGGCCAAGGAAGTGCAGCCCAGAAGTCCCCAAGACCCAGGACCCGCGGGGAGGAGGCCGGCGGGCTGTTCCGGCCTGGAGACAGCGCCTGCCTCTCGCTCAGGCTTGCCCACGACGCTGGCCGCGTGCCCGCTCCTAAGCGCAGGAGTCTGTGGCCGGCCGGTCCTGGGTTCAAGTCTCAGCTCTAGTTTTCACAGATCAAGGCACGGACGCTGCCTCAGCCCTCCTGCTCTGAGTCGGGGGGGGGGACCCCGAACCCATCTTTTCCGCCTGCTGAAGGCTGCTGGGAGGGGTGGGAAGGGACAGCACCCCGAGGCCCGGGGTGAGGGGAGCCAGGCTGGCTGGGGCCGGCAGGCTGGCAGGTTCCCAGGCAGTGCTGGCGGGTCTGCAGGGCGCCAGGCTGACAGCGGCTGGCCACGTCCTGGGAGAAGGCCAGCCCAGGCTGATGGTTAGCCCCACAGGACTCCTGCTATGGGCAGTAATTAGCTTATCAGCCTCCCAGAGGAGGGGACGACGAGGAGCACTGCCCACTCTGCTGACGGGTCCGGCCAGGGCCTGCCCCTGCAGCCTCAGGCCACGGAGGGCACGAGGAGGGCTCCGCCCCTGGTCCAGAGAACCAGCTGCTGGGGCTGGCAGCCTGGGAGGTGGGCAGCTTCTGGGCTCACCCAGACCCTGCAGGACCTCAGTGCAGGCTCCCTGGCCTTGGCCTCTCCCCACTCCACTGTCCCCCTGGCTCTGGCAGGCCACTGACACGCGACACAGGGACAGGGACCCTCTCCTCGTCCCCTCCCCCACCTCAATATTAATAGCTTCCTGTGCATTTTATCATTTAATCTTTGCAATAATCCTCAACTCGGCTGTGTAGATATAGAAACTGAGGCTCAGAGAAGTGGTATGATTGCCCGAGGCCACACAGCAAGACAGCAGGAGGGCCAGGATTCCAGTTTTTTGTCTGTCTGACCAACCTACAAGGCCTACAGTATTTGAGCCACTGAACTCCGAGGAGCAAATCTGAAAGGGACCCTCAAGGATGGCCCAAGGCCCAGACCAGGCGGAGGGCGGCCTGCCTAAGGCCCGTCCCACACCAGGGCAGAGCTCGGTCAGTGGAGGTTTCCCAGGCCATTAGCTGAGCTTCCTGTGTTGCGCTGGGCATCAGTTGAGGGCTGGCTGGAGCAGGACAGGGGGGCGGTGGTCCCTAACCGGTGGACCCTCGCTTGCATCTTAGGCACACCCTGAACTGGGAAAGGTCAGGGGACCCTCAGCCCTCTTTCTTCAACAAAACCTCCAGGACGTATCCTCTTATACCCACAACATCTGGAAGTTCTTCACCATGTCTGACCGAAATCCTTCCTGCTGCAGGTGACACCTGTTACCATCTCTGCAAGACAGGCAGGTCGTTCCCTCCTCACACACACTCCCACATGTGGGACACCATTGGTCGCCTCCTGACTGAGCTTCAGAAACTTGGAATATCTGGGTCACAGAGCCACGCCCCCCCTCCCAGGCCCAGGCCCGAGGAATCTGGGTCAGTGACACCCACCTGCGCCTCCCCATCCCCCAGGTCCAGGGCGAGAGGAGGAGCTGGAGCCGGGGCCCCTGCCAGCACCAGGAGGGCGGGAGCCCCTCCCTGCCTGAGATTGAGGGGAGGTTGCAGGGGGCCCTGGGCCCCTCAGATCAGAGCTCCCAGAGAAAGGCTGTGCCTCCCCCATCGACCAGGGCCCCCAGGAAGGTCCAGCCACTGCCCACCCCTCTGCAGGCCACCAGTCCCTCACCACAGGCTCCACCCACCCTGCTCCTACCAAAGCCCCCAAGTCACCAAACCCAAGGGACAATTTCCCGTCCCTTTTACTCCACTTCTGAGCTCTGAGCCGGCCCCCCTCCACACGGGCCCCCACTGTGTGTCCTGACCCTGAGCTGAGACCTGAGTCTCCTCTGCCGCCCCCACCCCTTGGACGCCTTGGGGTCGGTCCTGAGTACACCGTGTGTCCTCCATTCACCACCACGCCACCCTCATCCACCCCCTCGCTCCCTGGGCAGCTGCCTCCTGCTCCCGCCTCCCCGGCCCCACGTGCTCCTTGAGAAAGTGTTAGGCCAGTCACTGCCACGGTGAACGCGGCCCCGCCGGTGGCTGTCCGTGCCCTGAACACCGACCAGCTGGGCCCGGCCTGGACGGCTCCGCCTCCACAGCCACAGCCACGGGCCAGCCAGCGCCCCGGCTCTCACGGCGAGGCCGTCCCTGACCCGTGGCCTCCATCCGCGGGTCCTTCCGCCTCGGCCCGGTTCTCCCGCCACGTGTGATGGCCTGATGCTCCCACCTGCATCCTCCTCTGGGAGGGCAGGACCGGGGCCTGGCTGGCTCACCCCCCGCTGCCCGCACCCCAGTGGGGTCGGAGTGCTCAGCCAGGACTTGCTATGGGTGGACAAGCAAGGCCCCTCTTTGCCGCTCCAACCTGGCGGCGGCGGCCTCCAGGACCCTCCCTCCCTCCTTCCTTCTCATACCTACAGACCCATCAGCAACTGACCTTCCTTGCAAAATGCACTGAGAGTCTCACTTCTGCTCCCCACGCTGTGGCTACCACCCTGGTGGGACCCACCACTGCCAGCCTCCGCCCTGCCCTCCACCGCCTGTCCCCGCGCCACCAGCTGAAATATGCCAGGACACATCATCCTCTGCTCAAGACCTTCCCCCGGCTCCCTCCTCGCTCAGGGACCCACAGCCCCTGGGGACTGGCCACCCCCTCCCTGAGCCTCCCCGCTCTCCCCCTTGAGCCTCCCCTCCAGCCACACTCAGACCGTGAGTCCCGGCTCCACGCAGCTCCCGCCCGGTGCAGACCCGCCTCACTCAGCACCTGTGCCAGAGCCACAACCTTATCCCGGTGCCCAGGTGAGGTGGCTCAGAGAAGGCAGCCTGGCCCCCACCCAGCTCAGGAGACCCCGCAGGGGACCTCCTCTGGGGCCCAGGGTGGGTGGGAGCCACGGCATGTCGGAGGCCCTGGGAGGAGGCTCGGCCTATGGCACCCCTCCGTCCCGGTCCCTGCCGTGCCCGGACGTGCTCGTCCGTCCCCGCCCCGGGAGGAGGAACTGGGCACCCGAGGCCTGTTCCCACCTCTGGGCCAATTCCCTACCGGCCACTCAGAGCTGAGCTGCCTGCCTTATGAAGTGGGCATAAATCCTCCCCGACATGCTGTGGGGAGACCATAGGGACACAATGCCCAGCACAGGTCCTGGCACACTCGTGGGACATCAGGGGACAGTAACAGAGGGTGCGTGGAGAGCCCCCCGCCGGCCCGCTGAGCCAGGGCCTTCGCTACATTCAGGATGCCTCCTGCCAGCCCACGAAGCAGGTGCTATTATGGGACGGTGTGCATCAGGGTCCCCTGGGGTTTGATGGGCTAATTCACAGTGGAGTGTGAATGACTCACAGGTGTCCCCCCACACAGCAGAGAGAAGCCAGAGTGGGCACAGCTCACCCCAATGAGGGAAAAGGGAGTGGGCAAGGTGTCTCTGCAGGCAGGGGCTTCTAGGAGCCCCTGAAAACTCCTCAGACTGGCCATCGTGCTCCCCAAACCATGCATTCCAGGCACAAGCCCTGCTGAATCACGCTTCACACATCCAGGGTGCCTACCTCCCACCTCCGCCTACTGACCTCTGACCCACAGACCAAGGCTTGTGCTGAGCCTCCTCTTCCAGGGAGCCTGCCTGGATAAGCCGTGAGTTCCTGAGCGTTGCACCTGGCTCCTCCAACAGGTCCTACCCTGCTGCCGTGCTGGGGCTCCCTTCTTGGGTCCTACCTCACCCAGCGGCTGGAGCTCATCATGACTCCCAAGCACCCCGTCACCCCCACTATCCCAGCCCTGGCAGCCCTGCCTGCATGCACCAGCCCAGAGGAACCACCGGTGACTCAGAACACAGGCGCCCTCTCCTGCCTCCAGGCCTTGATCTTGACCAGTCCCTCTGACCACACACCCGCCTGTCCCCTGGCTGACTCAGCCTCGTCCTTCGGGGCTCCCCCGAGGCATTGTCATCTCCAGGAAGCCTCTTCAACCTCCTGCTCTGTGCCCAACCCCCATCTGGTCACTGGCCTGTGAGAACCCCCAGGGCAAGCCCAGGTCAGCTCCATCCCCTCTTGGCTCAGGGCCTGGGGGCAATGACTGTGGCCCTGGGGACCCTGGGGGATGGATATCTGCCTGACCTGGGTCTTGCTGAGTGCATCACCAGGTGAGACCCATGCCCCCTCAGGCCTGCGTCCCTGCCCGCGTGGGGCTGGCTCTCGCGGCACTGATAGTGTCTCAGGCTGGCTCAGCATCCGTGGGGCTGTGACCAGGGCCTCCAGGGCTTCTCACATTCCCCACGATGCCACGATGCCAATCTCCTGGCTCCCACCTGGCACCAGCCATGCTCTGAGTCAGGGCTTCCGGCCGCAGGCCTGCCCCCAGGCTAGAAACCTGGCCATTCTCAGGGCTCAGCAGCTCTTCGCCTGACCCACCCCACCCACCTGGGCAAGGCCACCGGGGCCCCTGGAGAGGCTGGGACCCTGAGCTCCCCAGCCTCGCAAGGAAGTCATCTGGCCTGGGAGGGCCAGGGTCCTGCTAAACCCCATCCTACCTGCCAACTCCTCCCATCTCAGAGCCCTGCACCCCAGGAACCCTACCTGAGCCCTTTGCCCCTCACTCAGACCTTCGCCTGGTGCACCTCTGGCCCGGCTCTGTCCAGCCTGTCACCTACCCCTACCAGCTGAGGGGCCAGCGCCTCGACACCCCACCCCCTCACACTCCAGCCGCTGGTGCAGCTGGGGGTCAGGCTGGTCCATCACTCACTCATTCAGCAAGCGCGTCCCTCGCCCGCCTGCTCAGGCCCTGTGCTGGGCACTGGGCACCTCCACAGGCGCTTCCCTGGCTCCAGGAGATCCCAAGCCTCACCACCCTCAGCTGGCCCAGCTTTGTCTCCTCCAAGACACCCTCCCAGACTGCGTGGCCTCGTGAGCGCTCCCCTCTGCCCTCCACCCCACCCTCTCATCTCCTCGGGCTGGCGTCTGACCCTGTCTGCTGCAGTCTACCTCCAAAACTGTGCCATGGGAGCGTCCTGGTTCCCATGGGGGGTGGCTTCAAATCCCCCAAAGAGCTGAGACCACCACCACCTTAACTGTCACCACAGCCTCCACCCTCATGGCTCTCACTGAAACTACCACCAACATCAATAACATCACCATCACCATCACCACCAACACCATCAACAGCAATACCAGCACTACGTATTAGAGAAATGCAAATCGAAACTACAGTGAGGTATCACCTCACACCAGTCCGAATGGCCATCATCAAAAAATCTACAAACAGTAAATGCTGGAGAGGGTGTGGAGAAAAGGGAACCCTCTTGCACTGTTGGTGGGAATGTAAATTGATACAGCCACTATGGAGAACAGTATGGAGGGTCCTTAAAAAACTAAAAATAGAACTACCATATGACACAGCAATCCCACTCCTGGGCATATACCCTGAGAAAACCATAATTCAAAAAGACACATGCACCCCAATGTTCATTGCAGCACTATTTACAATAGCCAGGACATGGAAGCAACCTAAATGTTCATCAACAGAGGAATGGATAAAGAAGATGTGGCACATGTATACAATGGAATATTACTTAGCCATAGAAAGGAACAAAATAGGGCCGTTTGCAGAGATGTGGATGGACCTAGAGACTGTCATACAGAGTGAAGTAAGTCAGAAAGAGAAAAACAAATATCATATAATACTTGCTTATATGTGGAATCTAGAAAAATGGTCCAGATGAACTTATTTGCAAAAACAGAAGTAGAGACACAGGTGTCCAGAACAAACTTATGGGAACCAAGGGGGAAAGAGGGGGTGGGATGAATTGGGAGATTGGGATGGACATATACACACTACTATGCATAAAATGGATAACTAATGAGAACCTACTGTATAGCACAGGGAACTCTACTCAGTGCTCTGTGGTGACCTAAATGGGAAGGAAATCTAAAAAAGAGGGGATATATGTATACATATAACTGATTCACTTTGCTGTACAGCAGAAACTAACACAACAGTATAAAGCAACTATACTCCAATAAAAATTAATAAAAAAATACAATTACTACATTGAAAAAGAAACAGCATTACATTATCAACAGCCCCACCACCAGCATCAAGAATGACACAATAATACCACCACCATCAACATCATCAGACCATCATTACCACTACATCACCACCATTGCCACCACCAACACCATCAATATCATCATCAATACCACGACCATTTCCACTCCATCGCCACCATCCCCACTACCAACATCACCACCGTCACCACCATCAACATCATCAACACCATCAGCACCACCATTACCACCCTGTCACCACCATCAGCAACATCATTAACACCGCCACCAGCACCATCAACAGCACAATCATTACTACCACCATCACCACCAACATCATCAGTACTGTCATTACCACCACATCACTGCCATCGCCACTACCAACACAATCAACTTCAACACCACTATTATATTATCAACAGCACCACCATCGTCAGCATCAAGAATGACACAATCATACTACCACCATCACCATCATCACCACCACCACCACCATCACCACATCCCCATCATCACCAACATTAATACCACCACCATCATCACTAACACAGTCATTACTCCCACCATCACCACTACCAACACCATCGATATCATCATAAATACCACTACCATTTCCACTCCATCACCAGTATCCCCACTATCAGCAACACCATCAACACCAACACCACCACCACCATTATGTTATCAACAGCGTCATCATTACTACCACCCTCACCATCATCTCCACTACCAACGCCATCACCATTACCAACACTAACAGCAGCAACAATAACACGACCATTATTACCACCATTGCCACCACCAACAACAATCACACCATCAGCAGCAACACTACCATTGCACCAACATTATCATCACCACCACCATCACCATCATCACTACCATCAACAACACATCATTTCCAATGCTATCACTCTCACCACCAATACTACCACCATCAACAGCACAATCATCACTACCATGTCACCACCATTTCTCCATCTTTTTGGTCACCACAATTACATGATCACCATGGTCACCAGCATCACCTCCGCTGTTAGCAATATCACCATGACTGCCATCACCTCTGAACCAGCACCATGTCTGTGGACCAACACTAGCTGGTAATCCCCATCACCAACATTCAACTCGCCATGTCCAGGACACCGTGTAGGCGGAACCCGTCTTGCAGGAGGCCTCACCACCAACCCCATCAACCATGATGGGCTGAACCCAGGCAACCACGCCATCGCCATTATCCATCACACCCCTGACCACACCCCACCCTCCAGGCATCTCCTAGTTCACCTGCCTCTCAAGATGAACCTCAAGTTTGTTTCATCATCCCCCATTTCCAGGTGCCTCTGCACCAAGGCCAAGAAAGGATAATGGACACCCACGGTCACCCTGCCCTCCCTGCCAAGTTTTCCTGTGTCTACCCCACATCTTGCCCTCCCGCATCCCTAGTCAGCTTCCTGCAGAGATGAGGACATTAGTCCCTGCCCTCCCAATACCATACCAGCAAACCACTGAGCCGCCTGGCAAGCTGGGGTTTAGATTAAGACTTTTCTGCCTCAGGAAACTAGCAACTGCACACCCCGAGCGGAGGGAAGCAAGTGTCTCGAGGGAGGAGGGTCACCGTGCGCCCTCCAGGCCCATCCCAGTGGCAGGGACCCCACAATCCCCCAGCCCTGTCCTCACCAAGCCTCTTCAAGATCACTGGGGCCATCCAAGTTCAGGGCTTTGCAGGGTCAGGACCCGCGAGCTGGCTGTGTGACCCGCGCAAGCCTCTCCACCACTCTGAGCCTCAGGCTTCTTATGTGAGGTCTGGGGCCTGGTCTGAACTTGGAATGAGCTTTTGGCAGAAGGACCAGGCCCAGAGCAGGTGCCCAGGAAGTGTCACGCTGTCCTTCCAAAACCCAGTCCCATTCTGCCTGTGCTTGATTACCTCAAGGCCAGAGAGCTCACCCCTCTCTGCTCCTAAAAAGTGGAGCTGGCGGAGGCCCCCAGCCCACCTCTCACCACTTGTACCCCAGCACCCCAAATGCCTTGGTGCCTTTGCACATACTGTGCCTTGGGCTTGGGGGGCCTCTACTACCCTCCTGCCCCAGGACTCCAGCTCCCCCTCCCCAGGAAGCCCACTCCTAGAGGTGGTCCTTTATTCCCAGCATGTGGGGCAGCTGTGCCCCATCCCCCTGCCCCCCGAGGGCACGTGCTTTGCCTGAGTGGCTCACTGCTGTCCCCCCGCAGGCTTCTTGGAACAGGGTGGGGGGAGGTAATGACGGCGTCTACTTGCTGAGCATTTCCTGGTCCAGCTCCTTAACGCATCATCTCGTCAAGGAATCACAGCCGCCCCTTGGACAGATGAGGAAACTGAGGCTCAAGGAGGCTAAAGGGCTTGCCCACAGTCACCCGTCAGTGAGAACAGGGCCAGGATTGGCGTCCAGGCTGGAGGTCAGAGCTCTGCTCCGCCCCCCATGTCACACAGGGCCCGGAACATGTGCCAGGCGAAGCACCTCCCCATTTGACACGACCGTGCAGGCAGCAGATGGAACGACGCTGTGACACTGTGGGAAGAGCGGGGGCAAAGGCCTGGCAGCCCGGGGCGTGCGGGCCTGGGGAGCGGCGAGCGGGACTCCGGAGGATGCGAGGCAGACGGGGGTCCTGCGGGGGTGGCAGGGCCTGGGCAGGGGCAGCCCCCGCACTGACCCCTCCTCCTGGGAGGACGAAGGGGGCCCAAGTGCTGGGCGTGGGTGAGCGCTCAACCGAGGGCTGACGTCACTATGAAGACACAGAGCTCGGGAACATCGGAAACAGAAGGACAGACAGACAGATGAAATCCCTGTCAGGAGCGGCCTGAAGTACCTCTGTCTCCAGCCAGGCCTGGTCCTTCCCGGAGAGCCCCTGCTCTGTCCTCACCTGCGCCCTCCCTGCACCAAGTGGCCCGACGAGGCAGCTGTCCCCCTCCCCCTAGGCGGCCCCTCTTGGAGCCCCCAGGTCTCAGTGGAGGAGAGAAGTGAGTACCCTCCCCCCTTCCTGGCACTGCCCCGTGCGCTCAGGGCCCGGCACTGACCTCCCCGTGGGCGCCCCCTCCTCCCTGAGGGCAACTCCAGGCTCTCCTCCTTGTCCCCCCCAACGCCGCCATCACCAGCGCGGGCACAGGAGGCAAGGAGGAGGCGAGGCCTTGAAGGGGCCCCGCCCAGCCCCAGGCCCCGGCCGTGCCACGCTCCGCTGACCCCTCGGCCACTTGACCAGGGACAGACAACGTGGTTGACTCAACCTGCCCCCGCCCACAGCTGCCCTGTGCACCCTTGGCACCCTCCCAACACCGAGCCGCCCAGCACTGCCCGGCGTGGCCCCCGCTCCCATCCAGCAGCCCCCGGGGGCTCAGGGCTGCCCACGTCCTGTGCCTCCCCTGACCCGTCAGCCCCGGACCCTCACCCTCGAGTCTCCATGGACACCACACTCATAGGGGCGCACACCCACACCACTGACACAGGGGCACCCAGACACACGGGGCCCCGCAGAGGTGGGAAAGCACCAGGACGGGACGCAGCTGGACACGCCCAGCGGGAGACTCATGGGCCCTGACTCCGCCCCAGAAAGTCCCCCACGCTCAGGCACCCCCCAGACCCTCGAGCACATGTCTGTGACGCCCCCAGCCTGCTCCTGGCACCGAACCCTGCCCCCTTCCCCAGACGCACCTCACCGGGGCGCCACTGGCCAAGCAGTGCTCTTTCCAGCAGGAAGAAAAAGAGGGCGACAGGGCAGGGGCCGTTAGAATAAGCCCTCCTGAGGGCTTCCTGTGTACCCGGCGTGGGGGGAGGTGGCACGCTGGATGAGGAGACCCAGGCCCTGCGCACGGCGGGCCTCACACTCTGCTGGGGGAACAAACATGCGGATACACGGAGTTGCTGCAAATGGGGGTCAGAGCTGGGAGGAAGGGGACAGGGCTGGGGATGTAGAAAAACAGGCAGAAAGGCCTCCAGGAGCAGGTGGCTTTTGAGGCTGGAGAAGAGGGCACGGGGACCATGGACAAAGGCGCCAAGTGTTCCAGCTGGCACCAAAGAGGGGAGTGGCGAGGGGGCCCACGGGGCGGCCGGTAGTGGCTGCGGGAGCTGGGCTGCCAGCAGGGCAGTGGGGACGCTCACTGCCCCAGGTTCAGAGCACAGCTGCTGCCCCTGGGCCGTGACCTCATGGCTGTCTGTCCCTTCCAGCTCCCACACCCGGCAGGGGACAGGCAGGCCCACCGTGGGCCTCTGCCAGACCCCTGCTCCCCAAGGACGAAGTAGGGGGCGGCTCAGAGAAGGGACGGGCGCTGGGGAAGGGGCTGGGCTGAGTCCAGAGCAGAGGCTAGGACGGGTGGGTGGTCGCGCCTCTGAGAGCAGCTCTGCACCCCTCCCCCAGCCCCAGCCCCCATCCGGGTGGGGGGAGCAGAGCATGTCCCCCCACCTCCCTCCCGTGCTCACTGATGACGTGGATCCCGAGGCCCTACCCCGGCCACCAGGGAGGCCTTCGGTGTCTAGCCCGTCTCCTACCCCATCCCCCTCCTTGTCCCCCTCAGCCGGCCTCCTCTGCCCCCATCAGGAACCAGCCGGCGGCGTGGGAGAAATTGGGCTGGGAACCGGTCGCTGACAGCGACCTGGGGACCCTGCCAAGACTCCCTTCCGCTTGCCCCCCTCGGCCTGGCCCCTCACTGCCCTCTCCAAGGAAACCAAGGATAGGGGAGGGGCAAGGCTCTTAAAG
Organism: Balaenoptera ricei; assembly: GCF_028023285.1. Lineage (NCBI taxonomy): Eukaryota > Metazoa > Chordata > Mammalia > Artiodactyla > Balaenopteridae > Balaenoptera > Balaenoptera ricei. Next base: position 1,680,790 of record NC_082655.1, read on the forward strand.
GGACCAGGACACGTACTTGGGCAAGGACCCCAGGGAGGGGGCTGGCCCTGGGTCCTCAGCGTCCCCCAGGACAGCTGCACCCAGCAGGGCTGGGGGTCGGCACGGGCGGGGAGAGAGCGCAGACTCGCACGACCCACGGGGCGACCCTGGGCTTGTCACTCTGGGCCCCGGTCCTCAGCTGGACTGAGGAAGCTTGTGTGAGTAAATGAGAGGGTTCTAAAGGTGCCTGGAGTGGGCTCAGGCTTCGGGAAAGGACCCCACAGACTCTGCGGGAACACCACGCCCTCCACCAGCCTGTCCCAGCTTCTGCTCTGCCAGCTCAAGTTACAGAGTAAGGGTGCCAAGTGCCCCAACCCGACTGAAGGGGAGGCTGCTGCAGGACTTCTCAGAGCCTTTATAGCTGACTCGAGTGTGGACCCGGCAGCACAAGACACAGTGGGCATAGAACCCTGCCCTCCCTGGAGCCCACGTGGGACTGGTATCGGGCAAAACACCTCCCGAAAGAAACGCTGGCGTAGCAGGACGAGCACCATGGAGCGCGTCTGGCCCAGGCCTGGCCTGTCCTGAGGTCCCCACACTGGGCCTCAGCTACACCATTTTCAAGTGAGGGCAGAGCAAATGATTTCTGAGGATCTTGCCAGCTCTGACTTTTATGCTCTATGTAATTCTTGTTTGTTTTTAAAAAGGAAACCGCAAAACATTTGCAGCTTCTACGAGTGAAAGATCCAGGGAGCTGTCCTTTCAGAACCACAGGACTTAACTCCAGGGATGTGCTCCTGGCCTTCATCAACCCCTGTCACCCACCAGCCCATCCTCCCTGCACCCATCCTCCACCCACCCACCCATCCACCCTCCATCCATCCATCCACCTACCGACCCACCCATCCTCCACCCCCCCGTCTACCCACCCATCCTCCATCCCCCTAAACATTTGAGAATTCTGCAAAGTCCCCCTTTCCCTCCTTAACAGCCCTGCTCCCTCGGCCCTCACTGCCACTGGTCAGGCTGGCGTAGGTGTGCGGGGGTGAGGGGGGGCGGCCTTGAGCCTCGCTGTGAGCAGTCGCCTCAGCTGTAGATGTTGAGTCCGTGTGTGCGTACAACTGGGGGCGAGGCAGTAGAGGGTCTGCCCTGTGGGTGGAAGCCTCTGACTCAGACTTTCCAAGACGACTGTGTCACATGGTTGACTGTTACGTGTGGCTGGAAGAGGAGGCAGCCCTCCACGCACATGACACGTGCACGACTACATGCGAACATGCACGAGTGACTCCAGATGAGACACGGGGTAGGGCTCAGCGTGGGACCAGGCTCAGGGCTGAGAGTGTGACCAGGGTCAGGGCTCAGTGTGTGACCAGGCTCAGGGCTCAGACTGTGACCAGGGTCAGGGCTCAGTGTGTGACCAGGGTCAGGGCTGAGACTGTGACCAGGGTCAGGGCTGAGAGTGGGACCAGGCTCAGGGCTGAGAGTGTGACCAGGGTCAGGGCTGAGAGTGTGACCAGGGTCAGGGCTCAGCGTGGGACCACGACAAGGGCTCAGTTTGGGATTGGGAATCTAGGCTCCTTCAGTGACCAGGGCCCAGTCATGGGTCAGAAGGTCACTACTTCTCAGCTGATGGTCACTGATGGCTCTCACCCCCCGCTGGCACCCCCCCCCCCCCCCAACGCACACAATTCTGCAGACACGTGAGACCCTTTCTCATCCAAACACACACAAACACAAGCCCACACCAGCACAGACCTGATCTCTGGGCACACTGGTGGAAACAGACCTGGGGCCCTGTCCCTGGTCCCCATTTCAGGTCTCCTGGGAAACCCTTGGCTCCTCTGAGCCCATTTATGTGAGAAGTGGCCCCGCCCTGCGGTGGAGGGAGGTGCTGTCCCGCACAGAGCAGAGGGGGGAGGGCGGGGGAGGGGGCAGAGCCAGCCACCTTCTCCCCGTGGCCCCCCTCCCCCAGTGTCAGCCTCTGGGTCCCAGGCTGTCCAGCTCTGGATCAGATGCCTCAGTCCCCACTCTGAGCTGGACCACAGTCCTTCTGGAGCTTCAGATTCCCCAGAGGTAATAGGCACAGTCAGCAGGGCTCCCGGGGCTGCACCCAGGACTGCACAGGGAGCTTGCGGGCAAAATGCGTTTCAGGGGGCTTCAGACAGCACAGCTGTTGTCACCTTCCCACTGTCCTCGAGGCCCTGAACCGAGGTGCAGAGACCGTAACGATCCCATCTATCCAGAGGTGACCGGCGGTGGGCAAAGCAGGCCTGGGGCGGTGGGTGGGCTCCCCACACCTGAGAGCGGAAGGGCAAGTGGAGGCCACGGCCAGGGGTGAGCACCCGTGGACCTGGCCGCTGTCCTTTCCCCACTCTGCTCTCACACGCAAGCAGGCAGACTCCGCCACGGGGATGGAAGGCTGAGGCTTCTGGAGGGTGGAATCTGCCCCAGACCATCAGCCCCAAAGGACAGTGAACTTGACACTGGGCTGGCCAGACCTCTCACAACCTGCTGCCCTGGGAGAGCAAAGGGGATGGGTCCACCTCTCTGGAAAGCAATTCACTACCAAGACCTCGGAACGGTCTGGGGGACTCAAAGCCAAGGGGACGACCAGAAATGTGAGCAGCGCTGTCCAAGCGAGGATGCTGGGCCGCTGGGTGAACCGGGCACCGCCAGGGAGCTGCGGGCAGCCTTTGAACAGCCTGTTGGGAGGGTTTCTGGGCTGTGGGGAGGCGCTTGTGCTGGCATCAGGGATGGACTGCAGCCGCTGCACAACCTCTCACGACGGCCAGGGGGGCCAGCCTGGGTACTGTGAGAACGTGGGCCCTCTTTCTTGTTTCTTCTCTTTTCACCCTTTTCTGACACCCCGTTTTGTACAAAGAGTTTATGCCACTTGCGAAATCCAGAGAAAAACAGTCGACAGCAACCAAAGCCAGAGGGCCAGTTTCCCAGGGTTACAGGGTCCGCCCCAGCTCTCCCCCAGCCCAGCTCCCGGCCCCAGACCCTGTCCTCACACCCTCAGAGCCAGAGTGGGAAAGGGCAGTGCAGTCTGCGCTACGGCCCTGCACACTCCCTGCACACACGGGGCCTTTGCACTGCCTGTTCCTTCTGCCAAAATGCTTGTCCCCAGACACCCACGTGTACAGTGCCGTGTCAGGCCTCTGCTCAAACACCACCCTAGAGAGGCTTCTGTGAACCTGCTCTGAAAGGCACCTCGCCCCACCTGCCACTAGATCCACTGCCTCCACTTCTTGGCATGTGGCACGCCCTGACAGTTTCACAAGGATCTATACGTTCCTAATTTCCTGTTCCTACTCATCAGGCATAGGAGGAGGCTGAGGGCCAGGACCTTGTAGAGGAGTGCCTTGTCAGTGGTCAGTAATCACTGGGGGATACGTGGCTGGGCGGGTGGGTAGATGGGTAGATTGGTGGGTGGGTGGGTGGATGGATGGATGGATCGCGGGGTGGATGGGTGGATGAGTGAGTGGGTGGGTAGATAGGTGGGTGGGTGGGTGGATGGATGGGGGGATGGATGGATGGATAGAAGGGTGGGTGGGTGGATGGATAGATGAATGGGGGATGGATGGATGGATGGATGGATGGATGGAAGGATGGATACACGATGATCACGTCCCTCCCCAGGTTCCCATGGTTCCTGGCACGCTGCCCCTACAAAGTGGCCCCATGGCCCCTGCAGCCTCCCCGCACCCCTGCGCCTCTCTAGCTGCCTGCTCTTCCTGGCCACGCCTCCTGTTCCTCCTGTACCTTCCTGCCTCCACACTTTTGCTCAAACTGTGCTTCTGCCCGAGACCCCTCCCTCACATTCTCTGCAGGGAAATGTGTCCTCCTTGAGTGTCAGCCACTCCGGGAGCCTCCCCTGACCTCCCCGGGATGCACCTTCGTCACTGCACTGCCCATAGTGTGAGGGACTCGCCGCATGTACCCCCTGGCCCGGGTGCTGGCCTGGGGACTGGCGGTGCCAGGGCTGAGCGAGGCGGGTGGTAACAATGACACGCAGCTCTCTGACCACCCCCTCCTCAACGGATACCAAACCCCTTGCGGGGAAGGCCCAGCCCTCCCCAGGCCCACCTGGCCCATCAGGATCCAGACATTAAGCTCTCTCCTGCCCAGTCTCCCCAGATTCTGACCCTCCTCACCTCTGAGGGCCGCCCCCACTTTAGGGCCTTTGCACAAACTCTTCCCTGTGACTACACGAGACCCCACCCACCTTTCCCTTCGCCTCCTTGGGTCTGCGAGGACACCCTGCTCTGGGTGCCCACACAGCCCTGTGACCCCGAATCACAGCCCGGCCAGACCAGACCAATGCCCCACGCCCACCTGTACTCGCCGCGCTGCGGCTCAGGCTGGCGCCACGTGCTGGACAGGGAACCGGGCCCGGGGCCCCAGAAGCCCCCGCCTCTGCTTCCTCTCTGATCCCTCTGGGTCTCACCCAGCTGCCCCAGCCCGTGGCGGTGCTGCTGCCTGTCACCTGGTCCGGGGGACCCCCACGCCCCTCGGGACCTCCACACCCCTCGGGACCCCTGACGGTGGGCTTCCCTGGGAGGAGTGCGAGGCCGGCTGGGTGCGCGCCCTGCTGCTTCAGAGCCTGAACTAGGCAGGGAGAGACCGTGCTTGACAGACGGGGTCGGGGGGACGGTCGGAGGCCCTGAACCCGAAGCCCATGTCCCTCCCCTACTGGGTCAGCCTCCTCCCCCATTCCCCCCCCCAAGTCAGCCCCGAGGGCCCGAGGCCACAAAGCCCAGATGAACTTACACATCCGTCTCATCCCACAGGATACAGGTCTGGTTGGTGGTGCCCTGGAGAGAGGGGAGGGGTCAGGCCACCTGCCGCCCTATGAGCCGCATCCGAGGGTCACTGTGGGGTCCACCCGTGGGCGTGCCAGGCGCCCTCCCTCCGCTGTTCCCCAGAGACAGAGTTTGAGGAGGAGGAACTGAGGCCCAGAGCAGGGGGGCACCGGCTCGGCCCCTACACTTGCTGTGTGGCTTTGGGTATCTTCTGTCCCCTCTCTGAGCAGGGCCGGACAGCAGCGGCCGAAGCCCAGCTCTAGGTGCCCAGGTGACCAGTGCAGCTGGACGCAAAATGGGCTAACACGGGAAGCCTGGGGTCAAGGGGCACAGGTGGGGCTCAGCAGACACCCCTGTCCCGAGGGCTGCGGTGTCGTAACAGCAGCGTTCCCACTTGGTAAGGGAGGGAGCCAAGGCAGAGAGAGGCTGAGCGAGGCCCAAGGCCTCACAGCGGGAAAGGAAGGCCCGGCTCTTCCCACAGCCTGGCCTGGCGCTGCCCTGTCCTGGCTGGGTAACCGGGGCGGCTCCTGGCTCTCGGCTGGTCCGAGGGCTTCGTGGCGCCGGCTGCTCTGAGGCCCGAGGGAAAGCGCCAAGGAGCAGGGTGTAGGGGGTCCGCGAGGCCGGGGCAGATGCGTTTCTCATAAGAGCATGGCTCTCTCTTCCCCGAGGGAACAGCCAGGCTGACGGGGCGGGGTTGAGCCTCAGCTCCCACACGGCCCTGCTGGGTGACCCTGGGCAAGTCCCCGCAGCTCTGCCAGCCTGTATCCCCACCTGTCACTCGGGAGTAAGGGAGCTCTCTCTCAAGGCTGACGCGAGGTGGAGACGTGTGAGCACATACCACACGTGGGATCAGGCAGAGGGGCACGCGCACGCAGACGTGCACACGGAGGGCACTCACGTTGTACATGTGGGCGAACTCGATCTCCAAGGGTGTGAGCAGGGAGCGGGGAGGGGGCTTCACGGTCACCGAGATGACCTTGGAGTTCAGGACGGTCGTGTTCCTGGGGGAGAGCCGGCGGGCCGTGTCGGGGTCGGGAGCTCTGCGCCCTCACCTCCCCCAGGCCTGGCCTCCCTGACCCCCAGCCCGTGTGCCCGCGGCACCCACCTCTGCAGGGCCAGGAAGCTGCCCAGGTTTCTGTAGAGCACGGTGCCCACCACGAACACGGACGAGTCATCAGCCTCTGGAAGACAGCACCGCGGTCACCCTCCTCCCGGCCACCCACAAACCGGGACCCTGCTTGGGCAAGGGGAGTGTATGTCCCCCCCGACTGCGGATGCAGCACTGCCTGGGTCCCCCTGAGTGACTCCTGAGACCCGGGGGCTGGCAGGGCACAGTTCATCTTCCTGGGAACCAGAGTCACCTGCTGTGTGACTCCAGGCAAGACCCTCTCCCTCCCTGCGGTGAGGGGGTGCATTGGTCCATTCAGCCAAGATTGCCTGGGAGCCTCCCAATACAGGGAGGGCAGGGAGGGCTTCCTGGAGGAGGGGGCAACCCGGGGAACACTGAGAAGAGACGGATGCCACCCTAGCCCTTGAAGCAGCAGGCCAGACTCCAGAAGGAACTTCCTGGGGGGGAGCCTCAGACTCTGGGGGGCCCCTCCCACACCCCGAGGCTCCTCACCTGCCAGCCCCGTGGAGAAGACGCTCTTGGACACAGTGACCCTGTCCTCTGGCACCTTGGCCCAGTCGCCCGTGGCCCGCCAGCCCTTCATAGGGAAGCTGATGTCCGTGGCTCCACTGGCCGGGAGCTTATGGATGCTGAGGACTGGGGTTCGGGAGGCAGCAAGAGGCGACAGAGACAAAGGGAGACAGAGACGGTGAGACGCAAAGCCGGCTCACGAGAGGAGCCTCGGCCCTGGGACGGGGAGTGGGCCCCGGAGCCCAGGACCACGACACGGGGGTGCTCCTGGCTCAGAGTGGGTGCAGCGCGCACGGGGCCACCCAGCCAGGCGGGAGCCTGACACCAGCCTCCCCATGAGGTCCAGGGCCCGGACGACTTCCTGGTTCCTTCCAAGCCCTCAAATGACACTCCCACCCCAGCAGGAGCCCCATGGCCCTTATGAGGACCCAGGCCTGGACCCAGTCCCTGTGGCCCCAGAGGTGCCAGAGACGGGTTCTGCGGGCAGGTCTGCGGCCACAGAGGGACCCACAGGGCGTGGTGTCCACCTTGGTGCCCCTCCCTGGGACACTGGAGCCCAGCCCTCCCCCTTTGGGCTCTGCTCTGTAACAGGGACAGGGACAGATCCCCCCCTCACAGGGCCGGGACTGTAAAGGGGCCAACGGATGGACCAAGGTGGAGAGGGGACCCGGGAAGGAAGGTGCTGGGTGTGGGGAAGGGCTCCACTCAGGGTGGAGGGGGACGGGCTGCGGGGACACAGCACGTTCGGGGAGAGGCCAGGGCAGGGAGAGCTGGCAGCCTGTAGCCGTTTCTCCCGAGCTCTCCCTGTGGGCGCCTGGCAGGCCTCCTGAAGACACCAGCCCCGGTGGGCTCTGTCCAGCACCGCCCCAGGCTTCCCAGAGGTGAAGCGGCAGACGGGCCTGGGAGGACAGGAGGGGGCGGGGTGGGGTCCCATCGTCTCTGAGCCCCTTCATTCCAGGCCCACCCACTCCAGGCAGACACTGCTCCCCTCACCCAGCACCCACGGCCTGGGTCGGGGTCTGCACCAGGGCGGCCTTAGGTGTAGGGGGAAGGGGTAGGGGCTTAGGAACCAATAGCCTCGCCTGCCCGGCTGTCACCTGGCCTTCCCCCAACCCTGGGGCCTCTTCCCCAGCAAAACCCCACTGACCAGCTGACGCCCACCTCCATACCTTTGCTGGTGCAGCGCCTGCCTGCACTCTTGTGCCCCTCCAGGCCTGGCTTACCCGGCCGTGCCCCCCTCCCCCACCGGCCGTGCCCTCCCTGCACCTGTGTGGTCAGCTCTGGGGCCCAGGGCACCTTCCCTGCAAGAGGGACGGGCACCCCTGTCTGGGGGCCCAGCCCAGCACACGGCTGGCCCTCTGTGGCTGAGGCCCTCCCCAAGGACAGAACGAATAAGCAAATTCATCCGCGCCACACGCTTCCGAACCCCAACCATGTGCCTGGGACTGTTCTAACGCTGAGGATGCAGAGGAAAGCAAGACCCTCTCCCAGAGCCGACAGGGAGCGGGGGAGACAGACAGTGGCCCAAGCAGAGAAGAAACAGGTGGACTGTGGCCTGCTGGGCAATGCTGACCCCTGGGCGGGGCACCTCCAAGCAGGGTGGCCAGGAAGCCCTCCCTGAGGAGGTGGCCTCTGGATAAAGACCTGGAGGGGGTCAGGCTGCTTGGATTCCTGGGGCGAGTGTTCCAGCAGCAGGGCGTAGGGAGTGTATGATGTGTAGGCTGCGTGGGGTATACAGGGCGCACGGGGTGCACAGGGTACATGGGGTGCACAGGGTACATGGCTGTGTGAGTATATGCGTGGGGTATAGGGGGTGAATGGGGGTGTATGGGTGCATGGGGCGCACGGGGTATAGGGTACATGGGTGTGAGTATATGCGTGGGGTACAGGGGGTGAATGGGGGTGCATGGGTGCATGGGGCGCACGGGGTGTAGGGTACATGGGTGTGTGAGTATATGCGTGGGGTACAGGGGGTGAACGGGGGTGCATGGTTGCATGGGGTGCACGGGGTGTAGGGTACATGGGTGTGTGAGTATATGCGTGGGGTACAGGGGGTGAATGGGGGTGCATGGGTGCATGGGGCGCACGGGGTGTAGGGTACATGGGTGAGTATATGCGTGGGGTATAGGGGGTGAATGGGGGTGTATGGGTGCATGGGGCGCACGGGGTGTAGGGTACATGGGGTGTGTGAGTATATGCGTGGGGTATAGGGGGTGAATGGGGGTGTATGGGTGCACAGGGTACATGGGGTGTGTGAGTATATGCGTGGGGTATAGGGGGTGAATGGGGGTGTATGGGTGCATGGGGCGCACGGGGTGTAGGGTACATGGGGTGTGTGAGTATATGCGTGGGGTATAGGGGGTGAATGGGGGTGTATGGGTGCATGGGGCGCACGGGGTGTAGGGTACATGGGTGTGTGAGTATATGCGTGGGGTATAGGGGGTGAACGGGGGTGTATGGGTGCATGGGGCGCACGGGGTGTAGGGTACATGGGTGTGTGAGTATATGCGTGGGGTATAGGGGGTGAACGGGGGTGCATGGGTGCATGGGGCGCACGGGGTGTAGGGTACATGGGTGTGTGAGTATATGCGTGGTGTATAGGGGGTGAATGGGGGTGTATGGGTGCATGGGGCGCACGGGGTGTAGGGTACATGGGTATGTGAGTATATGAGGGGTGTAGGGGGTGAATTGGGGGTGTGGGGTGCACAGGGTGCATGGGGTGTATGCGTGCATGGGGCACACAGCGTGTAGGGTGTGTAGGCGTGTAGGGTACACGGGTGTGTGAGTATATGGGGGGGCTAGGGGGTGATTGGGGGTGTGAGGGTGCGTGGTTTGGGATGGCTAATGAGGATTAATGGGAAGGAGTCCAGGTCCTCCTTTGGTGACAAAGGGTGGGCCCTGAGCTCCCCTCCAGGGGCCATGGGCGGGGCTAGGCGGCTGGGGAACCAGCCTCCACAGTGAGGTCCTGGGCCAGGGGGGTAGAGAGCTGCAGTAGCCACCCGGTCCCATGCCCACTGACGCACGGCTGCATAAAAGCTCTCCCCTCTCTGGGCCACTCCCATCTCACCGTGAAGAAAGGCCCAGTCAGCCCAGTGAGGAAGGGAAGGAAGGGAAGGAAGGGAAGGAAGGCCCAGCCGGCCTGGTGCCACCACTGATCCCACCTGCCAGGTGACCTCCATTAGCACCTGACCCCCAGGCCCGAGCCTCCCCACCTGCGAGATGACGGCTGTCCCCGATCCCCTGGCCTCAGAGGTCTCCCCGGCTCTGGGGTCCTGAGCTCTAAGGCAGAAAGGCAGGGCCAGCCAGTACTCTGGGAACCTCCAGCTTAGCGAACGTTTGTCCCGGCCCAGGCAGGTCCCCAGGTGTGTGCTAATGCAGCACAGCTGACCTAGGATATGTCACTAGAGGCCAGAGTGTCTCTGCAAGGGATGTGACAATTTCCCTCCTTGGCGCTGTTAGGACCACAGCCGGGTCCAGCGCCCACTCCTGGGTTCCCCACTGTGAGGAGGAACCCTGATGATGGAGATTGTCTGGGGAGGTGCCCCCAAACAGGGAGGACTTGACAAATGTGGCCCAAGAGAGCTATTTAAGGGGACGTTGATGACAATCGTTAAATGTAACTGTGTAGTATTTGTGCTGACAGTCACCACTGAGCTCTCAGGTCCCAGGCCCATTTACCGCTCCTCCTGACCCCACAAGGCCAGCGCTCCTGCCTTCCCATTTTAGAGAGTCGGTCAACGCCACGGAGCTGGGTGGAGCCAGGCCCCTCTGACAAGGCACTTCTGGGAGCGGAGGACTACGTAGTCCTGCCTTCAAGGTCCCTGCACAGAGAGGGCACCGGGGGGTTGGGGACAAGTCCAGGTGGGCCCCCAGCCCCAGGGAGGTGGAAGCAAGGGGCTGGCTGTGGCTGGGGCTTCCTGGTGTGTCCCACGATTCGAGGTCTCCAGGACCTTGTCTGGGTCTGAGAGCCCCTACGCCAACCCCCTCCCGGGGTCACATCAGACCATCGTCAGAAGACTCGGGTCTGTGCACCTGAGGATACAGAGGTCATCTTAGAACACGGCCCGGGGGTCCTGCAGGAGGCATCTGGCGCTGCTTGTTTACAGACAAGGAAACTGAGGCCGAAGCGCCCTGCCCAGGGCTGCGGGGCAGGGGCCTGAAGGTCGGCGCAGCGAGGGCTGGGCTTACCCAGGTTGTCTGTCACCTGGTACGCGTCCCGCAAGTCCTTCATGCGGAAGCCGATGACGTCCACGAAGTCCTCCACCAGTCGGAACAGCTCCTTGGCGTTGGGGCCCATCTGGAGGGGAGGCGGGGGTCAGGGAGATGGTGGGGAGCAGCCCCGCCGAGAACACCGACCACCGGAGCTCAGGGTCCCCGAAGACCCCTGCGCCCCAGCAGGGACACGCCCTCTCGCTGCTCTGCCTCCGCCGGCCTCCTTCCCTCATCTGTTCCCTCCTTATCAGGGTCCTGTCGGTCACTCCCTAGCCCCACAGGGCTCTGGACCTGACTTGGGAAGCAGATGGGGACCTGAGTCTCCATCGCCATTGTGTGGACGAGAACACTGAGCCCAGAGGGGCTGCTGCGCTCCAGCCCGGTGGCCAGGGGTCCAGCTGGGAGGCGAGCAGAGGGTCTCTGGCCGCTGCAGTCCCCACTCCGGGTGCTGCCCTGGGCACAGGAGTGTTGGCAGGTTCCAGGTCAGCCTGGGAGGAAGGGAGGCGGGCCAATTTCTCCAGATGAGAAAGAACCGCCACGTCCTGGTGTGTACCCCACGGCCAACACGTTTTCTCACACCCCTCCCCGAGCCCCACGTGGTGAGCCACTGCCCTCTGATGGGCGGGGAAGCCGAGGTTCAGAAGGATAAGTGACTTCCTCAAAGCCATGAGACTGGCAGAGGCTGTGCTGGGATTTGAACCCAAGATCCCACCCTGAGCTGGGCTGGGGCTCAGGGAGCCACCAGAGACGCCCGCGCCCATCCTGCTGCTCTGACCGCAAGGGTCCCAGGCTGGCGTCCCTACCAGCTGGGCCTCCTCCCACTTGTCCCGGTTCTCCTCCGCCAGCAGGTTGCTGATGATCTGGACAAAGTTCTGAAAGGAAGAGGAAGAAAGGCCAGTGAGCAGAGAATAAGGCACCAGAATCACGGCTCAGAATGTGACCAGGGTCAGGGCTCAGCGTGGGACCAGGGTCAGAGCTCTATCTGAGGTCAGGGCTCCGTCTAAGGCTGGGGTGGAGGACAGCCCTCCTGGGCGCCCACCTGTACATCCCCTGGGGTGGGGCTGTAGTACGCCCTCCGGAAGATCTCTGTCATGTTCCTCAGGACATCGATGGTGGAGAGCAGGTCCCCGCTGTAGCTGGTCCCATCCTGGGAGATCTCTACCAGTGTCTGGATGACCTCGGAGACCCCCTCTCCGGGCAGCCCGCGCTGAGCTTTTGCCAGGTGCTCCCGGGTCTGGGGAGGTGGAGGGTATGGGTGCCATGATTCTGCAGGTACCAAGGACCTCCCATGCCCAGAGGGTCCTCTGCAGCCCGCAGCCAGTGGCCATGGCTGACTCACGTCCACAGAGTGTGCCACTGGGGACACAGGGTTATGTCTGAGGACGGAGGGCAGAGGTGAGCCCTGGAGTGATGGGTGGGGCGGGAGACCCCGGGGCCGGCCTCACCATCATCTGGATGTTTCGGTAGTCGATGGAGACACAGCGGATGTAGGTGGGGGGCTCCCAGTAGGCGATGCCCTCCTCGTCCAGCTCACAGCGTCGCAGGATGAGGCCTGGGGACACGGTGGGTCAGCTCTGTCTCCCACTTCTCTGGTAGATGCCCACGTCCGGGGTGGGAGTCCCATCCCCGGCTCCCAGGCACAAGCCCCTCTGGATGAGACCCTACAGCCCTAGAAGCAGGCACTCGCCTGTGGCCTCATTCCAAGAGCAGAGCTGGCGTGGGGGCCAGGCCTCCCTTGGTTTCTTTCACTCAAAACATTTCTTTTTTTTTATGTTTGTTTGTTTGTTGCTTTTGTTTTGTTTTGTTTTGTTTTGTTTGGCCGCGTGGCTTGTGGGATTTTAGTTCCCCAAGCAGGGATTGAACCCTGGCCCTCATCAATGAGAGCTCGGAGTCCTAACCATTGGACCGCCAGGGAATTCCCTCACTCAAAGCATTTCTGCGCAGACGCCACAGGCCAAGCACTGGAACCTGGCAGGAGCCAAACCTGCAGGCAGCCCACCGGCGTGGAGGCAGAGCCCTGGGCCGAGTGAGGGGCTTCAGTGTTCAGCCCGGGGCCTCTCCTGGAGCCCCTTCCTATCCAGAGTCCTGGGGAGAACCAACGGCCTGGCCCCTGCCTAGCTCCACCCCTGGGACCAGGGGCCCCCGATGGCCCGGGTGTGCTGCGGACACTGGGCAGCCTTGGGGCTGACTGGCATCAGGTGTCGACGGCCTGGAACACGGGCACAGCCTTGACTCAGAACTCACTCCCAGGGAGCCAGCCACAGCTGTGCACACACACAGCGGTGGTGGCCCTAGGGAACTGCCACAACCCTGTCATCCAACAGGAGCCACGGGGCAGGACAGCACACCTGCTCCACAGCATGGTGCAGCATCAAAATGAGAGGTCATACATGCAGACAAAAGGCCAGAGAAGTCACACCGTTCTGTGACTTGTATTTTATTCATTTGGCTTCCCTGCATCTGTAAGACGCTACCCAGAACATGTATTATTCTGGGTAGGGGGGCTACAACCACAGCTGGAAATATACAGCCTCCACCACGTGGACCAGCCCTGTCGGGTGGTGCGGAACTCACAACACACTTGTTTTACAGAAGGAAAACCAAAGTTCAGAGAGGTTAAGTCACTTCCTGGATGTCACACAGCAAACAGGGGTAAAAAACTGCATGCACTCCTCAGATAAGAGGGGTGAAGAAAACCAAGCCAACCAAAACCAAGCTGTCTGCCCGAGCTTGATGCACCGAGCCCCTTCTGGGAGCCCACCCTGCTTTTTCCACACCTCCCATCACTCCACAGGGCTGCACGGGGATTAAGATGACGGTGTTCAAAGCCGACTTCCCACTTAAGGGCCCCCAAGCCCAGGGCAAGTGTGTTAACTCCTCTGTGCCTCAGTTTCCCACGTGTAAATGGGTGACTTTGTGGGACATTGCACTAAAGGGCTTCGTGCTGGCGTCGGCTCCTGGTGAGCTCTCAGGACGCGGTGGCCCCGGGCCCCCGCCTGTACTGCACCAGCCTCTGTGTGCACAGGGCTGCCTGGGCAGGGTCTGGGCCACGTGCCCTGAGCTGACAGCTCCGTGGGCGGGCCTGTAGGGGCACCTCCGTGCCTTCCGTGCATCTCTGTGAGGAAGGGACAGGAGCCCCGCACAACACCTGCCCCATCGGCCCTCACCTGTGGCGTTGCGAGGACACCGGACTGCAGCCACCTCTCCCGCCGGGGTCTCCTTCCAGATCACAGCGCCCAAGTTGTCCTCATCACAGATCTCATGGGGCTCTGCCAAGGGGCTAGAAATGTGAGTGGCGGCGGGGTACGGGGGGTGGGCCGAGACCTGGCAGCAGGGTCAGGAAGACCAAGACCCCTGCAGGACATCTATCCTCACGAGGGGGAGTCTTTCCCCAGTAGAGCTAAGCTCCAAGCTCCCTCCCCCGTCACTCAGAAGGCCCCTCCCCAGAGTCCAGCTGTGGGGTGGGTGTGTGGGACACTCACCGGGACACCGCTGGGCACTGCACTGCCGGTATTCATCTTGTGGGCCCCGGCAGGCTGCTCCCCCAAAGAAGGGCCCCAAGCAGGCGCGTTCCCGCCGCTGTGTGCCACCTCCACATGTGACACTGCAGCCGCCCCACGACGTCCAGACCTGCCACTTCCCATCCACTGTGGGACACGGCCATGCACAGAGCCAGGAGGATGGGGATGAGGAGGGTGCAGACACAGGGACGTAGGGGCAGGAAGCCACGAGGAGAAAGAAGTCGAGACCCAGGGAGGGGAAGCCAGAGCTCAGACTGACACAGGATAAGACAAACGCCTCACGTGCACTGGTCCCTCACGGTCACCCCCCCGGCCCCCCACATCCCCGGGGCCGTGTACAAGGGCCCACCATGAGCCCGCCGGGGTCTCACCCCTCCCGAGTGGCTCACGCCCGCCAGATCCCCCCACCCGCAGGCCCCGGAGCACGGCCCTGACCTGGACACTGCTGCAGGAAGCAGTCTCGCGTTTCCACCCAGTGGCCCTGGCACTCGGCGCCCCCGTACGAAGGCCCGTTGCACTCGCGCGTGCGCTGCTGCCGGCCCTGAGAACAGCTGGCGGAGCACGAGCTCCAGCTTGACCACTCATTCCAGTTTCCATCCACTGCCCGGCCCAGGGGAGGAAGGGGACGGGAGGGCAGCGTGAACAGCCAGGGCCCACACCCAGCCTGGGGCACAGGCGTGAACACCCCACAGGTGTGGCCACCACACCCCCACGAAGTCTGAGGCACGGGTGTGACACCCAAGAGGGCCCATCACCCCAACGCCCACGGGACGCGAGTGAGAACACCCCAAGGTCTCCAACCTTCAGCCTGATCACAGCCTGAGGTTCCAACCTCTGAGCCCCCTAGCAGGTGGGTCTGAGCAGGCAAAGCGGGGCTCCCGGGGCTGGCCGGTGGCCCACTGGGTCCTTCCCTTCCCTTCCCGCCCCTGTCCCACCTCACCCAGCGCCCTCCCTCTCACCTACCAGGGCACAGAGCGATGTTGCAGAACTTGGTTTGCTTCTCCGGGCCCTCACAGGGGTTGCCTCCAAACTGGGGTGGCCTGCAGGTGCGCGTGCGGTCCCGGAAGCCGCGGCCGCAGGTGCTGGAGCACAGGCTCCAAGGCGACCACTCGTCCCAGGCGCCATGCACTGCGGAAGGAACAGAACACTCTGCGACCCCTGTCTGCCCGCGCCCGCAGCCCGGTCACCCGCCCCTGACGCCCCGCCCCCCGCCCCGGAAGCCCCGCCCCCTGCTCCTGTTATCCCCGCCCCCCCACGGCGCGCCGCCCACCTGGACACACGGCGGAGTTGTTGCACAGGCGCTGCTCCCGCAGGGGCCCGCTGCACTGCGTGCTGTAGGAGGACGACACGCAGAAGCGCGTGCGGGTCTGCCAGCCCTCGCCGCAGGTGCTGGAGCACACACTCCACGGGGACCACTCCTCGGCCGCGGGGTCACCTGTGGGCCCAGACCTACAGCATTCACAGGCCTGCTGCTGCCCCTGCACCCGAGCTACGGTCAGACCCTCAGGCGGCCGCAGCAAAGCCCTTGAGCACCCCACCCCCTTTTTTTTTTCTCGACAGTCCCCTTCTCCTCACACCACTTCCCCTAAATCCAGTGTGCCTGGAGACGAGCGCCTGGCACCTGAGAGATTAGTCTAATTATGGAAAATTATTACAGTCATTACTTAGAAGCAACGGCAATTAATAACGTATGGTACTTGCCCAAAAACCTAGTCCCCTGAAACCAACTTTCCCCACTTCCCAGGGTTTTAGTGCATTTGCGTGTCAGCCCCGCCCAGCCGCTGCCACTCACCTGTCTGCGGGGCCGGAAACCCAAACTGCTGCAGCTCGTCGCCCAGCTCCTCGCGCCGCCGGGCATCCGTGGACCGCAGGGACTGGCTCCGGGAGTTGGTGCGCCCGGCGGCTGCAGGGCGGGTTCAGGTAAGCGTCCAGGCCGTGGCCTGCAGCCCCCGCCCTGCAGCTCTAGAGGGGCGCTCTCGGCCCTTGGTCCCTCGGTCCCTCGGTCCCTCGGTCCCCAGCCGCAGCAGGGCCCGGGCTTGTCAGCACCAGGGCCACTTGGCCACACTGGACAGGTGGGAAACTCGGGACCAGGGCACCCTGGCCTGGTGCCCATCCCTGTCTGGTCCAGTCTCCCCTGCCCTGCGCCCCTCCCTCTCTTCCTCCGGGGCCCGCAGGAGTCACCTGCGGGGCAGCACGTCTGAACGGCTACTGCCCCACGCGGCCCAGCCCCGACACCCCAGGGCCCTCTCCAGGCTTCTGAGATGAGCTCCTCTCCCCAGGAAAGTTCGTCGGGGAAAAAACAACCCGAAGAATGACAATCTCATTATAACTTGATTTAATTTTATGGAAGCAGCTAAAATATGCATGAGGTCATTAGAGAGCCTTATTAGAGAAATACATCCTGGAGGCAGCATCCAGCTGGGACAGTCGGGTCTGGCCAGGGCTAGGGATGGCGGTGGCGGGACAAGACCCACAGCCGGCTTCCCACTTGCACCCCAGAATTCCCAATCCACAGGTGCTAAGAAAGGCCCATCCAGTCCTAACACCGGGTCCCACCCCGCCTCCTGGGCCCTTACTTCTACTGGTCCCGCCCCTGGAAGGCTCCACCCTCTGACCCCGCCCCTGCCCCAGATCCCGCCCCTCGTAGCCCAGGCCTTGCCTGGCCCGGACCCGCCCCGAGCGCCCTCCCTCCCTCCCTCACCCGGCCAGGCCCTGCCCGCCCCCGCCCCGCGCCAAGCCCTTTTCTCCGCCCGGCCCGGCCCAGTCCGCGTTCCTGCCTTCACCTGGCCCCGCCCCGAGCCCCTCCCTCCCCCGGCTCCGCCCGGGACCCGCCAGTCCGCGCACTCACGGCCGCAGGCCTTGCGGTTGCACAGGCGGCCCTCCTCCAGCACCCCCTCGCAGCCGCCGCCTTCAATGCCCGGCGCGGGCAGGCAGGTGCGCGTCCGCGTCTGCAGGCCTCCCCCGCAGTCCCGCGTGCACTCGCCCCACAGGGACCACAGCTTCCAGCCGCCTGGTGGGGACCAGAGGGCAGGGGTCAGGGCCAGGGGCAAAGGGCTGCGGTGTCTTTCGGGGAGTGACCTCTAGGGGTCTCCCAGGCAGGGATCTGGGGCACAGCGGCCCCTGCGAAGAGGCCTCCGCGTCGGAACCAGCACCAGCACCCTGGAGGGTCAGCTAGGAGGCGAGTGTGGGCCTGGACGGGGTTGGTGATGGGGTGTGAAGCAGAGGCCGACAGGGCAGGGAGGGGCAGAGGTGCCGGGCAAGGTGGGGTCCGGGGCCCACCCCACTTCTCTCTGGAGTCTCTGTGCTTTCCTGCTCTGTCTACAGGCACCTGGGCCAGGGTCTCCACTGGCTTTGAATCCAGGTCCCCAGTGTGGGGCTGGACACAGAGCTGGAGCCCCAGGTGGGTCTGGAGAATGAATGAATGAATGAATGAATGACACCCCTGCCCACCCCAACGGCTACCTTATACCCAGGGCCGGGTGATGGGCTGGGGGCAGAGGGTCTCTCCTGCCTGGCACCGAGCCTCACGCCCTGCCGAACCCCCTCCCCGTGGTCCTCAGTCCAGTCTCCTCTGAGCCCCAGTTTGCTCACCCCCCCCCATGACCCATGTGCTCATTCCCCCACCACACGCAGGGACACCAGAGGTGACCGAGGTCCCACCCCTGGTAGCCGAGTGGGGTCTCACACCCAGGGCCCCGCCAGGCGGAGCCTCCCCCAGACCCAGCAGAGACTGGCTGCTGAGGGCCTCCAGGCCCCTACAGCCACCCTCCTTCAGCCCTCTCAAGGGTCTTCTCCATCCCGGCCCCGTCCCCCCATCATGACCTCGTGACCCCGAAGTTCTGAGCCCCTTGGTGGCCCCAGTGCCACCAAGGACACCAAGAGGGACAGCCTCAAAGTACTGGGGAGCCACTGAGGGGTGAGGAGCAGGGAGGCCACACATCTTGGGCCAGAGCCGGAGGCTGCACTGATTCGCTCAGGAAGGGGCTGCTCCATCCAGGCTTTCTGTTCAAAGGCCACGCTTAAGGTGCCCAGGTCACCCCCGCCTCGAGGGACTCTGGTGCCGCCACCCCATTTGTCCTGGGGAACCCCAGGGCCCCTACACTCCCAGCACAGCAGGGTCAGGGCAGACTCAACAAGGGCACGCAGCCTCAGCAAGCGCCTACTTTGGGCCGGGCACCCTGCACACAGCCCCCTGACAGGGCACCCATGTATGAGGAGGCGAGGAGATGGCATTGCCAAGGCCCAGCGCTGGGAGCTGCACTAGAGCTGGGCCGCTGCCCCGTGCTGCCTGCTCACCCGGGGCCGGGGCAGGGGGGCCAGGCCGGCCGGGGCAGGTCATACCTGGCCCGGCAGGGGCGTCCCTGATGCCTCCTGGAGCCTGGCTTATCTGGGGAGCACATAGGGTGAGAATGAGGCCTGTGCGGATCCTGGAGGGTGGGCGCTGGAGCCGAAAGACCAGGTGCACGTGGTGGCCCCGGCAGCCACGGCCATGGGATGGTTAAGTCCACCCTGCCCTGGCCTCACACCCCTCACCAGAGGATGAGGGCACTACTTCCTAGGACTGACGCCTGTGACGGTAAATGGCAAGAAATGGCTAGGAGACGACAGGTGTGGGCGTCACTGGGGTCGGAGTCGATCCCAGAGAACTCACTTTCATTTGCAAGTTGGGCGTCCAGGTGCTCTGTTCTGTGGAGGGCCGCTTGAAAGGTGCCAGAGCCCCTCCCAGTGGTCCCTGCGCCTGTGCTGGGAACTGACCAGCAGGGGGCGCCAGAAGCAAATGAACGGTAGGCGGGGGAAGGAGCCCAGTTCCCCCAGTTTGGAAGGCGGGGCTCATTTCTCCCTCCACGCCCCCAAGCCCTTGAGGAATCTTCTCTCCCCTTGCAGAACCCACCCTCCCATACGCCTCACTTCCCCCTGAGCCCAGAGAGGCAGAGCATCAAGGGGCCAAGGGCACACAGAAGTCAGGCCTCCTGTCCTTCAGACTTGCCATGCTGGTGGGTCACGCAGGTGGGTGGGGCAGGTGGGCGGGCCGACGCACCCAGACAAGGGACCTGTAGGGGGGGGCCGGCTCGGACCTTAATCGCTGTCGTCTGTGGGTGGGCGTGGACCCGGCTCTGCCCCTCGCGCACGCGCAGTAACACTTGGTTCCTAGCCTTGCAGCGGCGGCCCAGGGAGGAGCTTCTCAGTCTGTGGGAGCCCGGCTGAGCTTTGCAGGGACCCTCGCTTCAGGGGGCCGAGGGGCCTGGTTCTGAGCCCCTTCCTGGGTCTGGGCGTGACGCCCTGTGCTCCCACAAGGGAGGCCTCTCTGCTCCCATCGTTCAGATGGGAAGACCGAGGCTTGCCCTAGTGACGGGATGCTCGTGCTCCCCCAGTTACGAGGGGGCCGAGCAGGAATCACCCAGGTTGTCGGACCCGGCCCACCCATACACCCTTCAAGGACGGTTGCTTCCCTCAAGGCCGGCTCTCAGGGCGGCATCCTGGGCAGGCGAGTCCTGACTCCCCCACCCCCGTCTCCCCTCACTCCGTGCCAGACGCCTCAGGAACCGCGAGTCCAAGTCCACCCAGGAACCAAACGTTCACCCCACTTACAGCAGAGCAAACTGAGGCTCAAAGAGGGGTGGTCCAGACAGTCAGGGGCTGGTGACTCCCCCCGGCACCTGCAGGAGGATCTGCCCTGGAGTTGAGGAGGCATGGAGGCCCGAGCCTCAGAAGGCAGGCGCCAGGGTCCCCAGGGCTGAGTAAGAACCAGAAGTATGGAGGACGCTACACAAATACGACTTCGTTGTGGACAGAAATGTCCGTGCTCTGCGGGGGAGAGACAAGCAGGCCAGGGCCCCGGGGGAGGGGGTGGGGAGCCCCCAGGGCAGCCTCCAGGTGCACACGGCAGGACTGGTGAGCGGCTCGGCTCTGAGGGTGTGACGGGGCGAGGCTGCGCAGATATAGGGCCCTCACTGCCGCCACTCTAGGCGCCTTCACTCTGGGGACCGTCACAGCCCCGCAACCACGCCCATTTGGCAGATGCAGACAGGGAGGCCAAGTTATCCACCGGGCTGACACGGAGAGGAGCTGGGACTGGACTCATGGTCAGATTCCAAGCGCTCCCCCTACACCGCCCCCCAGGCAGAGGCTGCCCGCCAGGACCACCCCCAGCCTGGCGCCGCAGGCCTCAGTGGTCTCACCTGCTGAAGCCCCCTGTCCCGTCATACTGAGACAAAGGAACAGGGAGGCCTGGAGTCCAGGGAGACAGGCCTGGCGGCGGGGACAATGTGGGCACGTCCTGCCTTGTCCCCCCTTGCTGCCCCAGCCCAGCCCCCGCGCGGAAGCCTGAGTGACGTGGAAGCTGGAAGTGGGTGGGAGAGAGAGGGTGTCCAAGCCGGCTAATCGGAGGATGCCACTTGGTTTCCATGGCAACTGCCGCAGAGCTCAGTCTTTCAGGATAGACTCAGGTTAGGCCTCCGCTGCCAAAACACCCACAATTTCAGGGCTGGTTACCTTGGTGACCCAGGTGGTGGGGATGTGGTGGGGGGAGGGGGAGGAGAGGAGGGGTCATATCAGGAGAGGCCAGGCAGGGGGTCCACTGGCTCAGAGCACAGACTGCCCCCCAGGCCTAGCCCTGACCCCGGTCACATGCTGATTCCTGACCCTGATCACACACTGGGCCTTGATCCTCTTCACAGACTGACTTCTGATCCTGGAAACAGGATCCCTGATCCCCCATCACATACTGAGCCCTGATCCCACTCACAGACTGATCCCCGACCTTGGCCACACTCCCACCACGGATGAACACTCAGTTAATGGTAGCTGCTATTTTTGTTATCATTTTTATTTTTAACGTGTGTCCCCCCCACGGCTCACACCTGATAAATGTTTGTCAAGCAAATGCATCCACGACCAGGGAGTTACCCAGGCAGGGCTCCTGGGGCCCGCAGAGCTGGGCACAGAGGAACTCAGGCCACCCTTTCCTGGGTGGCCACGGTGCTCCTGGGCTGGGTGGGCTTTGAGGGGGCAGCAGAGGAGTGGGCAAGGCTGGGGGGTGGGCTGCCCCTCCAGGCCCGGAAAGAAGCCGCCATTCTTCCCGGGCTCAATGCCCCCTCTGTCTGGAAGCCTCATTTCCATCTCATTAGGGGATGAATAGAGCCAATTAATGGCCGCCAGGCAGCCTTGGCCGCCCAGGAGAGAGAGCACACGGAGAGGGGGGCTCCTGGCCCCCTTCCCACCCTGGCGCCCCAGCCTGCAGGCCATGGCCTCCCTGGTCCCTGCGCCCCCAGTCGGCTGGGATGAGGGCGCTGCGGGAGGCCCTCTTCCCGCTGGGCCTTCCTGCCTCCTGGGTCCCCTTCGGAGGAGGGGAGCGGTGCACTTCCCGTCTCCTCCAGCAGAGGTCTCCCCAGTCTAGCAGGTCAGGCAGCACCCGGCTGGGGGGTCAGCCCCTGCCCATTCCCGCCCCGCCCCCGACGGTCAGGCCGGGTTCCGTACACATCCACCTCGCGAAGTCCAGCCCCTGTGTGGACCCCTGCCCGCCACCGAGTTGAGGTCTGTACTGCGGCACGCAGGATCCTCCTCTCAGCCCCCTGCATGGATGTGCAAATGAGGACCACAGGGAACTGGACAGCTCCTTGAAGCCCCTCTCCAACCCAATCCCCAGTCCACAGCGCCCCTGGCTCCACAGGTCCAGACTTGGTGCATCCTTCACCAAGGCCTGCAGCACCCACTGTCGGGGCCCGAGTGACCAGCAGTCCGCCCAGCTGCCGCAGGCACCCCTGGATCTCAGGACGGGCTGAGAGCCGTGCCCACTGCCCATGGGGCCACTTGCCAGAGAAGGAGGACAAGGAGGGCTCCTCCAAGCATGGTAGAGGCGCCAAGACCCTATGAGCAGGGTACTGTCCCATCCCCATTTCACAGAAGGGAAACTGAGGGGCGACTTGGCCCCGTCTGCAGGGTTACTCACTTTCTCAATGCTGCTTTTCCTCAGTCAGGCAGGTGCCCCCTAAGAAGGGTGCCCGTTACAAGCTCGAAGGCCTGGGTCCCACCCGGCTTTGCCCTGCCGCGCTGGATGACCTGGGCGGGTCTCTTCTCCTCCCTGAGCCTTGGCTATACGACCGACAGCCCTTCTCCCCATCTTTTAGGGAAATGGGACCCCAGCAGGGCCACAACTCCCAGCCTCCCTCGCTACCGGGTGGCGTGGGGTGAGCTCTGGCCTCTCGTGGCAGTTCCTCTGTGGGTGATGCCCCGTGCGTACTTATTGTTTTCATGGGGTCATATCTTGCTATTTCCATCTGGAATGGGGGCTGTCTACAATGGAGCCTGAAACCTTGTTTTCCAGATTTTTCTAAATTGGCCCCTGTGCAAAAGCGCAGCTCCCCTGGCTGGGATGACAAACCCAGTCCTGGCAGGGAGGCCCTAACCCTTCCTACTCCCGCCCCGCCCCTGCTCCCCACCCCCATGCTCCCAGTCGCCCCCAAACTCCAGAGACACGCCCTTCCCCCTGGAATTCCCCACTCGTCCCTCCCCCCAGCCCAGCCCCTCTGCACACCCTGCGGGCCCCAGAGAGGGCTGGCAGCCTCCTCCTGAGGCAAGCTGTGGGGCATTTAGGGTTGGAATGACTCCAAAGCCCTTGCGGGGGGGGGGGGGGGGCGTGTCAGGGCAGGGGGCGCCCCAGCTGAGAGGCGACGGGCCTGGAGGAGGGGGTGTGGCCTTGGGCAGGTCACGGCCCCCCAGGCCGGCATCGCAGCCCAGCACACACCCGGGATGTCACACTCACACGCTCAGGCTCCAGCCACCCCCCCCAACCCCGTGCAGGCATATGGAGGGGGCACACGGGCACACACAGGGTCATGTACACACACACACACACACACACACACACAGGGACACACACACAAGGAGACACACGCACACTCGCCCCCCAGCCCTCAGGATGCCGCTTTTCCATTATCTTACATGTCGCTTCTGCAATAAAATTCTTTAATTAAAACATGAATATTTAAAACAACCCTTGAGAGAAATGGCACCGTCTCACCAGAGGCAGAAAAACGCAGAGAGACTCTGGGAGGGGGAAGGAGGGACAGCCCGAGAGCGGGTGGGAGCGGGCAGGCAGCGCAGAGGGGCAGCCGGCGGGGCAGGGGAGAGGGAACAGTTGCTCTGGCCTGAGTAACGCCTGCCAGTCGGGCGCGTGACGTGGCCATGTGGCATTTGGACAGGCCGGGCGGGGGCAGGGCTGAAAATGGGCCACGGGCTGGCCTGGGCCTCCTGCTCGCTCCGGCTCCGGCTCCGCGGCTACGGAGGGACGCGCCTGACCCAGCCTCCACTGGCATGCGTGAGGGGACGCAGCTCCCTGGGCACAGGCTCGGCAGGCAAGATATGGGGTCTGGATCTGCTGTGTGTCTTCTGAATTACTGCTGGACCTTTCTGGTCCATATGCCACCCCGCCCCTACACACACATGAACACACACACTCCCTCCCCACAGAGCTCTTGCAGGAGAAGCCCCAGGCAGGACCACCAGGTGACCAAGAGCTGGCTCTGCTCTCTGTCTCCCCCTTACAAGCTGTGTGACCCTGGCCACTGCCTTAACGTCTCTGTGCCTCCTTCCACTCAACAAGGATTCATCAAGGGCCTGCTGTGTGCCAGGTACTGGCCCACACACGGGGCTTCGTCAGAGAGCAGGGCAAACTCCCCTGCCCTGTGGTGGGTACATCCTGGCAGGGACAGAGAATAAGGACACAGGAAATTCTCCACTGTTCACAGGCGATACCGTGTGGGAAGAGAGAAAGAGAGAGAGAGAGAGTGTGAGGCGACAGCAGGGCTGGGGCTGCTGCCACTTTCTGCAGCAGGGCCAGGGCGTCTTGAGAAGGTGCCATCTGGGCAAGCACTCAAGGGACGGAGCCCTGTGGGCACGCGGGGAGAGTGTTCCAGGCCAGGGAACGGCCCATGCAAAGGCCTTGGGCAGGGAGGCAGGTGCCTCGCTGCGGAGCCATCTCTGGGCAACTGGCAAGAGCTAACTGGTTAAGATGTGGGTGCTTCCTGCACAAAGGAAACACGCAGAACGCGGCTATTGCCACTACTAAGATGAGGTTTACTCCCAAGGTCTCAGGAGCATTAGGACCTTCTGAGTCCAGGGCACGGGCACGGGGTCTGAGCTGCCTGTGGGCCTGGCGACCATGTCCTGTGCCCCCCACCCCGCGGAGTCGAGCTCCTCGCTTCACGGCGGCAGCCCCAGCCCTCGTGCCCTCCCAACTGCCTTCCACGACGCTGCCAGCCCTGACAGACAGCCTTGACTTGCGCTCTGTCAGGATTGCTGAAATCGGCTTGCACAGAGCCAGCCTAAACACACACACACACACACACACACACACAGCAAGCACATACCACAAGTGCACATCTGCACATGCTCACATGCACACGTGTGCACAAACACGATGCACTGCACACAGGCACACACACATATATACACCAGCCATACACGCATGCACATACTCACACACACGCCCGATGCACTGCACACACGCGCACACACACCACGCATGCACGGCACACGTACTGGCAACGTGCATGTGAACACACATATACATGCCGTGTATACACATACACGCACACACACATGCATACCTGTACACATGGATGCATGAACACACCCATGCTCATGTAACACACTGCACACATACATGCACATGGATGCATGAACACAAGCATATGCACAAGCATGCACACACACACGCACGCCTGCCCACCCCCTTCCAGCACCAGTTCCAAACATTCCCATTCTCAGAATCTTTGTGCAAGCCCGAAGCACCCAGCCTTGGTCTCCAAACAGCTCCGCTCCTCCAATCTGTCTCTTTGCCCCCCAAGCCCTCTAGATTCTCTACCTCATAGTAAACACAGATATTGACATTTCATCACTGATGTTGCTTCTGCTTAGAAACACTTTCACCCCAGTTCTCATTCCTCATAACAATCAAGAAAAGAAGACGTTTTTACTCTTTCCATTTTAAAGACAAGGGGCCTGAGGGGATTGGCCCAGGGACACAGCGAGTGTGGGGCGGGCTGGGATTTGAACCTGACCTGGTCCTATCCTGGGGCGCCAGGTCCCAGAGCTCCCTCTCAAACGACATTCCCACCAGATGACCCACGGGCCTCGCACAGTCAGGTCCCACTCTGCTCTCTGGATCTTCCTCCCCAGCCCGATCCTCCCCGCCACTTCCCCACCTCGGCTGAGGTCCTCACTCCTGGCCAGAAACCTGGGAGCGGTCCAGCCATCTCCTTCCTCCACGCCCACATCCTCTGCATTAGCAAGTCCATCACCCCAACCACCGCCCCCCCCCAAGATCCTCCCCCTTCCTCCCACCCAGGCCAGCGTCAGCCCCCTCCTGGATGCTTGCAGTGCCCTGTCCCTGCCCCGGATTCCCCCTCTGAGCCAGACACTGCATTTACAGCCCCAGCGATGTCACCCTTCTGCTTAAAGCCCCCCATGGCCCTTCAGCTCTCATGATAACATGCAAACTCCGGCCAGGAGGCCTGTCCACCATCGCACCCGACTCCAGCAGCGGGGCCTGCTCCCTCCAGCACCGACGTCACAGCCCCACAAACTCCTGCCACTTGCCGCACATGTATCACACCAGCCCCGTCCCCTTGACCTTCTCCCGCAAGCTCCACACGGCTCCAGCTATACCAGGTATCCCCTGGCACGGTCACCGCCCCGAGATGCTAACGGAGATCAGCTCTTGCGCTTTGGCTTCCAGTGTGGGCCAGGCCCCGGGGCAATCAGGTCTGAGGTGACTGAATAGTCCCTCCAAGCAGTCAACACTTTGCCAGCGAAGACGCTGAGGCTCAGGGGCAGGTGACCACTGGGGAGTGGCTGCGCGACATGTCCGGCCGGGCCCCTGCCCCCCTGGTCCTCCTGCATCCGCCCACCTCCCAAACCAGCCACCGGCCCGGCATCTCTGCTCCATTCTCCTCCTCCCCATCCCCCGAGGACCACTCCCACCACCCCGCTGCGGGGCCTGCCCGCGCCAAGGTCACAGTGACCTCTACCTTGCCCAGCCCGAAGGTCAGCCCTCCCAGCCTCCCACGCCATCGCTGGGGGCCCTGACACAACTGATGGAAGATGGGGGTTTTCTGATGGTTTCCTGGACACCACACCGCCTCCACCTCCCGGGGCTCTGCCCGCCTCTTCCCTCCTCTCCTTATCCTCTCCAGCTACGCTCACCGCTCCACGGAGGTTTCTAATCTCGGATCCACGGCCCGGGGCCCATGAATAGAACCATGTTCCGGGATAGCTGGTTTCCTCTGTAACCCCACGTAGCTTCTTTTATGCCTTTACAGACGTTATTCGGAGGAATCCATCGGCCTCACTGGCTCCGGAGACACCGAGAGCCCTGGACCACGTCACCTGGTCCCACGGTGACCTGCCCGCATGAACGCCCAGCCCAGCCTGGCCCCCGGACGCCCGGCACGCTGTCTGGTGTCTCAAACTCCGCGTTCGGTGAAGAGCTGTCCCGGGCCCGCAGCCCCAGCCTCCCGAGACACCCTGGGCGCCCCGCTCCGAGCCCACGCAGGGTCTCCCTCCTGCCCCGATGCCAGGGAGCCCGCTGAGCGTCCCATCCCGCTGGTGGCGCCCTCCTGTGCAGGTGCCCGTCTCACCGAGGAACCCACACTGCTAAGAAGGTGGGACCAGCCGAGCACACGCCCACGCCCACCTTTGCCCTGCCCTGCCCTCTGACCCGCATGGGGCTCACCCGCACCCCTCCCAGAACCTCGAACACAGCCCCCTGACCAAGTGACCCCCTGACCTCCAGGTGACACGCAGCCCCGCCACCAGGGTCCCTCCCCCTGCGATGTCTTCATCACCACCTGACATGCCTGTTTCTTGTGCTTTGCCGTTTAACACCGCCCAGACCCAGAAGGCAGCTCCACGAGAGCGGGGCTTTTGTTGTTTTGTTTTTGTTGTTTCTTGTTGTCTTCATTGCGTGTCCCCGGCGCCCAGGACACCTCACAGGCGCTGGGTAACTAACTGCTGCATGATGGTTCGCATGGCCGTAACCACTTGCAATCCCCACATTGCATCTCCTTGACCACATGAGTCCACTCTGCTCACTTTTTCTCCCATGTCCCAGGAGGCCCCTGCAGACCCCGGCCACAGGCCACAGCAGCCTGCTGGCCCATGAGAATTGTCCTGTCCGTGAAAAGGGAGGGACCCTCCTGGGAGGGACCCTCCCGGGACCCTCCCCAGGCAGGAATCTAAAACTCCCTCGTCCTGGGAGAAATCAGACCCGTTCTTCCTTCCTTCCTTCCATCCCTCCCTTCCCTGATCACTTAGCAAGCACCACCCATGAGGCAGGCACCCCAGCACCCTGGGGGCCAGAGGCAAGCACCCCAGCCTGCCCATTCTCAGCAAGCCTGCAGAGAACTTCTCTCTTTGCACTTGGCTTCCCCGAAGTGCTCGGGGGATGGGTGGCCAGGGCAGCCCTGCAGAGAAGACCCTTCCCACCCACCGTAGGCCCAGAGAGCCACCCCAGGGCCTCTCCTAGCCGTCACTCACCTGGAGCGCCATCCCCGCCCCGGTCCTGGGTCAGGCTGGTGAGGCAGTTCTCGGGGCCACCAGCCATGCCGTCCCTCAGGCAGACATCCCCGCGAGGCACCAGGGAGCCCGAGGCAGGGTCGCCGGTGTCCCCGCCTAGGCAGGCGCAGGGGGTCTGCATGATGCCACAGGGGTGTGAGCTGCGGCTGCCAGCCAGACAGGCGTCCAGCCAGCGGCACAGCATCTGGCAGGCGGCCCGGCTGGGGCTGCGGTTGCCCACGACCAGGTACTCCACGGAGAAGTCGTCGCTGGGACCGGGGGGCCCGTCCTGGGGCGCGGGGCCGTCGTCCTGGGGCGGCCGCTGCCGCTGCATCTGCAGAAACTGCTTGCTGGCCTGCAGGAAGGCCAGGGGCGCCGAGGGGTCGCAGAGCCTCAGCACCTCGTCGAAGCTCTCCACGCCCAGGTAGGTGCGCGTGGACTCCAGGAAGGAGTCGAACTGGTAGGTGCGCACGCGGGCGGGGCCGCCGCAGGAGGGCGCCTTGGCCACCTTCACGTAGAGCGTGTAGCGGCGCGGGTCCGGGTTGCGCAGGGTCCAGGAGCAGCGCGAGGCGTTGGCCGGGAACACGGCGGCTGCCGAGAAGTACCCGAAGAACTTGCCCTGCACCAGCGTGGCGCACGGCTCGGCCCCGGGCCCCACGTCCGTCCCCGCGGCCGTGCCCGCCTGGTGCCCCAGCAGCAGCAGCAGTGGCCCGAGGATCCAGAGGGCGCCCGGGGCGGCGGCCTGGCCCCTCATCCTAGCTCGCGGGGCCGCCAGGGTTCCGCCGGCTGGGCAGGCAGGCGCGGGCCAGGCCTTGACATGCCAGGGTCCGGCAGCGAGCGGAGTGGGCCGGGGCCGGGGGGCAGGGGCTTCAAGCGAGGACAGGAGGAGGAGATGGCTTCAGGCGACCGACTGGGCAGGGGCGGCTCCTAACGTCCGGGGCCCCAGTGCCCGCCTGTGGCCGCCAGCAGCAGCTGGAAGAGAAAGAGCGGAGAGGGGACGCGTGAGCCCCCTGGGGAGGCTGGGACTTGGCACGCTGGGGGCAGTGCCCGCCCCGGGCTCTGGGCCTCCGACACAGGCCCTGGCCTCGCTCTCAGGCACCTGCTCTGCCCACCTGTCTGTTTGCCACCTGCCAGCATGTCCACCTGCAGGGGCAGGAGCCGGGGGCCGGGGCCCCTCCTCCCCCAACAAGCCTGAGCGGGAAGCGGTGGGCCGCCCCGGCCGGGGCCGCAGGCCACAGGGGCCTCGGCTGTGCCCGTCTGGCTGGGCAGCCTGGCGTGGCTCCACGGGCTCTGGGCCCGCCCACCAGCCCTGGGGCGGCCACGGAGGCCATTCCGCCCCTGGGCCTCTGTGGCCTCTCTGACCATACCCTTCTCCAGCCCTCATTCAGGGAAGAATCTGCAGACCCAGCCAGAAGGAAGCAGGGCAGGGGAGGAGAGGAGACAGGTCATGCCGGCCATCGCCCACCTTCCCTACAGCCCCGCCCCTCGGGGCCTTGCCGGGTGCGGGTGCAGAGACCCCTCCCACTTCTGTTTCGTCACAGCAGGAGTGACCGGTTTTTGGGGGGTGAGGGTAGGGTTGGTGCCCCGTCTCTGGGTCTCTGGCTGTGACTATGACATCCACCCACGTCCTATTGCCCCCCTTCCTGCTCACACAGCCACTCAGGTGCCCCTTTGGCCTCGCAGCCATGTTCCTGCCAGGGACCCTCCCTCTCCCCGCCCCCGGAGCCACCTGACGCCTGCCCCGTCCCACTTAGCCAGCCTGCTCCCCGCCTCCCATCTCACAATGAGGAAATCGAGGCTCTGACGGCGTCACAGGGAGGGGGCGGGAGCAGGGGGTTCACACTTGAACCCCCCCAGATTGTCCCCAACCTTGTGGCCCTGGGGTCACCTGCCCTGCACCAGGAGTGGGCGCTGGCTGTGTGCCGCCGGCTCACACCTGGGCAGGGGGGGCGGGCAGCTCCCGGCCCAGGTCAGCAGGGACACAGCAGAGCCGTCCTGGGCCCGGGAAGCCAACGCTGCCCACCCTGGCCCGCCTCCACGCGGACCCGGCCAAGTTCCTTCTGCCTAAACCTCAGCTTCCCCACCCTCCCTCCCCAAAGCCCCTGCTGGGCGTCGTCCCGGCAGCAGCTGAGCGGGTGGGCAAAGGAGGGCGCGCCACAGCAGCCCCCCGCAGCCCGCCTGGCCTGGTGCCGGCGCCTCGGCTCCGCCGACCGTGCACACGCCGGCCGCCTGCCCACAGGGACTCGCTGCTTCTTGCTGCCTGGGCCCAGCTGGCCGGCGACACAAGGTCGGTCACTGCTCTGCAGTCCCCTCCTGGCGTCCTTCCTGGCAGGCCTTGTGGGCAGGGCAGGGAGCTGGGCGTGGGCGGCCTCGGGCTGGCCAGGATGGCTGGACACGGGCTGGCCCGCTCATGGCTGTGTGGACTCGGCCGAGGCCCTCACTTCCCAGCCTCAGCCTCCCCACCTGTAAAGTGGGGGCTGAAGCCTCCCTCTCCCAGCATAAGGTCAGCGCTGGACCTGCGGGTTTACCCAGAGGTGGAGCAGGAGGCAACCGCGGTAGGGGCTCTGGATCACCAGGGGCGGCCCTGTGGGGCTCTTTAGTGGCCAACGCTCAGGTCCCCTGAGGAAAGAACTTGCAGACCCCTCATGCAGACCCTGCACTTGGCCCCTGCTTCCAGGAAGCCCCTCTTCCGGTCGCGCCTCTGGGCCAGCCTTGGACGCCAGCATAGCAGAGCCGCCTGCCCTGGCCACCCACTGCCATATGTGGGAACCGAGAGGCCGGGGCCAGGGTCCCACAGTCAATCCCAGACCTAGGAGGCTGCCCGCAGGGGCGGCCATGGCATCCGAAACCTCACCTGAGCCCCAGCCCCAGCTGCAGCGCCCCCTTCTTTGGTCCCAGGCTGGGACCTAATGCCCCCAGCTGGGGCCCCAGCCTGGGGACAAACCCTGTCCGATGCCCCGGAGAATCCCAGGTGGAAGTCGGCAAAGCCCAGCAGAAACTCGGATCGTAGTCGAGCATTTCCCCCAACACCACCCTGATCCCCGCCACGCAACAGCCGACTCACTCTGACTCATCCCCCTTGACCCGGGGTCAAGGCCACGCCAAAACCCAGCACCTTCCCCCAGAGAGGCCTGCCCGGTCCTGAGATGGCCCAGGCCGGGCCCACACTCTCTCCTCCCCACCCCAGCCCCTGGCGGCCGACGCCACAGCCCTCCCGTCTGGAAAGCGGGTACAGCCTGGCGCAGACACCGGGGCTCAGGTCTCTCAGACACTCAGCCCCAAGGCTGCACAGCTGCCTCCACCACCCTGCGGGCTCGCAGGCCTGGAGGGGCGTCCCAGCCAGGCCCAGCACGGAGGGAAAGCACAGGAGAAGCAGGGCTCATGGCGGGGAGGGGACCAACGTTGGGCTCCATCCTGTGCGGGGCACTCTGTCTCCGCAGGAGCAAGCCTGGGGCCCCTGCTATGGCGCGGTTGTGCAGATGGGCACATGGGGGCCACAGACGAACAACCTTGGTGGGGGCTTGCAGGTGCTGGGCGCCTGAGGCAGGATCCGGGCCCAGGTCTGCAGCACAAAGCCCCTGCCCTCTGAGAGCTGGCACTGCCCTAGGCCAGGCAGAACGGGCCCTAATCCTGCCCCTGTCCCAGGGCCCGTGGGAGCTGGGCCGAGCCGGGGCCCTCCTAGCATCCCTGCCGGCTGGCCCTCATCCACACCAGCTCACTCCGCTCCTGGAGGGCCTGTCAGGGGAGCGAGGCCCACCCCAGTGTCCCGCACAGCGGGCAAGAGGGAGAAGTGAGGGTCAGATGCAGGACAGCGCCCCATTCAGAACCGCCCCTTAGAAGGGTGGCAACGCGGGGGAGGGGTCAGGGGGGCGGTGAGGAAGGAGGCAGGGCCAGGACGCTCAGGACACGGAAGAGAGCGGCCCCAGCCCCGGTCCCGGCTGGGCGGTGGGATGTGGAGGGGACACTGCTGGCCTGGACCCTGGGGAGGCGGGAGGTGCCTATGGGGACGGGGGATAAGTGGCAGGTCAGGACGCCACACCCCCGGGACTGAGGCTCTGGGGTGAGCCTTCAACAGGCTCTTGGGGCCGGAAGATGGCCTAGAAGAGCCCACCCATGGGGCTTTCACACAGGGTTCCACAGCGCGGACCACTAGGGCCACCGGGGGGCCAGACATCCTCTACACCTTGAACAGCTCCACACCCTGGGCCTTGGGAAAGGCTCTGCTGGCCACAACGCTGGCCCAGCTCTGAGTGTGAGTGCCACAGAACTGGCCTGGCCCTGCCTCTTCTGGCTGGGTCTTGGGGCAGAGCTGGGCAGGAGGCCCAGGCCGTCAGCACGGACAGCTCCTGTGCGTGCCAGCGGCCACTCACCCTCCACCTGCCCACACCCCACACCCTGCCCTCTGCCCCGCCCCCAACACACCCACAGATGCTTTCCAGAGGCTGAGGCCTCTGCATCCCCATTAACTGCCTGCCTGAAACGCTCCAGCAAGGCCTTGGATAAATGGCTCAGAGGTCCCCTCTAGCCTTGGTCTGGGGCACACCCGTGTCAGGCCCCAGGTCACACAGCCGTGGTGGAGGCCGACCGGCTGAATCCAGCCCAGGCCCGGGCAAGCAGAGCTGAGATGGGGTGGGGCGTGCAGCGGAGCCTCTGACCCCACCTGGCACCCAGGGATAGTGTCCTGGAGGGGGCAATGCCGGGGAAGGGTCCCGGGATGAGGGGGACAGCATCGATCTTCACTGGGGGGATTCCTCTGACGGGGGAGGGGGCACAGGCAGGGAGAGCCGGGGGGAGGCTTGCGTGGTGTCTGGGCTGGGAGGGTGGTCAGAGGACAAACAGGGTCATGGAGGTGACCAGGCTTCCAGCTTGAGCATGTGGGCGATGGGTGGTGGGGACCCTCGCTGAGCTGGGGGGAGCAGACGTGCGCCCGTACATGTGCATGCACGTGCGTGTGCCAACACCTATGTCTCTGTGTGCGCACATGTGTGTGCGTGCCTGCACTGTGTCTGCACACATGCACACGTGTAGTAGCACGCGTGTACAAGGCTCCCAGCAGGAGGAGGGCTCAGCGTGTGATCACGGGATGTGCAGGGCAGTGGGAGAGGAGTGCTTGCCTGGAGGGGGAGCCCGTGGCCAGGATGGAGCCCCACGGAGGCCAGGGCAGGGCCTCAGAGGAGGGCCAGGCCAGCAGAAGGCTGGCTCCACGCTGGGTGCAGGTGACTGGCGCTGTGGTTCCCCTGGGCTGGCTCACGCCCCCTCCCCTCAGCCACACCCAGCGCCCAGGCCTCCGCTGGGGGTCAAACTCTACAAGCCTGGCGACCACAGGTGAGGGGGGTGGGAGAGGCTCCTGGCCTCGGTGCCGGGGTCCAGCGAGGTTGCTGGTCGCTCCTCTCCAGAGGTGCTCACGGGGGGACTGTCTCCCTGGGGCTGCAGGCCCCCTGTCTGGTCCTTGGGTTCCCATATCCCAACCTGGGTCATTGCAGCGCCCATCGCCCCCTGCCCATCTTGGGTTCCCAAGGACGGTGGCCAATTAGCACCCAAGCCCCCTCAGGCCCCCGCCTCTCCCATCACCTTCTCAGGGCCAAACTGCCCTGCTGCAGGAAACTCTCCTGGTGTCTGGCCCCCATCCCTTTGGCCAGCCTCTGCCCCGAACCTACCACGCGGCCTCTCAGAGCCTGCAGGGTGGCCTCGGGGTGAGAGGCGGGGGACCCCAGAGAGCCGGCCACAGCAGGCGGAGGACGAGGATCTGGAGTCATGGCGACGAGAGAGGGAGACGATGACTGGTTTACTGAGCGCTGACCGCACACAGGACCAGTCTCAGATCTCACGGGACCCCAGGAGGCGGGAGCAGTAGCGGCCCCACTCCGCAGCTGGCAGGGTCGCCACCCGCTGAGGGGTGACGCGCCCTCCTCCCACCACCGTCCCAGACGTATCTGCGCACGGGGGGACCATCCAGCCCCTGGCCTCGATCAGAAGCCCTGGGTGCCTCGGGATCGCCGCCACACAGGGGCGTGGGCTGGATGCCCGCCCATCAGCCTCCAGAAGTCTCCAGCCTCACCTTAGTCCGTGGGATTCCCCCCCCCCCAACTGTCCAACACACAGGCCGGACCCAGGCCCTGCCTCCATCCCTCCCCACCCACCCCAGGCCGCCAATGGCATCCCCTGACACCAGCCACAAAAGGCACTCTGTTGTCCTGCCCGGCCCTCTGAACAGTGCCCGCCTGTGTGTCCTGGGGAAGGCTGTACTGGGGGAGGGGCGGGTGGGCATCCGCGGCGCGGAGGGCAGCCCAAGGGGCCGGCGGCCGGGTGGGGCTGGGAGAGCATGCAGGAGAGGCCCCCCGGGGCCACCTGTCCGCCCGACGTGGGCAGCCCTCCTGGGCCGTGGCAGGTCAGGCAGGCAGGCAGGCCTCTGTTCATGAGCAGAGCGGGGGGGCGCCGCTAGCAGATCCTGCCCCCAGCCCGCCTGACTGACGTGTGGCGCATCCCAGGCCTGCCCCAAGGCGGCCCCGGCCATGTTCCACTCACAGCAGAGAGGTGGGAGCACGCCAGTGAGGTGTCCCCGCGGGGCTGGGAGGGGCCGCCTGGGCGGGGCGGGGCTGCCGGCAGGGAGCCCTCTTTCCCCTGCCTGCCTGGGCACAGGGGCTGCCAGGGGAATCTGGCCGGAGGCCAGGCAGAGCTCCCCAGGAGGAAAGAGGAAGGTGCCCCAGAAGGTCCACTGCTGGGGGGTGGAGGGAGGGCCCTCTGGCTCTGCTCCAGGCCTCCCCGTACACACCCTCACCCTCATCACACCTCTTCTTGCCCAGGAGCCTGTTACCCCAAACCACCTGTAGGCCTTGAAGACACCCCGTGCCCTCAAGCCCCCGGGCTGCCCCCGCTGCCCTGGCCCCTGCCCAGCAGACACCCACCTGTCCTTCAGGACATGGGCCAGGTGGCTGCCCTAGAAGGCTTACCTGAGCCTGGCGGACCCCTCCCCCTCTGAGCGCCCACTGCGTCCTGCGCCCCGGGCACGCACACACATGGTTGCGTACACACGCACACGATGCCCCTGCGTGCGCACAGACACGCTCTCTGGAGAGTGCCAGGCGGGGACAGTGAGAGCGTCTGCCCCATCAGCTGGGGCATCCCACCGGAGCGGGGAACTCTCCTGAGGAGGGGAGGCTCCTGAAATTCTGGGTGTGACGTACGTCACTGCCCTCTCCTCTCTGTGTCCCCCTGCTCGGTACCCAGATTAAGCCCCTGCTCCCGGAGAGGGAGACACAGCTTCCATGCCCGCTCAGCGGCTGGCCTATGGGTGACGCCCACCCACACCGCACGCCAGGATCCGTTCCCGAGGTTCCCAGGAAGAGGGTCTCATCCAAGGTCACCTGTCCAAGGCCACATGGGGAGGGTGTGAGGATGGTGACAAGCTCGGAAGAGGCGGTCAGGAAGGGCCCTGGCGGCCGGCAGACAACACTGAGGTCCCAGGGACGTCCCGGATAGGCCTGGCCAGGTGGGGACGCAGAGGTCCTGACAGCATGGAGTGGGGAGGGGGGGATGACAACAGAGGAAGGGGGTGCTTAGCCTGGACGTGCTTCAGGAAACCCAGGTCTCCTGGCTCCCGACGCCCCCTGTACCCACCCTAATGGTGCCAGCAGCTGTGGCAGGACTGGCCGTCCCAAGAAGTACCTTGGTACCTGGTGCCCAGAGGTATCAAGGCTCCGGACCTGGGCCTCCCCGAGACCCACGGGGCGCCCTCTCCCCTCTCTCCAGGACGGCCGAGGTGAGCGAGGGTGGCAGAGGGTGGGCCGGGAGGAGACAGGGCAAGCCAACCTGCGGCCCAGGGTGAGCGCCGGGGAGGAGGCGGACCCCGAGACCGGGGACAGGGCTGTGGAGGGAGCAGCGTGCGCGCGCGGGTGAGCCTATGCACACGCGTGTGCAGTGCGTGAGAGAGCGTGTGCGCGGCAGCGGGGAGGGTCGCCGTGTACAGGGTGAATGTGCGCGGGTGTGCACGTGTGTGAGTGGAAGGCTTTCCGGAGGCGCCCCTGGGCGCTGGGACCCCGGCGCCCGCTCCGCCCCTCTCTGGGGCGGGACTCCCTACCCTAAGTCTCTGAGCCTCAGACAAGTGCTGTCCGAAGTACCCAGGCCACGTAGGAGGGAGGTCCGGTGACTCGGCCAGGTCACCTGGGTCGCCCGCAGAGCTCTGAGGCTCTGCTCACCAGCACTTCAGCTCCTCTTCCTGCAGCCGTGCCTCCACCCCTCCTCCCACCTCAGGGACCCCTCAGCCCACGTCTCAGCTGAGGGTCAGGACCCCCAAAACCGAACACGGCATGAGGGGATGGGGACAGCCTGGGTCTCATCTCGCTGTCCACCTCGGCCCCTGATCCCCTGGAAACCCCCTGCCCTGCAGGCCTCTCCCGGTCCCACAGTCACCCAGCAGGGCCCAGCGGACCTTGGGGACCCCATCCACGCCCCCTCCAAGTGAGCCCTCGAGGATGCCCACAGACCCCAACGGACAGGGACGCGGGCGGTGGGATCAGCATGAACATAGTGCAGATCCGAAGGTGAGGGCGGGGGAGCTGGGGGGGACGGGGCGCAGTGGTGGGGAGTGGGGGGGATGAGACGGCGGGGGGTGACGGCGGGTGGTGAGCCGGGTGCCCCTGCGCACGCAGACCACCTCCATTTGTCCAAAGCACTTACAGGACAAACGCAGTTACGCTTGTGGAGCCACAGAACATTGTAGAAGGATAACACGGACCCATTAACAGGAGGACCTGGGGTCTGGGGAGGGAAGGAGACTCCCTTTGCGCTCTAGCCCTTTGGTGCTGCCCCCATCGCGGTTCACTTTCCAATGAGTAGAAATGAATTAAGAGAAAGAGGAGGGGGCGGGGGCTGCAGCTGGGAAGGAGCCTCCCGCCTGCTGTGTGCCTTCCGGGTGAGCGCCAGTCCTCCCCTACCCTGGGAGCCAGGAGGACACCGGGACGCAGGGACCGCTCCCTACGAGATCTGAACCCAGGGGTTTACACTCAGCTGAGGCCACAGGTCCTGGGGTCTCCCTGCGAAGTCCCGCCCTGCAGGGGGAGGGGCTGGTGCCTCTGTCACCTGCAGCTGCGGCCGAGGCAAAGGCCTGGAATCAAAGTTCCAACGGGAAGCTCTTCCCCTCTCTGGCCTTACTTTTCCAACAACTGTAAATGGGCAGTGGGCGGGAAGAGGGGCTCTCCCCGTGCCCTGCGGCCCCAGGGTCCTCGGATCGACGCCATGTCCCCGGACATGAATGTCCACCTCAGGGCCCAGATTCCAGGGTAGCGCACGCTCGCATTCTGTGCTGTGTTGTGGGTCGGTGCACACTGATGGGGCTCTTGGGTGGTGTCAGGGTGATGGCCGTTCTGTGGTGACAAGTGAAGTCTGGAGTCCAGTGCAGTTGTGGGCGGGGCAGCCCCATGCAACCTGGCTGCCCCTAGGAGCACCTGCCATCTCTTTGGCGTGTTTGGCGTGTCCGTCAGGCCAAGTCATCACCTCTGTTTACACCGCCCCCCGGTGGCCCCCACCACTCCCAGGACATAGCCCGAGGCCTACAGGGATCTGCGGTCTGGCCCCGCTCCCTCTGAAGCCCCAGTCCTGCCATTCACCTCTTTTCCAGCTCCTGTCTACGCCTCACACCTGCCACAGGGCCTTTGCATGGCTGGTCCCATACTGAGACCCTCCTCATCTTCACCACCACCACTGCTCTTCTCCCAGCTTAGCTGCCACTTCCCCGTGGAGGGCTCTCGGGGAGCCCACCTCTGGGCTCCTGCAGGCTGCTGTCTTCCACCCCCAGGGTCCATTCACTGAGCCGAGCAGGGTCTCTTTCCTCCTGTATTCCCACCAGCCTTCACACCGGGTGGGGGCATGCCCTCTGCCTCGTCCACGCCGCACCACTAGTGCGAGTGTGTACACGTGGGCACCCACATGTTCAGTATGTGTGTGCACGCAGGCTGTGCACAGGGGTATCCGGCCCGTGTGTGTTCACACAGAAATCACAGCTCTGACCGATGGCGCAGCTGCAGCCACAGAGGCTGGAGGCCAGAGGGTTGCAGAGGACAATGGGATAGTGTGGGTTTGCTGGCTCGGATGGAGTTAACAAAATCCTCCAGGTTTGGGGTTTGGGGGGCGGGGTTAGAGCTTTACTCCCAGGGGTCCACCTCTTGCACACAGCCAGTTACAGGACCTGCCACAGGTAAAATGTGGTTCGGTTAAATACTGCCATCCAGGGCGCACATTCACACAGACCTGCTCCGCGCCATACACACACGTGTGGCAGTTTGCATGCCCGACCACACATGCCGCCAGCCTGCCGGCCGGACACGCACATGCACGCGTGGCACACGTATACAAACATGCTCCTCACGCCCGTGCACAGGGCACGGAGGTACGGGGGCCAGGCGAGTGTGGGGAGACACAGGTGACAGCGCTCCCTGCGAGAGGCCGGGGGCGGCCAGGGCTGCCCAGGATGGGGCGGGCGCCTGGGCCGCGGAGGAGACGGAAGGGGCGGGCAGGCGGCCGGCGGCGCGGGCGCCCTCTCTCGGCCGAACGCGACAGCGCGCCGCCCTCCGCCACCGCCACCGCAGCCCCGCGCCCGCCGCCCCTGCCTGAGCGGGAGGCGTCCCCAGGGGGCGGGCTTGGGACCCAGGACTCGTTCCGGAGGCGGGGCCGGGCCGGGCGGGCCGGCCAGGGGGCGAGGACTCCACGGGAGGTTGCTCGCGCCCCGCTGCTCGTCTGGCCTTGCCGGGTCCGCCTCGTGCCCGTCCTCGCGGCCGCGCGTCCGCAGGCGCCCAGCTGCCTCCGGACCCGGCCGGTCGGGACGCCGCAGACCCAGCACGCTGCGGGCCCAGCACGCTGGACATCGGGACGAGCTCCGAGGGCCTGAGCCGGAAGGGCTCCGAGACCCCCACCCTCGCCCCCATTTCACGGACGCGGCCACAGAGGCCCGAGAGGGGCCGGAGCCTGCGGACAAGGGAGGGCTCGACAACTTGGCTGCGTCCCCTCCCGGCCCAGGGTCTGGAGGAGAGCGGCGTGATGCCGAGAGCGACGAATCGTCTTTTCCGCCCCCGCGCGGGAGCGTGGCGGGGACAAGCGCCCTTCTCCGGGATCGGAGGCGGCAAACTCCCTGCTCGAGCTTCAGCGCCGCGCCCGCCCGCGGAGCCGCGCGCCGCCCTGGCGCATTCCCGCCGGCCTCGCGCTCGGCCCCCCGCCGCCCGGGCTCTGGGGCTCCCAGGCCGGCCCCCCCCCCCCGCCCCCCGCATCCAGGCGCAACAAGTCTGAAAGCAGCGCCGAGCGCCAGCAAGCTAGCCGGGAAGAAGGGCGCCGGGCCGGGCGCGGGGCGCTCCGGGATCCCGGAACGCGCGCAACGTCCGCCTCCGGGGACCGGGCGCGGGCGGCGGGCGCTCGGGGCTGACTCGGTGGGCGGCCCACACCCCTCCCAAGGCCCCGACTCTGCACGGGCGGGGGCGCGCCCAGGAGCCCCCGCCCCCTCCTTCGCCTGCTTGACCTTGCTCGGGTACTCAAAGCCGGACCCGGCGGCACCCGGGCGTCCGGACGCAGAGTTTCGCTGCCGCCTGCGGTGGTGAGGGAGCGGCTCTCTCCCTCGACCTCCCTCGCTGCCTCCGCGGCGGCGGGGGTCGCCGAGAAATGGAAGGCTTCGGGTTCTAGGAGACGCTCTGGCCGCCTCCTCAGACCCCAGATACACCGTATGCCACCTCCGGATGTGAAAAGGGACCCCAGCCTCCCGTTTGCCCTCTCCACCCCGCCCGCGCGGCCGCTGCTCGTAGGGGGCGTGTGTCTGTGTCGTGGCGGAAGGCACTGGG
The DNA here is from genome assembly GCF_028023285.1 of Balaenoptera ricei. Classification (NCBI taxonomy): domain Eukaryota; kingdom Metazoa; phylum Chordata; class Mammalia; order Artiodactyla; family Balaenopteridae; genus Balaenoptera; species Balaenoptera ricei. The sequence goes on from NC_082655.1 coordinate 1,720,319, forward strand.
GGTCCCCTTAGGTCCCGAGGGTGGGTTGGGAGGGCAGACCTCCCGGCCCCCTCCCCAACACGTTCGGCAATCCGCTCCTCTGGGGCGTGGGTGCGCGCCCCCTGCCCACCCACACACCTGCACACCTTTCAACTCCTCGGGAGTTGCCGCTAAGGAATCCTCGACGCAGACCCGGGGGAATGGGACGTGTTGGGGAGCGCGCGGAGGGAAAGGGTGCTGAAGGAGGGGCGGGTTAGGACTCGTCCGGTCCCATCCTGGCTCCCTGCGCTCCAAGAAACTTGGAAGCCGAAAATAAAAGTGGGAAGGGTAAGGTGCCTCGCGGGCCGGGGTTTGGGTGCCCGAACGGGCGCTCTCTCTAGGCTGCCTGGGAAGTGACCCCAACAGGAGCCGCCGCGGCCCGGCAGAGGTACTGGGGCTGGGAGCCGCATCCTCTGACGAGCCTTCCGGGCCACCTTGCTTCGCGGCGATTTTCAGCTCCGCCGCCCCCTCCCGAGGCAGGCCCGAGACGCGCTCTGCCCTGCCCAGGGGGCCGCGGAGACTAGTGGGAGAGGGCACCCGGCCGGGCCCAGGGCCCTAGCCTGCCCGGGAGGGGGCGGGGGCCAGGCTCGTTCCTCGAGGCAGCTCCGCGCGGCTCCAAGCGAGCGCGGCGGCCGCGGAGGGCCGGCGGCCTCGGCCCGCTGGGAATGGGGACCGAGGAGTGCCCGGCGCCTGGCCTCCCCGCTTCACGCGGAGAGGGCGCAGGGCCGACCCAAAGTTCGGAGCGGCTTATCCGCGCGGCCTGTGCGAGCGAGCGGAAAAGAAGCCGAGAACGGAAGGAGCCAGGGCGTTCGTGTGTGTGGAGGGGGGCGGGCGGGCGCTAGGGTAGCCCTCCGCCCGATCTGGGGATAAGAGAACCGCCGGGGAGTGTCCACCGCCAGTGCCGGGTCTACCGTGAGGCTTCGAGGGAGGCACTGTGCGTGGGGGAGGACATCTCGGGCCCCTACAATGTCTGTAGGGGCTCTGGCTGTGATGAGGGGAAGGGGGACACACTGGGGTGTCCCTCCTGAACCTACCTGGGTCTGCGTGTGGCTGTGGGGACATCTGGGGCTCCCTGAGGCCCCTGCCAGCGTCCGTATGTGGTGAGGACACAACGGGAACGCCTTCCCCAGCCTGCCCTGGGTCTGTGCCTGTGACGGGGAGGGGGTGTCTTCCCCAGCCCGGCCTGCCACCCGGGCCAGGCTGCGTGTGTGTGGACTGGGGGGAGGTGAGCAGCGCCGAGGAGCCTCTCCTACGTCCAGGTCGCCCCCTCCTCAGCCCCCCAGTGCGGGCGCGCGGAGACCTGCCAGATTCCGTCGCGGCCGCTGGAGGAGGCAGGGGGCGGGGGGATTGGGGGGGGGTCCAAACTCCCGAGCTCCGAGCGCAAACCTCGGAGCTGCGAAGCTCCAAACGGCGAAGTTAAGAAGTCCGGGCGTCCGCCCCTCCCCCGGCCCCCTCCCACCCTCGCTGCGCCCCCTCTCGCCGCGCCCCCAACCCCCAGCCGCCCGCCGGAGCCTTCCTTACCTTCCCGGCAGCAGCGGCCCCGCTGGCGAAGACTTGATCCGGCGAGTTGCAAATACCCAGGAGCGCCCCGCGTCGCCGGCGGCCGAGCCGGGCGTCCGGGCGGAGGGGGGGGTCCTCCTGCCTCCGCCGCCCCCGGCCCGCTCCAGGCCTAGCAGCGACGCCCCCGGGAGCGCACCCGCCGGCGCGCGCAGGCCCCCTCCCCTCCCCCCGCCTGCCGGCGCCCCCCGGGCGCCGGGGAGGTCCGGATGCCCGGGCTGCGGGCGATGCGGAGCGCGCGGGCCCGGGCCCGGCCAGGACGCGGCGCGGCCGCCTGTGCTCCCGGCTCGCCGGCTCCACGCTCGCTCCGCCGGGGCCGCCGCCAACGCCGCGCCCGCCGCCGCCTGCGCCCGCCGCTCCCTCTCCGGCCGCCGCCGCCGCTCCGCTCCTCTCGCCTGCCCCGCTCCTCTCGCCTTTTTTCCCCTTCCTGAGGGGGGGGGGGGGCGAGCCGAGCCGAGCCGAGCCGGGGGCGGGGCGGCGCGGGCAGGAGGAGGAGGAGGCCGAGGACTGGGAGAAGGAGGAGGAGAGAGGCGAGCTGCTTCCCCCCACCGGGCTGCCGGCGCTCCCCAATCTCTCCCTCTCTGAAACTGGATCCCGAATCGGGAGCCAGAGACTGCATTACGGATTACATCAGGCGGTATAGAGCTTCCAGATCACACATTAGAGGGGAGCGCGAGCAGGGGGCGGGGTGTGGGGGAGGGGAGAGAGATAACGGGGTGGGGGGCACGGGTAAAACGCACACAAGCGCGCACACCGAGGAAAGCCCAGCTCCTGCCCCATGCAAAAGGAAAACCAAGAGTTGGGTCTCAGCTCTCTGCCTCTTCCAGGAGCCGAGGAGTGGCTGCCGCTGGCCGGCTGGATAAATGGATGGGTGGATGGGTGGACAGGGGGATGGATGGATAGACAGAGGGCAGATGGATGGAGAGAAGGAAGTTATATGGGGTTGTGCGTGAACAATGCACAAAGGTCCATGAGAGGATGGGATGTGTGGAAGGGTGGATGAGGTAAGTGAGCGTAGATTGAGGAGGTGCTCTGGAGGATGGGTGGATGGACAGATGCCTAGAGAGATGGGTGGGACGGTAGATAGAAGGGTGGAGGGTGGGTGGATGGATGGAGGAAGAGGCGGGTGAGGATGGGCAGGATAGGTGGGTGCATAAATGGATGGATGGCACATGAGTGGAGGGCTGAAGAGATGGGGTGGGCCGTGCAGTTGGAAGGATGATGCATGGATAGGTGGATGAGAGTGGGTGGGCGGGTTGGATGGAAGATGGAATGAGTGATGGGCAGGAGACAGAGTCAGAGGCACAGACTCTGGACCCCATCCAAGAAGATCAGAGGTTGGCGGACGTGGGAAGGGCCAGTTTGAACTGCCCAGGTTGGATTTGTCGAGTCTTTCCTCAGGGGTACTCTGTTCTGAGAGATGCTGCGGGAGGGGCTTGGGAGAAGAGCCAAGGGTTTGAAAGTGAGGTCCAGACCACCACTTACCCTGTGGGGCTGTCCTCAGCCATTCCATCCACATTCACATCCTCCATGCATCCTCCTTTGACTTGGTGACAGTGAGGACATCCCAGTCCCATATTTAGATTTTGTTTTCCATAAGCTGATGGAGATGGCCCCTTTAGCTGCTTCATCTCCCATCTTAAAGTGACAACAGTTCCTCTTCTTCTGAGACCTTTGGCCAGATACCCATAGGGGGCCTCCCTAAAATGAAATACAGAATCTTGGAGGAATGACCTCAGGGAAATTACTTCAGGGTCCTTCTCTACCAGGATGTTTATGCCTCCCAGCCCCTTGCGGCTTTTTCATAACTTGTGGTCCACTCTGAATGCAAAATCTTCTTTGGGTCTGCCTGAATATCCAACACAATACACATTTATCATCTTAGCAGTCCACTAATGCCTTTGCTGCCCAAGCCCAGCATCTGGTCCAACTGTCTGCTTTTCTCAGCTTCTTCCCAGGAGGCTCCATCAGGGTGTCATCATTGTCACCATCAAACATTAATTCGCAATCATTGTCACCATTCTCAACCTGAATGTCAGCAGCCACTCCCACACTGTTCTCCCAATGACCATTGCCATAACCCCCAAACAGTGCCACTACATCACCATCACTAGTCACTGCACATTGCTCCCCTCATCAGGTGGAGCTCCATCCGAACCAGTCCCTCTCGAAAGGCCAGCCTGTGGCCTAAGCCTCTAGGGGTGTCCTGAGGGGCTGGTCGGAAGAGCTAGGGAGACACAGATCCCAAGGCAATTGGGAGGGCAGGGGAGGCCCCTTTCCCAGTCAACCTCCAGGGCAGCCTTATTCCTCCCCCTCCCTCCCGGGGAAAGGACCTTCTTCCCAAAGTCTTTGAACTGGGGGAAGAGACGGAGGTGGTGCCCCCGGCGGGGTGGGGGTGAGGGGCTGCCCCATCTGCGCCTCCCACCCTTCCTAGCCCAGATCCTCTCCGCCGCTGCCCTTGCTTCCGTCTCCTCCCTGCACTAGCGGCTCGTGGCCACCAGGGGTCCTCCGGTATTAGGCCACAAGGCCCCGCCAAGGGTGCCGGTAGCTCTGAGTCAGGATCTCAGCTGCTGCTTTGCCACCAGCCCTTCTCCCGTGGATGGGGGAGGGTAGCAGCCAGCCCACTCCTCTGCTTTGGGACCCCCGCCTGGGGTTCCCAGGGCAAGGCTGGGACCCCCTCCACCCAGGCCATCCAGCGCAAGGTGGTGTCCCCTCAGATGGGGCTTCTCAGCAGGGCCATGCCTCCCCCTCCCTGCTCCGGGACTCCTTGCCTCCCTCCATTACTTGCCCCTTTTAGAAAAGTGTCCCCTTGCCCCAGTTCCTGGTCCAGACCCCAGACAGCTCCCCCTCCGAGAAGCAGAGCTGCCTGTCTGCCCCCGTGCTCCTCCTTGAGGAGGGAGCAAAGTCAGCACGGCCCCTGAAATTCCAGGGCAGGGATTCTATCCACTGCCCCAGGCCCGCACCCAGCTGAGTGCCCTGAAATAAACAGAGTCACACTGGCCCCGCTGCAGCCTCAGTGTCCCTATGGGTACATGAGTACCGTGACAGAAGGGTTTTGAAGGTTTCTGGCAGCCCAGACACCCCAGGATTCTAGACCTCTAAGCCAATGGCCACTCTTCCGGAGATTTGCTATCAGTTTACATCCAGCACCCTCCACCAAAGCTTGTGCAAACCCCTGACCATCTCACAGCCACCTGAGGGCGGGGCCACAGCTTGAAGAAACCCAGGGTGGGCTTAGCACAGGAGGTTGAAACTGATGATCCCCTGCCAGGTCAACACTACCCAGGTTCTAGAACTTCTTCACCCAGCTGCAGAGAGAGCATGACATTAAAAGCCCTCTTCGTGGCCATAAACCAATCCCTGACCACAGCCACTGACTCACTCATCACTGACCCTGGTCACACATTGAGCCCTGACCCTGGTCACATGTTGAGGGCCGACCCTGGTCCCACTCTGAGCCCCGATCCTGGTCCCACACTGAGCCCTGACTGACTCTGCTCACATGCTGAGCCCTGACCCTGGTCCCACGCTGAGCCCTGACCCTGGTCCCACGCCGAGCTCTGACCTCATGGCAGTCTTACCCATCCAGTTCTTTATTCCCAGGCCCGAGTGTACACACTAAGGCATCCCTGAGGGATGAGAAACAGGAACTTTGTGGGGGGCTGGGAGGACCCCCAGTGGAGCAGCAGGAAGCATACCTCGGGGCCCTGTCTATTTCCAAGCATTTTCATATAGGACAGTCCTCTCCTCAGGGGAGAAGGGGGTCTACCTGCGGTCGTGTGCGGAGCGAGGTGGTCTAGAACCAAGCTCCCTGACTCCTGGCTCCTGGGACAGAGGTGGAGCGAGAGCCCTTAGCATCTGGCAACCCTTCTCCGGGCCTTCAGAGGCCACCTGGGGGCTGGGCAGGAGGGGATTGCACAGGATTCCCAGCCTGGGGACATTCGTGGTCCTCTCCAACCACTCCGTGAACTTTGCCAGCCAGAGTTGGAGGGGGGGCGCTGAGCATGGTGAGTAATTAGCTGATTCACATGCACATAATTAGTTGTGGATGCAACATGCCATGATTAGCCTCCCAGCCAGGACACGAAGGACCTGCACTGCCACTCTGCAGAAGCGAGGCCCCGCCCTGCGGTAGCTCTGCCTTCTGGGTCCCCCCTCCTTCCCACCCCACTCAACCCTGGTCCCTTCAGGCTGTGCAACTGTGAGGGGAGGAAAAAGAAGAGGGATGCTTGGGGAGGAAGGACAGCAAGGCCAGGGGCTCCCAGCTCCTCCGGTTAACCACGGGTTCTAAAGGATGAAGCTCAGAAGGGCCCCTCCTCTGGGAAGTCCTCCATCCTCCCCGTTGATCTCCTCATTGGAAGGCATGGCCCCTCGCTGTATCCCGGGAACACACCAGACACATCTCAGCCCATCCACAAAGTCAGACAGTCTGAGACCCTCCCTGGGCCCAGTGACAGTGACGGGACCCTCCACTAGGGGCTCTGCACCCCAGGGCCAGCCCAGAGCTGGGTGACTGGGCCAGCACACAGAGGGTCTTGGGCAGATGTGCAGCCAGCTTCCATTCCGTGAGGTCCACAGTCCTGCGTGGACCATCACCCTTCACCAGCCCAGGTCAGGTCTGGACACACAGCAGCGACCCAGCTGTGGTCCGCGTTCCAGCAGACTAGGTTCAGGGCCAGCGTCGGGGTGAGTTACCCGGAGGCGGGCAGTGAGAGGGCCCAGGGAGGCCAAACTCCCCTCCCACCCTCCCCTTGCCCCTCTCCCCAGGCTGCCCACCCCAGGGCCAGGGGGCGGGAGTGGCAAAGGGCACAGAAGGCCGGTCTCCAAAGATGGCCCTACAGAGCTGTCCAATAGAATGGATGGTGGCCATGTTCTGTGTTGCACCGTCCAACACGTCCACCACTGGCCACGTGTGGCTCCTGAGCACTTGAAATGTGGCTTGTGTGCCTGAGGAACTGAATTTGTAACTTTACTTACTTTAGACTAATTTCACTCTAAACAGCCACGTGTGCCTGTGGCTGCCCTGTTGCTGGTGTGGCCGGCCACCCCGCGGGCTCTGGCGTCCAGGAGTCCTGAGGCTCCCCTGGGAGGGCTCCGGGCTGGAGGGGGCCTGAGATTTGTCATTAACTGCACTCTGGCGAGCGCACGACCTGCGGCTCCAGGCTCGGCCGCAGAGCTGGTGAGCCACCCAGCACCTCTCCCCTCCACACATCGGGGCTCCAGGTGAGAGTGGGGTGTCCTCAGGGCGCGTTGGTGCAGTGGCTGCAGCCAGACCGGAGGCTGGCTTGTGTCCTGACTTTCTAGCTGTGCGACCTCAGGCAGCTTACCCACTCCGTGCCCGCTTCATCTGTAATGGGGACAATAATAGTACCACCTATGTGGTCTTTGTCAGGATGAAATGAGTAAATCAAGGAGGGCCTGGCACGGATGGCGAATACCAATGGAGGTGTGGGCTCCACGCCAGAACCCCAATTTTCCTGCTCTCGGTGCCAAGCTTCCTGGCTGGGGCCCAGCTCCTGCCCCACTCCCGCTGGCCTCCTTGCACTGACTCAGCCCAGCCCACAGGACAGGACCCCCTCCCACCAGCCCCTTGGGGTCAGGCGGCATGACGGCAGCAGGTGGCAGTTGGCTGCCCACGGCTTTGTTCCCTGTCTGGTCCTGATGCCTTGAGCTCCTGCCACCCGCCCCCAGTGCCAAGGAACGAGTTTCCCTTGGGCCACTGTGCACACCCTCAGTGTGGCCCTGGCCCCGGGGGCCCTCCGGGGCCACCACCCACGCCTGGGCTGGCTGGCTGAGTGATGGGCCTCGGGAGTGGAAGGGCAGGAGACAGGAGGGAAGAGCTGCCCCACGATTCCAGCTGTTACAACCCTCGCCCCTTGGAAGTTCCTCCTACGCCTGACGTTAAGCTCTCTTGCTGCAGCATGGGCCCCGGCCCTGCATCTGATCCCTGCTCACCACCTCCGCCTAAGGCCCTGGAGAACACCAGGCCTGCCTGACGCACAAATCTCAGGTTGAGGGTCACTCGGTGGGACACCAGGCCTGGAAAGACAGAGTTCCCTTCAGCCAGGCAGGGCGCTTGCTTCTGTGGATGGCGTCGAAGCCATGGGGGTACTGGGGTGTGGGTACCCAGGAGAGGGACATGCCTCCTGAGAGGGGGAGCAGGTGGGCAGAGGTGAGGGGCAGATCGGCCAGTCTTACTCTGGACTCTGCCGAGCCCGCCTCTGCGGCTGAGGCCGCCCTTGTCGGCTGGGCGGCGTTATTTCTTTGAGCTCTCCGGGAAAGGCTCAGAGAGACGAAGGCGCTGGCGGGTCTCCATCGGGCGGGACTCAGGCGGGCTTCTGGGAGGAGGAGGAGGAATGGGGCACTTGTTTGGGGGACTCAGGACCAAGTGCTTGGAGAGTTTCGTCCACCTGGTCCTCAGGCCCGGGAAGGTCTGCGCGGCCAGCCGTCCCCCGCAGCTTCTGCCGGGCCCACAGCCCATGCCCTGCCCGCACGACCCGCCCGCAGGCCCAGGACGCCTGGCTTCCCGGCCATGGGGCTGAGTCCTCTGCCTTCGCCCGGGGAGCCCGGGGCGCCCAGGGCACCAAGCTTATTAACCCGAGCGCGCTGCCCACTCCTCGGCACCCCTCGCCCGCCCTGCCCTCCCTGGGGAGGAGGAGGCCGGGGTAGTTTCAGACTATTTTCAACCACTCGTTGTCACAACTCTTGGGTGAGAACCAGGCGCGAATGGCGGGTTCCCCCCCCCGCAGGGGGCCCGGCAGAGGAAATGCAGGTCAGGGAGAGGCACGGTGGTACCAGCCCACAGCTGGCACTGTTGCTGCTGCTCCGGGGGTCCGGGGCGGGGCCGACTGGGGACCCCCAAGGGCCTTCACGGCCCTGCAAGTGGGCAGCCCGAAGGGCATCTTCCTGACATGTCCTCAGCAGCCGTGCTGGCCAACCCACTGCGTGCCCCTTCTCCATCTGTAACCTCCAGAGGCTGCAAGGCATGGTGCCATCCTGGAGCTGGGAATCTCGTGGTTCAGAATGGTGATGCGACTTGCTCAAGCTCACACAGCCGGGGACTAGGGTTGACACCAAAGCCTTCACTCCGACCAGGTGCGACCGAGAGTCATGGACTTGTTCTTCAAAGGGGGTCTTCAAGATGGACAGGGCAGAAAGGGAAGCGGGGGTCGTTACACGTAGTTCCTGCCTCGGGCCCTGGACCCTTCTGAAGCGCCACTTCCAGTCCTCACGACGCCCCGACTGAGCCCTGACCCTCCCCAGTCACCTCTGAGGAGGACTATTAACTGCAGCCATTTGCCCGGTCTCCTTGGGTGCCTCCCATGGGCCTGGCACCTGCTGACACCGGGCCGGTCCCCACCCCACCCCTGCCGCCCCGGTTCCCAGAGCAGAGGCCGTGGGGACTCAGGGCCCGTGCCAGTCGCCTCCCGGCTTCCGTCAGGCCTTCCCCTGGGCTTAGCAGGCCCTTGGGAGTGAGGACGCCGCTCCGCTCTGGGAGCTTTCCGTGGAGGGAGATTAAGCATTGAATAAACCGTGCAGTGAAAATCAATACAGACAATCGCAGGGATCACAGAGCCGAGGGAGCTGAGGCTCGAGACGGCCCAGCCGGCTTTGCACACTTGCCCACCACACCTGGCGCCCAGCGGGCTCCAAGTGGCACGGATGAGGCATTGGCCCCCTTGCGGGCGCAGGCCGAGTTCTCCCCCGCGTGCCGGTGCCCTGCCCAGGCCCCTGAGACAGGCGCACGACCCCACTCTCACCACCTCTGAGCGCCAAGGAGGCCCCAGGTGTCCACAGGGACCCTGGACACCACCTCGGCCTCCACATGGGTCCTCCCCCGCCCCCCGGGCTCTGATGTCCCATCCCCATGGCCCCACCAGGGGGTCTCACTAGCTCCTGCTGCCACTGGGCAGGGGCCCTGGTGTGGGCACCCAGGACACAGCCCAGCCTGGGTGGTGGGTGGCCGGGCAGACAGACGTGTGGAGGGCGGTAGACACAGCTCTACGCCAGGGTTTCTCAAGGAGTGGCCTCGGACCCCCGGGGGTCCATAGGGTGACGCTCTGGACTGTAAGCTGGGACTGCGGGGCCATGGCCTCTGGTTAGTCTCTCCCGGAGCCCAAGTGCCAGTGCTGGACACCAAGTCCAGGGCCTGCGAGGGCCCCCAGGGAAAGTTGGAGGAAGGACGGAAGGGAGGAGAGAGAGGAGGGCGGAGTGACGGGGACAGATGCCACGTTTGAGATGAGGGAGGGAAGCTTGCAGCTCCGGAAGACGTGTGGATATTTCGTGGAGCAGAGACAGGGCGAGAACGTTGACCTGCCCGGTGCTCTGTCACGTGTGGTGTTTGCAAGCCTCTCCTTCCGCCTGGACCCCGGCAGCCCTGTCCCTCCACCGCCGAGCGCGCTGATGGTGTCCTGAACAGGAGCCGGGGCAGGACAGCCCAACCAGGACCAGGGAGGGCTCTCCCAGAGGAGGAGAGGGAATTCGCTTGTTCATCTGCATGTTGTTTGCATTCCAGTCAGAGGTGGCGTCAATCTTCCAGCTCCTGGGGTTGGTTCCTGGAACCGCACACTCCCAGGACCCGCAAGTGCGTGGCTGCTGGGAGGGGGTGCAGAGAGAGGGGCTCGGCTGGGAACGGGCTCTGCGTGCTGAGAAGGATGCATAACATTCGCTCACCACTGTCAGGTCTGCACAGCACCTTCAAATAGCTCCCTTTATTTCACCTCAAAACGACATCGAAAAGTAGAGGGGCCATGGAGCATAATTCTGCTCTTAAAGGGGGGAAACTGAGGCTCAAAATGACAAGTCAGTTGTGCGAGGTCACACGACAAGCGAGGACCCCGGCAAGGATCTGGATCCTGCAAATCCTCTCCTGTTCTTCCCAGCCGACTCCTCAATAGCCCTGGCTATTCGGCTGCCTGCTCTGACTTACACAGTCCTCTACCCAGAACCTAATGCGGGAGGAGAATGGTGGTGATGGTGGTGGAGATGGTTCTGGTGGTGCTGGTGGTGGTGATGGTGGTGGTGATGTTGATGGTGGTGGTGGTGATGGTGGTGGTGGTGATGGTGGTGGTGGTGGTGATGGTGGTGATGGTGGTGGTGGTGCTGGTGGTGATGGTGATGGTGGTGGTGGTGATGGTGGTGATGGTGGTGGTGGTGCTGGTGGTGATGGTGATGGTGGTGATGGTGGTGGTGGTGGTGATGGTGGTGGTAGTGCTGGTGGTGATGGTGATGGTGGTGATGGTGGTGATGGTGGTGGTGGTGATGGTGATGGTGGTGGTGGTGGTGATGGTGGTGGTGGTGATGGTGGTGGTGGTGATGATGGTGGTGGTGATGGTGGTGATGGTGATGGTGCTGGTGGTGGTGGTGATGGTGATGGTGGTGGTGGTGGTGGTGGTGATGATCGTGTTGATGGTGGTGGTGATGGTGATCATAATGGTGATGGTAAGGACAGTGGTGATTCTGATGATGTTGAAGAGAATGGGTCTGCCTGGTGTGGATGACTCATGAAGCCAAAGTCAGGAATCTGTGTGCCTCTTTCCTCGAAGATTCTGGAGCCAGTGGCTGGCTTATTTAATGCATCTGTCCTTCTGCCTGTGGCTAGTCCACCGTCCCCTCCTCATCTGGAGCTCTGGGAGGGTGGGCAATTGCTCCCTTCTCCGTGCTCTCCCCATGTCCTGTTCTCCCAGACAGCCCCCTCAGGCTGTGCTGTCTCTCTCAGTACTCGGGTGGCATGGCCTGGGCATCCCTATTTCTTCGTCCATCTTGGCCCCTACCTCGAGGAGCGGCCTTACTTGGCCAATGCGTGATGAGTAGATGCCTGAATGAGTCCAGATGTGGAGACACAATAAGACAAGGGAGCAGCTCCTTAGACCCCAAGAGCCCCCACCACTCTGCGGCCCTCCTCCCTGCCCTGCACATCACCATGTCGGGGGCCAGGCGGGCACCTGCCCCTGCCCCTCTCTGCCCTCGTCCTAGAACCTGGCTCCACAGGGCGCTCAGGGCTCTGTCGGTCCCAGGTTCACTGCTGGTCTCAGCCTTGTGCACACACACACTGCAGACACCAACCCCCCTCCCCGCTCACACACGATCACACACACCCACATCCACACACGACCCAGCACGCAGGCCCAGATCACGCTGCCAGGCGGAGCAGAGCCAGCCCGGGGGTCTGTTCTCCTGACACCGGGATGTGCTCACCCTGCTGCACCCCATGTGGCCTTGGATGCCACCCCCGAGCCTCCACAGGGTCCAGCCACTCTCCTTATGGGTGTCACCCAGCCGGACTTGTACATTCCCAGGGAGGGAGCTGTGGCTGCAAAGGATCCTTTCTGAGAATCAACCAACTTGAGTGCCCCTGGGAGCTGGCGGGGTCAGTACCGCATGGAGAGAGAAAGGGGGGCCCATTCTCCCTGAGCAGGTTGGGGTTGGTCCCTAAACTCTTAAGAGGGGCTTAGAGCAGACTCTGCCACCTTGGAAACCAGCCAGCTGAGATGTTTGCAGAGGGTCCAGGAGGAGCTGCACTCTGAGCCTGCCACCTTTGATGGTCAAGGAGCCCCATGTCCCCCCATGTGCCCCTGTTCCCTTTAGGGAACGCTGCACTTGCCCAGAGCTTCCAGGGCTACTGGGTCGCCAGCATTTTACACCTTCATGGTGAGCAGTTAATAGATGCATTTTTCTCTTTTAAAACTTATATAACTCTTTTAAAAAAAAATTTATTTATTTATTTGGCTGTGCTGGGTCTTAGCTGCGGCACATGGGATCTAGTTCCCTGACCAGGGATTGAACCCTGGGCCCCCTGCATTGGGAGCACGGAGTCTTAGCCACTGGACCACCAGGGAAGTCCCTACATAATGTTTCAAGTATGCTGATAAGTATGGGGGGGCGCAACAGTTATGGGGGAACCCCCGGCCCAGGACCCAGCTTTGACAGAGCTTAGTGTTTGGCCTGAGATCTTTCTGGTTTTAAGGGGAGGAAACCTCGCCAATGTGGACAGGTTCTCTGTGACTTTTCCGGCACACATGGTCCCTCTTCTGCCCGTGTTTGAGCCAATCACGCCTCTGCCTCGTTCTTTACATCTCCGGGCCGTACGCACTGACCCAAGCAGTGCACTGAGGCGGTCTATGGGCCCCTGAGACGTGGGTGAGTGGTGTCTCAAGCTAACTCCTTTCAGCAATTAACTCAACTCTGTGGGGTGAATGCACGTGCAGGTTGTAGCCCTGTGCTTCCTCATCCTCCCGGCCGCGAGGTGCTCCATCCTGGATGGGGCCACAGTCCTTTCATCCGTCCTCTATCCCACTCCCGGAACTTCCGTTTCCCCGGGTGCGGCTGTGCGGACGAGCTTCCGGCAGTGCCTGGCTGCTGTCCCCACATCAAGCAGGGTGGGACATCCTGCTGGTGACCCCTTGGGTGCACGGGGTGGACTTTCTCTGGTATGTGCATCCAGGAACAGAAGCGCTGGGTCAAAGGGCACGCGAAGCTTGAACTGTCCAGTGTGGATGTGCCGTGGGGCGCACACACCCTTGGGGAGCTGGCCGTCACCTCCCCTGTCCTTGTAGCGGGTCCTGCCTAGGGGCACGAATGAAATCTCACATGGTTTCCATTCCTGTCATTCCCTGTCACTCAGGTATTCCCGTCGGCCTTGGAAGCTGAGTGGGAAGGGACAAGAGATGGGCAGGCTGGAGCAGGTCATCGGCGAGGACCTGGAGAGGCCTCAGACCCGCTGCCCGGAGGCCCCGGGAGTGGCAGAAAGGCCCAGGCCAGCGCAGGCCAGGCCCTGGTCCAGGTGGAACCCAGATTCAGTTTCCTGCTCTGAGCACCGGTGGAAGTGGCAGCCGTGACCCGTGAGAGAGACCCCAGGGCCTGGGAGCTTGTCTTCACCCCCATTGCCTCAGCCTTAAGCACACAACCTTCCTGACTTCAGAACCCCGTCTTCCAACACAGCTCATTTCTGAATCCCTGGAGCCCCTCCTTCCTGGCCAGCCAGACACTTTTTGGACCAATGAATGAGCAAATGACCCAATGAATGCATGAAGGAATGAATGAAAGAACAGACTAGCTGGAGAAGACTTCACTTGGGAGGCAAGATGTCCACTGACTTAGGGACGTTAAATCACCTCCAGCCAACTGCTTAAGGTAATGGGTTCCAACAGGTCTTTGGGCGAGTGGGGGTCTGAGGTCCCCTTGGGTGAGCCCTCCAGCCTCATCAGAGCCAGGCCTGGCCAGGGGACACAGGGCTGGGGCTCTGGCTTCCCGTCCTCTCAGGCACCCTTGCCTCAAGCAGGCCAGGTTCCACCCCTCACCTGTCAACTCCTGGGCCCGCCTGTGGAACGTACGGCCAGGCCCTGCAGCTTGGTGGGCAGGGGAGAGAGAGCAGAGTGGCAGGCCCCAGGCCAGGGTCAAGGATGGTAATGCAGTCGGGTGTCGGTGGTCTCCAGGGAGGTGACAATGGCCTCTGAGTGGTCTGAGAGGAGCCACCCAGAATGAGGTCCACCTTGCTGACCAAGCCCTGCAAAGGGGAGGAGGGGCCAGAAATATGCCCACGGAGACCAGGAAGGGGCAACTGCCACCTGCCTGGGGGCTTCTACCTGCTCACCTGCCGACAGGCCCTCCTGCGTACCTGGCCCGGCCCTGGAGGGAGGAAGGTGAGTGACGCTGGAGCCCTCGGGCTGGCTTTTCGGGGCCAGTGCTTGGGGCCAGGAGCCGCCTATGGGATTCCTTGGCGGTGTCCTGTGGCCTCTCCAGGAAAGGACACCACTGGGGGAGGGCACTGCCGCCTGTCCGGGGCCTGCCTCCTGGGAACACGGCCCCGAGCCCTCTCCCCACGCAGCCCCTGGCAGGGTGGGCGGGGGCCGGTGTGCCTGGTGAGCTGGAATGTGACTCAGCCGGAGGTGCCTGCCAGTGAGTGGTGGAACGTTGCCTGCCAGATTAAATTAGGTGCCTCAGAATTAAAACTACATATTTATTTTAACCGGTCGAGGTGTTCGGAGGGAGATGAAAGGGAGGGGAGATGAAATATTACAAACTAGATGATTAAGACCACAGAGAGGTGCGTGTGCTGGGATGGGAGCCGGGAGGGGGAACTGTGAATTCCCCTCTCCGTGCCAATTTAGAGGGAGAAAAGGGAGATAGACACAAAGAGGATAAAAATAAACAGGAAACCAACACCCAGCCCAGCCATCCAGAGGGTTCGTTAGTGCTCATCCTGGGAAGGGGAGCGGCGGCCAGCTGAGCGGGCATGGGTGGGGCTCAGCAGAGCCCACACAAGGCCCGGGCACCGGGCGGGGGGAGTGGGAGCCCGGACAGTTACGGGCGAGGCTCACCTGGCACCTGGAGCAGGGCCCGGCCGCAGGCTCCGAAGAGTATGATCGTGTACTGGGGGTCCCGGCGCCCCGAGGGAGAGCTCGCCATCCATGGGGAGGGGAGGGCAGGAGGGTGATGCCGCCTACGGGCCTGGTGAAGGTGGAGCTGGCGGGACAGGTGTGCCGCGGGCCGCGTGTGCCCTTCTCCCCGGTGCTGCTGCCACAATGTGTGACGCGACAGAAATAAAGCCGGGGGTGGCGGGGCTGGTTACGAGGGGGAGGGCATGGCGCCAAGGAGATGGACGTCAAGGTGGCTGGTGGAATGGGGGGCTGGGTGGTGTTGCTGTCAGGCGGGTGGTGGGAGTCCCCAGCCGGGGGGGCTTAAATCCTGGCTCTGACCCCAAAAGGTCGTGAGGCCTGGGGCCGATCACTTCATTTCTTGGTAGTCTGTGTTGCTCGACCTCCGACTTCCTGTTTTCCTGTTTCTGCAGCTAGACTCTTCCCCGACGGCGGGGGTGGGAGGGAACGTGGCAGGCGGGGCAGGGTGGCTGGTGGAGTTGATGGACACAGGGCGGCGGAGGGAATGAAATGGAGGCTCCGCCCTGGCCCAGGATCACCCCGGGGCCTGGCATGAGGGGCTGCCTGGTCTGGCTCCTGCCCAGGACAGACCCAGAGACCAGCTTCTTGGATGGGGTGTGGGGAGAGAGGGGCCTAGGGGACACGCCCAGGGGCCATCTATAAGGACAGGAGGCCAGTGCGTGTGCGTGTGTGCACGTGCATGTGTGTGTGCACGTGCATGTGTGTGCGTGTGTGTGCATTGCGTGTGTGTGCACGCACGTGTGTGCGTGCGTGTGTGTGTGTAAGGAGTGATGGTCTCAGCACGCCCCCACCCCCATCCCCAGAATCACACTGCACCCCAGGGGTGGCATCCCGAGTGCCATGGGCAGGCGATATGGGTCACAAACAGGGCCAGGGCTGTGCAGCTTGTCCCTCCTGGGCTGACCTCCTTAGTGCCCTTGGCGCCCACGACCTGCTGGCCCCAGATTTAGATGCGTGAAGATCAGCAGCTCCCCAAACCCTGAGAAGGTGGGGAAGGCCATTTCCCAACTGATAAAAGGAGAAAAGACACAGGACTTCTCCCCGCCCCGCCCCCTCCCTGCCCTTGGAGCCAGAGCGCTGATCTGAAGGTGGGTGGCACCTTCACCTACGTGCCCGCCCCCCCAAAGCGCGGCACCCCCGCCTCCCGGTGCAGCCAGCGCGGCCTGGACCCACCCGGCCAAGAGCGGAATCCAGGTTTCCTGGGGGAGGACGGGCTCGGCTCCTGGGACCCCCACTGGCGCCGAGGTCCCCTGGGTCCTGGGAAGGAGCCGTCTGGCCTCTCCCAGAGCCGAGATCAGGGCCACAGCAGAGAGCTCTGGGGCTTCAGTGCCGCCATCCCAAGTCTACGCGCCAACCTCCTGACCTGCGGAAGTCTCGCTTCAGAAGGCGAGGGCAGTGGGCAGCGTCCCAGCATCAAGCGAGGTGGGGCAGGGCCGCCCTGACCAGAGGGCTTCCTGGTGTGTCCACAGCCCACGTGTCCTGCTTTCCTCAGGGCCCGCGAGGGAGACGGGACGCCCATTTTGCAGATGCGTGGTGAGTGGTGACACGGGCTGAGGACCTGGACTGAGCTCAGGCATCGCCTAGAGGGTAGGCGCTCAGCTGGATTCCCTGACATCTGCCCCTGGCCGCAGCTGCGCCCAGAGCCTGGCCAGAGACCCCTACGGCTCTGCCACAGTGGGGGCCTGAGCGGGGCGGGCAGGACACCCCTCAGTCCAGGGTGGGCCCGGGCCCACCCTGTGCCACCCGCAGTGCTCGTGTCACGGCTGACTCTGGAGGGAAAGCAGGTGTATTGGCACGTGCTTGTGTGTGCAACCCACGTGTGCGTGCACGTATGCTGGTGTGAACACACACGATATGCAGTGCAGGTGCGCATGCACAGAGGCACAGGCATGCACACGCACACCACACCCATGCATATGTGTGCACACACGTGTATGCACACGGGGCAAGGCCACAGGTATGGTGCACTGCACAAACACCGCTGGCGTGCACACATGTCACACACGCGGACACTCATGCACGTGAATGTAAACACAAATACACGAGGTCTGTGCAGACCTCACGGGTATAAGAGCACGGGCACGTGGGTTTGTCACATGTACGAGTGCCTGCCTGGCATGTGCTGTGGCCGGACGAGGGAGGAGTGGCAAATCCGTCTGCCCTGGAGAAGCTGGGTGGCCCGATGAATAAACCGCTTGGATTGTATAATGGTCGTGTTGTGCTTTTCACAGTTGAAGGTGTGAGGTGCTACCTGCGAATTTTAAATTGGGCCAAATGGAGACTGGCAGTGTCCTGGGCTTGGCAACCAGGGGCTGCCATGTTCTTGGCTCCAGGAGGGACACCAGCCCCTCCCGGTCTGAGGGACTGCCCACACCATGCCCAGCCCCCCACCCCCTCGCCCCACTGTGGCGTGCCCTTATCCGCCCCCCGCCAGTGCTCCTCCTCTTCCAAGGAGCCTGCCCTGTGTGCCCCAGGCTCCTTTTCTTCCTCAGGACCCTGTCCACAGAGGACGGCTGAGCCGCATGCCTCTCTCACAGCACATGCCTCCCCCACAGTATCTTTCAGTGGCCTGTAACAGAAAACCCAACTCAAGCTGGCTTACACCGTAAAGGGAATGGATTGACTCCTATAAATGAAAGTCTGGACAGTGTGGGTTTCAGGCAAAGTGTGATCAGGGTTCCAGCTCTGCTTCTCTGCAATTCTCCTTGCTTTGCCTTGTCCTCATGTGTCAACTTTGTCTTCATGATGGCTCCCTTCACAGGGCAGGACGAAACAGCATCCTTAGCCCTCACCTGCACCCCACACAGTCTTCCTCATCGTGCGTCTTTTACCTCATGGTACCAGATAACCGCTCAAGCTCCAGTTGTCACGTCTGTCTTCTGGTCAGCAGGAAGAAGAAGGGGAGAAGAAAGGTCTGCTCTGCTCTTTATGGGCACTTCCCAGAGGTTGCTCACATCACTCCCCATGAATCCCACTGGTCAGAACGTAGACTCAGGCTGCCTCGCAGTGAAGTCTATTCTGGCAGCTGCTCACCCAGCTGAAGACCCAGGGTTCTATTCCAGAGGAAGGAGGAGCACTGGGGAATGGGACCGTTGGCAAGTGGCTACAGACGCCACCCCCTGGGAGTGCTAGGACAATCCCAGCGTGGGGCCTGCCCTCACCGTCCTGGCTCAGCCCCATCAGCAAGCAGAGCCGTGCCCCGCTCCAGGAGCCGTGGCTCGGGGGTGACTCAGACGCTGACTTACCCTTGGTCACCCACAGACCGGTGGAGAGATAAGCCTCGGATCCAGGACAGGGGTGGCGAGGGACACAAAGATGGTCAGACAGATGCCGCCAAGGAAGGGGTCCCTTTGCACGCTCTGGGCAGGGTGGTCCAGGGCGGGGAAGACCCCACGGTTGGGCGTGGGGCAGAGCGCCCACTGGCCACAGGCAGCGGCAGCCCAGAGGTGGACCATCCAGCTGGGGAAACGGGCCGGCCTGCCGCGGAGCAGGGGGCAGGTGAAGCGTGCAGGGTGGCGCTGGGCCCTGGTGCCTGTGCCTGCCCGGCGTCCTCAGGCTGCTTGTGGCCACGGGACCTGCCCAGCGAGACCCCCTGGCGGCCTGACCCGCTGCTCACGCTGCCCGCCTCCGGCCATCCTGCCTCTCCCCAGAGCTAGAGCTGCGGGGGCCGTCCTCACTCACTGGCCATGAAGGGAGCCAGTGTCATTTAACGAATTAACAAGCCCTCTCCTGCAGCAGGAGGCACCTTTTAGCACAACCCAGTTTGACTCCTGTGAGTGGGGCCCTTGGCAGCA
Organism: Balaenoptera ricei; assembly: GCF_028023285.1. Lineage (NCBI taxonomy): Eukaryota > Metazoa > Chordata > Mammalia > Artiodactyla > Balaenopteridae > Balaenoptera > Balaenoptera ricei. Next base: position 1,739,085 of record NC_082655.1, read on the forward strand.
GGGCGCCCTAGGGCCGGCCCCCACCCAGAGGTCCGCGGGTGTTCTGCCCCCGGTCACCCCTGTGCCGGGGGCCCTGCTGAGCCCGCGGGAATCCCTGCACAGGTTTCCAGCTCCCTCCCAGCACTGCCGCTGTGCCCCCCCCCCCCCCCCCGCACCGTGCTCGACAGGTGCCCTTAGATGGAGGACAGAGTCACTGCAGAGTGACCTGAGGGCAAAGCCGAAGCAGAGGACCGACCAGCGGCGCGCTGGGAGGGGCGTCCCTGGCTTCAGGCAGTCCTGGCTCCAAATCCCAGCCTCTCCTGTGCCTACCGGCCCCCTGCGGCTGGGCCTCTGATGCCTCCTGAAAAGTGGGGCAAAGGTCTCCCTGTCGAGGGAGTGGCGTGTGCAGCGCCCGGCAGGGGCCAGCACACAGTAGGCGCCCAATAAATACCATTCTCCATCTCTTGTTTCCAGTCTAACGGGGAGGGGCGCCGCTGCCCTCAGAGAGCCAGACGGGGAGACGGGGAGACGGAACACCCTGAGGGAGGACAGGTGCAAGTGTGGAGGGAGGGACCGAGGGCCACCGACCGCCTGTCTCAGCATCATAACGAGGACGGAAGCCTGTGAGCTGCTGTCCCACCCAACGCTCCCGCCGGAAGTGCTCCTGAAGCCCGGCCGGGTCCGAGGCCCTCACCCCAGACATTAAACTAATTAATTCACACGTGGAGCTCTGTGACTTTTAACATTTGTTTAATATTTGTTTGTCCACACAACTATCAGGGTACGAACAGTCTCGATCCTGCCAAAACTCCCCCAGGCTGCCCGTCTGCGGGCACACCTTCCCCTGACCCCTCATCCCTGGCCACCACGTGTGTGTCCTCCATCACTACAGTTTTGTTCTGTTGAGGCTGTCCTGTCCGCGGAATCACACAGCAGGCCGAATTTTGAGGCTGGCCTCTTCTGCTCAGCATAAAGCTGTTGCGATTCACCTGCACTGTTGCATGTATCTAGCTGTTTTCTTTTTCCTGCTGGGGACCGCTCCACTGCACGCAGGTACCGCAGCTGGTTTAACCATCATCCTTTGACGGACATCCAGTTATTTCCAATTTGGGGTTATTACAAATAAAGGTGCTATGAACACTTGTGTACAGGTTTTTGCGAACATGAGTCTTTGTTTCACTTGGGTAAATTCCTAGGATGGGTATCCACTTACCAGGAATCTCATGGGCCCCGCATTATGTGTATGTCTAACTGTGTTTCAGAGTGGCTGTCCTATTTTACATTCTCACAGGCAGTGAACATTCCTGTTGCTCGACGTTGTCAGGTATGGTTGATATTCTTTATTTCAGCTGTTCTAATAGGTATGAATTGGTATCTCATCACGGTTTGAATTTGCATTTCCCTAATCACTAGTGATGTTGAATATTTTCCCATATGCCTATTTATAATCTGAATATCTTCTTCGGTGGTGTGTCTTTTCAAATATTTTGCCCTTTTTATTCCCTTAACTTTTTATTTCAAAGCAATGATAGACCCACAGGAGGTTATGAAATTTCCACAGAGAGAGAAATCCTTCACTTGGGAATGTCTTCATTTCACCTTCATGCCTGAAAGGTATTTTCCCTGGACATAGAAGTCTGAACTTCAGTTCTTTCTTTCAGCACTTGGAAAATATTGTTCTACTTCTGTCTGGCCTCCATGGTTTCTGATGAGACAGCCAAAGTCAGCTGGATAGTTTTCCCCTTGTAAATAATTCGTTGTTTTTCTTTCTGCTTTCATTTGTCTTTAGCTTTTAGCAGTTTGATCTTGATGTGTCTGAGAATGAATTTCTTTGGTTCGTGGATCTTCCTGAATCTGTAGGTTTATGTATTTTACTAAATCTGGGGAATTTTCAGCCATTCTTTCTTCAAATATTTTTTCTGCATCACAATTTTTTGTTTCCCTCTGAGACCCCAAGTTTGTGAATATTAGACCTTCTGATATTATCCCACAGGTCCTAGAGCTCTATTTTTCTTCTTTTAATCTATCTTCCCCTCCTGCTCATGTCAGATACTTTCTATTGATCTGTGTTCATGTTCACTAGTAATTTCTTCTGTCATCTACATTCTGCTATTGAATTCATACCCTGAGTATTTTTACTTTGCTTATGTATTTTTCAGTTGTCATGTTTCCATTTGGTTCTTCTTTATGTCTTTTTTTTTTTTTTTGCTAAGGCTTTCTATATTTCTGTTTATTTCAAGACTGTTTGCCCTTACTTGTTGGAACATTTTTATAATGGCTGCTTTTAAGTCTTTGTTTGATAATCCTAACATCTGTGATATCTCAAGTTGGCTGCTGTTTATCATTTTGTTCCATGCAAAATGCAAGTTGTGATTTTCCTGTTTCTTCATATGCCAAATCATTTTGGATTGTATCCTAGAAATTTTGTATATTATTTTATAAGACTCTGGATATGTTCTAAGTCCTGTGGAGATGTATCAAATAGACACTTAGACTTTAGCAGGCAATCAACACAGTTGCGTCCAGGCTGCAAGTTCTGACCAGTCTTCAGGGGTTGTGATTCCTACCTCAGGTCAGAGTTTAGAGCATTTCAGTGCTATTCAGATCCGTCCTGTGTGAGCATCCAGTGGACATTCTGGGATTGGGCAGTATCTACCCTGTAGCTAATTTCTCAGAATTTTTGGCACACCATTTAGGGTCCACGCCTGCTTAGCTTGGGGCTGATCCTCAGCAATCATAAACAAGTAAGGGGTCACTTTTCCGAGCCCCCTCTCTGTGTTCTCCTGATCGTTTGTTTCCTGGGATGCCTCCCTTTGGTCTTCTGGCCAAAGGATGGGGTTTTCATTAGGACACTCTGCTACGTACTTCCTATGACTGTGTCCACATCCAGGACCAAGTGGAGTGAGGAAGGAGTGAGAGAGAAAAAAAGTGGGCCCACCTGGCCTTCTTGAGAGCACAGCTCCTGATTAGGGAGGGAATCTCCCCTCCTTTACACACTTAATGCCCTCGGGCCTACTGCTGTTGCCATTGCCAAGCTGGCCACTGCAAGGACTGCCTGGGGGCTGGGTGTGGGATGACAGAGAAAAGAAAAATAAACGGGGCATCTCTCCCACTCTCTTTCAGTGTTAGGAGTCCTCTTCTTTGAGCCATAAGTAGAGGGATTTTCTTTGAACTCTCTCTGGTGGCACTGAGGCCCATTCCAGACTTCAGGCAGCCTTGATCTAAGCTGGAGGACAGGAGGGAAAAGGGGGGGAACTGGCCAGTGAGTTGAGGGTGCTTCAAAGTCCAGTTTTCTTCTCAGGCACCTGCTAACCTTTACTTGCGAGAGCCCCTCGCACTGCTCTGGGCACTCCGTCTGGGTTTGCAGCCACGATCAATGAGGCGGTGTGTGTGCCTGCACCGTCCTACCTGCAACCGAGCCCCCAGAGACTTTAACACCAACCTCCCTTCCCCACGGTCTCAGCCTCTGGGGCCCCCCACCTGTCTCCAAACGGGAGGAGAAGGCAAAAGGGGATGGGGTCCCCCCGTTTAATTATCTGTCTTTCCAACACAGAGGAGTCCTAGACCCTCCATCTGGGACACTAGGGAGGGTCTAGGCTTGACCCGCCAAGCCAAGCATCACCCCACGTGCAGAAGGCTGGGGTGAAGCGAGCCAGGCCACATGACGGGGTAGGCAAGGTCCAAAGCCATCGCGGACCACTCGGCCTGAGCATGGCTCCCAGAGTCATCCGGAATTCAGGAAGGGCAGGTGGAAGGAACGTCATCGTCTGACCTCCTGAAGGTGCTTGGACTCTCCCTGCACCGCCTAAACCTAAACTTCCCTCCTCGACCCTTAAGAAAAGCCTTTATCTTCTCACGAGATGCTGGCCCTCTGGGCCATTAGACGTTTGTTCCAAAGTTCTCATCCTTTTCTGTCATCAAAGGGGTGAAAAACCAAACATCCATTAGATGAAGGACAGAATTCCCAGGCCCGAGAGCTGGTGGGCCTCGGGGGGGGGGGGGGACGATGGGGCCGAGTGTTGGTGACTGCACCGTGATGGCGGCAGAGGGGACGTGAGGTGGCACCATGTACAGCAGTGACCGTGGGGACGGTGGAGATGTCGGTGGTCCCACGGTGACGGCAGGGATGGAGCCAGTGGTGAAGTGAAGGCAATGGCTGACGGTGGTGTGGACATTTGGACCCGCGCCCAGCAGCGGGAAACCCCGCCATCACAGTCACCGCACGCCTGGTGCGTGAGCCCGGCCTGACATCAGACGGCGGAGGCTGGACGGTGGCCACGTCTGCCTGTGGGATCCGGGCAGGAGTTTGGCCTAAAGCTGCCGGGGGTGTCGGTTGGGGGGTACGGTCTTCTGCCCGCTGCATCCCTCCTCCGGTTCCTCCGCCCCTGCCTGACTCAGGAGTGGGGATGGGCCGTCACCCAAGAGGATCCCTTCACAGTCCAGGGTCGGGGACAGGGAGGTGGTGGTCCACAGCCAAGGTCCCGCCTCTGGGTCCTGAGAGATTTGCCCGCTGGAAGTTTACTGTGGAAAGCAGATGGGAACAGCTCCTGGGGCGGCGGGGGGAGGCTGGGCCGAGGGAGAGACTGCACTAGGTGCCCTCGACCCAGAGACCCCAGCTGGCCTCACAGGAGGGGGGACGACCCTGTAGAGCTGTCCCAGACTGGGCCTCTGCAGAGTCTATGCACCAGTCCTGGGCTGTGGGCTGCCCTGCGGTGGACGGCGAGGAGGCCCCTTCCAGCCAGGCCGGTCCCACAGAGGGAACCGGATGGGGCTGGCAGCACCCCAGCGCTGGAGAGCCGGTGCCTGGCCTGAAGGAGAATCAGGGGGTGTCCCCGGAAGCCACCGCAAGCCCCATGGCCCGGGGTGGGGTCATTGCTGACCTCGCTCCTCCCCAGTGTGGTGACTTCATGGGGCTGAATTCAAAGCAAAAATAGCTGGTGGGATGGAGCTGGAGAGGAAGCTTTACCCCTGGAGGACAGGGCTGGGGGCCTTAGACGGGGAGGGCCGGCAGGGTGCCCACCTTCCACACAGAACTGCCCTGGTTGCTTGTGAGGGACTCGCCAGGAGAGTGACTCGGAGGGGATCCAGACCCAGCGATGCTTGATGGGGACACTTTCAGAGGCACCCAGGTTCCCAGACAGGACCTGAGCACGGTTCCTCCTGGGGTTCCAGGACCGTGGGAGACCTCCCGCCTCGGGGCCAGACTGAGACCCAACCTCGGTGCACGCTGAGCCCTGAACCTGGTCACAGGCTGACCCTGGTCCCAGTCCGAGCCCTTACCTCACTGGACAGCCCAGTGGCACAGTCCTTGGCCACAGGGAAGCCTGGGTAGCAGAAGCAGAGGGGCAGTGGTTATGGGGACCCCACTCTGAGCTGGGCACGTGGCTCTACTGACATCCACCAGCAGGTCCACACCTTGTCCTGGGCCCACGTGCCCCTACTCCCTCCCCACTGCCCCCGAGACCCCGACTCCTGGCGGGAGAGGCAGGGACCACGCCCGCCCGCAGTGCCGCACGGTGACTCCTGCAATGCTCCCTCACTTTATTTTTATCCCCATCAAGCCCTATAAATACAGCAGTGATCACCAAACACAGTCAACGTGCCCAACGCCTCCTGCCCGCGGTGTTGCACGCCCACACAGCCGGGGACCCGGGGCAGAGGGACTGACACACGAGGCTCTAGGGAAGGTGCGGCAGATCCTCAGCTTGGAGCCCTGGGACAGACCCCATCTCCCCCCCAGTGGACATGCGGGCACCTCTCATCTTTCTTCTCAGTTGTGATGCCAAGTTAATAGGACATTTTCTTTCCCTGGGGTCTCTGGATCTCAGTTTTCCCATTAGAGAAATGGGGGTGACAACCTGGGTGGACCTCGTATGTGGTCATTTCCCCGCGCCCAACGCCCACTCCTGGAGGGGACAGGGGCTTCGCTGGTTTCGGTCTCTTCTGTCCCCTGTGCTTGGTCAAGACCCTCTGTGAATGTTCGTTGAGTGAGTGGATGGATGGATGGATGGATGGAAGGAAGGAGGGATGGGTGGGTGGGCGGGTAGATGGATGGGGGACATGAAATCATGGCCCCGCTGAGCCCAGGAGGGGCTCAGTGCGGGGCGAGGGCGATACCACCGCGCTTCATCAGGGCGGCCGCCCCACCTTCACCTCCAGGCAGCCCCTCCTCGTGGATGGGGATCTGTCGAGGCGTGGAGGGAGGAGGGGCTCCGCAGCTCACCTGCGGGACTGCTGGGAGGCCCCCAGGCAGGGGCAGGAGGAGGGGCCATGAATCCAGAAAACCCACGTGGGTGGTGCTCCCCAGCCAGGAGGCTCTGCTCTGTCCCCCAAGGTGACGGTGCCCCCAGGTGAGACTCGGAATCAAGGCCAATGTCTTCTTTTTCCAGATGGGAGAGGAATGTCCGGAAATGCTGATGTGGCTCAGGACACGGGGAGTCAAGGTCAGGCTGGGGCCTTGGTCTTCCCTGATCTCACCCCACTGACCACCGTTCCTGGGCCTGGCTGGCCCTGCAGGGGCCTGGGCACATGTCCCTGGGGCCCCGCTCAGGGCTCAGCCTGAGCCGGGCACAGGGGAGCCGCTCTGGCACCGTGTGCCGCCCCCTCCCCCAGGTTCCCCCATTACACGGGGACTGTGCTGGAGCCCCACGGGCTGGTCTCTGTAATCATGCCTTGTTAAACACCCACCCTGATGGAACCAGGGGAGACGCCTGGGCTGTCTGCTCCATGGTCAACATCAGGATAACTCCACCCAGTAACTGTGCACTGCCCAGGGGGCTCCAAGGCCCTCATCCCATGGCCTCATAGGCCCTGGGAGCTCCCTGCAGACAGGCCGAGGAAGCAGCCCACCGTGGTCCAGCCTGGATTCCCTTCCTCTAGGCCTCCTTGACTTCTGAGGGGCCAGAGACGCTGTTCGTTCTGGTGTCGGACACCTCCGAAGATGAAGGCGCGCAGGGCCCACTGGCCCCAGGGAGAAGCCCCCAGCCATGCCCTCAAGCCCCCAGTCCACCTGTTTTCAGAGCCCACAGCTCGGCCAGGGAGCAGATATCCGAGAGGGAGGAGGGATAGTCACAGGTCTGGGCTGAGAGAGAGCTGATGGAGCTTGAGGTTCGTGGGGACCCCAGGGAAGGGGACAGACCATCGTAGCGAGGGCAGAGCCCCCAGCCCTGGGGACATCAGCAGTCAGAGGAGGAGGGAAGGGCATCGGACAGGCAGGCAGGAGCTCAGGCTCCAGGCCCAGTTCTGCCCCATTGCTAGGCAGCCTTGGGGGGCCACCTCCCTGCTCTGGGGCTCAGTTTCCCCCAGAACATTCCACATGATCTCCAAGACCTCTTCAGCTCGGCCACTCCATCTACCACTCATTCACTCACTCATTCATTCCTTCTATTAACACACAGTGAAAAGCAGCCACGTGACAGGTGCTGCCGACAGGTCGCTCTCGGTATGCTGGGGTTGGGGGCGGGGGTGGAGGCGTGGACAGTGTGATCAGTGCTGTGAAAGAGGCAAGCCCGGGGCCGGGGAGCTTGGAGGAGACCCCAGCCCCAGGTCAAGGTGCAGGTGTGTGGGAGGGACAGCTTGAAGGATGGGGACGTCACCTTCCAGGCAGAGGGACCCGGCTGGGCACAGGTGAGAGGATGCACCTGGAGAGTTAGTGGCCGTGGGCTTGCGGCAGCGTCCGGCAGGGCCTGGGGCCTGCGCTCCCACTCTGCCACCTCGCAGACCCCTCCTACTTCATCAACAACCCGGGAGGTGGGGCTGTCGGGTGCTTTCTGCCCACACACAGCGCTGTCAGTGAGGTTTGGCAGCTTGCTTGCCGGGAGGGGGCCCTGGAAGCACAAAGTGTTTTGATTTTGTAAAATGCTGTTCTCTCTGAGCTTTACCTTTGCTCATTAGCATCTCGTTACTGCAGTTCCCTGCCCGTGGCGGGTGGGGATGGGGAGGAACACACTGAAATCAGTTCTTGACTCTATGAGTGTGAGAATGTGTGTGACTGTGTATGAGTGTGTGGGACTGTGTTTGTGTCAATGTCAATGTGTGCAGGGAGGAGAGGAGGGGGAAGCAGGGGGGAGACCGGGCAAACCCCCACGTGTTAGGTTTGGGATAGGAGTTTGGGCAGAATCCGACACAGGAGGTGGACATGGCGACCTTCTTCAGCAGCCATGTTAAATTCATACCGTTCCTGCTGGCCAACTCCTACTCATCCTTCAGCACCCAATCCAAATGCCCCTTCTCTGGGAAACCTTTCCAACACCCTGTTTCCTCATACAACCTTCTAACAACAGACTTACAGCCCAGTAGGTGATTCTTTGGGCCTGTCTGTCCCCTTCTGCTCCTCTGAGACACCCTGAGGGCAGCCTCCACATGCTCTTGGCCCTGGTATTTGGCACTGGTGCTCAGCACCCACCCAAGAGATCAATGACAAGTCAGACAGGCCATGTGCTCACACGTGCCCAGGGTCTCCAGTGGGCCAGGCCTGGGCTAAGGGCTGTGAAGGCTTCACGGGCGTTGGCCCACACAAGCCTCACGTCAGCTCCACGGAGCAGGGGACACTGTGGTCCATGCTGCAGATCTGAGGAAGCCAAGGCTCAGGGCAGGTGCCGACGTGCCGCCCCTGCTGGCCAGTGGTAGAGCCAGGGGGAGGCGCTGCAGGGCTGGTGGGCCACTGTGGCCAGTGATCTGGCGGTCCAGCTGGAGGGAGAAGAGGGACAGGGAGAGGAGAAGGAGTCTGCCTGTCCTTAAACAGAGACTTGGTACCAAAAGAACAAGGTGCCATGTGTGCAGAGCACCTCAGAGGAAATCAAGGCGGGGTGCGGGCAGAAGCCACATTGGTCCCGGCATGGGGACGCCTTGGGCCGAGAGAACTCACCACACTCCTCCCAGAGGAGCCCAAAGCGCAGGCCCAGCTCCCACCGCCCTACCTGGGGGTGAGCCAGACCCACGCAGGGTGCGGCAGTGGCCTCCTGCTCCCTTCCCCCTCCCCCAACACCCCCTGCTCTTTTGTCCTCTTCCTCCCCCACTTGCCAGCTCCTCACGCCAACTCCCTGAGCCCCTGGGAAACAGCGCTGGGCTGACGCACCCCCTTCCCCAAACCCCAAGTGCTGTCTGGGGCTCAGATAGCAGTCCAGGCCCTGCAGAGGCGGTGCCTTTTCCTCTGTCCGCTTCCTGCAGCCCAACCTTTGTCCTCTCCTCTCACACTCAGTCGCCCATGGATGAGAGAGCCCCTCGGCCTGGGGCCCTTCCCTCTTGGGGCTTGTCAGCTGGAGGCCCTCAAGCCGGCGGAGCTCCTCTATGTCCTGGTGGCCAGGGGGATGCACGCAGGACAGTGGGGCAGGCTTGGCACAGCTGGAAAGAGGCGCCCTTCACTGCTGCTCCCGGTCCTATGTCTGGGGCCAGCCATGGGGCCGCCAAACTGCCCGGGAGGCCACAGAATGCGGGTGTGTCCTGGGCAGAGAAATAAGCGCCAGTGAGCTCTGGTTGCCTCGGTTGGCCCCCAAGGTGTCCCCTTCAGTGTCTGTCTTCCCATCCCTTCTGCTCTCGCCCCCCACGTGAGTACCGCAGGCTGCCCAGGGGCTGGGGGTGTGGCCAGCACGCTTACGGCCCTCATGGGGTCCCAGTGTCACCTGGGCGCAGGTGTACTGCGCATCAGTGCACACACCGAGCACAGGTAATCAGGCCAAATTGTGTGTGGTGGACCTTCAAGGGAGAAGTAGACGAGACCCTCCCTAAAGTCCACTGGGCTGGTCTTCGAGCCCACGGCCCATGATCTGAAGGCCACTACCTGCCCATGATCTTAAGCCCCGAGGGGCGCGGGCTGTGATGTAGAGGTAGAGCTCTGGCCTGGGCGTCAGAGACAGGCCTGGGGCCTCAGCAGCGCTGGGCCTGTGTGTGCCCCTCGCTGCCAGGGCCAGGTTCCCCACCTGTGGCTGAGGGAGCAGAAGGGGTGGTCTGAGCGGCAGGGGCTCTGAGGCCATCAGTGGCTGGAGAGGTCAGGACGCCTCCACAGAGGAGGTGTGACAGCGGCACACGGATGTCCGCAGTCTCCTTGCCTTCCTGCTGGACACTCCCAACTCACCTCCCAGAAACGCTACCCCTCAACACTCCCCTGTGCCAGGCCTCCTTGTCAAGGGGAACTTCCCTGACCCCCAGCCCCCCTTTGGATCCCCCACACCCCCGTTCTGCTCCTGTACAGCCTTCACCCAGGTTCCCAGTGCACATTTGTGCGTTTTGTGGCCTGCCTGCTAAACAGCAAGCACTGTGACAAGGGCTGTGTCTTGGTGGAGACTATTAGATGGGCCCCATCCTCCCCTTCTTACTTGGTACAAGAGGCCAGATGGCCACTGGGAACATAGTCCTCGGGGAGAAGACATTTCCTAGCCTCCTTTGCAACTAAAAGTACCCAAGGGACCCAGTTTTGGCAAGTGGGGGGGTGGTGGTGGTGGGGGGTGTAAGCAGATATGCGGTGTACAGTATCTAGGAAGTGTACTTAAAAGGATGGGATTGGGGGTGCGTGCATTCCCACTATCCAGTTCTCCTTCCTGCTGTTGGAAAGCAGACATGATGGCTGGCACTTATACAGCCATTTTGTGCCATGAGGCAGAGGGGCCCATTAGAGGGTCAGAGAAACAACAAGATTAAAGGAGTCCAGGGTACTGATGATTGCGAGGCCCACCCTCCCAGCCCTATGGCCTATTTGGACTTGAATGTGCACCACTGAAAGTAAACGTTGATCTTATTTAAGCCACTGTTATTGGGATTTTCTGGCATTAGCAACCAAATCTAATTGTGTGGCATCCCCAAGGTCTAGCATGTTGCCTGACATCGGAAGATTGTTGAATGAATAAATGATGGCAAACAGGATAAGATTTGGCAAGACGAGAGGGGGACGCTGTGCCAGGTAGCAAGCCTGGGTGGTGGGTGAGGGACAGACAGACTGGCTCCTTGGGGTGTGGAGATGCCTCCTCCCATGGGGGTGGGGAATAAGCAGGTTCTGCTACTTCCCAGGAGGGGCGGCAAACTCCTCCTTCACAGAGGATGCGATTAGCAAAGACAACACTCAAGTGCTCCTGTCATGGAGTTTCTTTTTTTTTTTTGCCACTCCTGCTTGGTGATAAATACCTTGGTAGGCTGCTAGGAGTCTCACGTGGAGTCAGTTTTCTAAGCGCCTGAGACTGGTCTCGAACAGCTGGGGTTGAGGTGCTTGTCTTGGTCAAGCCCCTGCTAGGTGCTGGGCCTGCGCCAGCCCTTCCCCAGCACGTGTCCCCCAGTGACACTGCCCTGTACGGGTGACAGGTGACAGGGTAGCGGTGCGCCACCCTGCCACTCCCATGCCTGCTCTCCAGCCAGCTCCCACATCACCGCTTTGACCATGCCCAGAGAAGGTGTCACTGCTCAACATCACACAGCAACACAGGGATAGGTTTGGTGTTAGAAGAGAGTAGGCTCTGTGGGGACACAGAGTGAACACTAGGCCCCCGTGAGTGCAGCTTGTGTGCTCACTGACTTGTCATCACTCCCTGAGGCCACACCACGTGCAGGGTGCCCTGCTGAGTGCCAAGATGCAAATTCAACCACATGGGCCTGCCCTCAAGAGGCCTGTTGCACGGTGGGCAGGTCACAAGCCTACCAGGGTGGTCGTCATGCCGGATGCGGTCGTACGGGCTAGGAGCGGTGCCAGCAGCAGTGTGGAGGAAGCAGGGGCTGGTCTCCTGTCTCATGAGAGGGTGCAGCTGGGGCGGAGGCTCCACCACGCAGCTGCTCCCTGTCCACAGCTTGGGACCCACCCCTCTGCTCCTCAAATGGCTGCTCTCCTTGGGACACCGTGCCCGCGTTCCAGGCTGGAACAAGAGAAGGCAGAGGGCTAGCTGGCTACATCGGTCCCTTCTGGGTCTGAAGACTCACCGTGTCCTCTGCCGTCGTCCTCCGGGCCAGCACTACCTTGCTGCCTTGAACAAAATGGGTTCTGTTGGTAAGGGACAAAGGGGGACTGGGCCGCAGGGATGACCTGCTCACAGGATTTGATGGAGGAGGGTCTGTGGTGGGTGAGTGACGGCTGCCACGTGCTGGGTCGGGGCGGGGGGGGGGGCGCAGCGTGGAAGTGTAAACACCTTCTTCCCCTGGACGGGGCTGGGTGGGCTGATTTCCCAGAGAAGCTGACCTGGGAGCCGGTCTTCAGGGGATGGACAGGAAGGGTGGGGGAGGGGAACTCGCTGCAGACCCCAGGTTGACAGTGTTTGACCCAGGGATCTGGTACAACCACGCAGAAGCCCAGGTGGCTTCTCCTGTTACAGCGAGCGTTTCTGGGGTCGGCTTCGGCGGGCGCTACACGGAGGCTCCTTCTGAAGACCCCGCGGGCACAGTGAGGCTGCAGTGCAGCGGACAGATGCCCCGTGGGGGCTGCGGCAGCTTCTTCCCTCCGCTCTTCCTCTGGGGGTCTCTTGGCCATCCCCTTGACCCTCAACCGTCCGGGTCCTGGTTCTCCCAGAGGAAGGTCCTGATGGAGGGGGCCGTCTCTCCTGCTTCTCCGGGGCGCGCTAGGGGGCCTCGCCCCAGACTGGGGAGGAGGCAGCAGGTACTGAGCACCCGCCCTGGGCGGCCCTGCTCGCGCTAGACCACCCGGTCCGCAGCCCCGGGGGCACCCGCTCGGCCCGCTGGGTTGGCGGGAAGCACACTCCGCACGTGGTCGTCCTGGAGGAGGTGTACTTCGCTTTCCCCTCCTTTCCTCCACACCCGCGCCCGCTGAGGGTGGGGCGTGGCCGGAGCACCCTCAGACCCCGCTCTCTGGAGACCCGTCCCCTGAAGGCCCTCCGAGGACAGGCTTTGGTGTGTGGTGACGATCCCGTCTACTCCCCCGCAGGCACGGACCAAGGCGTGGGGTCCGCAGGGCACGGCCCCTCCCGGCAGTGCTCAGCGGCCGCCCTAGACCCGGGCGCTGGCCCTTGTGCCCTCCAGACCCGAGTCCGGGGCCCGCACGGCCACTGCGCCGCCGCGGCTCTGCCTCTCAGACCCGTGAGATCCGGTCGGGCCTCTGAGGCGGGGGCCGCGCACTCCGCGTCTGTCACCCCCGTTCCACAGATGGGGGGACTGAGGCTCGGGGGTGCGAGTGAGCCGGCCACCTACAGGCCCGGGAAGGCGGCGGGAACGGCTCGACCCAGCCCGGCAGGCTGGGACGGCGCATCCTCGGTGGCCCTCGAGGGCCCCGGCCCTGGGTACCCGCGGGCGCTCCCGCCGGGCGCAGGCTTTCTGGCCCAGCCGGCCGCCGTCCCAAGCTGTTTCCGCCGCCCGCGCGGGGCACTCTGGGACTTGCAGTCCCCGGGCTCACGCCGTCCGCAGCCCGTCCGCGGCTCGGCGGCCATTGGCTGGCGCGAGGCGTCGGGGCCGACGGGACGGACGGGGGGCGGCCTCGCGGCCCTAGCCGGCGCGAGAGGGGCCGTCACGTGATGTTTGGGTGCCGGCTCCGCCCCCCGTACCGCCCCTCCCGCCGAGAGCGCACGGAGCGCGCCCGCGAGCCACCGAGGCCCAGGTGAGGCGGTGGCGCCGGGCCGGCGGGGGTAGGCTGGCTCGGCTGGGAGGGCGCGAGGCCGGAGGCGGAGGCGGCGGAGGCCGGGGCCAGGAGGGCCGCGCGCGGCCAGGGGTGGTCGGGGGCGGGGTGGGGCGGGGCCCGCGCGGCGGGAGGGCCTCCGGGAGGGGCGGGACCGCCATGGGTGGGGCGGGGTCTAGGGGGCGGGGTCGCGGGAGGGGCAGGGTCTCGGGGGCGGAGCGCTCGCACCGAGGCCCGGGTGCCCACCAGTTGGGCGCCAGGGACGCTGCTCATCACCAGCGAGCGGGAGGCAGCCCTTGAGGGAGACCCGGACACGATGCGCCTCCCCTCTGCTCCTTTCTGCCTTTCCTCTACGTTTGGCTTAAAACGTGCCTCTGGGGCACGGAGGGCACGGGCCCTCCCGCCCGTCCAGCTTCCAGGTGACTGATCTGTGCTGCCCCCGCGGGAGCCCTCCAGAGGCTTCCTGTGGGGAGACTCACGTTTCACTCCTCCTTTGCTCTCTGGGCTCTTTGTGCGCCGTCCAGTGTGGCGGCCACTAGCCAGCGCGGCGCAGGCATGGGACACTGTGGTCATGGCAGAAAATTCTGTGGGTCGAGCTGCTGGACTCGATGGGCCTGCTGCCATTGCAGGCACACCTGGCGCCTTCCTCACCCACCCTCTTCCTGCCCTTGTCTTAGTTCCTGGTGGGATGGCAGCTCACCATCTTTCCGGCGGGTCATAGCCCACTTTCCTGACCGCCCTCTCCTACCAGTACCCTGGTTCAGGTCCTTTCTCTTTTCCTTCCCAGCACTTCATGTTTTGTCACTGTCGCTTGTTTGCTTGTTTTCCGCTTTATCTTGGGTCCCCAGGAGGCAGGGATTGGGATTGTTCCTCACTATAGCCCCAGGGTGGACAGAGTGTCAGGGTGAGGTCCAGGTGAAGTTTGTCAGTATTGGAGTGCTTCAGCCTATTAAAATGGTACTTCTGAGTGGTCAACCTCATATGTTGTAGGTCCTCGGTAGAAACCCGGTGCAGCCTGACCAGGACAGTGCAGGAGCCCAGTTGTGACTGCAGTGGCTGTGGGAGAGTGGCAGTCCGAGAAGGCTTCCTGGAGGGGGTGGAGCTTCCTGGGCCACGTGCACATTTCTCTCCTCCTTTGTTTGCTCTGACTGTATCCAGGCTACCTTCTCCGGGCCGCTCCTCTGCAGGGCCCTGAGGTGGGCACCTAGACACGGGCACTGCAGTCTAGGGGTTTGGGGGCTCATGGGCAGACGGGAGTCCGTAAGTCTCTTCCTGCAAGGTGAAGGTCGGGACCCTGTTCCTGCCTACTGCTCCAGCCACATCTTCCACCACTTGCTTCGTGTGCCCTGCCAGTGCAGAAGCCCTTGTTTCCTGCGCAGCCCATGTCTTTTGTCATGTCTGTGCCTTCCACTTGGAATGCCTTGTACTCTGGTTCTCATTGGACGCTTTCCTGTCCCCTTCCTCCCCTGGGTCAGTTCACCCACGTTTGTGACCATGGCTCACAGCACAAAGCACCTGTCTGTGTTACTGAGAGTTTCGTTGCTCTCCGACTAGTGTTTGGACTAGTGTTTGGGAGAAACAAACTGTTGGCCAAGGCTTAGATTTTTTTTAACGCGCACAGGCATATCTGTGGTTGCTGGGTTTGTTTTGATTGTGTTATTTGCTACAAATGGAATTTAACCTGGGTGGCTCAGTCCAGCCGTAATCCTTTCTGTTCTCTGAATTGTGATCTGTGCCATGCCAGTAATGATGGACTTGCTGGGCTGTGAAGGTAGGCCGCCTCTCGGATTCCTCTGTTTTCTGCCAGAACATTCAGCACCGCGGGGCTGCTAAGTGTTTGCTGGATCCCTGAATGGAGGAGTGGGTGACAAAAGACTAAAGTGAAGGGAGAATGAACAGCAGCAGACCCGAGGGAGGCAGGTGAGGCCCAGATTGGGTGCTGATCCCAGGAGGGCCAGCCTGTGCCGCGCTGCGAGTCGCTTGAAGAGCGCCCGAGACAGGGCTGTGGGGAGCAGGGACCAGGGGTCTGAGGTCTGGGCTCTGGGCCGGATCACACGAGGGGCCTGTGGCTAGAGGTGTGCGCCCCCTCCCAGCCCGCAGAGTCCAGGCTGTCGGCCCCTTGGCTCGGTATCGTGTGGCTGGGTCCACGATGGTGGTAGCAGTGCCGTGGACCTTTCCCCGGAGTGATTGCTGGCGGGGAAGAGCGGGGTCTTCCCGGGAACCGGCGCGGCAGGCTGCTCACGGTCCCAGCAGCCCTGCGCTCCCGCCTCCCGGAGAGGGCAGCCCGCCCCGAGGTGGACGCAGGAGAGCAGGCCAGGCAGTCGTGCTGACCCTGCGAGCCCCCAGCTCGGAGCTCCCAGTCAATAAAGTTTTATTGTTTCCTTTACGTGGGTTGATGGAAGACTGTCTCGTTTTCTGCCTCTTGATGTCCCCCGAGGGAAGGATGGGGACCCAGCCCTGCGTCAGCATCCGGGTACGAACAGTGAAGCCCCGCGGACACAGCGTGGCGGAGTCTCAGCTGTGGGGCCCTGAGCCACGCTGCTCATGAGCACGTCCCCGCCCTCTGTCCTTTCTGATCCCGCAGCCACCGGGAGGTGGTGGCGTCCGCGCCATCGCAGAGACACAGGCACTGAAGCTGTGGGAGGGGCTGTGGAGTCAGGGAGTGCCCGGGAGGCTGGTGCAGCTGCCCCTCTTCTGAGCAGCCCTCCGGCTCCAGAGGGTGCCCTCTGGCCTGCGTCTGAGGTGGATGAGCGGGAACACAGGAGAACTGGCCATCGTCACCCTCTTTGTATCACCATCGTGATAGTCAGCACCGTTTATGGACCTAGCACCTGCTAGGTTCCTCATATTCCTAAGATCAGGACGCTTCCCAGGGCTGAGTAACTTACCCGGAGTCACAGGCCCATAAGTGAGCGGCCAGGATTTGCCTCCAGCACTCTGGCTCCAGAGCCCGCTCACCGCTCTGCTGTCCCGCCCGCCCAGCCTTCCTGCTCTGCTGCTTCCTGGGAGGACCAGATCGGAAGATGCCACCACCCCAGAGGATGCTTTCTGAGTTGGAGAACGTCTTTGGTAGTGGTGATGATTATACTAATAAAGACTTAATCCTGACTTTCCCTCCATATTGAATTGATGTTCTAAAGGAGAGCCTGGCAAGGGTCGAGGGCATTAGGGAGTCCAGGTCTGGAAGTGTGGTATCTCTCATGGCGGGGGGGTCGCGGCTGGGCTGGAACTTGGAATTCTTGTTCCCAGTGTGGCCGGATGAAAGGGGGTTAGAGTGAGCCCACTATTGGCCATGGCTACTCTCTGGGACCTGTGGAAAGGAGTCAGGTCCTTAGGGCTTTGGGACCAGGTGCCATGCTCAGGCACCTGTCTGTCCACGTCTGTCCTACTGTTGCCCGAGCCAGACCCTGGACGTGGTCGCAGGGTCACAGGCTGCGCCTGCACCAACTAGGAAGCCGGATGTTAGGGGTGCGGGGTGGTGGGGAAGGAGGGGGGTGGGATGTTGTCTGGGGAAGATGGGGGGCAGGCACCCTGGGGGATGGCAGGGGCATCAGAGCTCTGTTCAGGGAGTTGACGCCAGACAGAGCCGGCCGGGGGCAGCCCCCCCGCCTTCCGCCCCAGACACTTCTGGCTGGCTGCCCTCCACCGGGAGCCATAATCTATTCCTGCCAAGTATTTGGAAAGGGACACAGTTTTACACCGGCAGCCCGGAATCAATCTCTCCCACGTGAACACGGCACAACAGCCCCCTTCCCGGGCCTGGCTGCCCTCTCAGCACAGGCTTTCAGTGGCGGTGCCAACGAGGAGCTGGATCCCTGCCTCGGGTCTGCCCTCCTTCCCCGCTACGGCCTCACCCACAGCCAGGGTGCTAATGAGCCTGGGCAGGTGGGAGGCGGGCCTGGGCTTGGGCGCTGAGTCGGTTCTGTGTCCACCGGGTCCAGGGTCCGGAAAGCCTTCAGTCGCAGGGCGGACGTTCTCGCTGGTCCGCAACCTCCAGCCTGGACCCCGTAATTCCTCTCTCAGTGTCCTGGCTCTTCTTGCCCGGGGGCCGCTCTGGCGTGTTTCCCCGGCTGACATCTCTCAGGGCGCCCATCTGCAGCATCAGGCCGCCTCCGCACTTGGCCTCTGCAGCTCTCACAGTGTGACCTGAATGTCTTTCCAGCCTCTGGTCAACCTGCTGGGCCGATTTCTCGGCTGCCCAAGCCTGCCCTCTGGGGTCAGCTTGGCTGCCCGTCTGGCTGGAATGGCCGGGCACCAGCGCCCCCGGGGACGTCCTCCGACCGGTCAAGGCTCAGGTCTGCGCTGCCGTGTGGAAGCCTGGCCCGTCCTCGGGGACCTGGCACAGGGCAGGGCAGGGGCTGCAGACTGATGGAGAGCCTTGCGTGGCTGCTCCCTCGTTTCCTTGTGGTCATTTGTTTGGTGTCGGGCTCCCCATGTGCTCTCCAGGGCCAGGACCCTGTCTGTCTCTGTGGCCCCAGCACAGGAAGAGCACACAGTAGGTGCTTGATAAATGCTCATGTAATAAGCACAAGCTAGCTATTTCTCAGCTCTTTCAGCTGGTTTCTGGGCACCTGCTGTGCCGGGGGCCACCCGCATCTCCAGGAGGGCCAGCCGTGAGCGGGTGCTTCACACGTGCGCCCCGGCTCCTCAGAGCAGAAGGGAGACGGCAGCTTGCAGGGGGCGGAGCTGTGTGGGGATGAGTCTTCCAGGGCCCTGCAGGTGGGTGGCACGTGGAACGTGCTGTAGGGACCCTGAGGAGCGTGGCCGCAGCTCCGAGTGGAGGGTGTGGTGGTTTTAGTGCCACTGGTCAGAGCAGGGAAGCGGGGCAGTCATTTCCTCTTAGACCTCAGGAGGTGATGCCTGTTTTCCCAAGGCCACGAAGTGCAGAGCAGGCTGGGCGTAGGACCTGGCGTGTCCAGCCCTAGAACCTGGGCTTTCCCACTCTGCCCCACAGCGTTACCGACCCAGGGTTGTGGAGAGCTGCTGGACCAGTGGCTTGAGGGGGTCCCCGGAACTGGGGGGGCTCTAGTCACCCCAGCTGGCAGCATCCTCTTCCTTCAGCAAGAGCAGCTCCGATCTCATCCATTTCGCCTGGACCTTCTGAGGATGATTGTGTTTGAAGAAAGGATTCTGTAGCTGGGAAAAGCTCTAAAGCTGGTTCATCCCTCATTTTACACCTGGGGAGGCAGGGGCCAGAGCCGCCTGCTGCTGTGGGGTGCAGCCTTGCCCTGCCTCTTCCGTCTGGCAGTGTGTGCCGTTGCCCACCTGCAGGAGGGGTTGGAGGCCCGTGGAGGGGGGGCCCCACAGGCAGCAGGTGGGGTTCTGTCTTATGGGCTAGGAGGGCCAGCTGGGCAGGAGTGAAGTCAGGCAGCAGGTGCAGGCACAGATGTGATTGGATGGACAGAAGTCTTAATGGTGTAGGGTAGGTCTTGCTGCGGTAACAAGTAGCCCCCAGGTGCCAGCAGCTTAAAACCACAGAGTCAGCTTTGTGCCTTGGGAAAGACACCCTTCCTCACTGGGCTTCCCCTTTTCCTTGAAGGATTGCCCTGTGCTCAGAGAGAGGTCGGGCCCTGCGGGGTCACCTCCCTTGTGGCCCCCATGTCCCAGGAGGCAGGCACTCGGGAAGCAGATCAGGCTGGATATGTCCTCTGCTCTGGCCACTTGGTGACCTCGGGCATGGAGATTGACAGCCCGGTGTCTTTTGTTTTTGTTTTTTTAATTATTAAACTTTATATTTTGAGACATTGTGTGTTCACATGTACAACTGTAAGAACTGATTCTGAGCCTTCCTGTGTACCTTTACCCAGTTTCCCCAAAGGCAGCATCTCACAGAGCTGTAGCACCATGTCACACCCAGGATACCAGCAATGGATGCAGTCAAAATATAGGCTGTTGCTGTCATGTGATTGTAGTTTTGTAGCCACACCCACCTCCCTGCTACCTTCACCCTTCTGAACTCCTGGGAAGCCCCAGTCTGTCCTCCTTTTTTCTTATGTCATTTCAAGAATGTTATACATAAAGCAGAAACTAACACACCATTGTAAAGCAATTATACTCCAATAAAGATGTTAAAAAAAATTAAAAAAATAAAAGAATGTTATACAAATAGAATCATACAGTATGTAGCCCTTGGGGACTGGCTCTTTTCATCTGGTATAATTCCCTGGAGATTTCTCAAGGTTGTCACATGTACCTGTAGTTTGTTTGTTTTGATCACTGAGTCCTGTTGCATGGTGTGAATGGGCCATGGTTTAACTGTTCCAGTGCTCTAGCACTTTTTGAATAGTGTATATTGTTCAAAAGTAGAAACATATGAGGAAGCATACAGTAGAAAGTTAAAAGTCTCCCCATCCCAGCCGACCCGGTCCTTGTCTCCACATGTGACTCTGCTCTTGGTCTCTTATCTGTCCTTCCAGATACGTAAGAATGCGATTATCTACCAAATGCAAATCTACACTTTGATATTTTTCCTTTTTCTGTCACAAGTCATGTTATAAATTTCTTCTCCACCTTGGTTTTTATTTTTTCCCCCACTAACCAAAATGTCCTGGAGGTCTTCCTGTATCCGTACAGAGAGCTTCTCTTTTTCTTGTTGACAACTGCAGAATATTTCGAATATGGGTATGTCAGAATCGATTTAATATAGTCTGTTTGTTGATAGAAATTTAGGTTATTTTCAGTCTTTGTCTATTACAGAATGAATGACCTCTTCGTATGTCATTTGATGCATGTATGTAGGATGTACGCTCTGAGTGCAAGTGCTGGGTCAGAAGACTCAGACTTTCCTCATTAGGACACACCCTGCCAGGCCCCCTCCAAAGGGGAGGCACCGGTCCACATACCCGTGGAAAGCTGTCGGCGCCCGTCCCCCAGCTGCTCCCACGCTGAGTCCGATCAGGCTTCAGAGGGGGGACACATCTGCATTTCCTTTATGATGAATGAGTTTGGTATCTTTTTATATATCAAAGAGCCATTTGTGTTTTAGTTGTGAGCTTTCTGTTCCTTGACGTTGTTCATGTTTTAAAAACTGCGTTGTTGATTTTTTTCCCTGTAGATTATGGAGATGAGTTCTTTGAATGTCAGATGAATTCAGGGCATTTGCTGCTGTCTTTTGTTGTCCTTACTGTTTTGCCATGTAGCAGCTTTCGTGTAGTCAGATCCGTCAACTTTCACATGTGGTGTTTGGATTTTGAGTCGTAGTTAACGAAGGCTTCTTTTCTTCAAGTTTAAAAAGAAGTCCTGTGTTTTCTTCTTGTTTTCGTTGATTTCCTGTGTTTTCTTCTCATTTTCATTGATTTCCTTTTAAAGTTTTTATTCATTTGTCTTTTATCGTGGTGTATGGTGTGAGGTACGAGTCTGACCTTAATTTTTTCGCAGATGGTCTACTAGTAGTCCTGTCCGAGTTACTAAAGAATCCATTTCTTCCCCCACCGGTTTTAGGTTCTAGCTTATAGCCATTCTCACAGGTGTGAGATGACGTCTCATTGTGGTTTCGACTTGCATTTCTCTGATGATTACTTATGTTGAACATCTTTTCATCTACCTCTTGGCCATTGGTATGTCTTTTTTGGAAACATGTCTATTCGAGTCCTTAGCCTGTTTTATAATTGGGTAATTTATTAGTTTTCTTAAACTACTGAATTGTAGGAGTTCCTTATATGATTTGGAGATTAACCCCTTATAAGATACACACAGTCGTATACTTAGGATGGTTCATCTTAACAATTTTACAGTTTTTTTGACTTTTCATGGTGTGAAAGTGATACACATTCAGTAGAAACCATGATTCGAATTTTGAATTTTGATCTTTTCCTGGACCAGAGATGTGGGGTGGATACTCTTGTGATTCTGGGCAGTGACAACCACAGCTCCCCGTCAGCCCCGGGGTCACGAGGGTGAACAGCCGGTGCCCAGACAGCTATTCTGTATTCAATTTCAGTACAGTGTTCAATTACATGAGATAGTCCACACTTTAGTGTAAAATAGGCTTTGTGCTATATGGTTTTGCCCACTTGTAGGCTAATGTGAGTGTTCTGAGCACGTTTCAGGAAGGACAGGCTAAGCTGTGACCTTCAGTAGGTTCAGTGTTTTAAATGCATTTTTGACTTACCTTCAGTTTACCATGGGTTTATCAGGGTGCAACCCCATTGTGAGGCGAGGAAGATCTTCTTCCACTCCGTAGGTGCCTTTTCACTCGATGGTTACTTCCTTTGCTTTGCGGCAGCTTTCTAGTTTGATGTAGTCCCACTTAGCTGTTTTTTGTTTCTGTTATTTTGTGCTTTTGGCATCATATCCATGAAATCATTGCCAAAACCAGTGTTGTGAACCTTTCCCCCTGTGCTTTCTTCTAGGAGTTTTACAGTTTGGGTCTTCTGTTTTAAGTCCTTAATTGATTTTGAGTTGACTTGTGTGCGTGGTGTAAGACAGGGTCCAAGTTCATTCTCCTGCAGGTTCAGCTTCAGTTTCCTGGCGTCATTTGTTGTGGAGACTGTCCTCTCCCCACTGTGTGTTCTTGGCACCCTTGGCAGATACAGTGACTGTGTGTTGATTTATTTCTGGGCTCTCTATTCTGTGCCATTGGTCTGTGTGTTCGTCTTATGCCAGTAGCATACTGTTTCAATGACTGTCACTTTGTAGTATATGTTGAAATCAGGATGGGTGATGCGTCCAGCTTTATTGTTCTTTCTCAAGATTGATTACGTTTGTTTGCCTGTAAGCTGTTCCATTGTCCATGTGTACAGTTGTAACCTCTATTTTAATTTTTAAGGCCTTGTACTGTGTTTCGGTATATCAAAGAACTCATTGCTCTTTTGTCATAATTTTTTTGCCTATTCTAGATTATCTTTACATATGAACTTTTTTTCTTTTATAAAGTACGGATTTTTTTTTAATTACTTAATTACTTAATTTATTATTTTTGGCTGTGTTGGGTCTTCGTTTCTGCGTGAGGGCTTTCTCTAGTTGCGGCAAGTGGGGGCCACTCTTCATCGCGGTGTGTGGGCCTCTCGCTATCGCGGCCTCTCTTGTTGTGGAGCACAGGCTCCAGACGCGCAGGCTCAGTAGTTGTGGCTCATGGGCTTAGTGGTTCCGCGGCATGTGGGATCTTCCCAGACCAGGGCTCGAACCCGTGTCCCCTGCATTGGCAGGCAGATTCTCAACCACTGCGCCACCAGGGAAGCCCTACATATGAACTTTGAATTAGCTTGTCTGTGCTTTACTCAGTCCCCCCCACCAAACACACACATACACACACTCGCATCCCTAAAACCTGATTGGTTTGGGGTTGGAATTGTGTTACATGTACAAACTAACTTAGGGAGAGTGACATCTTTATGACATTGAATCTTCCTTCTTAAGAATGTGCTGTAGGGCTTCCCTGGTGGCTCAGTGGTTAAGAATCCACCTGCCAATGAAGGGGACACGGGTTTGAGCCCTGGTCGGGGAAGATCCCACATGCCGCGGAGCAACTAAGCCCGTGTGCCACAATTACTGAGCCTGCACTCTAGAGCCCATGAGTCACAACTACTGAGCCCATGTGCCACAACTACTGAAGCCCACGCACCTAGAGCCCGTGCTCCGCAACAAGAGAAGCCACCACAATGAGAAGCCTGCGCACTGCGGTGAAGAGTAGCCCCCGCTCACCGCAACTAGAGAAAGCCTGCACACAGCAATGAAGACCCAATGCAGCCAAAAATAAATAAATAAATAAATAAATAAAATTATTTAAAAAAAAAAAAAAAAGAATGTGCTGTACTTTCCCAATTGCTTAGGTCTCTTTTTCTGTAATGTTTTCAAGTTTATTTGCAGGAATTTTATCCTTTTAAATGTGATGGTTAGGAGTCTTTTCTTCTGTATTATCCTCTGTTTGTATATACGTGTATGAATACTCTGGATTTCTTCATATGAGTTTGTCCCATGCTACCTTGCTGAATTCTGTTTTTTTAATTGGGTTGGCCAAAAAGTTCATTCGGGTTTTTCTGTAAGATGTTACGAAAACTCGAACAAACGTTTTGGCCAACCCAATAGTAATTACCTTGAGTTCTCCAGGTATCCGATCATAGCAGTGGCAAATAGTGATATTTAACCTTCCCCTTTCCAGTTTTTATATCCCAGGTTCCTTCTGTTACCTAACTGCGTGGACTCATCCTTCAGTGTCCCTGGGGAGCTGGTGGGGGCCACCTCTCTTGAGTACCCCTGGTGTTTCCCCATGGGGCAGTTGTGGGTTTGGAATGAGATACGTGCCTTCCACGTGTCAAGGAAGAGCCTGTCCTGCCCATTTTACTGAGGGTCTCATTTTTAAAAATCAAGAATTGTTGTCGAATTTTGTCAGTTTCTTTAAAAAAAATCATCTATGGGATGATCATATGACTTTTCTCCTTAGATATAGTTAATATGATGAATTACACTAATGGGAATTGCTAACAGCGAGACATTCCTGAGTTCCTAGAATGCCCTTCACGTGGTCTGATGTGGGATTCCTTTAAGGTGCTGCTGGATACTTTGTGCTGTTTAATTTAGCATCTATATTGCTCTCCATAAGTAGGCTTGGTCTGTCATTTTGTTTTTGGTGTGTACTTTCTTCTAGGTTTTGATATCAGGGTCGCATCTGCTTCATAAAAATAAACGTTTTCTTTCTGATGCATTTCTAGAGTAGTTTAATAGCGTTGAACTACCTGGTCTTTAAAGTGTTGGTAGACTTTGTGAAACTATTGGGACCCGGTGCTCTTCTGTTAGTTTTGTTTTTGTTTTGAGGAAGAAAATCCTGTAAATTTTTTCTTTCTTTTTTGGGGGTCAGTTTTAGAAATTATATTTTCCTAGAAAATTATCAGTTTCATCCAGGTTGTCAGATTTATTCATGTAGACTTGAGTATAATTATCTTTCACTCTTCTCATAATTTTCTTGGTTTCTGTGATTATTTCCATCATATTTGTTCCTGTTTTTTCTTGGTTGGATTGGCTAGTTGTTTCCATTTTATGGTTTTTCTTTTTCTTCAAAGATTTACCTTTTGGGTATTTTTAAAAATTCATTGTCCTTTTTTTTCCTGCTTCTTAATGCATCCCTTTTTGCTTATAGTTAAGAATTTCTTTTGCTTTCTCTCAGTTTATCTTATCATCCTTCTCCCTAGGTGTTTAGAGGCTTGATTAACTTGTTTCTGTTCTTTTCAAAAAAGTGTTTAATATTTAAAGGCAGTTCCTTCAGTTCTGATTGTATGTGTTTTCCTTATCAGTGCTGTCTGGAAGTGCTATGATTTTGGTTTGTAGTCTCTTTTTTGGTCCAAGAGCTGTTGAGGAGCAAGTCTTAAAAGCATCTTTTGATTTCTTGGTTTTGTTGTTATTCTGGTTTTAATTGCATTTTGATCAGAGAATGTTGACTATTCTCTTTTGAACTTTTTGGGTTTTATGTGGTTTTTCTTGTGGTTCTAACATGGAGTCAGTTTTCACCATTGTTCCACAGGCACTTGAAAAAGAGATCTGTTCTCTCTTTTGGGTGAACAGCAGTTGGTGGGTGTGTCAGTCAGTTTCACCACCTGATCGTGTCGTGGGTCACATAGGTCTTAGTTTTTGTCTACCCGCTCTGTCGTGGACTGAGAGAAGTGAATTGTGGTCCTGCTGTAGGTCTGTTTCTGCCCCTTTCTCCTGTGTCTCCTGTGACTGCTGGCGGCTGTGGTACAACCATCATTTTTATTCTGAATCGCGTCCTTTGTTTCGTCTCCACGCTGCCTGACTTCAGGATCATGGTGCGCTGCCCTCCCTCTTGGTTTGCCTGGCGCGCCTTCTCCATTCTTCTGCCCGTCACCTCCTGCGTTCCTTTGTGGGTGTCTCTTCCATAAGCATGAGGTTGGATTTGCTTTGTGATCCAATCTGATAATCTTTTTTTCTTTGACTAGAGAAGTGAAACTCGGTGCCATTAACTGACGGCCAGCCGGCTGTCTCTGGGCCCGTTGTGCTCAGCACCGCAGACAGCTCCTAGGGCGGGGCCTCCATCCCCGCAGCCCATCCTGCCAAAGGACACCTCCTCCCTGCAGGCCTTGGGGCAGGGCTGGAGGCCCAGGGCTGCCCTCGGGTCTGAGCCACTGGCCTGCCCTGGCATCAATACCAGCGGGTTAGTGGGCAGTCAGGGGAGGGGCTGCAGGGTGTTACTGTGGGTTTGGGGGTGAGGGCAAGCTCTCCTTTCCCCAGGGACCCCTCCAGCTGGGTCTGCACGTTCAGGTCCGGGGCAAAGAGTGTGGGCTTTGGGGGTCCAGCCCACGCCTCCTGCCTGTCACCCTGGGCAGTGACACTTGTGGTTTACCTCTGCCATCTGTAGAAAGGGGGACCCCCCATCTTCCTGCCGCCCCCCCATCTCCTGCAGGAGGGGTCTTGCCCTCCTCATTAAAGCAGCAGACAACAAGCTGTCCACCAGCCCCTGCCTCCTTGGCATCGCTTCATCCTGTCCTCTGCGAGGGAGGAGGTGGCGATGACCTGGGGGGTGGCAGTGGGGCCGGTGGCTCATAGGAGGACAGGGCTGCTGCCGAGGGTTGGCCTGGCGCTGCTGCCACTGGGGGGGCGGTACCGAGGGGTGGGGATGGCAGTGGAGGTTTCCCAGTGGTCAGGGTGGTGTGGTGACACTGTCCGGTCGCGCTGCTCCTGGCGGGGCGGCGTGATGTGGCGGTGAGGCTGGGATGCAGCTGCACCCTGGACGCTGAGGCGGTGACGGTGCCTCAGAAGAAGGCCCAGATCTCAGCGCGCTCAGCCCCCGTCTCCCGCTCCCGCTGCTCGGGCTTCCCCTCGGTGCCCCCAGTGTTCCCGCACGGCCGCCTTCCCTAGCGGTAGTCAGTATGCGCCTGGGTGAGGGTGAGGGTGGGCGAGGCAGGGAGAAGGAGCTCTGGGTGTGGGCGTCCGGAAGCCTGTGCCCGTAGGATAGAGGTTTCAGGTTTGTGCCTATGCCCTTTCCCTGTGGCCGGTGGGCTCAGCAGTGCCCTCAGCCGGCCTGTTCTTAGGACATGGCAGGTGCGTGGCAGCCCCTCCGCCCTGTGGCTCCCCACGGAGGGCCGGGGGAGGGTCCTGGGACGTCTGCTGTCGCGTCGGATGACCGTGGCCATCCCTGCCTCGCTGGCCGCTGTTGGGAGAGCTGGGCTGTGACGCCCAGGTGCGGCCTGAGCTCCAGTCTGCTGCTGCTCCGACGGGGCCGCGGCCATGGTGGGGGGGACAGCACTGGCTTTGCCCAGAGACAGACCTGGGTCTGGTTCCCACCTTGGCCTCGGATCAGCTGGGCTTCCCGGGCAAGTTCCTCACCTCTCTGAGCCTCAGTGTCCGGTTCATGAAGTGTGACAGCAAAGGTTCCTTCCCGCAGTTAAGTGGTGACCACGGGCTGTGAGTCCGGGGCCTGCTGGGTAGCTTGTCCCTGGGAAGCCGGGCTGTCTGGTGAAGTGGGCTGGCTTCCCTCCTGAGTGGGCCGTGCCCAAGAGCATGGGGCCTCCAGCTCCGGCTTAGACCGTGATCCTCCTCCGCCCCACGGCCCAGGAAGACTTGGGGTCTGAAGGCGAGTGTGAGTCCTGGCCGTGTGCAGCTGTGCTGTGGGCCCCCGCCCTCGTGACTCAGGCACAGTCTTCTTGCTCCTTGGCTGCCACCATCCTGGGAGAGGGCCTGGCGGACGGGCAGGCGGCAGGGCGGTGGGCAGAGCTAGGCCCTGAAGCCGGGCCTCCCGTGGCCTTTCCGGGGAGGGGGCGGGGGGGGTGGGGTAGGGGTGGTGTGGCAGGTGGGATGGGGGAAGGGCATGAGCGGCTGGCATCCCAACCGCCCTTTGGTGCCGTCAGCGATCCTGCTTCTCCGTGGCCGTTCTGGGCGTCATTCTCGGGGTGCCGGGGGTGCCTGGCTGGCGCGCTGTTTGACGAGGAGTCCAAGTTGCTATAGCAACACTCCACCGCATGCCACTGCAGCCCCTGGCCCCTCCTCTGCCTTTGCGCACACAGGCACCCGTGCGAGGGGCCCTTGGGGTCTGGCCCAGGCGCGTGCGTGGGCAGAGGCGGCCCGAGCCAGGCTCTGTGCCTCAGGGTCCCCTGTCGGGGTGGTGGCGCGTGGCTGGCTAGCACACGGATGGAGCGCCGAACACGCCTGGTGCTTTAGAAGCGCTTACGTGGCTTAACTCACCGACTCCCCCGCCACTGGAGAAGTAGGTCTGTGGCAGCTGTCTCCTTGTTGCCGGCGCAGGGAGGCGGGAGGCCGCAGTCTCATCCATGTTCTCTTAGCTGCGAGGTGAGGGGCCAGGGTATCCCAGGGTGCGGCTGGTGTGTGGCCAGGGTCAGGGGTCACCATGTGCCCTGGCCCGACCCAACTGCGACCGAGTCAGGCGTCAGGCTGGGTCCCTTCTGGACTAGGCTCTGGCCGGGGATGAGGTCTCCTCCGTGGACTGGACGGGTCTTCAGCCTCCACCAAGCTGCAGAAGTTCACAGAATGACCCTAAACCAAATGGGGTGTGTCCACTTGCCGAGGCCGGCCGGGCAGGACGTGGACGCGTCGCTCACTCCCGGCCGTGTGCTCTGCAGGTGTGGGCTGTCTCAGGTGGTTGCCCCGGGCAGCTCCCAGGGCACCAGGTGGCCCGTGTGGGGTGTTGGCGTGCCGTGGGTCCATCAGCCAGCAAACTACCTGAGGACCTGCTGTGCACTGGTCCACCCCGGGGACCATGGCCAAAACGCAGCCCTGGCCTGGTGGAGTGCCGCTCGCTGGCCTGTGCGTCCAGCCCAGCAGCGCTAGCATGTTTGCTTGCTGGGTTAAGTGACCACATGTATTTTTCCTGATTGTAAAAATGACGTGTATGCCTGGCCAAGAGCTTGGGGGGCCCCTGGCTCACACCCCGAGCATGCCCTGGGTCCCGAGCGCAGCGCATCCGCCCGCATCCTCCGGTGGCCCGCCACCAGCCACCGTGCTCTGAGCAGCTTTGTAACCGCCGCGGGATGTGGTTCACACACCGTACAGCTCGCCCGTTACAGAGTACAGTTTAGTGATTCTTAACCCATTCGCGATGTTGTGCAGCCATTACTACGGTCTAATTCCAGAACTTTTCCACACCCGCACAGGAACCCCGTAGCCATGGCGGTCACTCCCTGTTCCCACCTCTGATTCCCCCCGGCAGCCCGGGCCACGTCCTGTCTCTGTGGATTTGTGTGTTCTGACGTCTCACGTGGACGGGGTCTGGCACCTCGTACTCCTCTGTGGTGCTGCCTCTGCCCCGCCCCGTGTTTTCAAGGCCCCGGTGATGCGTTTCCTTCCAGTCTTTGGTCCGTGCACGTGTGCCGTGGGTCTGGGATGTGATCCCTGGAGGTTCCTCGTGCCTCTTCCCACTGTCGCATGAACGCGATCACTGGGGGCTTCTCGTGCTCGACACGAGGATTCTGCGAGCCCTGTGTGTGTCACTCGTGTCAGCAGCCTGAGCGCACGGAGGACCCCGGCGTGTCCCTGCTCCCGTTGGTGTGCGTCCGGGCTGCTTTCAGTGTGGGTGATGATGTCCAGGTGCCCAGGAGTGGGGCGACCCTGGCGGAGGTAGACGTGTCTTCATAAGAATCGCTGAGCAGTTCTCCTGAGTGGCGGTCCCTCCGTCCCCGTGGCCAGGATGCGCACTCCTCAGGGTAACTGTGTGTCCTGTGTTTTCAGCATCATTTTTCACCTTAGCGTCGTGTGTGAGCATTTCCCACCCACGACTGAGTATATACTTTTAACACTCTTTAAAGTCACTTCATCACACGCTATTTAGATACCTAACGTGATGTGTTTAATTGTTTATTGCTGGCTGTTTTGCTTGTTCGTAGCTTTCTGTTTTTTATTTTGTAACGTTTCTGGCTTCCCAGTGCTTCCTGTCTGGCTCCTTGGAGCAGAGCTCTTGGGGTGCAGGGTGTGGTGCCTTCTGCAGATCGGTTTGCAGGGGCCGGTGCTGCCCTGCCTCTGCGCTCCCCCAGGGCCACCAGCCCCGACCCCTCCGCAGTGGACCCCGGCTGCATGGGGGTGCGCTCTCGGGTGGGGGACCACTCCTGCTGTGCTGTGATTTTGGGTTTCGTCTTTTCACTAAGCCTGGCACCTCCCTGGGGGCAGGGGACTGGGTGTTGGGCTCTGCCAGGCGCTGGGCCCCCTCAGGTTCTGTCCTGCGTGGGTTTGTCTAGCTGAACAGTCTGACTGGGGGGGGGCGAGCCGTGGGGACCTTCTTCGCAGGGTCCCCTCCCCCCCCACCGCCGAGGGCAGGGCACCGAGGTGGGACTGGGTCCCTCCCTCCGCTGCCCGGCCTCTCCCTGCCGCACTGGTTCTGTCTGCATCTCAGTGTCTCTCCCCCATTTCATACGGTTTTCATTTGCGAGAACCCTCCAGGGGCCTGTAATTCATGGATTTCCCACTTCTAAAGTGATGTGCTTGGAAGCCAAGTCCCCAGTGAATGAACTTTAGTGTTTAATTTCCCTGAATTTTGTAACTAACATCTCGAGAAGACCTGCACCTTCGCACATTCAGAGGAGGCCAAGGGGGCTCTTTCTTTTTGCTTTTTCATCACGTGGGGTTGTGTTCCTCCCTCCTTTCCCATCTATGTCGAGGCCTCCCTCTGTCTCACATTCTTGCGTCTCTGTCCTTGCCAGGAGGGGTCTCGGTCCCTGCTGGGCTCCGACAGCCACGGGCTCAGTCCAGGTTCTTGGGCTCTGGAGCTCCGGCCCAGCAGGTAGCTGGTGGGCCCCTGGGGTGGTTCTCTGCCAGGCCCGTCCTCGGCTCTGCCCAGCCTCCCCTTGCCCAGCCTGTGGTCAGGAGCCCGGGCCTGGGCACATCCTGGCGTGGTCGGGGGGTCATCTCCTCTGAGCCAGGGTCAGTGCTCCTCTGCGGTGTGGTGGTCTTGGGGTCCCCTACTCTCGGGGCTCCCCACCTCTCACAACCCAGGCTCCCGCAGTGGCCTGGGGCAGGTCCTGGGGGTTGTGGCCGAGGGATGGTGCAGGCAGGAGGCCTGAGGCCGCCCTGGGCCTCCTTCCTGGAGGATGGCAGGGCTGACTTGTCTTCAGTGTCTGTGTCCTGGTTTCTCAGACAAGCTGGGGGTGAGGCGTTGGGGCAGAATCAGGTTGTCACAGCCTCCCTCGTGGGTGGGGTGTTTGTCCCGTCTCCCGTGTGTGTGTGAACTTGGCGGGGCCAGGCATTGGCTCGCAGGGCCTTTAAGACCGCCCAGCTGTCCTTTGAAGGTGCCTGTGCCGGGCCTGAGCCAGCTCCCGTGGCCCTGGGTCTGCGCCCTGCGGCTCCTTCAAAGACCAGATGGTTTTCTTCCCCAGGGAGTTGTGCTCAGCTCCCAGCCTGGTCCGTGTGCCCCCTGCCCAGTCCTGGGGGCCTGCCCTACCCCCACCTTTTTTCTGGGGGGAGTCACACACAGAGGCATCCCAGAGAGCTTGGGGTCTCAGCAGACTGGTGAGGGAGGGGAGTGCTGGGGCATTGCTGCGGTCGGGATGGGGAGGTGGCCTGGAGGAGCAGAGGAAGGATCCAGAAGCAGGTGCAGGGCTTGGCTAGGACCCGGAAGAGGCCGCATGGCCTTGGTGAGCATGTGTCCCTTTGACCCTCGGGTGCTGGGGCAGGAAGCAGCAGGGACGGATGGGAGCATTGGTTCTGGGACCTTTTGCACACACAGCTCCCTTACCCCTGCACCCCTTGGGGGGCCGGTGCTGTGGTCGGGCCCAGTTCGTGGAGGAGGAGACCAGGTGAGGGGAGCTTCCATGAGACAGTGGTCACATGTGCCAGTCTCTCCGTTCACAGCATTTGATTTTGAGTCCTACTTAGGAAACTTTCCCTGCATACAGGTTGAAGAGGAGCGCTTCTTTTCTCAGATACTTTGTTTTATCCTTTACTTGGATAACCATGATCCTTTTAGCATATGTTCTTTTTATTGTGTTAGGCATGAACCACTTTTTTTCCACGTGGCTAACCAGATGTCCCAGCACCATTTATTAAAAAGTTCTCCTTTGATTTGAGGTGCTGCATTTATTCTATCCTAAACATCCATACATATGCGGGTCTGATTTTAGGCTTACTTTCTTATTCCATTGGTTTGTTGGTGTTTTCCTGCCTGGTTTTAATTATAGAGACTTTCTAGCATTTGTTATGATAGCTTTGTTGAGATATAACTCACGTACCCTGCAGTTCACCCTTCTGACGTGTACGGTCCAGTGGTTTTCAGTATCTACACAGAGTTGAACATCCATCACCCTAGATGAAGCCCCACACCCATTAGCAGTCACTCCCCTGCCCCCGCCCAAGCCTCTAGCAGCCACCTGTCTGTGTGCTGTTTCCGTGGATCTGCCTGTCCTGGGCATTTCACAGAAATGGGATCGTGCGTGCGTGACCTCTGCGTCCGGCTCCGCTCAGTCGGTGTGACGCTTCCAAGGTTCATCTGTGTCGTAGCAGCATCAGCACTTCTTTCTCTGGGACTTTTACGTCTGGGGGAAGCAGTGCTTTTTACCTGCTTGTTTGTGTAGCGTTTTCTTACGTGAACTCCCTCGGCCTGTCTGGCTCTATAAAGATGCTTGTTGATGTTTTTTTTTTTTTTTTTTTTTTTAATTTATTAATTTATTATTTTTGGCTGTGTTGGGTCTTCGTTTCTGTGCGAGGGCTTTCTCTAGTTGCGGCAAGTGGGGGCCACTCTTCATTGCGGTGCGCGGGCCTCTCACTGTCGCGGCCTCTCTTGTTGCGGAGCACAGGCTCCAGATGCGCAGGCTCAGTAGTTGTGGCTCACGGGCCCAGTTGTTCCGCGGCATGTGGGATCTTCCCAGACCAGGGCTCGAACCCGTGTCCCCTGCACTGGCAGGCAGACTCTCAACCACTGCGCCACCAGGGAAGCCCTTGTTGGTGTTTCTATTGGGGTGGGAGAAGGGACGTCTTTGTGAATAGGGTCGTCCTATCCAAGGACAAGGATGGCTTTCCATGCGATCCTCTCGGCCTTCCATCTTCTGGAGTGTTTTAAAGCTCAGGGGTATTTCCCATTTCATGTTAGCTTCATTCCTTGATGTGTTACTCTGGTGACTGGGGTTTTCCTTACGATTCTGTCCCCTAACTGGGTGTGTGTATGTGAAGACGGTTGCTTTCTGTATGTGAGTTTTATACGCTGCTGCTTTGCCCAAGTTTTTACTTCTTGGAATTTGAACCTTGTCTCAGGGTTTCCCAGTCACCGTCGTGCCGTTGGCATTGGTCCCACTTCTGTTTCCCACGTCCCGTTGGTGTCGCCTGTTGGCCTGTGTTGCCGACGCCTCCGGAGCGGCGCTGGGTGGTGCTGCACACGCAGGGCACCTCTGCCCTCTCCTGCATCTCTGGGAATTGCTTCCAGTGCTTTCCCTTTAAACAGATGCCTGTTTTAGGATTAAAGGGTGTTTACCATTTTAAGAAAGATTTTTGATTGTTTTCATCAGGAGCTTTGTTTATGCGTCTGTTTTTGGCGTCTGTGGAGAAACTCATAAGCCTTTCCCTTCGGTCTGTTAACGTGGTGTCACATTAACGGGGTTCCTAATGGCGAACGTGCCCCACATTCCTAGAAAAATAAACAAATCAGGTTTGAATTTTGTTTCTTAGTACCTTATTTAGTGTTTTGGCATCAATATTCATAGCCAATACTGGTTCGTAACTTTCCCGTTTTTTGCACTGTGTTCATCAGGTTTCCGTATCAATGTTGTACATGTTTCATAAAAGAATCAGGAGGTTCTCCTGCGTCGTCAACACCCTGGAATAATTTATGGAGCCCGGGAAATATTTGGCTTTGGAAATGTGGTGGAATCACCCCCCCTCCCCCCAGCCCCCTGCAAAACCATCTTGTCCTGGTATTTTCTGGTGGGTGGTTTTTATGATAACTTTCTATTTCTTTTATCCAAATTTGTCTGTAAGAGCTCTCTGTCTCCAGTGGGTCGCTTTTTTTTTTTTTTTTTTTTGGTGAACTTCGTTTTCCTAAGATATTATCCATCTCGTCCATGTTTTACGATTTATTTGTATAGAGATTTGAAAGTAGAGCCTTAATGATTCCTTAAATTTTTTGTTTCAGTGATTTGCCTCCTTTTTCATTTCTTATATTGTGTATTTGTGGCTTCTTCCCTCCTTTCCTGACTAAGTTAGCTATTGGTTGTTAGTAGTTTTTAGAAAACAAGATTTTTTTTTTTTTAATAAATTTATTTATTTATTTTTGGTTGTGTTGGGTCTTCGTTTCTGTGCGAGGGCTTTCTCTAGTTGTGGCGAGCGGGGGCCACTGTTCATCGCGGTGCGCGGACCTTTCACTGTCGTGGCCTCTCTTGTTGCGGAGCACAGGCTCCAGACATGCAGGCTCAGTAGTTGTGGCTCACGGGCCTAGTTGCTCTGTGACATGTGGGATCCTCCCAGACCAGGGCTCGAACCTGTGTCCCCTGCATTGGCAGGCAGATTCTCAACCACTGCGCCACCAGGGAAGCCCCCAGGATTTTGATTTATAAATTAGGTCTATTGTTTTTCTGTTTTCTACCTCATTAATATTATTAGCTTATATTTATATTGCTTTCTTCCTTGTGGTTACTTTTGACTTTCTTTTTGCTCTTTTCCAACTTTTTGAGCTAAGAATGAAGTCCATTTGTTTCCTTTTCTTTTCATGAAATGTTAAGCGCTATGACTTTTCGTCTGATCACTGCTTTAAACGTGTTCCGTTGGTTTTCACATGTAGTGTTTTCACTTTTTTAAAAGCAATTTCTTCATTTTAGTGTTTTTTTTTTCCTTTTTCTCCAAGACTTGTCTAATTATTTTTGAAGTGGGAGGAGCTTCTTGGTTTTAGAAGATATGTCGGACATGTGTGCGTGTTACTGCCTGTGAACTGTGTTACAGCTGATTCTGTAGCTGTGCAGTCCTGGTGCCCAGCCCACGAACACGGCGTGGCCCCTCATTTGTTTATGTTTTCTTTACTTTCTTTTAATAATTTTTTTTTTTTAGTTTTCAGTACGCATATCTTGCATCTTTCTTAAATTTATTAAAAAAAATACTCTAGTAGAATTTTCATTTTATTTTGAACTTAAAACTCTCGGACATAGTAATTCTAGTTTTAAAGAAAAGTTACCAGATTAACAGAAAGCCTGCCTTTCCACCAGATTCCCCACGTGTGACCGTTTCCCCGTATTTGCTTCATCCCCTTCCCTCTTTGTGTTCGTGTGAACGTCGTGTGTTCTTCTGAACCGCTCGGCGAGCTGCAGATGTGATGCTCCTCGATCCCCAAATACATAATCTCTTACGTAACTGCAGGGCGGTTATCAAAATCAGGACATTAACACCAGCCAGTACTCTAGCCTAAGGGTCTTACTGGTGTTCACAGGACAGACCTTGTGAGGAATCCCAGTAACTTGTCTTAGCAAAATGAAATCCAGGGTTGTGTGTTGGTTTTGGGGAATGACGTCCCTTTAGCCTCCTTGAACCTGGACGGTTAGTTCCTCTGTCTGTCTTTGTTTCCCGAAACTGACATTGGTGAAGACTGCAGGTCAGTTGTTTTGCAGGCTTTCGCTCAGCTGGGTGTGTCTGATGTCTCCACAGTTGTTTGTTCTTGGCAGGCGGACCTGGAAAGCGCTGCCGTGTCCTCCTCAGCGTGTGGCAGCAGGAGGCACATGACGTCTGATATGTCCCCGATGGTGTGATGTAGGTCCTTGGGTTAAGGTGACTGGTCTGCCAGGTTTCTCCTCTACAAGGTCTTTTTCCATTTTTAACTAGTAAGTTTCTTGGGGAAGATACTTTGAGACTGTGGGAATATCCTGTTACTCATGGGACTTTCACCCACTAGCTCTAAGGTCCACTGGACGTTCTTGCCTGAATCAATTATGACCACGATGTTGCTAATTCCATCATTCCTTCCCCAGTTGTCAGTGTATAAGGCTATAATAAATAAAAGTTATTTTTATTACCATTGTCTATTTTTAAAAATTTAATTAATTAATTATTTTTTGGCTGTGTTGGGTCTTTGTTGCCGCGCGCAGGCTTTCTCTAGTTGCGGCGAGCGGGGGCTACTCTTTGTTGCGGTGTGTGGGCTCCTCATTGCGGTGGCTTCTCTTGTTGTGAGCACTGGCTCTAGACACGCGGGCTTCAGTAGTTGTGGCTTGTGGGCTCTAGAGCGCAGGCTCAGTAGTTGTGGCGCACGGGCTTAGTTGCTCCATGGCATGTGGGATCTTCCCGGACCAGGGCTCGAACTCGTGTCCGCTGCATTGGCAGGCGGATTCTTAACAACTGCACCACTAGGGAAGTCCCGCCATTGTCTATTTTCATGCTCAAGTTGTCTCAGATTTGGCCAGTGGAAGCCTTTCAAGCTGGTTCCTGTGTCCTTTTGGGACAGCCCCACCTTGCTTTGAGCACTTCCTTACTCTTTTGTGTAACAGAATATTCTAGGCTTATCTTTTACTTTCTCTGCCCAGTCCTGGAATCAACCATTTCTCCAAGGAATCTTAATTCCTTTTTGTGAAGAATGATATTTTGTAACCAAGATCTGCGTGCTGGGCGTGTCCGTTGCTCTGGGGCGTTACCCCGTCTTAGGGGACAAAGCTGGGAAGAAGATGAACATCACACTCACAGCTGTGTGAACGAGTGGCCTTTGTGCGGCTCTGTGTACCCACTCACATCTCTCTCTTCACCGTCTGTGCGCAGTGCAGACTGCATTCACACGCTGCCTGCCAACTCCAGTGGGCAGGGAGGGTGCTGGCAGGGTACCAGGCAGGTGCGGGAGTTGCTCTTCTCTTCCTCTGCAGCTGTGGGACCACAGTGGGACCGCAGTACCCAGGACAGAGAGTACTGGGGAGGGCGGGTGGGAGGACTGCAGCTACGGGGCGGGGGGTGGGGGGGCTTGTCCTATACCCCGTCTGTCTCCGTGACTTGGGTGAGTCGGTTTCCCTCCCTGAGTTCAGTTTTCTCTTCTTAAAAATTGGGGTTTGACCCACAGCCAGCATTGTTCTCAATGGTGAAAAACTGAAACCATTTCCACTAAGATCAGGAGCAAGACAAGGTTGCCCACTCTCAATGCTATTATTCAACATAGTTTTGGAATTTTTAGCCACAGCAGTCAGAGAAGAAAAAGAAATAAAAGGAATTCAAATCAGAAAAGAAGTAAAACTCTCACTGTTTGCAGATGACATGATACTATACATAGAGAATCCTAGAGATGCTACCAGAAAACTACTAGAGCTAATCAATGAATTTGGTAAAGTAGCAGGATATGAAATTAATGCACAGAAATCTCTTGCATTCCTATACACTGATGATGAAAAATCTGAAAGAGAAATTAAGGAAACACTCCCATTTACCACTGCAACAAAAAGAATAAAATACCTAGGAATAAACCTTCCTAAGGAGAATAAAGACCTGTATGCAGAAAACTATAAGACACTCATGAAAGAAATTAAAGATGATACAAACAGATGGAGAGATATACCATGTTCTTGGATTGGAAGACTCAACATTGTGACAATGACTATACTACCCAAAGCAATCTACAGATTCAGTGCAATCCCTATCAAGCTACCAATGGCACTTTCCACAGAACTAGAACAAAAAATTTCACAATTTGTATGGAAACACAAAAGACCCCGAATAGCCAAAGCAATCTTGAGAAAGAGAAGTGGAGCTGGGGGAATCAGGCTCTCGGACTTCAGACTATACTACAAAGCTACAGTAATCAAGACAGTTTGGTACTGGCACAAAAACAGAAATATAGATCAATGGAACAGGATAGAAAGGCCAGAGATAAACCCACACACATATGGTCACCTTATCTGATAAAGGAGGCAAGAATATACAATGGAAAAAAGACAGCCTCTTCAATAAGTGGTGTTTGGAAAACTGGACAGCTACATGTAAAAGAATGAAATTAGAACACTTCCTAACACTGTATACAAAAATAAACTCAAAATGGATTAAAGACCTAAATGTAAGGCCAGGCACTATCAAACTCTTAGAGGAAAACATAGGCGGAACACTCTATGACATAAATCACAGCAAGATCCTTTTTGACCCACCTCCTAGAGAAATGGAAATAAAAACAAAAATAAACAAATGAGATTTAATGAAACTTAAAAGCTTTTGCACAACAAAGGAAACCATAAACAAGACGAAAAGACAACCCTCAGAATGGGAGAAAATATTTGCAAATGAAGCAACTGACAAAGGATTAATCTCCAAAATATACAGGCAGCTCATGCAGCTCAATATCAAAAAAACAAACAACCCAATCCAAAAATGGGCAGAAGACCTAAATAGAAATTTCTCCAAAGAAGATACACAGATTGCCAACAAACACATGAATGGATGCTCAACATCACTAATCATTAGAGAAATGCAAATCAAAACTACAATGAGGTATCACCTCACACTGGTCAGAATGGCCATCATCAAAAAATCTACAAACAGTAAATGCTGAATAGGGTGTGGAGAAAAGGGAGGAATGTAAATTGATACAGCCACTATGGAGAACAGTGTGGAGGTTCCTTAAAAAACTGAAAATAGAACTACCATATGACCCAGCAATCCCACTACTACTGGGCATATACCCTGAGAAAACCATAATTCAAAAAGAGTCATGTACCACAGTGCTCACTGCAGCTCTGTTTACAATAGCCAGGACATGGAAGCAACCTAAGTGTCCATCAACAGATGAATGGATAAAGAAGATGTGGCACATATATACAATGGAATATCACTCAGCCATAGAAAGAAATGAAATCGAGTTATTTGTAGTGAGGTGGATGGACCTAAAGACTGTCATACAGAGTGAAGTAAGTCAGAAAGAGAAAAACAAATACCGTATGCTAACACATATATGTGGAATCTAAAAAAAAATAAATGGTTCTGAAGAACCTAGGTGCAGGACAGGAATAAAGACGCAGACATAGAGAATGGACTTGAGGACACAGGGAGGAGGAAGGGTAAGCCGGGACGAAGTGAGAGAGTGACATGGACATATATACACTACCAAATGTAAAATAGATAGTTAGTGGGAAGCAGCCGCATAGCACAGGGAGATCAGCTCGGTGCTTTGTGAGCAACTAGAGGGGTGGGATAGGGAGGGTGGAGGGGGGGGAAACGCCAAGAGGGAGGAGATATGGGAATATATGAATACATATAGCTGATTCACTTTGTTATACAGCAGAAACTAACACACCATTTGTAAAGCGATTATACTCCAATAAAGATGTTAGAAAAAAAATTGGGGGTTTGAGCTAGATCAGGGGATGCCTGGCACAGGGGCCTCCACCCCCTCCCCTGGGCCCACGGCAGACGCCTGCCATCCTCCAAGGCCCCCGTGGCCCCGGCCAGGTCCCAGGTGTCCTCTCTACGGGACACTCCAGATGCGGGGCCTGGTGGGCCGGGCAGCCGGGTCTTGAGTGATGTCCTCGCCTTCATCCTGGGGTCTCCGAGCTGCTTTGGCTTCCCCAGTGCCCCGCATCGGAAGCCACTTTGGTGGGCCCGTGGGTGGTGGTCAGTGGGGGAAGTGCGGGTCTAGCTTGCGGGCTCTCGTGCGCGGGCTGGTGCACGGTGTCCTCCTGGCCCTCAGTGGGCAGCAGCCTGGGCCGCTCAGCCTCCACCTGGAGTGGCGTGGGCGGGACTGGGCGTCAGTGTTGCCTTCTACCTCGCCCTCCCTGGGGCAGCGCTGCGGTCTCTAAGCCACGCAGGTCAGGACCCGGAGCCAGGCCGCTGGGCCCAGAGCAGCATCGGGGGCAGGTCTGCCCCAGCAGCTCCCCTGCAGGCGGGCGTGGGGCCAGGTGAGCCGAGGGCGGCCGCAGCAGGAGGGTTCGGGCAGTGGGAGAGGCCCCCGGGCAGCTCTCCTTCTGCCCTGCCTCCTTCAGGAAGGAGCCTCCCCATCGCCCCCGCACGCCTCGCACGGAGTGGGCCCTGAGGATGCCCTGGCGAGGCCTCCTGGCCGCTCTCGGTCTGGGTCAGGTGTTGAGGCATGAGCCACCCCCCCCCCCCGACCCCCAAAGTCCCCTTGCCCCTGACCCCTTTGCTCGTTTTGGCTCAGTGAAGAACGGGATTCACTGAGCAGTGGAATAGCACCCTCTGGAGTCAGGGCCGGTGCACCTGCAACCTCAGCGCCTCGCCTGGCCTTCTGTGTATTTTCCGGCCTGGCCTGTGGCCGGAGGAAGGCCCACTGTGTATCTGGGGAGGGGCTGGCGATGACAGTGGGCGGGCAGCAGCCCACGACACCCACCTGGGCTCCAGGGCACCTGGAGAGCTGGATTAACCAGGGTTGTGTTTGTGCAGGGGGAGGGGAGGAAGGGCAAGGGAGGGGTGGCAGGGCCGAGCCCCAGGGTCGGCGCGGGGCCTGGAGAGGAGAGGGGACACGGACGGCTGAAGGACGGCGACCCGGAGGTGCTGGGGGTGGGTTCGGAGGGGCTGTGGCTGGAGCTCGGGCCGTGAGGGTGAGGTCCCGAGCGCTGTCAGCGGGGACGAGGGCTGGGTGAGACTGAGGGAAGGTGTGGAGGATGAGCACGAGGTCCTGGAGGAGGGGAGGTCCCTGAGTTGGTGCAGTGGTCCCCCTGCCTACGGCCAGGTGCTGAGGCCCCTCCTGGGGATGCAGGCCGGGGCGGCAGGGGCTCTGGGCTCGGCCAGGAGGAAGGCTGGGCGCACCTCCTTCTGCGGACCCGTGGGTCCAGCAGTTCCCCGCTCCTCGCCCGGCCCCCGTGGTTCCTCTGGGCTAGGTGGTCTGGGACTCCCTCCCATGGGTATGGGGGCCGCAGGCCCTGATGTGGCTGCCTCGGGGGGAGGGCAGGCCGGCCTGAGGGCGGCTGGATACCAGGCTCTGTTAGCCCTTTGGGGCTTGTGGGTGTTCGGGTGGGCGCAGTGGAACGGGGGCCCGGAAGCGTGGGGACAGGTGCCTGGAGGGTGGCTGCCTCTTGTTTGACTTCCCACCCGCCCCGGGGCTGCCTTCCCGGGACCTCCTACAGGGAGGAGACTGGGTCCCGGCTCAGGACTGGGGGGCACCTGGCCGGGTGGGGCGGGCCCGGGAGTGGACCCTTCAGGGGGGAGGACGCCCGCTGCTGCCGTCAGGCCCGTCGCCACGGCCGGGAGGGCCTCACAGAGGCTCCAGCAGGAGCGAGGTGCAGGGCGACGCGCAGCCATCCGGGCAGAGGTCAGCTCGTACCTGCAGGGGGGCTGCGGGGTCCCCGTGCCCTCCTCCTGCTCTGGGTTTTGGGCGCATCTCGCGGTTCCTGGTCGGCTCAGGCCTTCGGGAGGCTGAGGGCAGGAGGAAGGAGGGACAGCTGTGCTGCTCTCGCCTCTCCGGCCTTCAGGCCTGGCCCTCACTCACCGCTGCCGTCCAGTGCCACGTGTGGCCCCGTGTCACCGCGGGGCACAGGCTCACAGGTGAGCTCCTGAAGGTCACTGATTGACGCCTCACCCTGATCTGCTAAGGGCGGGCGCGCTGCCCCCTGTTACAGATGAGAAAACAGGACCAGGGGGCTGAAGTGACTTGTGCAGGCCCCAGCTTGGGAGGACCGGCTCTCCATCCTTGGGGGGGTCCCTTCAGCTTAGTGAGGGGGGCAGGGCCCATTCTGTGGCACCCCCGTCTAGACAGTACCGTTCCTTGTCTGCTGCTGGGAAGGTCGGCCCTGGTCTTGGGGTGCCCCGGCCTCTGAGAGGCCCAGGCCGGCGGGAGAGAGCTGCAGGCAGAGGTCGCGCCCTGCGTGGGAGACCATCCGGGGCAGAGACGGCCCTACCACAGCCTCAGCGCTGGCCCTGGGGCTCGGCTTGTTGGCCCCCAGCCTGAGCTGTGTCCGGGTGCTCCCTCCAGCCCCGCGTCCCCTGGCATCCTGCTGGCGGGCCGCTCCTTCCCCGGGCCTGGGGCTTTGTCCTGAAGGCAGGGCTGCATTGCTGGGGGTGTTCCCTGGCACCCGCACTTCCTCTGGTGCCTGGGGGACAGGATCTGGGCAGTCTGAGGACAGACGGCTCCCTTCAGGCTGCTGGGGGGCGGGGGGCTGACGTCCAGGGCACAGCGTGGCGCCAACATGAGCCAGGGGCACGAGGCTGGAGGAGGCTGGCAGCCCTGGTGGGCGGTCACGGAAGCCGCTTGGTAGGAGGCCTCCCGGGCAGCGGGCATTGCTCCCTTGGCCTCTGCCCGGCAGTTTGGAGGCAGCCTGGGGCTGCCCTCGGACACCACAGCCCAGCAGCATCCGCCCGGCCCTCTGGCCTGGCCCTGCTGCAGCTTCCGCCCGCCCTCTGGGCTGCCAGCGGCTCCCTCCCTCTTCCTTGTTTGGGTCCTTGCTGCCCGCTGCCTGCCCTTGCGGGGGGGGGGGGGGGGGAACCTTGGTGCAGAAGTCGGGGCGTGAACTGGCTGTGGGCGGATGGGCGGGAGGGGTGGGGAGGAAGCTGAGGGTGCAGCCTGGCACGTGGGGAGCCTGGGGGTGGGGGTGGGTGCCTGTGAGCCACCGGGGACGGGCCCGCTGGGCTCCAGGTCCCCAGGGCCTTGAGGCCCAGAGTCCTGCCCGGTGGCGTTTTGTGTTCCCAGACCAGTGTCCTCGGGCTGGACCGAGTCTTTGTGGCCCAGCGGTGGGATGGCCTCCATCTCCCAGTTCCTGAGCAAAGGCAGAGGCCGTGTGAGACTGCAGGTTAGATGAGACGGCAGGCTGGGGACTTTCCCTTCTCAGACCAGGACTGCCACGACCCCTCAGCTGCCTGGACGTCGGTGGCAGTCCCTCGGACTGTTTTTGCCTCTCAAGCAACAGGTGCCGTTGGCTGGGCCCCGCAGTCCCTTCCAGTTGCCCGCCTGTGGCCGGGCGCATGGTGGGCTTGGGCTGGAGGGTCCCTAGTGCCGCCCCGCAGCCTCCGCCAGTCCCCCAGGTGGCCGTGGGACCGCCTTACACTTGCTGTCCCTCCCATCTTCCCAGGGCTGCCCTGCCCCTCCCTTCAAACCGTGGCTCTGCGGCTTGGCCACCTGCTCTCTGCTCCCGGCTCAGATCCTGCTTGAGCTGCTGCCCTGGGGACCCGCCGGTCTGGGGCTCTGCTGTGCCCCT
Organism: Balaenoptera ricei; assembly: GCF_028023285.1. Classification (NCBI taxonomy): domain Eukaryota; kingdom Metazoa; phylum Chordata; class Mammalia; order Artiodactyla; family Balaenopteridae; genus Balaenoptera; species Balaenoptera ricei. Next base: position 1,781,562 of record NC_082655.1, read on the forward strand.
AGGGTCTCTGAAAGCTGCTGTTGGATCCCTTGTCGCCTACTCGATGCTCAGGTCCCCGGGGCCAGGGACAGGCCTCCTTGACCACGTTGGACACAGCGCCTGGTGCACAGTAGGTGCACGGGTGCACCTGTGGAACTGGGCCAAGTCCTCCTGGGTCCCTGTGCCTGCCTGGGGTCTGCAGGGCCGCACAGGACAATGATGGGGCGGCCTTCCAGAGATCTGAGGAGATGCTGGGCCCCCACCTGGATCTTGTCTGCTCAAGGCAGACACCCCTGCAGCCCGCAGCTCTTGTTTCCACACTGATCTTTCTGGAGGAGGATCTTATTGGAATTTTTCAGATTAAGCTTTGATATTTTTATGTTACCCATGCATGAAGTTTATGGCGTAAAGAAGCGCTACATGGTTAATTCAGAGAAAAGTCACCCCTAGTCGCCCTCCTTCCTGTCCCGAGTCAGCTGCTTTGGATTCTTCTAGTAGATCTTTGATGCTTTCCTCTGAATAACACACTCGTGTCACTACTGCTTGATTTTTTTCAACATTTAGACATTATTTGTTGACTTGCAAGGTGAGGGTGCAGCAGAATCAGACTCCTAGGTGGGGTGGGCGGGGCCAGAGTGCATCCTGAATCCCAGCGCTAAACCCTCTTTTCTCCCTCCCTGCCGGGGTTTGGTTTCTTCCAGCTCTGCAGGAAGGCGGCGGCCCTGCCTTCTGTGAGAAGATGTCCTACGGATCCATCGCTGGCAGCGGCGGCCTGGGGAGCCGCGGCCCTTTTGGGGGGCCCTCCGCACAAGGCTATCAGCCTCTAGGTAAGGACAGCGGCTGGCAGCGTGGACGGGTCTCCAGTGTGCTGTGTTGGTGGCCGTAGATGGGTTCTGTCCTGGCCGGCGCTGCTTGTGACCCGGGACCAGGGGTGACCCTGGCCCTGGGCTGGGCTGGCGCCGTTGGTGTTGGGCTGAGTCGGCACCAGGAGAGAGCAGAGTGGGAGAGGCTGCTCTGCTGTGGGGTGGACTTGGGTGTCTGCGGTCATTCTGCGGTGGCCTGCGGGTGCTTGGCAGATGGCTGAGTGGGTGACAGTGTGGGGCAGGTGTTGGCGTGCAGTGCCCAGCGCGGGAACCGAGGCCCGCGGGGTGACGGACGCCGTCCTGGGCTACACTGGGCGGGATCCGCTTCTAGGTTTCCGGGTGCCGAGCCCTCACCCCGCAGGCTGACCGCGCAGTCTGCTTACTCGCCGGCTCCCTTCCCCGGGTGAAGGGGGTTTTCGGCAGGACGTGTGGCTTACGTAACTGATTTCGTGTCCTTGGGGGTGCCGGGCAGATGTGCGACTCAGTGAGTGTGAGTGAGTGTGCATGGGGACTTTAAACGTGACGGTGTAAGGCTTGGCGACGCAGATTCCCAGGTGCCTCCGCTGGATCCCAGTGCCTTCCCGTCGCCCCTGGGCTGTGGATTACGGCTTTCTGGCTCTTGCTTGTGGTTTTGCTGCTACATGTCAGAGTCTCACACAGACCTTGCGAGTCTGTGTGTTTTGGGACTCTGTACGGTCGAATCATTCTGCAGTTTGCTGGTTTTGCTGTTTTGCCCCCGAGTCACTGCCGTTCACGTGGCTGCCCTTCCATCTCCCTGCTCTGTGGCGCCGGGTCGTGTGCGTGGCCATGGCAGGCGTACCTGGTCCATGGGCGAGGGGCTGTTAGGGCACCTGTTTTGGGCCCTGTTGTGTGGTGGTGCTGAGGACCCTTGGACGCTGGCGCTGTCGGGACGGCCCAAGCGAGGGGTGGCCAGGGGTGGCCAGCTCGGTGGCTGGTGGTTGTGCTGACCTGCCCCTGCTTCCCATCCCGTCAGCACCAGACGGTGGTGGCCTTGACTGTTTGTCCGTCTGTGGGCGTGGAATGGTGTCTTCTGGTTGTAATTCACATTTCTCTGGTAACTAATGGGATTGATCAGTTTTTCGTGTGATCACTGGGCATTTGGGTCTCTCCGGGTAACTCTTTTGTGTATTTTTACTTTGAGTTTGTCTTGTTCTTGTCGATGTACAAGGTTTCTGGAGGTGAAACCTTTGTCCACTGTGCTGGCTTTTCATTATGGTGCTGCTGAGGAAAGCAGGTTCTTAATCACGACGTAGCTGAGTTTATCAATCATCCCTGTCATGGTGTGCACTTTCTGTTTAATAAATTCTATGATAAGGTGATAATGATTTTGCCTTTACTTCGTCTAAAGCTTGTATAATTTGTGTTTCATATTTAAGTCTTGCAGTCACCTGGAATTGATTTTTGTTTACGGTGAGAGGTGGGGAGGGGAGGGTGGAGTGCAATACCACTTTTCTCTGTATAACAAATGGTCCCCGAGCCCTTGACTGAAAATTCCATCCCTTTCTACAGACCTGCAGTGCCAGCTCTGTGATGAATACGGTTTCCATACAGGTTCTTCTGGTCAAGTTTTCTATTCCTGTGCAAAGTTCCACCCTAATTTTCATACAGTTGTTGTAACTTTGATATTTTTTAGGGCAAGTTGCTCTACTTGTTTATCCTTAGAAATGTCTTGGGTATTTTGGCCTTTTGTTGCTGAATAGATGATAGAATCCCCGTGTCAAACTTGGACTGGAATTGCTTTGCATCCGCTATGTTAACGTGTGAGAATCGGAATCTCTGTCATCACCAGTCTTCCAACCCATGAACGTGTAGGTCTTTCTGTTTATTGGGTCTTTAATGTCTTTCAATAAAGGTTTATAATTTTCTCCACAAAGATCTTACATATCTTCCATTAAACTTAACAAAATGAAAACATGTTTTTTGCTGCTTTTATAATTGGTACCATTATAAATGGAATATGTTACACGTTCCAAGTCTTTGTTGCTGGTGCATGCACACACAACTGGTTGTTTTAAGAAGGAAAGTCCAGAGGTTTTATTTAATTTTTACATCCTATTTTTTAACTTTCTAAATGTGAGATATTTCAAACAGAACAGTAGACGCAGTGATGTCATGAACCCAGCACCCGTCCACTGGGTTTTGGGGTGAGGGGCATCCCCCATGGCTGGTCCAGCCTCGCCTGTGCCCTCATGACCCCCCTGCCCAGGGCATTTAGAAGGAAGCCCCAGACGTCAGCACATCTCCTGTGTGAGTATTTCAGCGTGTGTCTCCTTTCCGTGACCAAGTGTCGTACAGATGCAGCCGTGGCTTCCTGCCCACCGGTGGGTTCCGGAGCACCACAGAGACGCGTGTTTCCACGGGGTCCTTATGAGATCCACGCGTTGTAGTCGATGATGCGCCTTTTAAGTCTTTCCAAATCTCTAGATTCTCCTCTATCTTTTAGTTTTTCTTTTTTCCCCCTGAGTTTTATTTCTTGAAGAAGCCAGGTTTTCCCTGTGGAGTGTAATTGACTTTTGCCCACTGACTTTGTCCTGCTATTTTGCTCAAGTCTTTTTATTAATTGTAATAATTTGTAGAATCTTGGGTTTTCTGTATAGACAGTGTCATTTATGAATAACAACAGTAGGTTCCTCTTCTATTTCAATGCTTTTATCTTTTACTTATTTTTCCTGCCGTCCAGAGCCAGCCCGATGCTCTAGTTCAGGGTTGAGTAGAAATGGTGTTTTGTGTTCTGTGTGAGCTTTGGGACCAAGAGGACTCTGTGTTCCTCACAGGCGTCTGGGATTTTGCTGTAAAACTGCCACCCGGGCCTGGAGTTTTCTTTGTGGGCTGCTTTGGACTGCCCGTTACTCTCTCCATCTGTGAAGGCTGTCCAGGCTCTCTGTTTCTTCTTGGGTCAGTTTGTTGTGTTTTTCTGGACGTGTGTCTGCTTCTTCTAAATGTTCAAATTGACAGAAATAACGTTGTACGTGGTAGCGTGTCACTGTCCAGTGGGACCCGGGCAGCACTGTTGTTTGGTCAAGGGCACGGCTCTGAGGGTAGCTGCTCTGGTTCCGACCCGCTGCTCTGCCGCATTCCAGCTGTGCCCCGACCGCCTGAAAATGGACCAGGTTAGGCTTCCCTCCTGTCATGGTGGAGACTGAGCAAGTGAACACGGTGAAGCTCTGCTCCTATTGTTTTGATAACGTCCGTGGTACCTGGATCACATTCTCTTTTTTATTCCTAATGTTGTTTATTTGTACCTTCCCATTTTCTTCTTTTGTAAGCAATATTGACAGACCCTTGGCAGTTTTATAAGCCTCTCCAAAGAGCTGACTTGACTTTCTGATCTCTATTATATGCTAGTTTTAAAATTTGATGGATTTCTGCCCATGTTTTTACTATTTTTCCTCCTCCTTTCTTTGAGTTGATGCTGTTTTATTTTTCTGAGTCCTAAGCTGGATGTTTACCTCATTCAAATTTAGTTTTTATTCTTTTCTAACAAAAGCATTTAAGATTATAAATGTCCAAATAATTACTGTTTTAGTCGAATCTCACACATTTAAAAATATATAGTATTTTTTTTTGTTAATGTTTAGTTGTAAATGTTTTATGTCCATTATGATTTCTTCTTTGACCCAGGATTTATTTAGAATTGTAGTTCGTCATTTCCAAACACGTATTTCTTTCTAATTGTCTTTTAAAAATGATTTCTAAGTTAATTGCATTTCTGTCAGAAAAGGATCTGCATCTTCCTGATTTGTTGACAGCTGTTGAGACCAGGGCTGCTTCTGGGATGCTGGTGTGATTCTGGGGGTGACCAGAAAGGCTCCCAGGGAGGCAGGGCTGGGCCTGCCAGCCAGGATGGTGGGGCCCCACGGAGACCCCAGGTGTGGGAGCAGCTGCCATCACCAGTACCTGCTGTGTGCCAAGCACCGTGTGTTACGGGTTACTCGGGGACCCTAAAGTTAACTATGAAGAGCTCAGAGTGGGCTCTTATCGTAAAATCCCATCGCAAATGCAGCAAAAAGCCAAGTGGGGCATGACTAACACATAAAGAATTCACATAAATAGAAGGAACTCCCCCCACACCGCCAAATCTTCATACAGATGGGCCAGATCTGTGAAGAGATCGGGATGGCTCACGGCACGTGAGAAGGCACTCAGCCTCACCGGTACCTGGAGAGGTGGAAGTGAACTTGGCCATTCTCCCGTGGCCAGGCTGGGGTGGGGGGGGTGGGGGAGTGGGGGGGTGGGGGGGGCGGGCTCCCCCGGAGGGGAGGGCACCCGGCTCCCTGCCTCCAGACCCCGCTGCCTTCCCTCTCTCGGCCCAGCCACGCCTCTTTTCTGTTAGGGAATAATCAGAGATACAGGCAGAGGTGTTTGCTGCATGGGGGTAGGAGACAGAGTTCAGAAATGCCGTCACCCCTCAGGCTGGGGAGACGGTGGAGAGAGCCGCGGTCGGGGGCGGGATGTGAGGCCGCCGTGGGGATCCGTTGTTGGGGAGGCCGACGACCCATCCACGGCCCGGCGGGATGACGGACGGACGTGGCGAATGAAACAGGCAAAGCCCCGTCCACGGTCTTCTAGTTGCGTGAGACCTCAGCCCCGAGTGTGGACAGTGTTTACCTAGGGATGTGTGGTTGCAGATGATCTTTATTGTTTTCTTTATAATTGTCTGTATTTACATGTAAATTGTCCCAGTCCCCCCACCCCCCAAAGTTCAAGGTTCACGTGATTCCGGAGGGCAGATCAGACTGGCCCCTCCATGGGTGTCTGGGGACCTTGTGGAGCAACCAGGGGGAGGTGGGCAGGGTCTGGACTCCTGGTGACCAGATGCCAGCGAGGCGAGGGCATCAGGTGGCACCTGGGCTGCCAGCCGGGCCTGCGGTCTCCCTGCTGCCCACGAAGCAGAAGGGTGACCCCATCGCCCGGGACCTGGGCGGCTGCATCTCCGCCCTGCACAGTGCTGTCGGGCAGCCGTCGCTGGGGCCGGGGTTCCCGGGCCTGGGGAGTGTCTGCCTGCAGGGGAGCCTGGGTGGGTGCCTGAGGAGGAGGCCCTGCCTGGAGGCTCCCCAGGAAGCCCCTGGGGAAGAGGGGAGGTCAGGCCCTGACCTCTTGCGAGATGGGCCCTGTCCTGGACCCTCAGACCCACAGACACACCTGACGTGGAGGCCTTTTCTGCGAAGGAGCTGCTGCTGTAGGAGCTCAGCGCTGAGACGGGCCGGGATCGCCAGTCCCCAGGACTTTGCCAGACTGTCGACGTGCTCAGATGTCTCCCCTGGAGCAGGCTCCTGGAAGGTGCCCTCCTCGTAGAGCCGGGCGGAGCAGGGCCCACGTACCCTCATGGGCTCTGGTGTGTAGCCTCCGCCTGGCACCACCGCCTCCGTGGGCCCCAAGGTGCCGCGGACAGAAGGCAGCTTGCTCACAGAGGTGTCTGAGTGTCTTCACAACGTGCGTCTTAGGGCTCAGGAATTTTGGCAAACCTGTCCAGGAAGTGTTTCTGAATAAATGAAAATTATCGAAGAGGAAACCCCACAGTTGCTCCTCAGCTCGGCAGCCGAGTGTCAGGGGAACTCGTTTTGTTTTTATTTTCACTTCCAATACACCACGAACAGTGTTTTTATAAAATACAGCAGTATGGTCCTGTGCTGGTGTTGCGGCGATTTCAAATTGCCACAGACGTTCCCAAGGCCTTATTCTCCGTTTTTGCGACGTTGTTTGTTGCACACAGATGACACCTGTCAAAGGCCTGGCCTGGTCTGTGGGCCACACCTGAGGCTCTGCTCTAAGGAGTTTCGTACTGGTTTGGAATTACCTTTCAGAAGAACCTGGGTGCGGAGAAAGATTTGGAAAATCTAAAGTTCTGAACTGATTGCTCTCTTTCAGCAAACGGGGCATTCTGGAGGGTGTGGCAGTCAGGGAGGACTTCCTGGAGGAGGTGGGTCTGAGTGAGTGGAGCTCTCCACATGGATGCTTGGAGGGCCTGGCGCACCTGCTGTGCTGCGTGAGAGCCTTGTTCTACCAGCGGCGCCCTGAGCCACTCTGCAGGCAGGCGGGGCATAACCGAGACTGTCCCTTGCTGTCTGTAGAGTGCGCTAAATGTTGGACTGAGTACGGAATCCGTCATTTCCCCTGCCCGTCGCCAGAGAGCAGCCTGCAGGACCCCTGTGTGGGCAAGGACGGGGAAGGTGATCTGGGGCCGGCCGGTACGCCCAGAGGCCCGAGGGCCAGGAAGCGAGGTACTTCCGCTGGGATGCTGGGTCTGGGGGTCCCAGGGAAGGCCACCCAGAGATGACGAGCACTGAGGAGGCAGGGTCAGTGGGCGGGGCATGGACTTCCAGGGCCTCAGGCTGTGGGCGCTTCCCTGGTGGCGCAGTGGATAAGACTCCTTGCTCCCAATGCAGGGGGGCCTGGGTTCGATCCCTGGTCAGGGAACTAGATCCCACATGCATGCAGCAGCTAAGAGTTCGCGTGCTGCAACTAAGGAGCTGGCAAGCTGCAACTAAGGAGCCCACGTGCTGCAACTAGGACCTGGTGCAGCCAAATAAATAAATAAATATTAAAAAAACAGACCAAAAAAACGGGGGCCTGGCCCGTCTCCACCGTCACCCCCACCAGCACGTCCCTTCCCCAGGGCCAGCTGATGGCGTGGTGGGGCTGGACCAGTGACAGGAGGGATGTTGCCAGGCTGTCAGGGCCCTGTGGGCTTCAGGGCCGAGGCTGACCCTGCAGGACAGAGTGAGGGGCTGGACCGGCTCCCGTGACCCCTTGGTCTCTTGGCCCCAGAGCCTGCATCCTCCTTGCAGAGGGGGCTGGCAGGGGAGTGTCGGGTCCTCGGTGTGTGCTTTAGGAGGACGCTGCATTGGAGGGGAAGCCGAGGGCAGGACTCATGCAGCTGGGCAGGAAGGCAGGGGTCACTGGCGCCCCAAGGGGTGGGTTCTTGGTCAGGGTGTCTGGTGTGTCAGTGGTGAGTGCCGTCCCCAGGCTGGCCCTGGCCCCAGAGGGCCTTCTCCCTGTGGACAGGAGACAGCTGTCCCAGCCTTCTCACTCCTTTGCCCCTGACATCAGCTTCTGGAGGTGGGTAGGGCCGGGGTGGCCCTTCTTGGAGGTAGATGGGCACCGTGGCCTGGAAGTGAGGTCCATTGCCGCATGGCGCCCAGCCAGGCAGCCGCAGGGCCAGGACTTGGACCCAGGCCTCTGGACGGCGCAGCAGGGAGGGGCCGGGGGGTGGGAGCCGGCAGCAATGCTCTGAATCTGAAGAGGCTTCCCGGGAGCCTCCACCGTGTCTGCCACCCCACTGGCTGGGGCCGTAAACACCCGCCTTTTGGTGCCTTTCCAGGGCCAGGGTTCTCTCACGGATGGCAGCGGGACACCGGCGCGCACCTCACTGCCTGCCGGCCCGAGGAGGGACTTGGCTGCAAGGGCCCATGGCCGGGTGGCGGGGCCCAGGGCCTCCCGGGCCAAGAAGAGGAAGCCCAGCTTCTGTCCGCAGGAGACGGAGGTGCTGGTGGCCAAGGTCAGCAAGCACCACCAGCTGCTGTTTGGCACCGGGCTGCTGAGGGCCGAGCCCGCCCGGAGGTACCGCGTGTGGAGCCGCATCCTGCAGGCCGTGAACGCGCTGGGCTACTGCCGCCGCGACATCGTGGACCTCAAGCACAAGTGGCGGGACCTGCGTGCCGTCGTGCGGCGCAAGCTGGGCGACCTGCGTGGAGTGGCCCCTGGCCCCGGCCCCGCCAAGCCCCAGGCCCTGGCCCTCACGCCCGTGGAGCAGCTCGTGGCCAAGACCTTCTCCTGCCAGGCCCTGCCCTCGGAGGGCCTCAGCCCCGAGCTGCCCAGAGGTGAGTTCATCGCCCAGCTCGCCCGGCAGGAAGCTCGTGGCCACTGAAGGCCGCGGCCCCTCCCCTCGCTCCTCCCTCCACGATCTCCGGACCCTTCCTGTCCTTCATCCTTTGCTCCTTCCCTCACGTGCTCGCCCAGCCGGCCGTCGTGCACATGACAGCGTCTAAACCCCAGGCATTCAGGGGGCTTGGCTTCCTCTCGGCGGTGCTCGTCCCCTCCCTCACCCTCACGTCGCAGAGCAGAGCCAGGCACAGACAAGATGCAGCTCTCTCCTCGAGGGCGTCTAGTTCCAGCCTTTGGGCTGTGACCTACAATGAGAAAGACCTCTTCTCCTGGCAGTGTCACACGCGAAGCTGAAACACAGGGTCTCCAGGGCAGCGCTTACCCTGCTCCGTCCCAGACGCGCTGGCTTTTCTCTCTCTGTTTCTGGTTCAGCGTCCAGAAGAGGCCTCGGCTCGGGCTGGGCTGGCCCTGCAGCTTCAGGATGGGCAGGTGGGGACCTGAGACCCGGGTACCTCGGGCCTCCCAGGCAGAGCCCTTCCCGGGCTTTCCAGGGGAGCATTGCTCTGCGGGGCCTGACTTCTCCACAGAGGCTCCAGTCGGGCACAGTGGGTCAGGGAGGGCGAGGGCAGCGCAGGCCTGCTGTCTGGCAGCCCAGAGAGCGCTGGGGTGGTAATAATAGGTGCCGTCTGGGTGGCACGCGGGCCGCAGAACTGCTGTGTGAGGCCATCGTGGCAGCAGCTGTGGAGCCGGAGGAGGGTGAGGGCGCCCAGTACCCACGCTGGGTCCCCGCTGCGCGGGGCCCTGCTGCACGGGTGTCACATCCCCGTGCTGCCCTGGGGCTGGGCTGGCCTAGAGCCGGGGCTGCAGTGGGTGGCCCCTGCTCCCCTCCAGATGCCAGCCCAGCTCTGCTCTCGCTCCCAGCCTGTGTGAGGTCTGCGGGCTGCTCTCCTTCGGCTCCGGCTCCCTTCCCTGTCCTAATATGTTCGAGGACTGGCCGTGGGTGTTGGGTGTGTCAGTAGCTTGTCCTTCTGTTGCTCAGGAGGGGCTGCTCCACGGTTTGTGTCCCGTCCACGTGGTGGGTGGGCTCGTCGTTGCCGGCTTTTGGCAGAGTAAAAGGGCGTGCGACCGTCTGTGTGGACACACGTCCTCGCTTTCTTGGCGCGTTTGGATAAATACCTGAGAGTCGAATTGCTAGTCCACTGTGCGTGTAAGTTTAACTTTGTAAGAAACTGCCGAACCGTCGTCCACAGCGGTTGTACGTTTTCAGGCCCCAGGGCAGCTGTGAGAAGCCCTGCGCTTGGCGTCCTTGCTGGCAGTCATGCTGGTTTCGGCCACTCAGAGCTGGCGGGCGAGGGGCCTCGCTGCAGTTTCAGCCCGGTCTCAGCACCTGGGGCTTCTCCTGCGCTCTCTGTCCGTTCATCCGTCTTCTTTGGTGCAGTGTCTGCTCACATCGACGTCCATCTCTTCCTGGGCTGCTGGCCTGTCACGTGCATCTGCTCAGTCTTGATTCTGGAGACAAGGCAAGGGACCTGCCAGACACCTGTATTGACCCTGTGGTCCACGTTGAGTTAAGTTTTGAGTGTGGTGGATTTGGGGTCGAGGTTCCGTAGATATCCAGTTATCGCACTGTTGGTTGAACACGGAATGACCTGGGCACCTCTGTTTTCATGTTTCTTTCAATCTGTGTCTCTGCTTATGCAGCCCACACTGTCTGATTACGGAAACTATAAGGCCAGTATTGAAATGAGTGGGGAATCATTTCCTCCTGTTTTCCGAAAGGGTTTCTATAGAATTGGTATTATTCTTCCCTTAAATATGTGGCCACCATCTGAGATGGCATTGTCACCCACAGTCTCTTTAACAGTCTGTGCCACCCTTGCTGCGGTTCTTCTTGAGTGAGCTTCACTGTTTTGTGTCCTTCGAGGGACTTGCCTGTTTTGTCTAAGTTGTCAGAGTTGCTGGCACGAGTTGTTCCTAAAGTTCCCCTCGTGTCATCTGAATGCCTGTAGGACCTGTAGTGAGAGCTCCTCCTTCCTTCCTCATGTTGCTAATTTGTTTCTTTTCTATTTTGTTCTCAACTAGTCTGGCTGCAAGTCTATCAATTTTATTGATAGTTTCAAAGAGCCAGATTTTTACTTCATCAGTTTTCTCTATTTACCCACATCGATTTAACTGATTTCTGCTGACCTTATTTTGGGGTTGATTTGTTTCTGTTAGATCATTGACTTGGGCCTTTTATCCTTTCCTAATGTAAGTATTTATTGCCATAAATTATCCTCAGCACATTGCTTTACTTATACACATTTGTATTTATTATGTTTTCATTCAGTTTAAAATATTTTCTAATTTCCTTTGTGATTTTTTTTTTCTTTTACTAATGGTTATTTGGAAGTGTGTTGTTCTTCAAATAATTGTCTATTTCCAGATCTCTTTCTGTTATTGGTTCCTAGTTCTGTTGTGGTCAGAGAATATACTGTGCGTAATTTCAACTATGATCAACAATCGAGACTCGCTTTATGGCCTGAGGTATCGGCATCCTCTGCGAGTTCCTTGTGTGTCTGACAAGGACGTGCGTTCGGCTGCTGCTGGGTGGCGCATCCTGTAATGTCATTCCGGTCAAGTTGCTGGAGAGCACTGACGGACAGCTGATCTTCTGTCTGCTCGTACTGGGAACTCCTGAGAGTGGGGTGTTGGCGAGTCTCAGTTTTGCCAGTTTCTGCTTTGTGTATTTTCACACAGGGATACGCGGTGCATATTTAGGGTCATTTGTCTTTATCACTCTTCCCCGATATCATTGTAACCATGTTCTTTTGGTCTCTGGTTGGAGCCATTGTCCTGAATGCTACTCTGTCTGATGTCAGTTGTGGCCACTCCAGCTGTCTCATGATTACTGTTACACTGATGCATTTTCCAATCCTTTAATTTATAAGCTGTATCTGATTTTACATGTGAGCTGGGTTTCTTGTGTTTGGTGTGCCGTCGAGTTTGCTTTTGTCCCATGTGACATCTCTGCTGTGGATTGAGTGGTGGCAACAGTTCACCCTGAACTTCCGGTGACGGCAGAGATGTTCTGAATCCACACTCCAGCGTGGTCTTTACTGGTCATGCGTGGGCCGTGACGCACGACCCTGCTTTAGATGGGTTCTCTCTCGTGTCAAAACGTGTGTGTTTGGGGTAAATCTGCCATTTCGATAGTTGCTTTCTTTGTTTCCCTGTGACCCCTTGTCCTTTTTCTCTCTGCCTTCCTGTCTTTGGAGTGACCGAGTGTAGCGTAGTGTTCTGTGTTACCTCCACTGTTGGCTTATGGGTGTTCCTGTTTGGAGCGGTTTTGCTTGGAGTGTGTAACAAGCGTCTGTAGCGTCCATGGCCTTCCCTCAGGGAACAGCCTCGCCTCCACCTGGTGCGTGAGCTCCTTACAGGACTCCCATCTGCGCCCCTCCACCCCGCACATACATCACGTCTAACGCAGTTGGTACTTGTTTTGCTTCGATGATCACGGTCTCTTCACTAGATCAGGAGCGAGACAAGACGTCTTCGTTTGCCTGCACGCTTGCCCTCTGCAATCTTCAGCTCCTCCGGCAGATCCAAGCGTCCTTTGACCTCATGAGCTGCTTTTAACGTTTCCTGTCCTGCATCTCTGGCTGAAAGAGCTTCTCTCAGCTTTTCTCTGTCTGAGAATCAATCTTTATTTTGCCTCTAGTTTTGAAATATACCTCCACTGGGTATGGAGTTCTGGTTGACTGATTTTTTTTTTCCGTTCTTTCAGTGCTTAAAGATGTCATTCCGGGGTTTTTTGGCTTCCACGGTTTCTGAGGCTGCCGTCGCCCTGGGGTGTGCCCAGCAGTGGGGGGCTTGGCCCGAGGAGCTGCCCTCTTTGCCTTTCTCTTCGTCCCCCACTGAGCACTGTGGCTCCTGTTCCATCTCTGAGGCTCTGCTGGACCCCGAGGGGGCACAGCTGGGAGGGGGTGACTCTGCCCAAGCATGGTGGCCCTGGGATCCGGCAGGCTGCGCCGTGAAGATGTGACCTCCCCCTCCTGTCTCCTCGCAGCCACCCAGATGGACCCGAGTGACCTCCAGGAACTGTTCCAGGAGACGTCGGCCAGCGTCTTCCGAATCAACTCGAATGGTGAGTCAGTGCCCTGGCCTCACACCGCCCTGACCCGGGCCGCGGAGTGCGCTGCGCGAGGTTCGGGGTGGTGGCCTCCCGCGCTAGGGTGCCCCGCGGCCCAGGCCCGGCCGACGCAGGACAGCGGGGGTGGGGGCAGGGCGTGAGCCCAGCGCTGCGGGCTCGGGCTGGGCTGTGTCCTCGGCAGGTGCCCTCTCGGCCCCGTTCCTCCCTCCGCCATCGCACGCCTGGGACCTGGACAGGCCGCCTTGGGGGGAGCGTCAGAGCCTCCCTCAGACTGGCAGGGCCGCCCCCTCACAGGTCACCGAGGCTAGGGGTCAGGGCGAGAGCCGCAGTCCACGAGGACAGGGCTTGTCCTCCGCTCCCTCAGGACACGGGGGCATGGACACGGGGCGGCCCGGGCGCCCTGCACCCTCGTGGGTGGGGGCTCCCGTTTGCCCTGAACTCTGAGCTCTCCCAGGTCAGAGAGCGCTGACCGGGGGAGGGGAGAGAAGCCCCCCCGGCCCCAGAGCCAGGGCGAGGCCCACTGGGGCAGCTCCCCAGGGCCCCTGAGCCCCACTCGGGCCTGGGCCCCGTCTCTGGACAGCTGGGGAGAGGGCTGCCCTGGGGCCCTGCTGTGGGGCCTCGGCACCCACGTCCCTGCGCAGAGGCAGGCTGGGGGCGCATCCTGGAGGGTGGGGACCGCGTGGTGGAGCCCCGCTGCCCCTGACGCCTGCCCCCTTCTCTCGGCAGTGACCTTCTTGGAGCAGAGCCTCCAGTCCCTGGGGACGCCAAGTGACACGCAGGAGCTGCGGGACAGCCTGTGAGTGTGCGTGTGGTGCGTGTGGGTGTACACGGGTGTGCCCTGCACCCACTCGCCTGCCGGCCCATCCACGTGCCAGCCCGACAGCTGGCTGGGCTCACATGGGGCCACCCCCAACACGGATGTGTGACACCCATGTAGACACACCTGTGCACAGGTGTGCGCTCGGGTGGCGGGGCGTGCGTCTCTTGCACACTTTTGGCTTCACTGGCTGTCCCCACGTGCGTCTGCCGCACGCCAGGGCTCCGGCCGCACCTCCGAGGTCTGGGCCAGTCATCGGTGGGTTTAGCGTTCTCTGCCCGGATGATGCTTCGGAATTAGCGGTTATGACAGCAGGGCAGGGCTTCCTCGTGGCGGGGCTCAGCCCTGCCCTCGGCTCCTTGCATCCCGCAAGTACCCTGGGAAGGAAGAGGGCAGGTAAGGCTATTCCCCGTTTTGGAGGAAGACACTGAGGCCCTGAGAGGGGTTGGATGTGTGGCTCAAGCTGCACCTCTCTCAGTGGACAGGCCAGAACCCAGCCACCCACTCGTCCGTCCGTCCACCCACCCGTCCTTCCTTCTCTCCGTCCACCCGAGCAGTCTGGGACCACCCCTGCCAAGTCTCGGGGTGCAGAGCAAGGCAACAGAGGGCCCTCGGCAGATTTTGTGTGCAATTCTGCTTTAAATTACTCTTTACGTTTCTTTTTAAAAGTAGCACGTATTGTTTCCTGATTGTGAAAGTAGGGCGTGCTCGTGGGGACTCGGATGGCCTCCTGCCAGCCTCTTCTCAGGCCCACAGGTGTTCCGTAGAGTCGCGTTTCAGTGACTGATGTTCTGGATCCTGCTTGTTACACTTAGGGCTGGGGCTGTGCGTGCCCCCGTCACACACTGAAGACATGCCCTTCAGAGGCACAGACGGCGCTGTCGGCTCCGTGTGGTTGCTCAGCTGAGACGCGGGGCCGCTCTCGGGCTGCTCTGTCTTCAGCATCAGGAACGTGCAGTCTGTCTCTGTGCTGCTGCCTGTTTCCGGGTTGGGCTCCTGGAGTGGGGTCTCCAAGGTCAGACGGGTGGCCTTTTCAGAGCCCTGGCCCTCGAGCGCGTTTCCTGGGCTGCCTGGTCTGGGGGCTGGAGGATGCCATCACCGATGCGGGTCTGGAGAGGGGAGCGGGCCCTTCCCCGGGCCCCAGCTGCTCCTCACCCGCCCCTGCAGCCTCAGCTTCCAGGTCCACAGCTCACTGAGTGCCTTCCTGCCCCCCGCCGCCCCCCAGGAACCCCAGCCCTCTTGCCCCTCCTCCAGGTGGGGCTGACCAGGCTTCCTAGCCTGTGTGTCCTGGCCTTCCAGAGCCTTCCGTGGCCCCATGTGTGGGGGGAATTTGTGCACCTCCTGGACCGTTAGCATTTTTAAATGACTTGAGACCAGCACAGAGTTGTCAAGTCTGTATTTTCTCCACATTGACAGTCGCCAGCTTTTGTATTTTGCCAAGTAAGGACATTAAAAAAAAAAAGTACACTACCATCCACTATTGCCATCATATGAAAAAAAAAGATATTTCAGTACTCCTGAAGTAGGCGGGACCTGATCTCAGGAGAAAGGACAGTCTTTCAAAGTGAATAAATATAGCTTCATGAGAACCTCACAGGGTTGAGCCTGGTTCTCTCATCTTGCGTGAGACAGGTGTGGGCTTTGTCATTTCTGTCAGCCACGTGAGCGGCTCTGCCCCGCCCCCAGCACGGGCTCCCAGACTGGCCGAGGGGGCCGGGGAGGTGAAGGTGAGGCTCATCGGTGTCAGCCCAGGGCACTGCTGGGACCCCCCGGGGAGAGTAGCTGAATGGATGGACCGTCCTTCCAGGAGCCCCGGGCAGGAAGTCTGCCCTGCGGCCTCACCTCCTGCTGGACGTCCTCCAGCTCTGCTCATCTTTCCTGAAATTGTTTTGGCTACTTCCGATTGGTTGTATTTCAACATAAATTTTAGAGTCAGCTTGTCCTTTTCTGTTTTTTGAAGCCTGCTCTAATTTTAGATGGGGTCACAGTGGCTCTGCAGACCCATTTAAAGAGAACTGACGTCTTAGGGGTCCTGAGTCTTCCTGGCCGTGAACGTGGTCGGCTTTCGTCTCATTTACAGGTTTCGTTTTTTCCAGCAGTTCCTTGTAGGTTTTAGTGCACTGGTCTTGCATGTATTTTGTTAAATTTATGGTAATGATTTCATATGTATATATTTTTAAATTAATTAATTAATTAATTTAGTTTTGGCCGTGTTGGGTCTTCGTTGCTGCGCGCGGGCTTTCTCTAGTTGTGGTGAGCGGGGGCTACTCTTCGTTGTGGTGAGCAGGCTTCTCATTGCGGTGGCTTCTCTTGTGGAGCCCGGGCTCTAGGTGCGTGGGCTTCAGTAGTTGTGGCATGCGGGCTCAGTAGTTATGTCTCGCAGGCTCCAGAGCGCAGGTTCAGTAGTTGTAGCGCATGGACTTAGTTGCTCCGCGGCATGTGGGATCTTCCCAGACCAGGGATCGAACCCGTGTCCCCTGCATTGGCAGCTGAATTCTTAACCACTGCGCCACCAGGGAAGTCCCTGTATTTTTATACTATTGTAAGAGGTATTGTTGCTTAAATTTCATTTCCCGTTTTTGGTACTGGTACATGGAAATACAGCTGATTCTGTTTATTGCCTGTGCCCTGTGCCCTCTTTAGATTCCATATTCCCTAGGATTTTTCTACATAAATGAACCTGTCGTCTGTGACAGAGACTCTTCCACTTGTTTGTTTTAAATCTCTGTGCTGCTTACCTCTTTTGTCCCATTACAGTGTTGTAACCGTGTCCTTTTATAGTTAGAATGGCATAAACCTGTGAAGTTCCACGTGGCGGTAGGCAGTCCTGGAAGGGTACGCCCCTGCCGGTGCCCGTTCAGGGGGAGCCGCCCGCCTCTCTGGGCAGTGACAGGATGCTGCTTTGACTTTACAGTCTCTCTTCATCAAGTTGATCACGTTCCCTTCTCTTTTCTAGTTTTCTTAGAGCTTTTGTCATGAATTCTTGTTGAATTTTGTCGGATGCTTTTTCTGCATAGTTTATTGAGATGATTTTCTCCTTTTTAAATTTGTTCTGTTAGTATGAGGATTACATTAATTGATTTTGGGTGTCAGACCAACCTTGCGTTCCTTGGACGATATGTTATCCTTTTTGTATATGGTTGGATTCAGGTTTCTAATATTTTGTTCAGGATTTTTGCTCCTCTGTTATGTGACTTTTGCTGCTCTTTGCTTTTAGATTCTTTGTTTAGGTTTTGGTGTCAGGGTAACGCTGGCCGCATAAAATGTAAGTGTCCCTTCTTGTCTGTTTTCTGGAGGACTCTATAGTATTGATATTACTTCTTCTTTAAATATTTGATGGTGAAGTCCTCTGTATTTGTGGGAATGTTTTTAAGAACAAATTTAATTCCTTCAGTAGGTGTAGAGCTGTTTAGGTTTTCTGTTTCCTCCTGAGTCAGTTTTGATAATTCTTGTCTTTCAAGGAATTTTTCTTTTTCATCTTAGTTGTCAAATTTATTGACATTTGGGATTCATAATATTTCCTTATCTGGGTGGGAGGTGTGACAAGGAGGGAGGGCTCTGTGGCGCCAGCGGCCACGTGACCAAATCCCGAGGGGAAACACGGCGTGTGTCCCTGCTGTTTCCTGTGGCCTCCGGGCGACCTGGGAGGAAAGGGTTCCCGCACCGCGTCCTCAGTCCACGCCCCCTTAGGCTGGTGCAGGGTCTCCTTCCCATGCCACCCCCGTCCCCCTCTCCGCATGCCACAGCTCCGTGTGACCCAGGGGCCAGCGCTGGGGCCTGGGTCCTGCCCGTGCCTCCCGGGGTGTCCACCTCGGCAGACGGCGCCCGGCTCCATGGGTGGCCTCTCCGGAGCTTCCCATGTTCAGCCCGGGGTGGCCTGGTGCCCACGCCCGCTGCTGCCACGCGGGGGTCCCACAGGGGGCAAAGAGGGGCATCTGCGCTGCAGCTTGAAGGTCGGGAGGGTCTCTGGTGTCTGCGCCCCGCAGCCAGGCCAGGGCCCTTCCCTCGCTTGGGCCTGTGAGCCCGCAGGAGGCCTGAGGACAGGGTCTGCCCCGTGTCACTCTGTCCACAGGGGCAGTGGTCAGCCCTAGGCGGCGGGGGGCTGGTCTTTTCAGCACCTTCAAGGTCACACTCAGAATCATAAACCGAGGGGCTGGGAGAGGCCCCGGGCCCCGCCTCCCTATGTTCCTGGGTCTGGAGGTGGGAGTCTCACCGTGGCCCCCAGAGGCCTGGGAGAGGGCCGAGCTTTCCTCAGCAGTGGTCCCAGGGCCACCTGTGCGGCCACCATGCCTCCTGGGCCCCGACCAGTGCTGACCCCCAGCGGCCTTTCCACAGGGAGGGCTCATGGCTGGGGCCCCGGGGCTGCAGGTGCCGAGCCCGTGGCTTGAGTATGGGGTCCATGGGGGCCGGGAGGTGAGGGGCCTGGTGACGCTGACCTGAGTTCACTGTGTCATGTCATTTCCCCCCTCCCCCCGCCTCGCCCGCCCCCCTCCCGTGTCCGTCCCTCCCTGGGCCTGTCTTTACGTCCTTCTTCCCGTCTGCTCCCTTCTTCCTCTGCACGACTCCTCCCTTCCTGTGCACTTTCCTGTCCCTCCGCGAGCCCCCCACCTGCCGTGCCGCCCTTCTGTGTCATCCCCCCTTTCTGCTGCCCGCCCCCCGTCTTCTCTCCCCTCCACACCCACCCCAGGCACACGGTGCAGCAGCAGACCAACCACGCGATCGCAGCCAGTGCCAGTGCCCTGAAGCAGATGGCTGAGCTCCTGCGGGGCTGCTCCCGGGTATGTTCCCTGGGGGCCGAGGGGGACGGGGCCCGGGGCCCGGGGTGGGGAGACAGATGCGGACCACGCGGCTGCTCGGGGCAGAGGTCGCGCGTTCCTCTGTTCACTGGGCCGCAGGCCGGGCAGCGGTGCAGGTGCCGTGGGCTCCCGGCCTCCTGGGAAAGAGTGGCCCGTCCCCCTGCCCTGCTCTACGTGCCTCACCCATCTGCCACCTCTGCGTGTGCCCTTCCTGCCACTGCACTCACTGTCGGCCTCCTCAGCGTGGTCACGGCCACCGCATCCCAGGCCACGGCCCCTTCACAGCCCCCATGTCCCCGCCGCCCCTCCCCACTGGCCTCTTACGTACCTCCAGCCCTGGCCGGCTGTCTGTTATCCACACCCTACCTGCTCCCCCAGAAGTTGGGGGAGCCCTGAGCATGCGGTGTTGTTAAGCCCTCGCAGGTTACAGAGCGGGGGCCTGTTTTCTTCAGTGAAGCCTGTTTGTTGCCCATTCGTTTACACGTGGCCCAGGGCTGCCAGGAGCTACAGCAGCAGAGACCCACCTCCAAATCCTAAGCGCTGAAGTGTGGCCCCTCGCAGAGAGGCCCTGCCCCTGGTGAGGAAGACTCAGGCCCCGTGGTGAGCCCCGCGGGCGCCGTCCAGCAGTGGGCAGGCGAGGACCGCAGACACCGCTCAGCCTGGGCGGCACAGGGGTCCCGCAGAGGGGGAGGAGCACGTGTGTATTCTGTGCGCCCGGGGCGCCCGGAGGTCCCTTTGGAGACAGAAAGCAGACGTGGCAGCCCGGGCTGGGGACTGGCCTCAGGAGGACACAGAGGGCTTTGGGGGCGATGGAAATGTTCTAAAACCAGGTGCTGGTGATGGTTGTACGACTGAAGCTTACACTTAAGGTGAACTGTACACTTAAGATAGATGGATTTTACCTAACAAAGTAGACCCAGCTCGAAAACTTGAGTTACACTTTGATAAAAAAAAAATACACTTAAAAAAACGTCCCAGAATCAGGGGTCAGGGGTCCCCGCGTGGCGTGGGCAGGGTGCACCCGAGGTCTCAGGTGGAGGAGGCACTCAGAGCTTTGTCGGGAGTGGCGGGCACTGCTCTGCATGCGATAGAACAATCACAGCCTGCTCGTCGGGACCAGAGGCGGGCGCCTGGTCCTGGCCTTCGCCCAGGGTTCACGCAGCACAGGGCAGCGTCTGCAGCGGTTCTGAGGCCTTGGTGTTCATGGGCCTGTTCACGTGTGGCCTTGTGACGCATGTCCCCAGCTCTGTGTATGTCACGAGGGCTGGAAAGCAGAGTTGACCCCCTTGGGAGTTCAGAGGGCTCACTTTTAGCCTAATACATCCTTCCTTCTTGCCATCCACCCACCCACCAGCCCCCCTGTCTGTTCATCTGTCCCTCCATCCATTTACCTGCCCATCCACTGACTTACCCAGCCATCTACCCACCCATCCATCCATCTGAGAACCAACAAACATTTATTGAACACCTACTCTGCCGGATGCTGGGAGAACACAAATGAGGTCCTGCGGGAGGACGTCTCGTCCAGGCGGGCAGCTTGGGGCACTGCCCTCGCAGGGAAGAAAGGCTGAGCCCATCACCCGGAGCTGGTGGTGGATCAAATGGGCTGCAGAGCTTCAGATGTTTTGCTCAAAAGCACTAAATAGCCTCTTGGGCTCTTAGGTCTGTCCTGGGGCATACATATGGTGCCAATTACAAGAGCCCTACCTGGACACTGAAACAGACCCCACAGAGCTGCAGCCACACGGAACTGTGAGGCCCAGACACGGCCAAGTGCCCTCGAAGGGCAGGTGTTGGAGAGCTGGTCTCCCGAAACGTGTCTGGCTTGCTGGTGCCCCGCGGCTCCTTCTCACCCATGGGCTTGCATGGGGTGCATGGGGTGCACGGTGGCAGCGAGGGCTGGGTTTTGGGACTTGAGACGCAGGGTCTGGGGGTGTCCGGGGCCCTCCTGGGAGCTGACAGGAGGTGCTGGGGGCAGGAGGGAACCAGGAGCCTGTGTCCGCGTCCTGGTCCAAGGACACCGGCACCGGCGTGGCTCCACTGGTGCTAGTGCTGTGCGGTGAGAGAGGAGGGGCGGTGGCTCCTGACGGCCTGGCGGTGCCAGGGTCCAGGGGTCCCGTTCCAGCAGGAGGGCAGAGGCCGCGTGTGAGTGCTGAGGCGCTGGGGGCAGGACGGGTGGTTTGCCGACTGCAGTTCCGACGCTGGGATGAGATGCAGCGTCACCACCCGTGTGACCTTGAACAGGCCACTTAGGATCTTGTGCCCAAGGTCTCCTGAGCTGTTAGATGGGGATCGTAACACCTCTCACCCGAGTAGTCTGTTTTGGGGACCGGACAGGCATATCACGTTAGAGCAGCTGGCCCCGAGGTCAGTGTTGACGGTGCGTGTGGTTTGGGTGGAGATGGTGTTCGCGGTGATGCTGGCTGAGCGCGTGGAGCCCTTGCTGGTGTTTGAGGTGATGGAGATGACGGCACCGGGTGATGAAGATGGGGATGAACCCAGTTCCAATGGCAGAGGGAGTGGTGACGGCCGTGAGGCTGGAGATGGATGGACGGGGACGCTGTGGTGCAGGTGCCGCCAGGAGGGACGGGAGGGGCCCAGGAGCATAGCGAACTGGAGCGCCCAGGGATGGAGGGGCCGCGGGGGCAAGATGAGGCCTCGGCAGCCTGTTGAAGCCCCCCTTCCCCCCTCTTTGCAGCAGGAGCGTCTTCAGCTGGACCGTCTGAAAACTCAGCTTTCAGACGCCATCCAGAGCTATGGAGTGGTGCAAAAGGTGAGGCCCCTGCAGGTCCCCTGAGCCCCCACTCTGGGTCGGCCTGGTACAGTCCCATCCCCCAAAGCAGAGGAAGGGCCACCTTGCAGACATTGGATAATCGCCAGGATCTGGCTGGTGGGACCGCAGCATGCGTGCAAGTGAGGGATGTTTACCTCTGGAGTGCTGCCCAAGAGGGTCCTCATGACAGCCCCCTGGGAGGTGGGAGAACAGGTATCACCCATCCTTCCACACCTGCCTGAGTGTGTGGAAGGAAGCCATCTAGCAGATCATCCCCCAAGCCCAGCCAAGCTCCCAGTTTTCCAGAGTCCTGGGGCAGCTGAAGGTGTGCTTTGCTGTTGGTCATCGCCCAGTACTTTGTGTTTATCTGACTGTTTCTTCTCTTTTCCCCACCTTTTCTGTTCTTCCCGTCTCCCTTTTCTTGTACTTTATCCAACAGAAAATTGCAGAAAAGTCCAGAGCACTGCTTCCCACAGCACAGAGGGTTGGCAAGCAGCAGGTGGGTGCTGAGTATTTACCCTGGTCAGTGGGCGTTAGAGGACAGCATAGAATCCAGTGCCACTGGGGCTCCAGGGAAGGGCAGGGAGGACCAAGGTCCTACCGTATAGCACAGAGAACTATAGTCAATATCGTATGATAAACCATAATGGAAAAGAATATAAAAAAATAATGTATACATGTATAACTGAATCACTTTGCTGTACAGCAGAAATTAACACAATATTGTAAATCAACTATACTTCAATAAAAATATAGATAAAATAAATAAAATAAAATAAAATAATGAATTAAATATCCTTAAAACAGAAAAAGAAATTGACATTTTATCCTCAGGTCTCTGGCATGGGCTTGATACAGGGAAGTGGTTGCTGACAGTTCTACCTGCTGTACAGGACCAACTTGTATTAGACCAACCCTCCTGTGAGTAGGAACGATAGAAAATCCAGTAAAGAGTGTAATTGGAGTCCTAGATGAACAGGGGGGAGAGAGAATGGAGAGAAACAATATTTGAAGAGGTAATGGTTGAGAATTTTCCAAAACTGTCCAAATACTTCAAGCCACAGATTGAAGAAGCTCTATGATGAATAGGATAAAGTTACCCTGTTTCTTAAAACTACGCTTAGTCACATCATAATAAAAACTTGAAAACCAAAGACAAAAATACAATCTTAAAAGCAGATTAAAGCCAGAAAAAAATCTTAAACTCAGATGCCCAAGAAAAAGTCACATTATTTTTAAAAAAGCAATGAGACTTACACTTGACTTTTAAAAGGAAACAGTGGAAGCCAGAGGACAGTTGAAAGAAAATAACTACCAACCTGGAATTCTACATCTGGTGAAAATATTTTTCAGAAGTAAAGGTGAAATGAAAACATATTTAGAGAAACAAAAACTGAGAGAATTCATCAACAGAACTCTCTAAAAGTAGAAAAAGGAAGACAATCCCAGATGGAAGCATAGTAATGGAGGAAGGAATTATGGGCACTGAAAACAGTAAAATGTGGATACACCTAAATTCATGTTGACTGTTGAGCAATAATAATAATGACTTGTGAGGTTTAAGATATGGGGCAAATGAAAATACTTGTACAACAACAGCACAGAGGACATAAAGGAGGTAAATGGTGTTAAGGTATTGTAATGTCCTTGCGTCATCAGAGAAGAGACAAAAATACCAACGTAAGGTAGGCTGTAATAATCCAAGGATGCATATTGCATTGTAGGTAATACTAAAAGGACAATATAAGAATAGAAACTATAACATAAATTAATAGGTACCTATGAAATAATAAAACAAATGATTAATTTAAAAGCAAAAAATAAATAAATCAACACAAAACAGGAAAAAATAGGAATAAATTGTAAGATGGTTGATTTATACCACTTATGCTAAGCTAAAATGGACTAACCCTTCCAATTAAAAGGCACAGATGGTCAGACTTGGTTAAAAGAAAAAAACTGTGTAGTGCTTAGAAGAGTCAAACCTTAAATATAAATCCAGAAAAATGTTGAAAGTAAAAAGATGGAAAAAAGATATATTGTGCAACCAAAAGCTAAAGAAAGCTGCTACAGCCATATTAATATCAGAATAAGTAGACTTCACATGAAGAATTCTTAGTGGGCATACAGAGGTATATTTTGTAAGGATAAAAAGTTAATTCAAATGGAAGATATAATTTTAAATTTATATGTACCTAACAATATACCCTCAAAAATAGAAATATAAAGCAAAACTGATAGTAGTAAAAGGAAAGCTAGTAAATCCACGATCATAGTCGGAAATTATGACACACCACTCTAAATGACTAATAAAATAAATTGAAAAAATTCAGTAAGGATATAAAATATTCAAGCAATACTACTGATTAATACACTGACCTAATTGATATTGATGACACTAAGAGAATATATGCATAATACATATGCTGGATGGTAAAGCAAGTCTCAGCAGATTCTAAATGATTGACATAATACTGAATATGTTCTCTAACCAGAGTGCAATTAAAGTAGAATCTGGTAACAAAATTCTCAACACCAGGGGTTGAGAATTTAAATAATATAATTTGAAATAACCCATGGATCAAAGAAGAAACCCTAATAGAAATTAGAAATACTCTTGAACTGAACAAAAATGAAAATGCAACAAATCAAAGCTTATGGGTTGCAACTAAAGCAGTGCTTAGAGGGAAGTTTATAACTTTAAATACATATATTAGAAAAGAAGCACGTGTGAAAATTAGTGATCTAATTCTCAATCTCAAATGGCTAGAAAAACAACAAAAAAATTAAATCCAAAGAAAATATATAGGAAAAAGCAGAAACCAATGAAATATAAAATAGATGCACAATAGACAAATTCAACAAAGCCAAAGATTGGTTCTTTAGAATGATTAATAAAATTGTTAAATCCTACAAGATTAATCAAGATACAGAGAGAAAATACAAATTACTAGTATCAGTAATGAAAATGGCTATATCATTATAGTTTCTAAAAACTAAAAAAAAAATAATAAGATACTGTTAGCAACTTCATGCCGATAAATTTGACAACTTATATGAAATACAAGTTTTTAAAGAAAAATGTAACCTCCCAGGATGTGTAAAAAATCTGGAAAGTCCAGTATTTATTAAAGAAATGAAATCCATAATTAACAAACATCCTAGCAATAAAACTTCAGACTAGATGTCTTTACTGATGAATTCTCCCAAATATTTGAGGAATAAATAATACCAGTTTACACAAACTCTTATATAGAATATAAAAAAAGGTATGCATCCCACCTTGCTTTATGAGGCTAGTAAATGGAAAATAACGTGCTGGCTCATGAGCATAGAAGCAAAAATCCTAACCAAAATGTTAATAAGCTAAGTCTAGCGATATATATAAAGGTAATACATCATTATAAAGTGGGATTTATTCTAGGGATGCAAGGTTGGTTTACATTCAGAAATAATCAGAGTAATTTGCCATGTTAATTCAGTAAGAAAGAAAATCTATTCGATCATCTCAATAGACACGGAAGAGCATTTGGTAAAATTCAGTACCCACTTAGGGGGACTCAAAACTTTCCGCAAACTAGGAATACATAGGAATGCCTTTAATCTGATAAAGGGTATCTTCAAAAGTCCAACAGTCAGCAGCACACTCACTGGTGAGATATTAAAATCTTCTCTCCTGAGAGTGAGGAGGAGACATAGTGTCCAGTATTATTGCTTCTATTCTTCATTGCACTGAGGGCATATCCAGTGCAATAAGAGATGAAAAAGAAATAAAAGGTTTAAAATTGGGAAGGTTTAAAACCCCTTCACAGACAACATGATTGTGTAACTAGAAAATGTGAATGAATCTGATGAAACTTAAGAGTTCGTAAGTGAATGTAACAGGATTTCTGTTATCATGTCAGTATGCAAGAAAACTGTGTGTGTGCCAGCAAAAGACAATTTGGAAATGATACTTAAAAAGTGATAGCACTTATGATAGCATCAAAACTAGAGAGAAATCTATGACCAGTTGTTTAAGCTTCTGTATAGAAAACTATAAAACATTACCGAGAGAAATTACAGAAGATTAAATAATGGAGGAGTACACCATATTTGTAGATTGGAAAATTTGATGTGTAAAGATGTCATTTCTCACCAAGTGGTTCTGTAGGTTCAATACAATCCAAATAAAAATCCTAGCAGGTTTTGAATATGTGTTTGTATATGATGTGTGTGTAAATTGTCAAACTGATCATAAAATCTATATGGAAATATAAAGGCCCCCGGATAAAGAAGACAATTTTGAAGAACAGAACTGGAGGGTTTACATTCCCAGGTATCAGAACACAATATAAAGCAATAGAAATTGGAACAGTGTGGTATTTGTTGAAGGCTAAGCAAACAGACCAGTGGGATCAGAGTCGCATATAGATGCAGACTCACACATATGTGATTACCTGGTTTGTGGGAGGTGCACTGCCACGCAGTGGGAAACACAGGATTTGCACAGGACTTGATGCTGATTGGCTGATGGTTGAGCTGGGAAAGGTCCTGTTGAGCACACGGCAAGTACAGGTCCGAACACCCCGCCCACTTCATCTCGGTGTCGGAGTGACTGAGGAGCGGTGTGCAGGACAGGATGTTCACACGAGGCGACAAGCCAGCTCAGGCTGTGAGTACCCTCTCAGCCAGGAAGTGCTCCGGGCCCAGCGCCACCGCTGCGTGGCTGGGAGGGGGCTGGAGCACTGCTGGCACAAGGCTGGCACCCCCAACAGATCTTCACCCCGGTTCACCCAGGCTCAGAACACTTCCCTGGATCACAGATCTAAATGTGAACGGTAAGGCAGTGAAGCTTCTAGAGGCTACCGTAGGAGGCTATCTTCCTCCCACACAGATGAAAATGTACTCACTATAAAGAAAAAGTGATAAACTTGACTTTGTTATAGTCTGTACAACCCTAAGAGAGTGAAGAGGTGACCCACAGAGTGAGACAAGGCATTTGCACATCACGTGTCTGAAAGGACTTCATAATATGTAAAGCTCTCTTACAAATCAGTAGGAAAAAAGGCAGACAACTCAATTCAAAGACAAAAAAGGGCAAACACCTTGGGCGTGCACGTTGAAAAGGGACGTCGGGATGGCTGGTAAGCACATGGGTGTGTGCTCAGCATGTGTCATTAGAATCAGGCAAAGTTAACCCGCGATGCTCCGTCTCTGCACACCTCACACCCACCAACACAACTAAAAAGAACAAATGAAAACGCGGGAGTATGCCGAGTGCCGGCAAGGCTGTGGGGCAGCTGGAGACCTTGCGCGGTCGACGGGAGTGTGAACGGTGCCCCCTCTCTGGTAGCTGAACCCACCTGTGGAGTGAAACGTCGTCCTGTCTGTGGCCTTGCAGCTCCACCTCAAGTGTATACCCAGTGAAAAGTCACATAGAAGAACGCTGAGCACACGTGACATGCAGCAGCAGACACCTGGGGGAGAGCCAGCCTGCGGTGGGATGGACAGAGCATTTGTGCCGAGTCCGTAAATGGGAGACTCTGGCAGCAGAAGGGTTGTGCTGTGGCCAGCAAGGCCCCGGTGACATCTTGGACACACGCTGAGCCCAAAGAGGATAGAGGTCAGAACCGGACCAAACCAATGGGCAGAGTTAGAAGCCCCTACCCTTGGTAGGGGACAGTGTAATGAGTAGGAGGCTGGAATGTCCGTATCTTGACCCGGAAGTCTTTCTTTTGTTACAATTCACAGACCGATCTACACTTGTGATTTGTTCATTCAACTACTGATGTCCTATTTCAGTAGAGTTTTTCTTAAAGAGGAAGAGAGTGGTCAACAGTGCTTCTGACGGAAGTTATGAAAGATTAGATTATTTCCAGGAATTTTGCACGCTGTAGTTGATGAGATGACGTACTGCAGGGTTCAGCCCGGGGATGTTGCCGCACTGATGCCCCGGACTTCGGGGCCACCATCTGCAGACGGGTGGTCCTGGGCCTGGCAGGAGCAGGGTGCCGCTGCCTGCCGGCTCTCCTCCGAGCCGAGTGCTGGCTGTGGCTGTGAGCAGGAGCAGCTTGGCTTCTCTGGAGTCGCCTTCTTGGCTGTGGTCGGCCGCAGCCTCAGCTGGGTCCTGGGTCAGTCTCCTACCCAGGCCTAGGCAGTGGGCAGCCCCCAGGTGCTTCTGGGCCGGCCTCTGTCCCAAGGCAGGGCCGTGCCTGTCCAGCGCTGGGAACACTCTGAAGTCTGCATCGCCATCGCCAGCTCGGCGTGGGTTCACCAGAGCCCCGTGCTCCCGGCAGCAGCAGTAAAGACCGCCTCACCTTCGCGTCTGCTGGGAAGTACCCTAGTCGTGCGTCCCCGCCAGGCGCAGGGCGGGTTGGCCCTGCCCCTGGGCCCCAGCGCCTTTATTTAATATGGGGCCAGGGAAGGATTGCGACGGTCACGCCTGTTCTGTGTCCTGGGCTTCACTGAGCCTCCAGAGACTTCCGTCAGCTAACACACACACAGCCTTTTGCTATTTGGAGAAGTGGACGACCAGCCTCGGGCTACTACACAGAAGCTGTGTTTCCCAAGCGTGTGACCAGCTCTCATTCTGACGCTTGCCCTCCCGCCGGGGTCACGGACTTCCCGTGCAGAGCCCTGGGCCGGAGTTGGCGAGACGGTGGCCCGTTTCCCAGAGCCCCTGAGACCCTTGGGTCGCTGCTCACTGGCCCTGGGTGGGGGGCCACGCTGAGCTCCCGCCACGCACCCTCCTGGCCTCCCTGAACCCCCACTGGGCTCCATCTCTTCTCACGGGAAACTGCTGGGCCCGCCCCCCAGCAGTCACGTTGGATTGTGGGCTTCTAATGGACGTGTCGGAACGGAACCCAAGCCCTGGGCCTTGGAACGAAGAGAAAGGCGCCTTTGTTGGCTGCCCCGCAAACTGGAAAACCATCACACGGCTATCCCCTGCGCTGCCTTCCCGGCGCCCGCCCTGCCCGCACATCCTAATCCTGGCTTCAGAGCTCAAGATGCGAATTGAGGCTTTGTGAGGAGAACAAAGGGTGCTTTCTGATCCTTACAGGAGGGGGGCTGTGGCGGGATCAGCCATCTCTCCCTCCCTGGTCCCTTGTCCTGAGCCGCTTGGGGAGGGCGGCCGGTACCTGTGGAGGCCAGGCGCGGTACCCACGCCTGCAGGGAGGCCGGCACCCTTTGCTTCGGCTTCCTGGAGCTCCCACGGAAACCCAGACTCCAGGAGGCTTCACGCGACACCCGTAGTGTCACCTCTGCACCGTAGCGTCTGACTCGCTTTCAGCTGGTCCCTGGTGCTCACTGCAGGCTGCGCCCCGGTGCTCCTGCCCACCCCCTGCTGGCCAGGCTGTGCTTTACAGCAGAGCTGCAGTGGGCGTGCCCGCGTCTCGGGCCCTGGGTGCGCGGGCCGGGGCTCTTCCCACGGGGGCTGTTAGGTTTGCCAGGGAGGCCTTTAGAAGCCCCTGTCCAGGCGGTGCCCCGGGCCAATGGAATCAGGTGGGTGGGGGGCGGCCGTCAGTGCAGCTCAGGGCTGGGTGCCCTGTTCTGGAGCAGCCGCTGCTGGGAGGGGTGCACCGTTGGGGTCCCCCGCAGGCACGCGTGTCCTGTGCCCTGTAACTCACTTGCCCGGGGCTGGGCGGCCCTGCATGGCTCCCGACCTGGGCTTTCCATTGGCGTCTCGTTTTCATGTGTGCTCGCCTTCATCCCAGTCGCTCCTTTATGCGACTCTGGGACATGGGTGGTATCAGCCCCGTCTTAGGGAAGCGAAGGCTGAGGTTGGAGAAGTTCAGGAACTCGGCAGGATCACACAGCTAGTAAGCGGCAGAGCCGAGCTTTCTCGGTCCCCTCCCCGCCTTGGGCTGAGGGCGTGGGATCAGCGAGGGGGACCAGGTGCCGCGCCTCCTGCTGGGAGTGAGGGCTGTGCCGGGCAGCACGAGGAAGGGACGGGACGGGGGTGCAGACAGCACAGCTGCTGTGTGGTGAGCACAGGCCACAGGCCTTGGGCGCGGGTCACTCTTCCCGTTCTATGGAGGAGAACGCTGAGGCCCTGAGAGTGTGCCGCTGGCCCGACGGTGCCGGTGCTGGGCCGGAACCTGACTTGGCTTAGCAGCCTAGGCGGGGCCTGGGAGGCGCAGAAGGAGAGGCGGTGGCGGCCGCGCGGCCTGGCGCGGGGCCAGCCCCCATCCCGCTCCTGCCCGCCTGGCGCTGCTCACTTCCTCCCGCCCACACCGGGAAGGGGAGGTGGTGATTGCCGCCTTGGATGAGGCGCGCCCGTCAGCAGATATTTTAGATCTTTTATTTTGTATTCATGTATCCACGTATTTATTTATTTAAAGGCCTCTGCTGACTCCGGGGACGAGGTGCTGCGTGTATCGGTGTGGTCTGTAGGGAGAGTGCCAGCTTTGCGAGCAGGACGGGGTGCGTGCGGACATGTCACCCTGTAACCGAGGGGAGCGTGCCACCCCGCGGGGCCGCGAGCAGAGGAAAGGGCGGCATCCGGTGTGTCCCCTTTTCTAGCGCAGTCACACATGTGGCTTTCCAGCACCTCGCGCCCGCCTGTACTGGCGTTTGTCCAAATGCCCCAAGGTTCTTGTTTGTGCCGTTTGCTGCTTTTGGTGCCCAAATGAGTAGATGTGTGCAGTGTCCATCTGCTCCACTCCACCGCAGGCCAGGCCTGCAGCGGCCATCATGGGCCCAAAAGTGCAGGAAAGAATGTGGACACTCGACTGTGTTCTCCTCCTGCTGACCTGAGGGGCCTCCTGGAGGTGGTGTGGCAGGGCCCGCAGGGAGCAGGGTCTGCTGGGAGGACAGGCACGGAGACTGTCCTGTGGAGCCGAGTGGACCCCTGGACCGCCCCCCCCCCCCCACCACACACACACCCAGAGTCACTTCTCTGGCGTCAGTGTGGCCAGGACTCTGCCATGTGACCCTGAGCTGCACAGGGCATGGGAAGGTGGTCTTCATTGCAGGCAGACATCAGGGGCCTATAACGAAGGGGAAGCAGAAAATAGGCAAGTGGCAGCCTCTGCAGCCTCCTTCCAAGGTGACCGACGCCAAGTGTCCTGGGGACGTGGCGCCAGCAGAGGGCCGTTGCGTGGGCGACGGCAGTCCTGTGTTTCAGCCCCGTCCCCGCTGCCCAGACACCTGTAGGAGGGGCTCAAGAAGAGCGGCAGCCGTCCCCTGTCTGTGCACCCAGCACTGACCTCTGCCTCCAGGACAGTGTGTCCCCGGGCCGGGAGGAGGGCGTGTGGTCAGCGTTGTGCTGGCACCGTCCTCTCTCCTGGTCTGTGGTTCTCGCCCTGGAGCTCCCTGTGCCGGGTGGGAGCCCGGAGCCCTGCTCCACGTCCCGGCTCTTCTGGGTTCCGTGGCCTCTTGGCCTCTCGTCCTCTGTGGCCTCACCTGTAAAGTGGGCTCCTGGCTGCTCCCTGCAAGGATGTCTGTCGGGAGCGTCGGAGACAGCGGCTCCAAGGAGCTTCGACACACGTGGGAGGTGAGGGGCGCTGGTGGGCAGGCTGCCCTCCCGGGGCTCTGCCCGTCCTCTGTGCCTTCTCCTCTTGCCCTGGTCGTCACGACAGGCCTGGGGGAGCGGGGCTGGGGGGAGTGCGTGTGCCGTTATCTGTCTTCCTAGGGGGCTGCCGTGGGGTGCAGGTCAGTAGTCTTTGTTGCTGAACGTTTGCAGGTAAATTGGAAGCATTGCACGGCTCTGGGGGGAGGGGCACCCCTGGCTCCTGCTGTCTCATCTCTGCGGGGGCTGAGTAGGTGCGGCCCCCCACTGGCACCCCACTCCCCACTCGGGACCCGCACCTCAGGGGTGGATGTCAGCTCACTTGCACCCAGGTTGTCCCATCAGGGAACAGAGTTCATTAAAGGGAGAAGCTACTAGTTTATTGAATTCGAAAATTTGGTGAATTAAAGAAATCAGTAAAGGATAAGACAACTTGAAAACCCCCCTCAGGCTTTCCTTCCCTGTGATCTGGTCCCAGCTGGGGCGGGTGTGTGCCCTACTGGGTGACGTCTATGCTTTGGTTTCCACGGCCCCTGCCCGGCAGCTGCACTTGGTCTGTAACCAGCTCTGGGACGGGCTTTTGGGGGGGCCACAGCCCCCAGACGAAAAGCTGGGGTTTGTGTGCACGTAGGGACATTTTCTGGGGGCTCACGAAGAGACCTGTGACCCCTCAAGAGCTGGGAACGTGGCGGCTGTGCTCTGCAGGGTCTTCTGTGTGGCCCTTGCTCTGGGGGGCTGTGGGGTCCTGCCGAGTGCTCCCCGCAGCCAGGTCTGGGACGGCCACAGGGCCCGGTGTCTGCCCCCCATCTATGGCAGCCCCGGCACCCGGGACCCTGTGGGGATGTCCCTCGAGTGACAGGGTGGAGCCCGCCCCCCGCCCCTTCAGGGCTGCAGGCTGGGCGCTCCTGGGTGCCTGCCGAGAGCTCGGCCTGGTGGCAGCGGGCTGTGCGTGCGGGTAACCTTGGTCTGTGTCTCGGCAGAGTCCCCAGGCCCCATTTGCTGAGCTGTCCGAGGACGAGAAGATCTTTAACGGGGGCGACGGCATGTGGCAGGCCCAGGGGCAGGCGCTGCTTCCGGAGATCACCGAGGAGGACCTGGAGGCCATCCGGCTGCGCGAGGAGGCCATCCTGCAGATCGAGGTGCGGGCTGGCGTGAGCACGCGTGCGCGCGTGTGTGTGTGCCCACGGGTGTCCCCGGCTCCCGGCCGTGGCAGCTCTCGGCCCTCCAGCAGGGGAGGCTGGGCCGGCCCTGCGCTGGTGCCACTGCCCTGTGACCAGCAGACTGAGGCCCGCCCCCTGCCCGAGCCCAGAGGGGCTGGACCTGGGCTCCCAGGGCATTGCCTGAGCTTGGCCACCTGGGCCGCCCGGTGGAGAGAGGGAGTCCAGGGAGCCCAACAGAGTCTCACCCTGTGTCTCATCGCCCCCCCCCCCCCCCCCACGTTTTCCTAGTGGGCTCAGCCCTCTGGCCTGGAGCCCAGGGCCTGTGCCCGGGTGGCACGTGCCAGTCTCCGTGGCTGCTTCCTTCACTGCATGCTTAGGTTTCCAGGAAGCCATTTCACTCTGATGAGGCCATTCAGCGCCCAGAGCAGTTAGTTCCAGTGGATAGTTTTTGAGTGGTTGAGTGAACTGCCCAGAGAACTGACCCTGTAATTTGGGGCAGCTGCCAGCAGGTGGCAGTGGTGGTGTCAGGGTCCAACCATGGGATGTGGGGGGCTGCTAGTTCTTTGTTCTTCTCAAGTTTGCACGTGTGTCATACGTGCTGCCAGATGTTTTGCTGGCCACGGATGACCTGTGACAACTGCCAGAGGTGTGCAGTTCCCTGAGATGGGCCTGTGGGAGCAGGTGCCTGAGTGGGTGTGCCAGTATGTGGGTGGATGTGCAGGTGCAGGGGCAGGTGTGCCAGTGAGTGTGTGAGGGGGCCTCCTGATGTGGGAAGTGCATGTAGAATGTAGCCGCTGGGCCGCCTGTTTCTCTTGGTGGTGGGGCCTGAGCCTCCGAGTGTGTGTTCCCTCCTCCCTCTGGGCCTCGGTTTTGCCTGCCGGTGGAGGAATTGGGGGGCCTGCCTGCCCCGAAGCTTTCAGGAGCTGGGTTTCTGGAACAAAGTTTCCCTAAAAGCAGCTTCTTTTAGAAAAACAGAGACTTGGGCAAGTTGGTAAACTGAGCCACTGGCCCAGGCTCTGTCACCATGTCTGCAACGAGCAGGTCCTACACTCTTGAAGGAGGTGGACGCCCCCCTGGGAGGCGGGGTTCGACCCCCTTCCTTCTGCCCACCTCCGCACTTCGGCCTGGTGGAGGAATGCTTGTTCCTTCAGCCCCCGTCAGAGGACCTGCCTCAGCGGACCGCCTCCCCCCACCAGACCTCGCTGCCCAGAGAGGAAGGCGGCCACGTGGGGGCCGTGTCTCGGAAGGCAAGCCTCTCCCTCTTGCCGAGATGGTCCAGAAAGGACCAGACACACAGAGATGTTTTTATCCCGCTGTTGGCACAGTGAGACCTGCTTTCCCAGAGAAGCTGAGAACAAATCAGGAGCCATCGCCCTGACAACTCCGGGTGCCGGCAGGCCTGGGCGGAGAGGGACCCGCTTCTTCCTGCAGCTCGAGAGCTGAAGCCCTCTTAGGGAGAGCCCCCGACAGCCCCTCGGGCACACCCGGGGGTCTGGACCGCCTGTGTGAGGTGGGATGAAGCGGCTGCTTAGGACGGACTTGGCCTTGGCCTGGCGCCTAGGGAGCAGAGGTGCAGGCTTCCCAGCAGGGCCCAGGGCCTGAGGACGTGGGTGGGGTGAGGGCCGCGCCCCAGGAAATGCTGGAAGCTCCTGAGCAGGTGGGCGCTCCGCTCTGAGGGCAAAGCCCCAGGAGGTCGTGGGGTTTGCTCAGGGGGTCAGCCAGCGCTTTGGACAGCCTCTCGTGGCCGCCAGGTTGAGGTGGGGGCCAGATGCACAGCTCTGTGGCCACGCGGAGGCCCCCAGGGTGGGGTTCAGGGGAGCAGAGGCCCAGGTACCGCCAGCCCCTCCTCGTGTGAGTGGTGAGTACAGGCAGGGGGTGGGCTTTACTGGGGGCGAGGGGGCCCCATGTGGAGGCCACTGCTGTCATTTAGCCAAGATGGAGGCGCACGGGCCGGTGGGAGGGGAGTGGGGCTCTGGGCCGACTAGGATCTCGGTTAATGCGGGGCCGGCCTGAATTCAGTGTCTTGTCTGTGGCCCTCAGAGCCAGGCTGGAGCTTCCTGGGCGGCCGTGGGCGGGACCTGAGGCCAGCCTCGCTGATTTGCCTGTTTCCTCATCTGCAGCGTGGGGTGATGTGGGTACGAAGCAGGTGCCGGCCGGAGGGTGATGGCGTGGGACGGGGAGTCAGCATCGCTGGTCTTGGGCACCACACCTCCCTGCCTCCCTCCCTCCCCCACTTCGGGGTCTTTGGAAGTGGGAAAGACAAATGCAAATTGTCATTAGCCTTTAAAAAGCCCTCCCCCAGGTTTGCAGCTGTCCTGGTGACAGCACACCTCTGACAGGACTTGTCGGTAAGGTGCTGAGACTCCCAGCCAGGAGTCTCGGCAGCAGAGACTGGTCTGAGTGCAGGTGGGCGGCCCCCGGCCCCCTCGAGGGACGGCCAGAACCCCACTGCTTAGGTTTCTTGGGATTGGTTTGTCCAGATCTGCAGGGCCTTTCGGGGGCTGGGCTGTAGTGCTCTGGGAAGGTGACTGTGGGAACAGCCTCGGGAAACACACGTGGCATTTCTCATCTTGGCAGGCTGCAGACTGGTTCTGTGTGGAAACTCCTTACTGCAACCCCCCCGACTGCCCCCCACATTCCAAGGGGGCTTTTGGACTTGCATGGGTTTATGCATTCACAGTGTTACTGGAGTGAGACTTGTGGTCCCAGGGAGCCCCTTTGAGGCCCTGTTCTGCCTTCAAGGACTTACCTATTAGGTGGGGGGTAGGGGGTGTGGACAGATGGGGAAACTGAGGCCCAAAAGGTGGAATTAAAGTCACGACAACAGGTTAATCACATCCGATTCCTTCATAGTCTTCTCTTTTCTGCTTCTGGTCCATGATGGGCATTTTCGGGGCGGCTGCTGGGCACCAAGCAGCCTGGTGCTGAGGGTGTAGAGTTGATGGGTCTGCTCAGTGTCTGTCCCTGCTCTCCTCCCCCTCCCCGAATCACCTTATGGGACAAAATAAAGTGCCAGCCTGGGGTGCCTTTTCCTGGCTTTAGACCCAAGTCTCCACTAACTGCCTGGGTGACCTTGGGTCTGCCTCTCGCCTCGGTCATTTCATCTGTGAAATGGGTGGGTCAGGGGGTAGCCTCCCTCTCAGGGCCCTGCCATTTCAAATGGCCCATGGAGGGCTGTCAGGGGCTGACCGGCACCTTGGCTTGCTGGCCAGGGATCAGGTGGTGAGTGGGCAAGAGACTGAGGGCTGCCAGGGCCTCCTGCAGTGATTCTGGGCCCTTCCCTGGTTCAGTGGCCCCTGGACCTGCCCAGTTAGGTTTCGAGTGAGGGCATCCTGCCCTGAGGGCGCCGTAAAGACCTCCACCCACCTCCTCGGGCAACCCGTCCTCTGGCAGCACAGAATGTCCTTTAAGACCCTTTGGGGGCTCCCCATTTGTGGGCCCGATCAGATGGCCCCCACTGCCCTCTTCCCTGTTACCCCGCAGACACCCCCCCCCCCACCCCTGGGCTCCCGTGATGCCCTCACCTACTACTGCTGTGGCGCCTGCCGCCCGGAAGCCCCTCCCCAGGTCCCCTCCCCTGCTCTGCCCTCTGCCTGGAGCTTTAGAGGCGGCCCTGGCAATGGAGAGCTGTGTGCCGGGTGTTCCAGTAGCTGGCTCCCTGCCCCAAGGACGGCTGTGCTTGGCCTGCAGGCTCCCAGAGTGCAGGAGACCCCTCTGGACAGCCCCTTCCGGCCAGAGGAGCAGGGGGCACCTCGTGGCTCCAGAGGGCAGAGTGGCTGATCACGAAGGGGAGCCGCGCCAGCCCAGGGCACACGTGTCCCTGGCACGTGCTCCCGTGGAGCCAGGATGTCGGTACCCACTTCCCGACAGGCACGCCACATGGCTGGGACCCAGGTGGTCTGAGCCCTGGCCGCACCCAGGTGAGGCGCATCAGGAGGGCCGTGCCAGGCCGAGGGGAGTTCCGAGCATACAGGAGCCTGGTCTGCGGGGCGGGTCCCTCCGACGGGAGGGCACCCGCGGCACCGTCCACCCTCCGCCAACCCTTGGCTCCCCTCTCAGGCTCCTTCCCCCCGCCCTGTTTTGGAGGTGGCTGGTCTCTGGCTTCCCAGCTGAGGGCACCTCCCTGACACTGGTCCCAGGTGGGTCAGGCCTCAGGGGCCCCAAACCTCCCAGGACCCCGAGGGTCAGGGAGGGGTGCTGCTGGGGCGGAGGTGGCAGCTCGCAGCCTCCTGGCCAGTGGCCCTGCCTGGAGCAGAGAGGAGAGGGAACGTCCATCTCGTTATGGAGTGTGAGCTGTAAGTGGGTTCAGGCAGCGGTGTGAGGCTGGGTGTGGGCAGGCAGCGGCGGGATCGGGGGGCATCAGGAGGCGTCTGGGCTCCCGGTGAAGTAGTGTCCAGGAGCTGCTGCCCCTCCCCGCTGTCGGCCAGCGGCAGCTTTGTCCCCAGGCCTGTCCTCTGCTCCTCGACGGCCTGTCTGTCCACCCGCAGCTGTGCCAGAGCCCTGCCTCCTCCAGGGCCTCGGCCCTCCCTCCTCTGGAGTCTGGCCTGCAGGGCTGGGTGCCCACTGCCCATTCTCAGTGGCCGTGTACCCTCCATTGTGTGCCTTCTGTAACTGAGCGTGTGGGGCCCCGAGAGAAGGGCTGGGGTCCCTTCAGACACACGGCAAGGCTGTGGCCAGCCTGGGGAGAGCCAGCTCTCCCAGCTGGCCCCTCCTCGTGTCCCTTCCAGCCTCAGTCCCCTCTCTGAGCCTGTTTCTTAGTCCTGTGGGGTGATCAGAAATGGGGGACTCTCAGATACTGGGCTGCGGGGTGCTTGGCAGGCTGGAAGGTGGGGCATCCCTGGGTGCCGCGGGGGTGACCCCTGGGGCTGCAGGCTGAGCTGCGGGCTGGGAGGCAGGGCGAGGCCTCTCCCGAGGGGCAGGAGGGGTGCCTGCAGGTCCCCACCACACTCCCTCAGGTGCCCAGACCTCCGCCGGGGCCCCTTTCCCGGGAGACCGTCCTCCCAGCGGGCGGAGGCAAGGCCTCCAGAGCTTCCTCTTCTGGAGACAAGGCCGCCCTGAGAGCCCACGGTCTCCCTCTGGCCAGTGGCTTGCCCGCTGTCCCTACAGCTGCGGCCGGCAGTCTTCATGGACCCTCAGGCCCCTCCCTGCTGCCCAAGTGCTAACGGGTGACCCCTGCTTTGTCCCTGCACGGCTGCCCCTCGCCTCTGCCAGGCGTGCCTCCACACCCCCGTGCTCCTGCTGCCCCCTGGACAGCTCTGGGCCCACGTCCTCCCAGGTCCTCTGCGGGGCGGCCCCCTCCAGCCCGGGGGCAGTTTGGTCCCACCTCCCAGACCTGGGCTCCTCGTTGCCCCCGAAGTGGGCTGCCCTGTCCCTCCTCCCTGAGTGGGGCTGAGGTCACAGTGCCAGGACCGGGCCGGTGTGTCCCTCCAGCCCCACCCCCATCCCGAGCCTGGACCCTTGTTCCTCCAGACACTCCAGCAACTTGTTTCCTTTTATTTTCAGGTTTTGACTCAGATGTTCCCCATCTAAAATTTCAGTTGTCCTCTGCATTGTCTAACATACCACTTAATTACTTATCTCGTTATTATTTCTCTTCTTCCAGGAGAACGTAACCCCCATGGAGGCAGGGATTTTCGTCTGTTTTAGCCCTGGCGCCCCAGAGGGTGCACGACACTGTCTGGGCACTCAGTGAATCTCTCTGGAGCAATCAAGGGGATGGGGGATGGAAGAGTGGGTAGATAGATGGATGGTAGGGGGACGGGTGGGTGATGGGTGGGTAGATGGACAGGGTTGAGTGGATGGCAGGTGAATGGCTGAGAAGTTTTACGTGTTGGGACTCCGCAGAAGATTTGTGTTATAATAAAAGGGCTCTGCTGCCTTTATTTATATGCACCTTCCATCAGCCCACACGAAAGCCCTGTGAGCGTGAGCGCTGCGGCGCCCCAGTTTTACCAGCGATGAGGTGGCGCCTCGCAGGAGTCGTGTCACTTGGCCGGGCCACACAGCTTGCGCGTGGCCGAGCTGGGACTGGAGCCCGGCTGCCTGACTCGAGAGCGGGGCTGTCCTGACTGCGATGCTCTGACACCTCTTCCCCAGACGAGGAGGATGCAGCAGGGCACTGAGGTCGCCCCACGAGGGGATGGTGGAGCCCGGGAGCCAGCCCACGAGGCCCAGCTCCGCCTGCCCATGGCCGGTCACTTAA
Organism: Balaenoptera ricei; assembly: GCF_028023285.1. Classification (NCBI taxonomy): domain Eukaryota; kingdom Metazoa; phylum Chordata; class Mammalia; order Artiodactyla; family Balaenopteridae; genus Balaenoptera; species Balaenoptera ricei. The sequence goes on from NC_082655.1 coordinate 1,819,622, forward strand.
CTCTGCTTGAGGTGGGCTCTTCCTGTCTGGAGGGCAGGGCAGTGCCTGGTCTCCCCAGGGGGTTGGGAGGAAGTCGAATGAGACGGGCACGTGCCCCCAGCCACTGCCAGCATGTAACGGGCTTGCCAGGCACTGGTCTGGCCGAGTCACCTGTTGGCTCCCGGCCAGCTCTGCCCGCCGTCCTGTGCTGCCATGTCTTCACCGGCTCCTTGTGCCAAGCCCGGCTCACCTGATCTCACCTGTGAGGCCTGGCGCTCCCTGCTCCCCTCCTGGGCTGCTGCGTCACCTGACCCAGGTGCAGAGCTCTGTGCTCACCAGCTGCTCTGTTGCCATGGCTACCTGGGAGGCCGAGGAGGGAGGAGGCTGGGGTGAAGAGGGGCCAGGAGGGGCCTCCAGGCTGAGCAGAGCCTGTGGGGCCTCAGCCGCCCTGCCAGTAGCTGACATTGTGCGGCCAGAGCGCAGGGGGCTGGTTGATCTGGCCCATATCTAGCTATAAATATGTGAACAAATCGATAAATAAAGTTTGGCTATTCCACTGACTGGGACCGTCGTCTCTGTAGGTGGATGGTTGCCAAGATCCTAATTATGAGAAGAGATTGCATGATAGAGAAAAATGCAGTGGCATTTTCTTTCTTTTTGCTCTTAAAAGTGGAGGGCACTCACACACGCACACGCGCGCGCGCACACACACACACACACACCCCGAGGTTTTATTATGTCCTGTGCAAGGTTGTTATTCCTCAGCGCCAGTGAAAGAAGAGAGAAGATTCCGTGAGAGCTTTTAATGAGTTCTAGTTTTAGAAGCAATCAGGAAAATAATTGCCTGATTTAAACATTTACTAAGTTAAGGTGTTTTATAGTCTCTCCCGCTCTCTGGTGCCCACGCCTGGGCACATGGCTCCCAGTGCCTGCCGCCCTCGTGCATCGCGGCTGGGGCTGCTTGCCGTCCCCGGGGGCTCCATCCCCTGGGGGGCTTCTGGGCTCCCAGCATGGTCCCCGTGACCAGCCTGGCTTTGAGCTCACACCCCGGGGACTGAGTCCTGGACTTCTGCCTGGAGCTCGGCTCCTACCCCAGCTCCTGGTGGGGCCCACATCTCTGGCACATGCCCCTCATTTGCCCTTGGCATCCTCCATCGGGAGCCGAGGCCTGCTCAGGTGCCCAGCACGGTGACCGGAGGGACAGCCATCCATGCCGGTTGCCTGTGCCCGGACACTGCCGCTCTGTGTGCTGCCCCCTCCCCTGGGCCCCTCCCTCTCCTGGCCCATCATCAGGTCTACCCGCAACAAGCATGTCCCAGCATCCGTGAGTGACCCTGGACGAGGAGGAGGCGCTAGCCCACAAACTCCTCCGCCGGCCAAAGGCCTGGGGCTGGGGGTGGGGACCGCAGCCCCCGGGCGGCCAGGGTCACACCTGCTCCCACTACTAGGAAAGTGCGCGTGGGGCTCCCTGCCCCAGACCCTGCGGGGGGCTGGAGGCTGTGCGCCCACAGGCTCGTCTGGCTGGGAGCTGGGATCCTGGGGTCCCCGTGCTCTGAGCAGCCCCTCGGAGCCAGTCTGGTCCGTTCTCTGCGGCCACACAGGAGGCTGCTGCCCGGGAGGCCAGGCGGGGTCTGTGGCCCCAGGCTCGCCCGCCACCCTCTCCCCGTAGTCTGTCCGGCTCTGCGCGGGGGGCGCACCCTGCTGACCCCCTCACGGTGGCCCGAGGTCGGCGGTCAGCCTGGTGCTGGGGCAGTGTCCCCTGCTCCCATCCTCACTCCCTTGGCCCCCAGGCTGGTGGAGACCCGCTGGAGCAAGGGGGCCCTGGGACACCCTCACTCCCCTTATCCCCCCGACGCGGCTTCCTTCTTTTTTGAGTGGGTCTTTATTCAAAAGGATTGTTCCAGGGAGTGGGGGGCTCTTGAGCGAGGAGAACGCTGTGATGTAAGACGTGCAAACACCTGGGAGTCGGGACAGGCTTCTCGTCTGCAAGGGAGTGCGCCGAGCTGGAGGGGCTGGGCTGGGGCATCTGCGGGGGCCCAGGCCGTGGAGAGGAGCTGGGTTCACACGTGGCCAGCACGCCTCCTGTCCCAACGGATCGCGGGATGAGTGGTTCGGCTCATCTTGTGTGAGGCAGAGAGGGAGTTAGGGGTCCGGGTCCAGCCTCGTCCTGGGCGAGTCAGGTCCGAGTCACGTGGGGAAGGGTCTCCGCAGAAAGCCGTTCCTGGAACACGGAGTGTTGCCAGGAGCCCAGCCTGAGCGTCTCTTCCAAGCGAGCGATTTATTCATCGCTGAACAACTCAGAGGGTCATGGGTCTGAGGGCGAAGCAGGGCCCCAGGACGGTCTGCACAGGACGTGGGGCTGGCGGGGCTCCTCAACGTCAGCAGAGAGGTGGCGACGGTCAGCGGTCGAGGTCTCAGGCATCTTAAAAAGAGGGAGGCTGGAAATGAAGGAGGGTGTCCGTGTCAAAGGTTACGTCGACTCCCCGGAGCCCAGTGAGTGGAGACGTCCCAGGAGGCAGCCATGACGATGAGTTTCCGGAGAATGAGACGCGGGTGCCTGTGGAGCGCCGTCGGGTGGGTCACCCGCGTGAGGCTCTGCCGCCTCGGTGCTGCCGGCCTGTGTGCCCGGTGCTCTGGGTGCATCTCAGCTCACGCCAGCGGACCGGGTCATTGCCGCTCCTGGCCGCCATCCTCGGCCACAGCCCCGACCGTGCTCGGAGGGCTCCTCGCTACAGAAACGTCACGTGGGGAGGAGACAAGGCCCTGGTGGAGACGGCAGTTTGTCGAGCTGGTCGGCAGCCACTGCGCCTGTGTGTTGGCAGCGGTTGGAGACTTGCCTTGGCTGCCGCATCTCCCTGGGGGCCTCTCCCGAAGCCCAGAACATGGGCCGGACTGGGGACCCCGTGTTCCCCCCGGGCTGTCCCGGGTTCTCGGGGTCGGTGCTGCTCCAGACAAGGAACACCCGCGACAGTAGCCGTGTGTCCCGCCGAGGCCGGGCCACGGCGACGCACGGCTGCTCCTGCTCCAGGGGCGGCGGGCTCGCTCCCAGGCCCCCAGGAGGCACCGGGCTCGTGGCCCTGCTCAGCCACCCCCTCCCTGTCCTCTCCTTTGCCGAGGCTCTGTCCCTGTGCCCACGGGAAGGGATCCAGCGCGTGCACGTTAAGTCTGCCGGTGCCAGTGGCTGTGGCACCGGACCTCCCTGGGAGCGAGCCCGCCGCCCCTGGGTGCTGATCAGGTGTCCCGACTGCCGGGGCTGCCCCGCTCCCAGCGGTGACCCAGGGCCGGGGGGCCGGGCGGGCGTGAACGTGGGTGCCGATGTTTCCCAGCTGCGTGTCCCGGGGCAAGTCCCTTAACCTCTGGTGACGATTTCCCTGTCTGTGAAGTGTGGGTACCAGCGGTGCCCTCACGCGGCATGGGAGGCTGTGTGCCCTAGAAAAGCTCCTCTGAGCCCCCGAGTCCAAGTGCACCCACGGTCAGGCTCAGGGCCCCCAGGCCAGCCTTGTGCGAGAGAGGCTCTGTCCACGGCCCACCGGGCAGGCTCAGCGGCCGAAGTCAAGGTTGGTGGTCTGGTGGCCTTGGGATGGGAACCTGGAAGTGTGAAGAGGTGGGTCTGTCTGCCTGAGGCCTGGCTGAGCCCCCGGCTGTTGCGTGTGACCTTGAGGTCTGGACCTTAGGGTGGCGCCTAAGCTTGGCCTCCCCACCAGTGGCCTCAGCCAGGGAGGGCCGTGGGGACGCGGATCCCGGAAATGGGCCCAGGCCAAGGCCACTCGAGGCCCCACGCTCACCACCACCTTCCCAGCCGTGGGCTCCGTCCCAGCAGAGCCGCCGCCTCCGCCGTGTGTGAGCCAGTGGTGGAATTGCAGTCGATAGTACATGTTGGTTTAAGATCAGGCTAATTGCTTCATTTCCCAGAGCGCTCCTGAAAAGGCAATGAGTTTCCTTGTAATATTTTGCAGTGGGGTGAAATGACCCTCGTGGAAGTCAATCCAGGCTCCGCATGAGCTGCAGGGTGGTGGGGGCAGGGGCGGGGTGTGAACTCTCACCCCCCCCGCCCCCCCCCGCTGTCTCACGGGCGTGAAGGAACCTTCCCTCTGGCTCTACCCTGGCCATGCGCCGGGCACTGAGGGAGGAGGAGGTTTGCGTTTGCCCAGTGGTAGGTGGGGGCACCTGGCTCCAAGGTGAATGGCTTTGTGCAGGGTCACCTGGCTGGCCGGTGGAGGAGCCGTCTCCTGCAGGGAGAGGGCTTCAAGTCAGCGGGCATCGGTGCCAACCCCAGCCCTCCCCCTTTCTGTGAGGCCCGGGAGGTCACGCACCTTTCTGAGCCCCACAACCTCCATTGTCAGGTGGGTGCCGTGACCTCCCTTCACAGGTGCTGCCAGTGTGAAGGTGGCCATGTGTGATGTGCCCCTAGCACAGCCCCAGGCCTGTGGTCTGTGAGTGGTGTGGCCACATCCCTCACCAGCATCATTGGTGCTTTTGCTGGGCAAGTGGAGTTAGGATAGAGGTGGGCGGCGTGGAGGATGCAAGAGGCCAGCATGACATGCCGGGTGGGAGGTACCCCAGAGTTTCCTGGTCTCAGTTCTGCTGCTTACCCTGTTCACTAGCTTCACGAAGCTACTCCTTCTTTAGACAGCAGTGGGGCTACCGTCCGTCCAGCCACCCACCCACCCTCCATCGTCCATCCATCCACCATCCATCCATCTACCCACCACCCACCCACGTGTGCTGGCCCGTGCTAGGTGCCGAGTGTACAGAGAAGGAAGAGTGGACCCTCCGTCAAGGAGCCCCCCCGGGAGGGAATGAGGAGTGAGGTGTCTGCAGGACCGACAGGCCTGTGGGAGGTGCAGCCTGTGCCCTCTGCTCCGGACAGCCTCTTCCCTCCTTTAGTCAGGCCTGCAGGACCGTGCTGGGGCCGCAGCCCTGCACTAGACTAGACTGCAGCCTTCCAGACCCTGGGTCCTCTGTACACAGCAAGGGAGCGCACAGCCCTGGGATCCTCAGCATGGGGTCTGGCCTTGGGGTCAGGAGACAGTAATTCAGATCCCAGCAATGTCTCTGACTTGCGGGGTGACCCTGGGCTTGTTTCTGGTCCTTGGCTCTCACTTAGCACTCTTGGTGGCCGTGCCCTTGACCTAATGGCTGCCATCTTGTTTCCACAGAGTGACCTATTGGATGTGAACCAGATCATCAAGGACTTGGCCTCCATGGTGTCAGAGCAAGGAGAGGCCATCGGTGGGTACCCATGCCATCCACCCAGCCACCTGCCCGCTCCCCCAGGCGTGGGCAGACGGCAAGGCCTGGGCAGGTTTGGAGGTCTGGGCTTCTGCCGTATTCCCTCCCCGCCTCCTCAGGTCGCCCCCAGCCCCTCGGGAAGGCCAGGCCTGAGGGGGCTCACGCAACAGGCTGGCCCACCCGTTCTGCTCATGGAAGAGCCCTGGCCTGCCTGCCCGCCCCCCCGCCACCGGGCCTTCCTCCCCAACCAAGGACTCCCCGGGGGAGGACAAGCTGTCCTGGGCGGGGGATGGACTGCAGCGGGTCCCCCCGCGGAGACTGCTGGGGGTGTGGAGCCGGGAGCTGCTTCCCAGGAAACGTGCGTGGTGGGTTACAGGGCTGTGAGGGGGGAGCTGACGTCCCTGCTGGTCCCCAGTCTCCCCCACGTGAGGGCCTCCGCCCACCCAGCCCGGCCTGCCACCCGCTGTGGCCTTGGGGCTTTCCTGCTGCTGCCCTGAGTGCCCGGGTGGCCCGGGCAGCGGGGAGGTCGGGGAGGGGTACTCACAGCCCCTGGCCTGGAAGAGCAAGGCGGCTCGGGGCGCCCAGAGCCACTCGGCCAACAGTCAGCACCCAGCCACGGCCCAGGGCTCGCCCACCCCCGCTCCACCCCGTTCCCCTGCCGAGTCGTTGCCTCACTGGGGTCCCCTGGCTGTGAATAACCTCCCGCCTCTCAGGCCCGGGCGCCGGGGAGGTGCTGAGGCCCACGCACGTCCTGCTCCCCAGCGGGCAGCCCGGCTGCCCTCCTCGGGGTGTGCTGCACCCCCAGGAGCAGAGCGACTGGAGAGGGTCGGGCCGCGCTGCCTCAGGCCCCTCGCTCACCTGCGGAGCCTGGGCTCCTGCAGGACCCTGCTCTGGGCGGGGCCGCCCGTCACCCCAGGACCCCCTCTGTCTCCACGTCCTCCCTCACCCTCGCTCTGGCTGGCCGTCTCGTGGTGGGTGTGCAGGAGGCTTGTACGCTCCAGATGGACACCCAGGTGTCACCCGGATGGTCACTCAGCCCCATCACTGATTGGGAGGGGCTGTCCCCCGGGCGGGGAGGTGGCGAGGACTCACCTGCTGTGACCCTGGTTGGGGCCCGGCAGAGGGGATGGGCACCTGGGCCCAGACGGGACCCCGCTGCGTGCTGCGTGCTGTTATGGGTGTCCCTGCGACGATGGTTGTTGGTCTGGGGCCACTGTCCCCTCTACGGGGGGCGGTGGAGACCCGGGGCCACGAGCCGGGGTCGGGGGCTCTGCTCTCCACGGCCCGTCCCATCTGCCGCCAGGCGCCCGTCGGCCTCCGCCCGCCCTGAGCCTCCGGTGCCTTTCCAGGGTCCAGCAGCGACAAGGCCACGTGCCGGCGCAGCTCCAGCCCCGAGCCGGCCGTGGTGGCCCCGCTGCCCAGGCCGGGCTGTGCGCCCCTGCGGCCGGGCTCCCACTCACGCACCAAGACGCGGAAGCCCAACTTCAGCCCGCAGGAGACCGAGGTGCTGGTGCAGAGGGTGACGCGCCACTACCCGCTGCTGTTCGGGGCCCTGCGGGGCCCACCCGCCCGGAAGCACCGCGTGTGGAGCGCGATCCTGCAGGCGGTGAACGCGCTGGGCTACTGCCGCCGGGACCTGGGCGACGTCAAGCACAAGTGGCGGGACCTGCGAGGGGCGGTGCGCAGGAAGCTGGCCGAGCGCCCCCGGGCCCCCGGGCCCGTCCTCACGCCCGTCGAGCGCATGGTGGCTGAGACCTTCGCGGCCCCGGGCCCCGCTGGCGAGGGCCAGGCCGCCGAGGCCCTGCCGAGTAAGTGGACCCTCAACAGCCTGCACGGAGCTTCGAGCAAGAACCGCGGGGAGAGCTGAGGCCCCTCTGCGTCTAGATGGGGAGGCCGAGGCTCCAGGCCCGTCCTGGGCGTGAAGGAGCTGAGGCTCAGGGCCAGGTCCGTCTGGGGTCGCCCCGCATGACAGGGCCTCCGCAGGGCCTCAGAGACCTCGGGGAGCCCAGGTCCCCGTGAATCGCTCGGGTGCTCGTGGGAGGCCGGCGCTGTTTCCTCCATCACTGGCCCGGCTCAGCTCACCTCCCTGCCCCTGCTGTGCCCTGTCGCGGGCGTGGGGCAGGCAGTGGGGGTGACCTCACCCCCCGACGCCCTCTTGTGCTCTCAGAGTGGGGGCCCTTCTCCCTGGGTCACTCAGCCCCCAGAACAGGCCAGGGCAGTGTCTGGGGCTCGCAGCCTCCCAGGGCCTGCTGACCCCTCGGAGCCCAGGGCCCACTGCCAGGGCCACCTTTGCAGAAGGTTCTGAGCCTGGTGAGGAAGACGGGTGCTTGGCTGGGCCTTCCCGGCCGCCTCCAGCACCCCCTCCTCGCACTCCTTCTCCTCCTCCTCCTCAAGACGCCTCTGAATGTCCGCCAGGAGCGCCCTTCGCCAGGGGTACATCTGTCTGTGCATGATGGCTCCACCCACAGCTCGAAGCTGAGCCCCACCGGACCCTTCCCTCACCCCTTCCTGGGGAGCTGCTGGAAGGACTTTGGAGACGATGCCAGAAACAGGACCAGCTCCCTCCTGAGGGCTGCAGAGTGGACGGCAGGATTCAGCCTCATGGGGACAAGCAGGGGCCACAGACACCCCCAGCAGAGGCCCCAGCAGACCTTCTAGTGGGGGGTCTGTGCCGAGCAGGGCTGGGCGGATCAGAGATGCACGCAGACCCGGGACACGGCCGTGCCCTGGGCTGGACCAGGTCGTGGGCCTGGACGATGGGGCGGGGCCTAGTTCGGGAGGCCACCTGCTCCCCTACAGGCAGAGCCAGACCTGGTTTTGGGGTGCTGCAGGGTGGGCACACTCTAAGGGCCGAGGGGGGCTGGCAGCAGGTGGCACGGGTGTGGCCCTGCGTGTTCAGACCCGTCCCGCGAGTTCCCAGCCCCGGATCGAGGCAGCAGCTTGGTGGCTGTGTTTCTCCTGGTGGCCCCTGTGTGTGGCGCTCGGCATACTCCTGGGTCACGAGGCCCAGCCTGGCCCAGACGTCCCTGCCCGCCCTGGTGCGCCAGCGCCCCCTCTCCCGGACCCCGCGGCTCCCAGGCTCTCCTCCGTCGGGACAGTCCGCTGACGGTGAGCTCCTCTTGGGGTTGGCTGGGCACAGTGCTGACTCAGAGAGGTTTGTGGAATGAGTGAGGGAGGGGTAGGGGCAGGACACCCCCTCCCCCCTCCGGTGGGCTGAGACCAAGCAGGGGAGTGGCTGCCACGACTGGTTCGGGGGTGGCTCGCGGCCCAGCCCCACCGGCTCCTGCCTCTGGGTCGGTTCTGGCCTGGGGCTTGGGCAAGGGTCTGGCTGCAGGGTTGAGGACGGCTGGTTGGCAGAGTGCAGGGCCCCCCCGGCGTGCCTGCAGCTCTGTCCGAGTTTGGGGGAGTGGTGCTGAGGGGCTCCTCTTTGGTCCCGGGGGGCCTGGCCCAGAGTCTGGGTGCCCCGGAGACCCCCAGAGCGGAGGCCTCCAGGGCAGCTCCCGCCGAGCACCCCCCGCGGGGACTGGGGGTGAGCCCGGGGGCCTGTGGCCCTGCAGGGCTGCCCCCGGCCAGCCCGGGGTCTTCAAGACATGCGAAGGCCGTGGCCAGGGTCGAGGAGGCACCGGAGCCGCAGGCCCCGTGGTGGGCGTTGCCCGCCTGCCTGGCAGCCCCCAGGGCTCAGGAGGAGGGAGCTGGCCGCAAACCCGGGGTCTGCGTGTACGATGTCCCAGGGTAGGGCTGCGTCTGATCTGGGGGGCACTGAGCAGACCACGATCCAGCCCTCCAGGCTGTGACCCCAGTGCCCAGCTGGCCCGGACACCGCTGTCTTCCGGCACACGGGGCAGCCGTTCTCACCTCTCTGCCACCTCCCTCCCTGTCGGGCGTGGCTGGGCCACTGGCGAGAGGGTCTGGGGCACGAGGTGGCTCCTATTCACCTCAGTCCTAAGTCGGTGGCGGTGAGGGAGGCGGGGGCCTTCGTGGGCGCCTCCTGGTCCTGCCTCGCTGGCAGCTGTGAAGGGACAAATCAGCCTTCTGTGAGTCCTTCCTTCCCTGCTGCTCTTCCAGACTGGCTGGAGACAGTGACCTCGGTGTGACGGGGCGAGGACGCCTCTGCTCTTCTGGGGGGGCCGGCCCTGCGCATGTGAGAGAAGCAGGGGTGCCCCCATACTCTCCTGATGGGGCTCCCCATGGAGGGGCCGGACTCAGACTTCAGGGAGGGAACCCCAGGCAGGGAAGACGCCCCCTGCTCAACCCGGGGCCCAGGGGACTTGGTGCCTGGGCGGCACCTGCGTTTATGGGAATGGTCCCTGCCTCGGCCTGGATGGTGCCCAGGTGCGCAGCTCTCCAGGGAGATATATGCGTTTAGCCGCTTCTGCCTCTGGAGTTCTCACCAAAACGCATGAATTTGGAAGCTTGTCCTCTTTTCCTGGAAGAATTTACTTGATGCGTGTTTGCGTCTGGTCCCTGCTGAGGGCCGTGCCCATGGCCGCGGCCACTCCCTGATCGTCTGGGCGGGCCTTCCCTTTGGGAGGAGAGAAAACAGCATAGAGAATCGCCCTGGTCCTCAGCTGGGCGCAAACCCGGGTCCTGCTGGGGTCACGCACCGCGGTCCGAACTCACCCCTGCCCTGCGTGCCCCCAGCTGGGCAGTGCGTCAACAGCAGGGCAAGGATGGCTTTGGCACCTGTTTTATGTGATGCTGCCTTTTTACCAAGGGCGTCGCTGAGGGGAGTCTCCTGCTGTCCAAGGGCGGCCCCTGGGCCTCGTCCCGGCGGCTCAGGTGTGCTGTGGGGCTGGCATCTCGGGGGCTGCGTGGACGCACCCAGCCGGCCCCTGCCCGAAGTCCTGGTCCCCGCTCAGCCCCTCACCGTTGTCAGAACCGGCCGGTCAGTGCACTTGCTGATGTCCAGGGCCGAGTGCGGAGCGGGGTGTTCCCAGGCCCAGCCTCGCCGTCTTCACGGCGACTCTGTGAGCGTGCAGAGTCACTGCAGAGCCGGGCCTCACCCTCTCCTGAGCGGGCTGCCGCGGCTCCAAGGGACAGGCACCCCCAGGCTCTCTGTCCTGGCAGCTCAGGCCGGCCAGCGCCCACGCCAGGGGGGTGACCGGTGCCCCATCGCCGCAGCCTCTCTTCTCTGGAGGCTGGACTCCCCGCTTGTGCCTCTGAGGGATCACCGGGGGGCAGATGCCGTCCACGCCCCATCCCCACGGCCCTGGGTGACCTCGGGGTCTCCACTCTGTAATTGCTTCTGTTGTCTTGATTTGCAGATAGTATTGAAGCCGGCCTTGAGGCTGCGTCCTCGCACGCAGAGGCGGCCAGTGAGCTCCTGGCTGGAGCCAGCCGGCACCAAGTAAGTCAGTGTGAGGGGACAGCCCGCCGCCCCTCCGACCCCTGCCCGCGCCTGGGAGGGGCAGGCCCGCAGGGTCTTCTCTGCGCCCAGGCGGGCTGCTGTGGGGGAGGGGAGAGGAAGGGGTTGCGGGCCGCGTGCCCAGGGTGGGAGGTCCCGCCTCCCCCTAGTCTGCACCACCCCCTCCCTCAACCCCGCCGCCGAGAGCGCGGTCGGGGCTTCTGCCCACCGCTCGGCAGTGAAGTGAGAGGGCAGGGGTGAGGGGCGGCCAGGAGCAGCGCCCGCCAGCTGGGTCTCGCTGCCGTGGGTGCCGACGTGGCTGTGTCTCCCTGTGTCCAGGGTGCGCAGCACCCCAGCTGCCCCTGCAGGAAGCTCTGCGGCTTCTCCCTCACTCTCAGAAGGGCAGGATGGGTCTGTCGTGTCTGCTGCCTTCCTGGAGGGCGCGGGCCGTGGAGAGGGCCGCCTGGCCTTCCGGCCGCTGGGCCGGCTGTGTCCGTGTCTGCCCCTGGCCTGGCCCCCGGCTGGAGCTGGTGGGGCCCTCTCTGCTTGGGACGAGTTGGCCGGCTCACAGAGAGTGAGGACAAATATCTGACCCTTCTTTGCTTGAGATGGGCTTAGGGCAGCCTTGGGGACCAATGCCGTGCTGACCTGCAGCCGCCGCGTGAGCCCCTGACTGGGCCAGGCAGGCTCGGACCTGGGCCCTCCGCTTGCTCCGCATCACTCGCTGGCCCCCCGCTCCGTGCCGCGCCCCGACTCGCAGAGGTGGAGCCCACAGAGCGCATCTCTCCTGGAGCGTGCGTCCTGGGGGAGGGCGGGGTGGACAGTCCAGTCCAGTGACGCGAGGGCCCTGGGCCAGCCGAGGCAGGGGGGGCTTCCTGGGGGAGCGCCGAGCGGGAGTTGTCCTGGCAGAGGGGACAGAGGCCAAGGGAGGGGCTGCCCAGGCGAGCTCGGGGCGCCACAGGCCGGGGTGCTGATGCTGCGTGGGGGCCCTGCCGGCGGGAGCAGGGAGGGGGCCGGGGAGAGATGATGGACGACGTCCTGTTCCCTGGGGGCTTTGGGAAGTCAGGGCTGTGCTGGGCAAGGGACTCCGGTTGCCTTAGCGGGGAGGAGAGGGCACAGGGTGATGGTCTGGACCAGGCAGGGGTGTGGACGGGGCAAAGAGCGGGAAAGGGCGGCCCCCTCCTAGCAGCTGCGCTCCCTTCCCAGGCTTCCCCTCCCTCAGGGAGCCCAGTGGGCAGAGCACACGCGGGCCTGGAGGCCACTGGACTCCACGAGAGCGCGTCGTGGGGTGGAGGCTGGCCCCACTGCTGGCCTCCCCTTTTCTCTGTCAGTGGCCACTGGACTCCTAAGTCAGGGCGACAAGCGTAGGCCACACGTGACAGCTGGTGAACACCACACCAAGGGGGGGAAACGGCATGTGTCTGCAGGACGGGGCGGAGGCAGGGCTGGAGATCGTATCTGCTGGTGCCAGCTCGGGACTCTCTGCCCCAGCCACGGGCCCCGACCTTCCAGCACGCCGAGGGCGGCCAGACCTGCACCCGGACCTCTCCACCTGGCTGGGTCCTTCCAGGGCCTCCCAGAATAGAAGGTACAGGCTGCAACTGACGAGCAAGGCGGACTTGTCGGGCGCCCAGGGCCCGGCCTCTCCAACGGGAGCCCTCCGAGTGGGCCAGTGCCTGCCGAGGGCCCTCACCCCCAGGAAGCCTCCTCTCGAGAGGGAAGCAGCACGCCGGCAGGGTGGCTCCCCCCGTGAGCCTCCGGGCTCAGAAGGGTCAGCAAGTGCCTGGACCGCAGATGCCTGGACCCCAGAAGGAGGATGTGACAGTGAGGAGGAGGAGGAGGAAAAGGAAGAACAGGAGGAGGCCGGGCAGCCACCTGCGCCCACGGACACATCAGGCTCAGAACCCCTACCTGGTGCCCGGGAGCTCGTGGGCCCAGTCCTCGGGGGTGATGCCGTCATCGCCCCTTTTCCATCGCAAAGCAGGACCACCTGTGCCATAGGTGAGGTGAGAGGGGCTCAGATCCAGGAGGTACAGCCCGAAGTTGCCACCCCGTAGTAATTCCTCCTGCCCTTGCCCACTGCCACGCAGCATGTCGGCAGGAGTCGGCAAGGCAGGACACCACAACCTGGGGCTCAGGCCCAGGGGTTTTCCCTGGGACCTTGGTTGACTCACCCTCCACACCCAGCCAATTGGAAGGTTAGCCTTCAGCTGGGCCTTTCATTTGCAGACTAGGGATTTGAGACCCAAAGGAGAGAAGGGTTTCCCCAAGGTCACACAGCTGTCAAGAGGAAGAGCTGATTTGGGAGCCCAGTTTGTAGGATTCCAAGTCTTGGCTTTTCCTGCTACCCTGGGGTAGCTCTGCCTTTATATACAGCTGCTCATCTTTATGGGATGTCTGCTTGGTGGATGGATGGATGGACAGACAGATGGATGGGTGGATGGATGGACAGACAGATGGATGGGTAGATGGATGGACTGAAGGATTGGAAGGGTGTATACACAAGTGGGTGGATGGATAGAGGTGTGGGTGGATGGATAGATGGATCAAGGATGGATAGTTGATGGATGGATGATGGATGGATGGTTTGAGGATGGATGGCTGAGAGATGAACAAATGGATGGATGGATGGATGGATGTAAGGAAGAAGGATGAAAGGAAGGAAGGAGGTGGGCAGATGGAGGGACGGATGGAGGCTTGATGAACAAACAGATGGGCAGATAGATGAGGGGATGGATGAGTGGGTGGATATGTGTAGGTAGACAGTTGGACAGACAGGAGGGTGGGTAGATTAATGGCCAGCTTGGGTGGGTGGGCGGATGGACAGACAGATGGCAGCATGTGGTGGTGGCACCTTGGCTTTGGAGCTGCCAGGTTGAAGTTCTACCTCGGCGTTACTGGAGGACGTCTTTTGCCCCCTGAGTCTTGGTGTCCTAGTGAGGGTGCTGCTGCCCGCTGCAGAGGGGCCCCGCGAGACCGAAGTAGCCGCGTGGGCAGCGGGCCTCGTGCAGGTGGCGCTCCCCGGCACCGCCCCGGTCCTGGCCGGCGAAGGCTCACGTTTCCTGTCTCCCTCTGCCAGCCGACGAGGACGAGGCCCCCGGCTGCCTGTGGCTACCCCTGCGGACGCTGGATGGGCCGAGCCTGCCTGAAGCCGACCCCCTGGACCCCCGAGGAGCCTTCCCCGCGTCCACCTGCTCACCCTCCCCGCCCGCCTCCCCGGCCTCGGCACCCCCCGCGGCCACATTCCCCGGGGCCTCCCGGCCCTCGCCGCCCTCCGCGGCGGCACCCCAGCCCTCCGGGAAGCCCGCAGGGGCTGAGGCCTCGGACCTGGAACGGCGGCTGCTGGACTCAGAGCGGCAGCAGGGCGCCCTGCTCGGCGCCTGGTCCCAGCAGCAGAGTGCGCTGATGGCGCAGCAGAACCTGCTGCTGCAGCGTCTGGCCGAGCAGAGCCAGCGGCTGGCCGACGGCGTCGAGGCCCTCAACCGGACCCTGGAGAGGCTGGTGGAGGCCCTCCCGACCCGGGGCGCCTCGCCCGCAGTCCCGGATGGCTCCCCTGGGGGGCGGAACGGCCTGCAGGCCAGCTGGAGGCTCCCAGGGCAGCCCCCAGGGCAGGCACACAGGCCAGGAGGGCTTCTCAGGGATGATCCTGAAGGTGGAGGAGGAGATCTAGGGTCTGGACCCCGTGGGCCGCGTGCAGAGCAGGGACTCCGGTCCTGCCCCTCTGAGGGGCAGAGGCGGGGCCTCGATGGAGCCAGAGAGGACGCAGGACTTCCGCCTGTGGTTGCCCCTTCCGTCCTGCCATTGTCCGTGGGCCTCAGTGACGCGAAAGGAGGGCCGGCTGGGGTCTACTCAGGGATGACGCCGGTGGGCGGACCGAGCCCGCTCCGCTCCCATCCCGCGCTCCGACCGTCGGGGCGCGTGCTGTGGAGTGCAGGACGGGGCGCCTCTCGGCGGGCAGTGGGTGAGTGGAGCTGCGGGAAGGAGCACGCGGGGCGCGGCGCCCCCAAACCACTGCCTCGGGTGTGGGCCCTGGAGCGTGGCTCCGCTGGGCACCCAGGAAACCCCCGGCGTGTGCCCTGGAGTGACTCCCGGAAGCCCCCGTGCTCCGTGGGCGCACCGACTGAGGGGGGCTGGGACCCTGCATCCTCCTGATGCTGCCCCGAGGGAACCACGCCCCGTGGGCCTGCGGGTATTTCTCTCAATTTTATGTCTGTGGTGTGGGGTATATATATGTATGTGCGCATATGTTCGTTGGTACTGGATGGGGTGGGATGCCGTTTTATACCTGTCGACTTTTCTTAGAAAAATATTTTTCTTATATAAGCATAAAATAACAACAAAAAAAGCCAGTGATGATAATGAGGGTGACGCTGACAGGAAGTGAGATGGAGCCCGTCTGTCTGCGCGTGCGCTCTGCCTCTGCCCTTGCCTGGCAGGCAGCCCTGATCCCCCCGGGTGTCAGATCCGCCTCACCTGTGACTCCTGGCCCTGTGGGGTCCCTCGGGGCTGGCCCCAGCTCCCGGCCCCGCCAGGCAGGGCACACGGGCCTCAGCGCACAGTTCGGGTGGCTGTTGGGGTCCTCGTGGCCCTGGAGCTGTGCCACCTCCAGCTTCCCCTTTGCCTCCTTCTCCAGACTCGTGGTGAAAGCCTTTTCCGGAAGCGAGAGGCTGAGGTCCTGGCATGAACTGGACAGCGTGCTGGTCCCGGGGCTCCGAGGCAGCCTGGCACTGAGGGGCGCAGAGACCAGGGTGGAACAAACACAGCGGGGGGGACTTTTCCTGGTTTCGCTGTTTACCGTGGAGCCGGCAGCATGTCAGCAACTCTTGTCCACAAAAGAAAGCCCGAGCTCCTTAGCTGCCCATCCAGCCCTCTGCAGTGTGGCCAGCGCCCTTCCAGCCTTCCTCTTCCCCTGCGGTCCGGAGGACACCGTGTGTTCTCCACGGCGGCCTTTCCTTCAGCCCTACAAAGCCGGAGTGCATTTCAGTGCCATGTCTGGCGTCTTCCTAGAGCTTCATTCCAGGTGAAAGGCATGGACCCTGCTTGTCCATTAAGATGCCCACTGCAGTGGACACACACCTCTCTAGGCAATGAACACTGCTCTCCAAGGTTACCCACTAACCCTGGTCAGCACCTACTCAGATCCCAACCTAGCCCTGACCCGGGTCCCACGCGGAGCCCTGACCCTGGTCCCACGCTGAGCCCTGACCCTGGTCCCACGCTGAGCCCTGACCATGGTCCCATGCTGAGACCTGACCCTGGTCACACGCTGAGCCCTGACCCTGGTCCCACGCTGAGCCCTGACCCTGGTCCCACGCTGAGCCCTGACCCTGGTCCCACGCTGAGCCCTGACCCTGGTCCCGTGCTGAGCCCTGACCCTGGTCCCGTGCTGAACTCTGACCCTGGTCCCGTGCTGAACTCTGACTCTGGCCAGTCCCGTAACCCCTACTGGACACCTGCTCTGGGCCCTGCACTGAGTGCTGAGGACACAGCAGCCCAGGCTGAGCAGAGGTCTGGCCGCCTCCACAGGCCCGGTATGCTCTTTGCCCGCTGAGGGCCAGGCAGGGCATGGCGGGGATGGGGTGCCTGCCTGTCGGGCCATCGGTCTGGGGGTGCACGAGGGAGCCTGGGTGGCAGGCAGGGGGACAGGGGCCCTGCCTGGCCTCGAGGGCAGGGGTGTTCATGCGGGAAGGGGAGCCGAGGATCTGGGGTGGGAGTGGCCTGAAGGTCCGTTAAGAAGGAGGCTGGGTCTTGGTTTAGACGGGAGCTGGTCAGAAGCAGAGCGTTGAGGGAGGCGCGTGTGAGGTGAGGCAGCGGGGAGACATCTGACCCCTCTGGGGGGCTTCCAGCACCTCGTGTGCTTTCTGCCCAGACTCTGGGCCGGGCGACCAGGCAGATGGCGGGCCCGGACAGGGACATGCGGGAGAGGAGGGCCACCGGGAGGGCGGGGAGGGCGGGTGGCGTTGCTGTCCTGTGCGGGGCCCGGGGGCCAGGGGGGCTGTGGCAGCCCAGGGTCGGGGGCCGTGTGCCTGAGGAGGGCGGGGCCCACAGGCCGGGGCTCTGAGGACCCCGTGTGGGAGCCCCGGGGACAGGGCGGCAGGGAGAGGAGGAGACCCCGTGGAGGCTGGGTGACAGGTGCCCGGGGGCGTTTAAGGAGAGGGGGAGGGGCAGCAGCGTCCTGTGCACAGAACAGCCCGGAGGTGTGAAGACCGAAGGGCCCTGACTCGGGGCGTCTAGAAGGCGTCAGGCACCACGGCAGACCATGTTTCTGTGGCTTGCTCTGGTTGATTGCAAGACCTCTGTGTTCCAGAGAGACAGGCTGGAGGGCGGCTGGGACAGCTTTCATCAGAGCCTGAAGAGACCCCAGGTCACCATGGCAAATCTGAGGCCGGGTGGCCTTGGGGGCGCAGGGGTGATGGCCGGGGTCATGGAGAGAGCTGGGGGCCGTTTGGAGCCCGGTTTCCGGATTCCCAGTTCATGCCCTGTCCGTTCGTCGCGCTGCTTTACCAAGTGCATGAGCCCGTCCATGTGACCCCAAGTGAGCAAGGCCAGGTCCCCGGCCCCGGGGAGCCGCAGGCAAGGAGGGAGTTGGGCAGATCCCTCTTGGTACACTGCGGGTTAGGCAGCCCACGCGGCTCCCCTGCTAGGAGACAGCTTCACGTGGAAAAAACCATGACTGTAAATGCTTTGCTGGCTTGCAGGGGGAAGCAAAATAACCAGGCTTGTCCCCTCACCGCCAGCCCCTCGCCACCGCAGTCAAAAGCGCTGGACGGGAGGCAGCTGAGATCCTGGCAGACGGTCCTTTCAGGGAGAGTGCCGTAGGCCTTGGGGGACCCTCAGAAGAAGAAGAGCCACGTGAGCCCGCAGGCAGAGGTCACTTAGTCTGCCGTGGGCAGCCACGGGTGCAGAGGAGGAGGGAGGGCCAGCGGCTGCAGAAACAACAAGGCCACGGCTTTAGGCCCGATAAAGGCTAAACTATGTCCCCCTAAAGTTCACATGTTGAAGTCCTCACCCCAGGACCTGAGCAGGTGACTGTGTTTGGAGTTGGGGCCTTCAGAGGTGATTGAGGTAAGGTGAGGTCTCTGGGGTGACCTCGGATTCAACGTGACTCGTGTCCTTATAAGAAGAAGAGATCAGGACACAGATGCGCACAGAGGGATGGCCGCGTGAGGACACGGGAGGGGAGGGCTGTCCACACGCCAGGGAGGGAGGCCTCAGGAGGAGAAGGCCTGCGCACGCCGTGGCGTCTGACTTTCGGCCTCCAGGACGGGGACGGGGTGCATTTCTGTTGTTTGAACCACCGAGTCTGTGTTACTTGTTAGGGCAGCCACTGCCGACTCGTGCAGACCCCCAAGGAATTAATCAGATGCCTAACATAAGATAGTGTCTAAGAAATATTTTAAAAAGAAGATGAAATCACAAAGATGAGTAATCATAAGAGATGATCAAAAGTGACCCAATGAGTCTGGAAAAGGTCAGTGATGACTTTTAGAACAAAGAAGTCGGCGGGGGACCGGGCAACACATTTGGTCCCGGATGACGTGAGAGGAGCAACCTGGGAGGCTTAGCTGGGGAAGTGACAGTGTGCCAGGGAGAGCTAAGGAAGCGGAAAGGGTGACGGGTGAAGGGGTGCGGAGGGTATACCAGCAATTCAGCACAGGTCTGGGCGGGGTCCCAGGAGAAGAGAATTGAATGAGGAAAGGCAGTGCGTGAGGAGGCCCCACCCGACCGCCCACCATCCCGCAGACACAGGAGGCACCTGACACCTGGCAGCTCCACGCCTCCCAGAAACCGCGGCCCCAGAGCGGGAAGGAGGCTCGGGAGGAGGGGCGGAATGACAGCCCCGCTCCCAGCTCAGTCACAGCAGCAACCGTGGAGGCTGGGGACGGTGGAGTGATACCCACCAAGGCCGAGAGAAGGGACTGTCAGCCTGGAATCGCGCCGCCCTCAAAACCATCTCTGGAGAGCAAAGACAAGTGAAAACTTGAGGGTTTACTGCCAACAGACTTTCACCAAAGGAGCTTCTGAAGGATGGACTCGAGGATGGAGAATAATCCTCGAAGGAAGGTCTGTGACAAGGAAAGTGAACCAAGGAGCTGGTAAATGTGGGGCAGATCCAACAAAGGACTGTGTGAGATAATAACATCATTTCATATTAAACAGTGATTTTTGACTGTAATGTCTTATTTGTGCAGTTAAGTTTTTAGAAAGGACAGAACAACAATGGGACAATGATAGTGATTAAATTATTCTGAGCCCATTTTCAGAGAAACTAAATATTAATTTTGGTGTCTGTTAACTATACATGGTAAAAACTCAAGGATTCCTTCATTGAAATTAAAGACTTAGACTCTTCAAACGACCCTGTTAGGATAAAAAGGCCAACTACTTACGGGGAGATAATGTTTGTAGATCACATAGCTGACAGAGGGCTTGTATCCTGAATATATAAAGAGCTCTCTAAATCCAACAATAAGAAAAAATATACTTGAATTAGAAAATGGGCAGAAGATTTGAGCAGACCCTTCACCAAAGAAGATATATGGATAGAAAATAAGCATCTGAAAAGATGTTCAGCATCACTAGCCATTAGAGAAATGCAAATTAAAATCATAATGAGATACCACCGCACGCCTGGTAGAATGGCTAAAATAAGAGATACAACGATACAGAGAAAGTGGACCATTCATACACTGCTGGCAGGAATGCAAAATGATACAGCTACTCTGGAAAACACTGTGGTAGTTTCTTAAAAAGTTAAACATTCATTTACCATACTTCCCAACAATTGCACTCCTGTGCATTTATCCTAGAGAAATAAAAAGTCATGTTTACACAAAAACCTGTACACAGATATTCACAGCATCTTTATCTGTAACAACCCCAAATAGGAAATAACCCAGATGCCTTCTGTGGGTAAATGGTTAAACTGTGGTGCATCCACGCCAAGAAATACTACTCAGCAATAAAGATGGATGAAAAGGTGGAGGGTTCTGAGGGCATTTTGCTGAGTGGAGGAGCCTGTCTTGTAGAGCCCATGCTGGGTGATTCCGTGGGTCTGACATCCTCTAAGGGACGAGATTGTGGAGATAGAAACGGGGCCGGGAGGTGCGCTGGGTGGGTGCAACTCTAGGACAGCACGAGGGCCCCCGAGGTATTGGAGCAGCTCTGTATCCGGTCACCACAGCGGTACAAGGATCTTCATGTGCGATAGCGTCTCACAGACCTACACACACAAGACAACAGTGGAAAATACAATAAAATTGAAGGCAGCAGTAACCTCTGGAAGAGTATTGTAGGAGTCTATAACTTCCACACCAGGAAGAAAGGAGTAAGAATGCAAGTAAGCAGACAAAAGTCTACTGAATAAAAAAGGGGGGAAAAAAAGAGCAACTAAAATAATACAGAAGAAAAAGAAATTGGACAAATAGAAAACCTGAGGCAAGCTTTTGAAATCTTGTCCAGTAAACAAATGTGGACAGATTAGAAGAGCCTATTAAATGTCAAGGATCATCAGACTGTAGGAAAAAAATATCTCTTTGCCGTTTAGAAGTGATCCAGTAAAACATAAGGACCAGAAGGTGAGACTGAAACTATAAAGAAAAACACACCGGTCAGAGTCAGGGAGGGTGTGAGTGGTAAGGTCAGCTTTGGACAAAATGGACGTGAAGACAAATATGTACATGGATACTATCAGAATTAATCATACAAGTAAATAAACAGGATAGCACAAATTACTGCATGATCGGTTCATCCCCTCAGGAAGATGAAGAATCTTACATTTCTATACACCTAATAAAAGAGCTCTAAATAGATAAATAAAGCCAGAACTTTCCACCTGCAGAGGGACTCCATCAGGAGAGTAGAAGTTGTCAACATGGTCACAGAGACTAGGAATTAGTGAAGATAGTGCAGGTTTCAGTAATAATCAGCACTTGACTTACTGGACCCTCAAACAGCAGATAACAGTCTTCTCCAGGACGCCTGGGACGGCTACAGATTTTGACCATGACTTAGGTCATAGAGCAAGTGTCAACAAACTTCAAAGAATCAGTAATGGGTAAAACACTGCAATTATTAGAAAATGCAATTAGGAAAATGCACAAAAATAAAGAAAAAGTTCCTTGTATGTTGGGAAATATTTAAAACAGTCCTAACTAACTGGGAGGTCGATGAAGAAATCATTAATAGATATGTAAAAAAGACATAATTGAATAATGATGAAAATACTACATATCAAAATCTGTGGGGTACTTCAAAGGAAATTAATAGCCTTAAATACTTACACAACAAAAGAAGAAAGGCTGAAAATTAATGAATTAAGATATTTAAAAGACATCAAGAGTAAAAGGACTACAGAATGAACCCTGAGAAATTAGAAGGAAGAAGATTATAGAGACTAAGCAGAATTTATTAAGTTATAATAGCATCTGCAGGAAGCCAAGAGCTGGTTCTTTGGAAGGATGGTGAAAATAGACAAACCACTAGTAAGATTGATCCAGCACTGAAAGAGCAGAAATTCCAAAGTAATAAGAGAATTCTATGAATGGTCTTATGCCAACAAATTTGGAAACTTAGGGAAAAAATGGACAGATTCCTAGAAAAGTACAATTTGCCAACATTGACTCAAGAATAAATAGATCAGTGGTTCTGTAGCCATTAAAGAAACAGAATGCGTCGGAAAGACTTTCTCCCATGGAAACACTAAGCCCGATTGGTCTTTTACGTACGTTCTACCCAACTTTCAGGGCAGAGATCCAGTCTTGTACAAACCTCCCCGGAGAACGGAAAAAGGGGAAATTCCTAAATACATAACTCGAGGTCAAATCAAAGATGACATACGTACGGGAAAGGATCATCGTGGGCCTGTCTGTCTCATGGACACAGACCTGGTCATCCTATCACAACACAAGCGGACCGTGCTGAGTCCCGTGGCCTGCCTTTTGGAGCTGGTAGTTTAGCAGGAAGCCTGGACAAACCACCGGCTTTGGGGGAAGTAATGCCCCCACCCTCCATGGAGCTGCCTCAAGGACGAGGGTGAGGGATGATGCTGAACTTTGAACGCCCGCCCTGAGGCCTTGCGTGGGGAGCTGTGCAACTGTCCTCCGGCAGCAGCAGCAGAGAAAAGCAGTGAACGCCCCGCGGGTGCCAGGGACAAGGTCGGCCTCCTTTCTTCCTGCGTCCTTTCCACATCCTAACTGCTCCCCAGTGTAGGTCTTTACTCAGACGTGTGCTTATCAGAGAGGCTTCCCTTGCTGCCTCTCACCCTCCCAGCCCCACACGTGCCAACACCCCCTGTAAGTCCTTGTCTTCCTGGGCAGGTGACCTCCACAAGGCCGGGCTCTGGCTGCGCCCGGCCCCCGCGACAGTGCTCAGCGTGCAGTCCGTGCTCTGTCGACGCACTGCATGTTCCGCGCACCGCCCGTACCTGTGCAGAGGCACCCGGAAGGCAGGGCCGGGGCATGGTCCCCTGGGCAGGGGAGATTAGGAGGTGCAGAAAGAAGGAAGGTCTCCAGTGGGCCAGGCCCGGGGTCAGATGGTGCCTTGCGGAGCTTGGGCTTCTGAGCTAATCCAAGTCCAGCCAGGGGCAGGACTCGCGAAGAGCCCAGCTGGTGGCCTGGCCCAGGCCCCGAGCCTCCAGGGAGGATGAGGAGGGACTCTCTGGCCAGAGCCCTTCATCCTGTTCCCAGTGACAGGATGTTGTAATCTGAGAGCCCGAGGGGCCTCGTCCAGGCTGGGACCTGCTGCCCTGGCCAGGCTGAGGGCCACGCTGGGCAGCCTGTGGGGGAGGGGAGGCTGCCTTTTAATTTGGAGCCGAGCAGGGTAAATAAGCAGCAATTGGATTTGCCGAGGCCTGAGTCCCTGGGTGCAGAGAACAGCGGAGAATCTTATTTTCGTGATCAGATTGTTATAAATTCTCCCCACCGTCTGCTGGGAAATGTAAATGTGAATTGGGTTCCAGGCGCTGGGAGGGACAGCTGGTGGGGCCGCGGGGGGCGGGGAGGGGGACCCCCTGTGCACCCAGGCCTCGGGCTGGGCCCCAAGCCGTGCCCCTTCCCGCCCACCGCGGCTCTGTGCGCTCCACAGCCCTGCTCTGAGTGATCGCCCGCAGAAAAGTAACCCCAGGCGAAGATTTAGGTCAATCTGCTGGTGACTGGACTCACCATGCCTGGGTAGACGGGCAGAGGTCACGGGCACAGGGCAGAGGGACTGGGGGGGCCCTGCACCCCGCTCTGTGCTCCACCTGCCCCAGTGTCCTTGGCGACTCGCAGCAGCTTCAGGTCAGGTGGGCGCTGCCTTGGCCCAGCTTCAGTGTGACTCTGCGGGTGCCCCCACTCCTCTAAGCGGCGGACGTGGGCCGACCTGCCTGCTGTCTGGCCGGCCTGGGGACCGGACCTGGTGGAGCCTGCGGAGCCCGGAGGCAGGAGGGAGGTGGCGCAGGTCCTGGGGCTGTGGTCCGGCTGCCCTGGGCCCAGGGTGAGCGACTACAGCCTGCGGACCTCTGGCAGCAAGGCTGGGCAGGAAAGCCCCTCCCAGCAGAGACCCTCTCACCCTTTCTGGATCGGCGAAGAAGCCTCTGCTCAGGGGAGATGGGCCTGCCCCTTGGGAGTGAGTGCAGGGCCGTCCCGTGTTCTTCCTGCTGTGCTGAGCACACGAATGGCGCTCCCTGTGGGTGCGGGGGTCTAGCCTGGCACACATTCCTGTTCTGGAGACAAGGGTCAGGGGTGTCCTTGAGGCCCAGGAGAAACTGCCAGAGAGATGGCTAAAGAAATGCCAGCCCCGTGGGCCAGAGGAGGACAGAGGATAAATCAACACGGCCCAGATGGATGCGGAAAGGCCTCCAAAGGAGGCGGGGACTGGCTCTGAGGGGCAGTCTTAAAGCTCGTAGTGCCTGCCCCCCGAGGGGGGCCTCTGAGCCCCTGAGGTGAGAAGAGTCTCACCCCCTGCACAGATGAGACCTGTGAGGCCAGATGGTGAAGACTTGCCCTAGACTCAGGGACACGCAGCCACCACCGCTCACAGCATGCGGGGGACACAGGCATGGGCAGGCCCTGGTTGGGGGGCGGTGCGTGTGTGTGCGCGTGTGCATGCACGTGTGCACCTGCACGTGTGTGTACGTGATGGGTGTGCGCGCGCACGTGCTCAGGTGTGTTGCAGTGCCGTGCACGAAGTTTACGTGTGTGCGCACGTGTGTCGTGTGTGCCTGTGCGCAGGCATGTGTTCTCCTTGCTTACCATCCAGGCAGTGTCCGCAGCATGAAGGTGGGAGGCGTCCGCTTCCTAGATGGGGCATCGGGTGGGCAGAAGGGCTTCTCCGGGAGGCCGCTGGTCTGTGGGAGGCCGGTGAGGGAGCCGGGCACGGGGCAGGCCTCCAGCCCCTGAGCTGCCCACCCCTCCACGGGAGGGGCGCCTGGCCGCAGCTCACATCACCTGGCCGCTGATCAGACGGGCCCCTCTCCTGGGCGGGTCCGCAGAGAGCCCAGGCCCCGCCCACAGTACCCCTGAACACCCACCTGGGGGGCGAGCTTCCTCCCGGTCTGCCCGTCCCAGACTGAGCTGCGGAGCACCGTGCCAGCAGGGGAGCTGCCTGGCCTTCCCGAGCCTGGACACAGGGCAGGCAGACGGGAGGGGCGGGCCGGGGGTCCCGCGGGGAGACGGTGGCCTGGAGGAGGGGAGGAGACTCCTGAGGCAACGCCTGGCGTCCGGCCCAGGCCTGGTGGTCAGACTGACCGGGCCGGCTGTCCAGGGTGCCGGGGCTCACAGAGAGCTCCCGCGCGTGCCAGGTGGCCCGCTTCAGCGTCTGCCTTGCAGGACCCGTGCTCCCGCCTGCCCCCGCCCTGCCCTGCTCCGCAGGCTTCAGCTGGGAGGGCCGTGGGAGCTCCTGGCTACTCCAGAGGAAGGAGGTTCTCAGGCTGAGGTCACCTCTGAGTGGGGGCTGGGCTGGGAGTGGGGAATCGACTGCTCCAGAGAGGTGACGAGGGGACACCACCCCACCGCGGGGTGACTGGGGGATGGCTGTGTGCGTGGGAAGGTCCCTTTCAAGGCAGAAACAATGCAGTGTTGAAGTGGTAGGGAATCTGGGCTCATTTTCAGCAGCTGTATGCAAATTGCATGCAAATGAACCTCTCTTCCTTCCAGTACCAGTGAGTGGCCCAGAGAAACAGTGATCTGGAGGACCAGAGTGAGCCCAGCATCTTGTCCGATTCACAGCAAGAATCCCCTTCTTCGGAAGCTGTGCTGAGTAGGGGCAGCCGCTGCTGTTTATTTAACAGATGAGGACGGTCCCTGGAGCCACGCAGACTGGGTTCTAATCCCAGCCCTGCAGTGACTGCCTGTGGGTGACTTCGAGCACGTTGCTGAATCTCTCTGCTCCTCGTTTCCCTTTTCTGTAAAATAC
This sequence comes from Balaenoptera ricei, assembly GCF_028023285.1. Lineage (NCBI taxonomy): Eukaryota > Metazoa > Chordata > Mammalia > Artiodactyla > Balaenopteridae > Balaenoptera > Balaenoptera ricei. Next base: position 1,844,571 of record NC_082655.1, read on the forward strand.
AGACAGTAGTGCCTCAGAGGGTTGCATGGGAAGCACTTAGCACAGTGACTTGTTCTGATGATGGTGTGGTGGTGGTGATGGTGGTGGCAGTGGTGGTGGTGGTGATGCTGATGCTGATGGTAGTTGTGGGGGAGGGGATGATGGTGGTGGTGATGCTGATGGTGATGCTGGTGGTGATGCTGATGCTGATGGTAGTTGTGGGGGAGGGGATGATGGTGGTGGTGATGCTGGTGGTGATGGTGGTGGTGGTGGTGATGGTGATGGTGGTTGTGATGGTTGTGGTGATGATGGTAATGGTGTTGATGGTGGTGGTGGTGGTGATGGTGGTGGTTGTGATGGTGGTGGTGGTGGTGATGGTGGTGGTTGTGATGGTTGTGATGATGGTAATGGTGTTGATGGTGGTGGTGGTGATGGTGGTGGTGATGGTGGTGGTGGTGGTGGTGGTGGTGATGCTGGTGGTGATGGTGGTGGTGGTGGTGATGCTGATGGTGATGGTAATGGTGGTGGTGGTGGTGATGGTGGTGGTTGTGATGGTTGTGGTGATGATGGTAATGGTGTTGATGGTGGTGGTGGTGGTGATGGTGGTGGTTGTGGTGATGGTGGTGGTGGTGGTGATGGTGGTGGTTGTGATGGTTGTGATGATGGTAATGGTGTTGATGGTGATTGTGGTGGTGATGGTGGTGGTGGTGGTGGTGATGGTGGTGGTGTTGGTGGTTGTGGTGATGATGGTGGTGATGGTGGTGGTGGTGATGGTGATGGTGATGGTGGTGGTGTTGGTGGTTGTGGTGATGATGATGGTGATGATGGTGGTGATGGTGGTGGTGGTGATGGTGATGGTGGTGGTGTTGGTGGTAGTGGTGGTGATGATGGTGGTGACGGTGGTGATGGTGGTGGTGGTGATGGTGATGGTGGTGGTGTTGGTGGTAGTGGTGGTGATGATGGTGGTGACGGTGGTGGTGGTGGTGGTGGCAGTGGTGGTGGTGGTGAATCCTGCTGTGGTGGTGACTATGGTGATAGGAGCGAGTCCTCCACAGCAGGCATGGTACAAGGCCCTGGGAGAATGGAGAAGAAAAGTGATCTCTGTCTTTGCGATGCCCATATCTTCTTCAGAGCCCTCCCCAAGGTGGGGCTCATGTTCTAACTTGCGTCTGTGCCCTCCAGCCCCTGCAGGCCTCTGTACCTAAGAGCTCCACTCTCCACACTCCTCCCACTGTCACCTCTGCTGTCGGTGCTGACAGCGTGCCTGCCTTACGGCAGCTGTGACTTGACCTATGGACCTTCCTTAGAGCCCCTGCTGTGTCAGGAGGGCGGTGCAGGCAGGTGGGGGCAGGGAGCACAGGGAGGACGACACGTGGTCCTGGCTCTTGGGGGACCACTGTTCTCCTGTGGCCTCGCGGCACCACCCTTCCCCCACCCCCCCCGCAGGACACACTCTGTGCTCCATTCAGACTGCAGCCCCGCAGGGCCCCGCACCGTCCTCTGTGCAGCAGAGCCCCCAGCCCACTGTCTTCATTATGCCTTGGGGCCCTCCAGCCTCCCCCGCCCCTCCTCCAGCCTCCAGCTCCCCAGGTGGGCATGTCTGCCACTCTCGTCACGCTGGCTGTTGGCACAGGGCCGAGCGTAGGGTGTGTCCAGGACCTGCCGGAGGGCCTGCTGGGCCTGCTGGGAGCTTCCCACCAGGCGTGCAGTTGGTGGGGGGCGTGGGGCGTGGGGCTACAGCACCCGAGGAGCCCCAGAGCGTGGCCGGTCCCTGTCCTGCTCTCAAGACAAACAGCCCACTGTTGCCCATTTTGTGGACGTGGGACTGAAACTCAAGAAAGACCAGCACTTGCCCCAAATCGTGCAGCTGGTGAGGGGCGGAGCCAGCGTTCAAATCCAGTCTCTGATGCCCAGGCTTTCCCGCGCACCTCGGAATTTTGGACAGAGCCAGGAAGTCGGGAGCAGGCAGGTGTTGTACTGGCAGCGGGAGGAGCCGGAGGAGGAGGATGGCCAGAGAGAGGCAGGGTGCAGCGGTCCCATGGGACAGCTCCCACCCCCACCGGCTGTGCACAGACGGGGATTCTGCGCTCTCTGCAAGCTCGGGGAAGATTTGGTGTGTCTGTCGCCTCGAGCTGGTGGAGGTGGTCTGGAGAGGGGCGGTGTGTGGGCGGTGGGAGGGGGAGGCTGGGGCGAGGGGGTGGCCTCCGTGCCAGGACTCGGAACACATGGGGCGCCGGGGAAGCCAGCTGCAGCCCCTAGGCTTGGAACCCAGCGGAATCCAGTTGGCTGGGCCCTGCCTTCTGCAAACAGATATAGATTTGGTTTCATTGAGAACCTCAGCGCTGCCAGGCCCACAGGCCCGGGCCCACGGCTCTCGTGCGCTTGCCGCCAAGAAAGAAGGGGAAAGGGAGACAGAACTGTGTAGCCCTTTTGCAATGAGAAGCCAGGAGTGTTTGCGTGAGATCGATTTCTGTTTCTGGAAGAGGCTCAGCTCTTAGCCCAGCCCCGCCACCCCGGTCCAGCCTCGGGTCTGAGGGGTGGGTGGGCAGCTGCAGTGGGGTGGCCTGAGACCCCCATCTCCCCCGCCCCCTGTCCTGTCACCAGCCTTGTTGTTCGTGTCGCTGCTGCCATTCCTGCAATGTCGCATGAGCGCGGTCACACCCAGCAGTGGCTGGGCAGGCACCCTGGTTGTCCGGCTTCCAAGCCTGTCCTGCCACTGAGTCCATTCCCCCCGAGTCAGCACCGCCTGCCCCGTCCAGTCTCCCTAAAATGCCACCTGCCCTGGGAGGGGCTGTGTCTGGCCTGGGCTCCTCATCTGTGTGAGGGATCAGATTGTGTCCTCCAGGATGGGAGGCGCAGGGCAGGACGGAGGGGGCTTGTGCCCCAGCTCTGCGAGTCCAACCTCACTCAGCCGAGCCGCACACCTGTCCTACGCAGGGGACAGGGCAGGGGGCAGCATGCCCATTGTACAGATGAAACAACCGAGGTGCGGGGAGGTTGGGGGGCCCCCAGTTCAAGGAGGAGCCAGGATGGGGACTCGGTGCTGAGGCCACCCCTGGGCGGCCTGCATGTGGGGGTGATGGTGGCAGTGATCGCAGTAGGTAACAAGGGTGCCTGCAGGGCTGTCTGGTCCTGACGAGCTCCCAGCCGGGGAAGGAGCGGAGCTTGGAAATGCCCCAGCCTGAGTACTGGCTGCGTTAGTTACTTGCTGTGCGACTTTGACGAAACTGCGTATTATCTCTGAGCCATCCTTTTCTTGTCTGGAAATATCCTTTGCCCGGGGTTGGGGGTTAGGTGAAACCGTGCAGGTAACTAACTGCCTGTTAGGAGCCCCACCTGCGCAGGTGGCCCTTCTTGCACTGAGCACTGTCACCGCCGGCACCACCTCAAAGTTCAGAGCTGGGCAGGGTTCCAGCCCCAATCTGGATGCAAGGAGAAGAGGCCCAGAGAGGCTCAGAGACGTGGCCTGGGTCACACAGCTGGTCGGGGGCACAGCCTGGAGGAAAACCCCAGTGCCCGGGTCCTGGCCATCCTCCTCCACCTGCGGCCGATGCATTATTAATTGGCCCTCCCAGGAAGACATGCAGAGTGTCTGTTTACCTCTTGACAGCAGAGAGGGGGAAACAACAAAATTAAGCCAAACAAACCGCCCAGACATCAAACAAGCTCTCTCTCAAAGTGCGTGCTCTGCAGATAGAAGAATGCGGAGGGGCGGATCACGGCTGCTGGGAGACTGAAGGATGCAACCCCTCCAGCGAATCGCGGGCCTGTCTCCAGGGCGGGAGGGCTCCGGGCCTGACTGATGCTTTCAGAAGGCAGGCGCGAGAGGCAGCCCGCCCGGGGTGGGCAGGTGTGTGCTGCGTCCTAATTGGAAGGGCTGTACCTGCCTGGAGCGCTGTCCCGGAGGCATGGGCTGTGGCGAGGAGGGCGTGAGCAGGACCAATGCTCCCCACGCTCTGCTCCCCCAGCCTCCTTGTCCCTCAGAAACAGGGGGGTCCAGCTCTCCTTCTTTATTGTGGTTTTTGGAGGGTTGGCTTCTCCTTTTCAGCCCCAACTGGTGGAAACCGTGAACTCTGAGGAGCCCCAAGTGGGCACCATTGGATGAATCCCCGTGATCTGGGGTCACAGTCTGGGGAACAGGGATCTGACCGAGGTGGGCGTGGGAAGTCTGGATCCCATTCCAAACGACTTGGGCTTGACCCCATCACTTGCCTTCTGTGTGTTCACGGGCCTTGGTGTTCCCAGCCTGTAAATGGACCACGGAAGGAGCGTCAGCACCACGGACAGAGGCAGGGGCAGCTGGACACTGGGTCATCCTTCAGGATGTGCTCTCCTTTGCCCGGCTCAGACCCCAGGCCTAGGGGGGCAGCGATTCACCCTTGTCACTCTGCGGGGCTCCCGTGAGGGGAAGGGTAGTCACTAAGCATCGTCCCTCCCCTTTGCGAGGCTTTACCTGTTTCCCAGGTGAGCCTCCCTGCAGCCCCAGGGTAGGAGCTGAGTGCACATTGCAGAAGGGGGGAGGGGGTTAGGCTAACCCCCCTGCACCGGTGGCCCATTCAGCCATGTCCTTGCCTCCCTCACACATCGGTGACTCCGTGGTCCCCACTACCCGCCCCCCCCCCCCCACGCCGCCCCCCACCCCCCGCCCCGGTACCTCACTGCTGCTTCAGGAACATCTGTTGATGGCTCATTAATGATGCCAACAGGGCAGATGAAAAGGCTCAGAAGGGAAAACAGAAGCAAGGGGACAGCTTCGATCCCGGGATTGTTAAGCCATCCCTGATGCTGTCCCCGCAAGCAAGGCTTCTGCCACGCTGATGCCCTCGGCGCTGATGGCTGTGTCCGTTTCCGCTGGTCCAGCGTCCACTGCTGTCTGCCGGGAAAGGGATCGGGGGCCACACCTTGGTGCCCCCATGCTTGAAACATTAGCACCTTGAGGAGTTTCAACTTGCTCTGCTCTGGGGGAGGGAGGCCTCGTTACAACACCATTTTTAGGCTGGTGAGGAGCTCTCCATGCCCCCCAGATTTGCACTTTCCCTCAAAATGCTCTTGCTGCTGGCAGGAGAATACATGTGAGAATTAGAGAGCAGCAGGTGGCTGTGAGCGTGAGGGGTTCCAAGTGGTGTTTGTTAACTCAGGGCCTGCCGGCATTAATGACTAGCACACACATCCCCCCGAGCTGCCGGCCTTGGCACCGGGTCCCGTGTGTTAATGGTCACCAGAGCCTTGCTATCGGCTTTGGAGGAGGGAGCGAGAGGCCAGAGAGGCCCCAAGGGCCCCCGAGGATCACACAGCAGGTTAGCGGCAGGATTTCACATCCCTCTGTTAAACGGAGCTCATCCTGTTCCTCCTTGTATCAGTCAGCTCAGGCTGTTTGGCTGTAGTAACAAATGAGCCCAAGGCTGGGTTTGGTTCTAGCTTGTGTTACATGCCCATAGTGGGTTGGAGGTGCCTTTGCTCCTGTGCTTTGACTCTGGGACCCAGACTGATGGGCAGCCCCCCTCAGACATTGCCAGGCTCACAGCAGAGACCAGAGCAGTGGAAGAATCTCACAGTAGCTTTGGGTGTGTGCTTGGGAACAGCAAGTGACCTGCTGCACCCACCAGGCACTTCACAGGCCAGACCTGGGGCCAACGGGGCTGCTGTGCATGGCCTTGCAGGGAAGAGGGAGGGGGGAGAGGTGCTGAGAGAAGGGCCGTGCACTTTGGAATGAGGGTAGAAACTGCCCCCTGCTCAGAATCACACCCCTACCTCCGGCAAGCCCTCTCCACCCCGGCTTCCTTCGTCCCCTCCTCTCGTGGCCTCTGCCCAGGCCCTGCCCTCCTTAGGGGTCTGGGGAATTGCCACCCCCTCCTTCATTCCCTGGACTCAGGGAGGGACCCCAGTCCCCCCGCCACACACACTGACCTCAGTGACCCGCTGGGTTTGGACCGTCTCTCCTCTCACCCCCTGGGCCTGCTCTCCCAGGCTGCACAGTCCACCCCCGAGGGAGGAGGTGGCCTGGCCTGGGGCCCCTGGTCCGTGGGGTTTGGAGCTCATCCAGGGGGCCTCCTCCAGGCCCTCCTCGTACTGCTCTGCCTGGGGAGCTTCCGTCCCTGTTGCATCCCTGCATCCTCACCCTCCGAAGCCCTCTCCTGACCCCTGTCAGGTCTCAGCCTCCGCCTCTGGTCTGGGTGGGGTCCCGGGCCTCTGGGGGTGCCCGTCTCCCGCCTCTGCCCCTGGCCACCCAGGCTCGGGCTTTGTGGGTGCCTTAGGCCAGGACTAGCGCCCCCGCTTGTCAAGGAGGAGAGCTGCACGGGTGGGGTGCTGTCAGGCACAGGTGCAGGACTGTGAGAGAGTGGGTGCTCGGAGGGCGCTGGACGCGTGGGCTTTGCGGCCACGTTGGGCAGCAGCCTTTGTGACCTCCTGGCTCGTCCTGTGCCCAGACACCTGGGGCTGCTGGCATGAGCGGGACCGGCCGCACTTCGGCGGAAGTGCCTGGGAAGAGGAGTGTGAACCACACGCTTTGGGCTCAGGATCACCAGCCTCGTCGTGTGCAGGTGTCAGCTCACTTGCGATCTTCGGTGAGCCCGGCGTCGCCCTGTCCCCATGTGGAAGATAGGCCCAGGGCTCAGCATGGCTACGGGGCCTTCCCAGTTACGCTTGACTGAAACCCCGCCTGCCTGACCCTAGGTTGGGGGTCCGGTCAGGCTGCCTCCCTCCTCTGAAGCCAGGACTTTGGGACACGGCTGGCGAGGGGGAGGGACGGGGCAGGGAGAGCGTGTGCCCCGAGTCTGCTCCTGGCAGGGAAGGGTTTCTCTGGGTTGAGACCTAGGAGTGGGGCACGTGGACGGTTCAACTTGACCTGATGAGACTAAGTTGTCTTCCAAAGGGGGTGTCGATCGTCACACTCCCCCCAGCGATTTGTGGGCTCTGCCCGTCCAGTATGTGATATCGTCAGATTCCCTAATCTTGGCCAGTCTGGTGGGAGTAAAATAAGGATGTAATTGTGGTCCTCATTTGCATTTCCTTGATTACTAATGCGGTTGGAATTTTTCATACATTTATATTTATGTTTCCTTTGCTGTGAAAGGTCTGTTTATGCCTTTTGCCCATTTAAAAACTTGGATTGTTTGTTTTTCCTCCTTGGTGATTTGTGGAACGTACACACACATGCGCGGGTGTTGTAACCTGGACGCCACTGCTCCGGGCGTCTGGTCCCGCTGCCAGCGTCACTGCCCGCCGGTGCTTTCCCTCCCGCCCCCAGCGTGGGGTCTCCTGACGACTCCGGGGGTCCCTGCACACTTGTAAGCGCCCCCATCCCAAGTCCGGGAGATGTGCTCATTTGTTCTCTTCTATGGACTCCCGGCTCTGCCTCTTACATTCCTACTCGGGTATTCAGTCCCCCTCACCGTGTCTGAAGACCCCTCCTTATCCACCTGCCCTGTTCCGTGTCCCACGGCAGCTTCCACGCGTGGCCCCTTCTGTTCCTGCCAAGCCCTCTCCCCGCACCATTTCTTCCCTGTGTTCATCACTCCGCCTTTGTGCTAAATGATGCTGGCTGGCAGGTGGACCCCATCCTTATTATTTCTAGCAGCAGCTTGGGTCTCCCTGGCCCTTTGCTCTCCCGTATGTATTTTAGAATCACCTCGTCAGGTTCCATAAGCAACCCTGTTAGCATTTTTTATTGGAATTGCATTGAATCTATGGCTCAAGTTGGGTAAGAATTGATATCCTTGTGATATTGGGACTTCCTATCTGTGAACACAATATGTCTCTCTATTATATTTATGTCTTTTAAAGTGTTTTAAAATACATTTTAAACGATTGTCTCCATATATATCTCATACCTTTTTAAAGATGTAGTCCTAAACATATATTTGTTTGTTTCTATAAATGGTACATGTACCAGCACATTGCTGGTATATAGAAATATGTGTGATTTTTGTGAATTGAGTCTATATTCAACCAGATGTTAATGTCTCATTATTTCTTATACTTTGCCTAAGAATTCTGTTAGGTTTCCTTTGAAGATAATCCTGTTATTACTGATAATAACAGCTTTATTTCTTCCATCCTTATACTTATGCCTTTAATTTCTCTTTCCTGATCACTGTGTGGGCAGGGAGCCCTGGTGAGTCCTGACTTAGAAGGAGGGACAATGGGCATCCTTGTCTGGCTCCTAATTTTAAAAGGAATTTTAAAAGGAATTTTAAAAGGAATGCTTCCAACCTTACCCCCTTAAGAATGTTAATTTTAGATTTATTGTACTCTTTGTCAGATGAAGGAAATTTGCTAGGAGCGTGATAAGAGCTTTTTTTTTAAAAAAAGTATTGGATTACATTATATATATATGTATATCTGTTAAGACGATTATTTGGTTTTTTTCTTTGAATCTGTTAAATGTGGTGCATGGCATGTGTAGCTTTTCTCACACTCGTGCCAGAGTAAATAATAATAGTAAATAATGATGATGATTATGATGATGATTCACTTTCACTGAAGGTTCTAATTTGATACTATTTTATTTAGGATTTTTGCTTCTATATTGGCCTCTACATTTCCTTACTTTTCCTGATCTTGTCTGATTTCGATAACAAGTTTATATCAGCCTCATAGAATGAGTTAGGGATGTATTCTCTCTTTTGCGTCCTCTGTTCTATATTATAAGTTCTCATAGCACACACAGATCATTCAGGTTCTTTTTTATTCTTGATTCTGTTTTGGTAAGTCACCTGTTTTTAGGAATCTATCCACTTGTCTAGGTTTTCGGATGTGGTGGCTCTGGGTGCTAATAATCTTGTATATCACTACACAGTGTCCCATTCATCTGAGGTCTGTACATTTTCCATTCCTACTTTATCTGTCCAGTTCCTTTTTGCCTTGGTCAGTCTTTCCAGAGGTTTGTAATTTTAATTAGTGTCTTTGGCTTTGTTCTATTTTGTGCTAGTTTCGATTTTCGATTGCTGTCTACTTTTTGTCATCTCCTCGCTTTCTCTCTCTCAGTTGTATGGTAGTTCTTCCTCCTCCTAATGTCTAAAGCTGGATGCTCAGTCCATGAAATTTCAGCCTTTCTCTTTTTCTAACACCAGCATTTCAAGTCTATAAACCTCCCTTAAAGGGCCACGTTTACTATGCCCCCGCGTTGTGATATATCATATGTCCATTATTGTTCAATTTAAAATATTATGTCTATTATGATTTTTTCTTTGACCTATGAGTTATTTAGAAATGAATGGTAAAATTTCTAAATGCACGGGGATTTAAGATTTACCCTTCTTACCTTCTAACAGTCGCATTTTGTTTAGAGTATTTCTTTTATGTGAGATTTGTTAAGACTTGCTTTATGGCTTAGAGCTTTCCAATTCTCTAAATATTCCATACTTGAGAATGTGCTTGAGAAGAATGTGCATTCTTTAAATACACAGACATGGAAAGTTCTATCAGTGTCCACTAAACCAAGCTTGTTAACTTGGTAATGCAAATTTGCTCTGTCTTTCCCTTTTGTGGTCTGCCTGACCTATCATAAATTGAGAGAAATCTGTTGAAATCTTGTACCACATTGCTCAATTTGGAAATTTCTCCCTGTGGCTCTATAAATGTTTGCTTTATATGTTCTATGGCTCTTTTTTCTAGGTTGCATATGAGTGTAGAATAGGTGTATCATCTTGGTAAATTGAAACTCTTAGTATTATGAAGTGACCTTTTCTATCCCACATGGTGCTTTTTATCTTATTTATTTATTTATTTATTTATTTATTTATGGCTGCGTTGGGTCTCCGTTGTTGCACGTGGGCTTCCTCTAGTTGCGGCGAGCGGGGGCTACTCTTCGTTGCAGTGCGCTGGCTTCTCATTGCAGTGGCTTCTCTTGTTGCAGAGCACGAGATCTAGGTGCGCAGGCTTCAGTAGCTGTGGCTCACAGGCTCTAGAGCGCAGGCTCAGTAGTTGTGGCGCTTGGGCTGAGTTGCTCTGTGGCATGTGGGATCTTCCCGGGCCAGGGATCGAACTTGTGTCCCCTGCATTGGCAGGCGGATTCTTAACCACTGTGCCACCAGGGAAGTCCTGGTGCTTTGTATCTTAAAACCCATTTTGTCTGCTATCAATGGGTCTATTCCAGCTTTCTTTTGATTAATGCTTTCACTATATATTTTCCTATTCTTTCATTTTCGATATTTCTGTGCCTTTATGCTTTTGAAATGTCTCCAGCATTGAGCTGGATTTTAAAATCCATTGTGACACGCTCGTTCTTTCCCTGGCTGAGCTTTAGCCATTGTTGATATATTAGCTCTTGTTTATCTCATCTTACTTTTTGATTTATACTTATCTTTATTTTTGAAAGCTGCTTTATTTTTTAGTACTGGAGTTTTAAACTTTTTGTTTTGAAAAAGAGTTCAAATTTACGTAAAGGTTGCAGAGCTAGGACCCAGAGTTCCTGTATTTCTTTAGCCGTGCTCCCCAGTCATTGGCACTTCTTTGCCCTGAGAATCACTTACAGCCACGATGCCCGTCGCTCCTTCATACCTCAGCGTGTAATTACCGAGGGCCAGGACGCTCTCCTGCGTAACCAGCAAACCAGCAAATTAACACTCATCAAACATTGCTCTTGAATCACAGACTCTATTCAGGTGTCACTGATTATTCCAGTAACGTTCTTTGACGTCCAGGATTCTAATCCAGATGGGTTTAGTCGTGTCTCTTTAATCCATCGTTTTTAAAAGTTAGTTCAATTTTTCTTACACTTTATTTCAACCTTTCATTTGTTTCCCTTGAAATTTTGCCACAGAGTCTAAAGGCAGACATTATCACCCTCTCTCCCTTCCTGATGGACACGTGGGCCTCTAAGCACTTGAGCTCAGGTCACTGCCTTCAACTCACGTGCTGTTCTCACCCCCATCCTTAGTTCTCCGTTTTTTAAGGACCTCACGCCTGGGATGGTGTGATTTTTGCAGCCCGTGCTGATTACGACTCAGCGGTGTCATGTCCTTGGTCACCAGTCATTCCTTTATCTCATATCTTCTGGGCTCTTCCTCCTTTCTGGATGTCACCCTTTGGGACAGGTCTCTTGGTGATCACATGGACGGGTTCTGTTTGTCTTTAATGCCATTTTGCCCATGTTGTCTTTCACGTGAGGTGTGGCTCGGTGCAGATTTCCAGCTTGAGTGGGATTTCCCTCCAGTGCCGGCTGGCTTCCATCGTTGCTGCCGAGGAGTCTGCTGGCCGTCCACCTGCCTTAGTTTTTTCAGGATCTGTCTTTTTTCCCCTGGCCAATGGAAAACCTTGTTTCTGTATTTACAGTTCTGCGGTTTTCCCAAGGTATGTCCAGATATGGATTGTTTTTTTCTTCTGCTCTATGTGCTTTTGGATCAGTGGATGCCTGTGTGTATAAGTCCTAGTAAACTGCAGCTGTCACCCCTTTACATACCGCCTGTCCTCTTGCTTCCCACGTCCCCTGCCATTCTGGAACACTAACTGGACATATATTAGAAACCCCACCTTCTGTCCCCGTCGCTTTTACCATCTCTTTTGTGTTTTCCAGTCCCCGTCTGTCTCGTGGGATAATGGCTGACTCACTCGGATATGCCTCTAAGTTTACAGCTGGGTCACATCTTCTGCTTAACTTGTCAACTAAGTCTTTCACTTCAAAAATTGTGTTTTTCATTTCTAGAAGTTCATATCTTTTTCAGATCTTCTGTTCATTCTTAATAGTCCCTTGTTGCCTCTTGATGACCGTATATTTCATTCTTTAGACATTTTATCCTTACGTTTCCCTCCGTTTTTACAGTCTCTGGTTGTCTAATCTATTTCTTGACCTGCCTGCCTTCTTCCTTGTTTGATGATGTTTGATTATGAGCCTGTGGCTTCACTGAGTTGGAATTGGGGGACTTCTCATCCAGAGAGCATTTAATTCTGCTCTTCCGGCCGCCAGGGCCGCTACGGTGTTGTAACCACATCTGTGGAGTCTGGCCTCCCTTCCTGCAGGAGGTTGGCAGCGTGGCCCCTGGGTGGTCCCCACTGCCGGCTGCTGGACGTCTCAGCCCTGCTTCCTGCTTCTCCTGCCCAACTCTCTGGGGTTGCTTTCTGAAGGAGGGAGTTCCTGGGAGACCGCCCCCTCAGATGGGACTCAAAGAGTGCCCCTCCCAGGGTCCTGCAGTGGGAGGGGTCCCAGGAGCGCCAGGTCAGCCCAGCGCTGTGGGCTTCCTCGCTGAGCTTGGGTCTGGAGGGTCTGACCTGCACTGGACACTGATTCCTCCAGGGCCCACAGCAGGGCGAGCTGGCACAGGCCCTGCCCAGGCCAGGAATCGGGGGGTGAAAACCACTGTGGAAGCTGCAGGGCCCCCTCCTGGGAGGTGGGGAGAAGGGGTGACACTCTGCTTAGGGGAATCAGATGCATCCCTGTCCCTCCCATGGGGACACCTCCCCACAGACTTCGGTGTTCCCAAGGTGGGTCCTTTTTGCCTGAACCCAAAGGAAAGACTCCCCAAAAGTGTGCTTCTGTCAAGAGCAGGCTGGGGGTGGGGTCTCCCGGTCAGCACTGCCTGACATGGTGGGCCCGGGGGAGGAGGGTGACCCCTCTGTGTCCCTGCTCCTCTCCTTGTCTGGGGACGGGGGTAGCTTGTGGTCCCTTGTCTGTGCTGCTGCTGCCGCTGATGTTGAGGAGGAGGCGGCCAGGGAGGCGGAGTCTCACCGAGACAAATGCTTCTCATTTCCTGGTTGTTCAGCCCCAGGCTCTGGGCTCAGCACTCACGAGATCTCTTAATCCTCCCAGCAGCCTGGGCAGTGGCCGTGCTCAGCCCCATTTGGGAAGAGGAGACTGAGGCTCAGTGTTCGAGGACCGGCCAAGGTCACTGAGCTAGGAAGTGGTACGGTTGGGTTCACATTCAGGGGCTCTCCGCCAGCAGACCTGTGCCCACACAGGAGAGTGGAACCCTGGGGGCCTCCCTGGAGGAGGTGCTAGGGGCTGCAGGTTCACAGCCTGCCCTGCGCATCTCTCCCTCGGCTTACATCTTTGGGTTCTCAGGGGCAGGGAGTCCCAAGGGCAGGGTCAGGCTGTGGGGTTTCTGAGAATTCACACTTGGCACAGAGACTGAACGGGGACCAGCCACACAGGGCACGCTTCTGGGGACAGGGGCGGGGGGCGTGGCAACCTCTGGGCGCTGCAGGCAGGGGAGGGTTCTGTTTCAGGCTGGGGTGGAGCGGGGAAAGGGGTTCCTGGGAGGAGCTGGCAGGCGTGCGGGGGCAGCCCACGGGCAGAGCGGGAGTGTGAGGCCCTCTCTCCGTCCTCGCGTCCCCCTGCTGGACGGTGGTGAGCTGCTGGCTGGGGTCCATGGCTCCTCACCCAGTGCGGGCGCTCGGCTGGTGGGAGCGGATGGAGTGGGAGGCAGAGGAGACAGAACTGCCGGGCGTGGTGGTGCCGGGTGGTGACCTAGGGGCCCGGGGAAGCCGTGCGTAGAGGGCCCCGGGGTCTGGGGAGCCTTGCGTGTCCCATGCAGCCGGGAAGGGGTGGGGGTACCAGAGGCCAGAGTCCTGGTGCCTGAAAGAGACAAAGAGGCTCCTTCTCCTGGAGAAACCGCGGGCGGAGGTGGGGCGTAACACGTCATTAGGTAAAACAGATGGGCTTCCTTGGACGGGGTAGGCACGCTGCCGCCCTTGGTGAGAACCTCGGAGGCCCAGGCAAGTGGGGCAGGGCAGGAGGGAGGGGGAGAAGCAAACAGAGGTTTGTCTCTAACAGACCCGCCCTCCACCCCCGCTCTGACACTCGCTCTAAGTAGGATGTGTTGAAAAGCTGCCAGGTACGGGCGTGGAGGCTGCAGCCCAGCACGGAGGAGCCCGAGGGCAGCCTTGGCATGCGCGCTGCCCGAGGCAAGCGGCTGCTCCCCCCCAGGGCGCAGAGTCTCCTGCTCCTGCCCGGCGTGGACCGGTGGGGTCCCTGGGGCTTCAGCACGGGAGCAGCCATACCCAGGGTGATCCCCTAGAGTCTGGGGGCTGTTTACTAACAAGCATGAGAGCGCGCATGTCCACAGCATGAAGTCACCAGGGACCATTGCGTCCCCTCCTTTGATTCCACGAGACCCGTTCATTACCGCGTTTTGTAGATGAGAAAACTGCGGCTCAGAGGGGCCAGGCCGCCCAGCTAGTGTGAGGTGGCAGAGACCGGAGACCCGCCCGTTCTCAGGGAACCACCCTCGTGCCAGGCCGTTTTAGATGGAGCAGCTTGTGTAAGGCCTGTGGATTCCTTGTGTGGGATTGGTCACCAACACAGCCCACAAAAATACGAGCCCCTACCACGTGCAGCCGCTGTTCCCAGGGCTCAGTGAACGATAGTGACAAAGACCCTGCCCTGATGGAGCTGACGCTGCCGTGACGGGAACCAGACATGACCAGGAGTGAAGGAGACATCCAGCTCGGCTCCCGGGAGAACCGGCGGAGAGATGAGTCGGGGAGGGGTGGCCAGTGCGTGGACGTGCCCTCTTAGATAGGATAGGCAGTGAGGGATAGCTGACATGGTGACAGATGGGCAGAGACCTGCGGGAGGTGGGGTGGGTCGTGTGATATCTGGGGATGAGCACCCAGGCGGAGGGATAGTGCGTGTGGAGGCCTCTACCCTGCTCAGCCCACACCAGCGCTGCCCCCTCGTTCCAGGGACACCAAGTGTCCCCTGCCTCAGGGCCTTGGCACGTGCTGCCCTCCTGCCTGGACCGTGCTCGGAGACTGGGGAGAGGTAATTCGGTGGGATTTCTCGTGCCTGATGTGTCCAGAGGGTCACCTGGCACAGGGAGGGTGCCCAGGGGAGGCTCAGTGCAGAAACGAGGGAATGGGGGTCAGGGCTGAGGGCCGGGGGCTGTGACCTCTTTGGGGCGTGAGTTTCAGCCCGGATGCTGCCGCCCCACAGGTTCCTCCTCCTGCCTCTCCTGTGGGCCTCCCGGTGGGTGGGGTGGGGGGACGTCTGGAGGAGCCGGAACTTTGTTACAGAAGCTCATTGCAGCCAAAACACAAAACCAAAAATCAAACAAAGTTCCCCATAACCCCACCTGCAAAGGAAAGACTGCTGACAACATAACAATCGTGATGCTTCCAGTGATCGGATCGTCACGCACACGCGTGTGCACATGTATTACACAGACGGGAGTTGCCGGTGGGGAGGCTGCCCTCGCCTTTCACTCCTCGGGCCGCCCCCGGGCCCAGGAGGCTCTGCTGTTGGCTGTGCCCCGACTGACCGACCAGCGCCTGATTGGCGGGCGGCCTCCGGAGCACCTCCGGTTCACCCTTGCTGCGGGGACCGTGTGGCCGTGAGTGCCCATCACTTCCTGTGTAGCCCCCGCTGGCACTGCTGGGCCGGGGAGCCTATGTGGAGCCTTCTAGCTGTTATTGAGTGCCCTTGAACCTGGAGGAGGTCCCACCAGTGGACTCCGCCCCCAGTGTGGCAGGAAGAGCCCGGCCCAGACCGCTGGCTTGGTTCAGCCGCCTTTGCTTCTCAGCCGAGCTGACCGGCAGCGTGGCCGCCACCGGCAGAAGGACACAGCCTGGGCTTAACTCACCAGCAAGACCTTCTGTTTGAGCTGCTGACTAGTAGGGAGCCCGCTTGGGTCGGGCATGTGGCAGATACTGTGCCCCTGGGCACCCCCAAGGGCGGTCACCTGGCCCATTTTACAGCCAGTGCCTGGGGTCCGGCTCCCGGCCCTCCTCTGTCCCCACCGGCAACACTGCCCAGGGTGGGGTGCCAGGCCTGGCCCAGCCACGCCCTGCAACCAGAAGTCATGGTCGGGGAGGGGAGAGTAGGCCAGCTCGCCTGTCCTGATCAAGGAGCGGGGCAGGCATGGGGTGGGGCTCTGGCCCCGGGGGTACTGGACCCAGCCTTCTGGTCAGGACTTGAGCCAGCTGGAGAGCGGACAAGGACAGTTCAGGCCCTGGAGGGACAGGCCTGCGGCCCGTGCAGGACCTGGCTCGGTCTAGGGGCCCTCAGCCTCCCGACGGAGCGGCAGACAAGCCGAGAGCTCTCAGCCGCCCTCGGGCTCCAGCCCCGGGGTGGGTGCCCCCGAGGCCCTGTCTTAGGACACAGAATCCCTAAATCAAGTCATAATTCTGAAATTTTCCCCCAGCCGAATGTGCCCATTTCAATAATTACAGCATTTGTAATCCACTTAGAAAACATGGTATTTTTGAGGCTAACACTTAAGAAACAATCCGTTCCACACCCATCCATCCAAATGGCTCCGATTTTGAATAATTCTTTTGAAATGGAGTCTAAATATATACAAATAGATGTTTCTGAAATGTCATGTATTCTGAATACATTTGTATGAGAAGCGGTTTCTGAGGAAGGGAGTGGGAGCCCAACGGCCTCTGAGGAGGGGACGAGGGTGCCCAAGGGTCAGAGGGAAGGGGCTGATGGGGAGAGGGGCCGAGACAGGACACAGGGACCACATGGCCCCGGGAGTCCCCCTCGCTGGGGGCCCCTGGGCGAGTCACCGCCCTTCTCTGGGCTTCCTGCTCCCCAGGGCCCCCTGCAGATGGTGGCAGCGGGGGCGGGGTAGGGAGCAGAGCGGGTGCTGGTCCCACTGAGTCCCAAGCTGGCACTTGATGCTCAAATGCCCTCACCCCTCCCACCCCGCCCCTCCCTCCGTCCTCCCCCACGGAGCCCCTAGCTGCTGGAGACAGGGGATTCCAGGGCCCGAGCCCATCTGGCCCACTCGTCACGGCACAGCGAGTCCAGAAGGGCCCAGAGGGCTGGCCTGATGGCTCAGCACATGTTGGGCCTCCGGCCTCCAGCCCTGGGCCCTGGAAGAGGCTCGCGCTTCAGTGAGCACCTACTGTATGCGGGCCCTGCTGGCCTGGGACACCTGTGACGGGGGTGCCCTTGAACTGGGGGCTGAAGGGACAGAGAAATGAGCCGTGCCGGGTCCAGGAGGGGCATCCGCCTTCAGAGAACCCATGGGGAGGGGTGTCACTGTCCCCAGTTGTCACGTGAGGAAACTGGGGCTCAGAGAGGGGAGGTGACTGCCCGAAACAGCTCAGAGGGGCTGGTGTGACAGAGGAGCCAGGCGCAGGCCAGCCTCTGGGGGGCGATGGGTAAGAAGAGGGGGCGGGGAGGGGGGCTGCCAGGACAGGCTGAGGTCCTGCCACGGGTGTGGGTGAGTTGCTTCCCCTCTGGTGTGTCTGGGGGACGCGTGGGCCCGTGCAGCGTGCACTGTGCAGCCATGGTCGTCACTAGGTCACTTCCTGCCTGCCGTAGCCACGACCTTGCTATGGCCGAGGAGCCTTAGAGCAGTTGGCCGAGGGCAGTCCAGGCCCTTCTCCCCGGGCTCCCAGTGCCGCCGGGCAACCAGTGGGGCCAGAGGGGGCAGGGAGGGGGCGGAGCGCCGGGCCTGCACGTCCCACCCCAGAGCTGCTCCGGGGCCTCCGCACCCCACTCCCACCAGGCCCATCCTCGGTGCAGGGCTGGGGGGCTGGGGCCTCTCCTTCGGCCACTCCACTGGCGCCATCTTGGGGTGCAGGTGCAGCAGGCGGGTGTAGGGGGCGGGCCTGGAGGGGCTGGGGGCCTGGAGGGGCTGGGGGCCTGGAGGGCCCTCTCACACCCACCACCCAGGCCCCTCCCCTGGGGACTGTCCCGGGGGACTCTGCTGGCACTGCTTTCCTTGCTCTCCCAGGACTGTGTTACTTGTTGGAAGTTTCCTTCTGTGCCCTGCACTGACTCTTTCTTTGAGTTTCTGTGTTTGTTTTGTTTTCTGTCCTTTGCAATGGGTACCCTGCAACTATCTGGGGTCCCTGATGTCTGCGTGTACTTAGGGCTGGGGCGCTAACATGCTGGCTGGAAGGGGCTTCGAGAAGTGTGAGCCGTTGTGAGCTTTACTGGGGTGGTGGCTTCCCTGGGCCGGCTGGGCCTTTGGAGAGAGCTCTCCCTGCGGGGCTCAGGGCCGGCGCTGCTGACTCTACCCCGAGCCCTGCTCTGACCCCTAGCTTCTGCTCCCCTCACTGGGCCTGGGGTCCCAGAGCCCAGGGTCCCAGAGAATTCCTCCAGAGATCAGCCCTTGTCCCCGGGGGCGGGGAGGAGCCTGGGGGTGGGTCTCGGCACTTTAAGCCGGTGTCCTCCTGCCCTCCCCTGCCTCAGAGGCCCTGCTTGTCCGGTATTCTGGGAGCCAGGGTCTTGCTTCTCACTGTGGCCATGCCCCTGCAGGCCCCGGGGGTCACCTCCTTGCCCTGCTCAGCCAGGATCACCTCCAACAACCTCCAGCCCCTGTGCCTCGCACTTGCTGTCTTTGCCGCGGTGCACACCCTGGACCCTCATTTTAGGGGAAGGGGGAGCAGGCAGAGGGCAGCACGTGGGTGAGCGCATTGGACTGACCAGCCAGCGTCCACCCTTCCTCACTGTGGACACAAGCCTGTGGGGGCCTGAGGGCCGTGTCTGCCGAGCCCCTCCCCGGACCCCTTGGCTGGGATGGCTGGTTCGCTCCTCTTGGTCATCTTGCTTCCACTAAGTCCTGCTTGAGCTAAGGGCAGCAATCCTCCTGAGGGTCATGGTCACCTTCAGCAGGTGTAGAGGGAAGGAGGCAAGTTTGGTGAAGAGGGAAGCAGGGCCAGGGACCCCGGAGACAGCTCCCGTTGCAGCCAGGGAGCACCTGGGAGGCCATCCTGGAGGCGGTGATGCTGGAGTTGGGTTTTAAAGAGTGAGGAGGAGTTCTCTGAGTGAAGAGCTGCAGAGGCAGAGGGAGGGACATGTGGGAAGGCCCTGCAGGGCTGGGACGTGCCGAGCAAGCCCCCCTTTCCAAACCATCACGTAGCCACCCCTTCTCACAGCGCGAGTGGGCCAGGCCAGGCCAGGCCAGGCCAGGGGGAGGCCGCAGCCTCACTGAAGTGGCGGGAAGCCAGCCGGCGTCCGGTGCTGGGGCTGGGAAGATGCAGCTCTTCCCAGCCAGGGAATTAATTCAACAATTACTGCACCAGGACTGCTTCTGACCCCATGCAGCTGACACTAATTGGGCCCCAATCAAGAGCGTAATTCAGGTTAATTGGCTCCCCACCGCCAGCCCCCATCAGCCTCCTTCACTGTGGGTCTGCCGTTTAAGAGTGATTAATCAGCTGATGGCTGACAGCCGGGGCACCCGGAGTGTGGGGAGCGAGGCGGGAGGCAGGCAGGAGACCCCCTCCTGGGTGGGGAGGCAAGGCTGAGGCCCCCCTACTGGCTTCACCCGCTCTGTCCCCATGGTGTCCTCTCCTGCTCTTTCCCTCTGTGTGGTCCCTGAGCAGCTTTGTCCCCACACCCCTACTGAGGGGCTGTGGGCGAGCTGCACTTCCCAAGCCTCAGTGTTTGCGCCTGTGAAATGGGTGCGCTCGGGCCCCTCGCAGGGCTGTCCTGAGGGTGGTGGTCAGTGTGTAGCGCCCAGCACCTCTCCACGGGGACTGAGGCGGGCAGCCCCCAGGGCGGGGCTGCTCTGTGTCTCGGGAGCCTCTGCGTGGAGCCTGTTCCCCGGGGCCCTCGTGATGGTCCTGTGGGAACAGGACCTGGGCAGAGGGCTGGGGGACTCTGGGCCATCCACCAGCATGGCTCCCAGACAGTGACCTGTGGTCCTTGCTGCCTGGACACGCCCAGCGCAGGTGCTCACCGCCTCCGGAGGCGTCCGCAGCCCTGACAGCATCCTTGGTGAGGCCACCTCCTCCACTGTAGGACGTGGTGGCCTTGGTGGACCCCCAGCCCTACTGGTCTCTGGGCCCTCGCGTCCTGCACCCAGCTCCTGGGAGGTCAGAAACAGGGCCCGAGGGCACCCAGGGCAGCGAGGGCATTGGATGAGCAGGGCTGAGGTGGAGCCGCAGCTGTGCTATCGTGGGGGGCGCCCAGGGCTGGCCTGGACGAGGCCCGGGACTCCGCTGGACCCATGAGCTCTTTGTCAGAGGGCCCCTGGCACCCAGGGACATCGCTGCTCCCCAGGGTCAGCGGAGGAGATGGACCAGGGCCTGGTCTGTTAGTCAGCTCAGGCTGCTGTGACCGACACCACAGACTGGGTGGCTGAAATGGTGGACATTTATTGTCTCACGGTTCTGGAGGCCAGAAGTCCAAGATCTAGGTGTCGGCATGGCTGGCTGCCTTTTCTTTTGTCTTCTTTTTTTAATTTTCATTTTATATTGGAATATAGTTGATGAACAATGTTGTGTTAATTTCAAGTGTACAGCAGTGATTCAGTTATACATCTACATGTATCTATTCTTTTTCAAATTCTTTTCCCATTTAGGTTATTACAGAATATTGAGCAGAGTTCCCTGTGCTATACAGTACGTCCTTGTTGGTAATCTATTTTAAATATAGCAGTGCATACATGTCAATCCTAAACTCCCAATCTATCCCTCCCCTCCACCCTTCCCCCTTGTAACTAGAAGTTCATTCTCTACATCTGTGAGTCTGTTTCTGTTTTGTAAATAAGTTTGTATCTTTTTAAAATTTTTTATTATTTAAAAAAATATTATTTATTTATTTTTGGCTGTGTTGGGTCTTCATTGCTGCGCGAGGGCTTTCTTTAGCTGCAGTGAGCGGGGGCCACTCTTCGTTGTGGTGCACGGGCTTCTCATTGTGGTGGCTTCTCTTGTTGCAGAGCACAGGCTCTAGGCATGGGGGCTTTTGTAGTTGTGGCACGTGGGCTCAGTAGTTGTGGCTCACGGGATCTAGAGCGCAGGCTCAGTAGTTGTGGTGTACTGGCTTAGTTGCTCCGCGGCAATGTGGGACCTTCCTGGACCAGGACTCAAACCCATGTCCCCTGCATTGGCAGGGGGATTCTTAACCACTGCGCCACCAGGGAAGCCCCATTTTTTTTAGATTCCATATATAAGTGATATCATATGATGTTGCCTTTCTCTGTCTGACTTACTTCACTTAGTATGATAATCTCCAGGTCTATCCATGTTGCTGCAAAATGGAATTATTTCATTCTTCTTAGTGGCTGAGTAATATTCCATTGTATATATATATACCACATCTTCTTTATTCATTCATCTGTCAATGGGCATTTAGGTTGCTTCCATGTCTTGGCTGTTGTAAACAGAGGAAAACATAGGCAGAACACTCTTTGACATAAATCGAAGCAATATCTTTTTCCATCCGTCTCCTAGAGTAATAGAAATAAAAACAAAAATAAACAAATGGGACCTAATTAAACTCAAAAGCTTTTGCACAGCAAAGGAAACCATAAACAAAACAAAAAGACAACCCTCAGAATGGGAGAAAATATTTGCAAATGATGTAACCGACAAGGGATTAAACTCCAAAATTTACAAACAGCTCATGCGACTCAATATCAAAAAAACAAACAACAATCAAAAAATGGGCAGAAGACCTAAATAGACATTTCTCCAAAGAAGACATACAGTTGGCCAAGAGGCACATGAAAAATGCTCAACATCACTAATTATTAGAGAAATGCAAATCAAAACTACAATGAGGTACCACCTCCCACTGGTCAGAGTGACCATCATCAAAAAATCTACAAACAATAAATCCTGGAGAGGGTGTGGAGAAAAGGGAACCCTCGTGCACTGTTGGTGGGAATGTAAATTGATACAGCCACTATGAAGAACAGTATGGAGATTCCTTAAAAAAACTAAAAATAGGGCTACCATATGATCTTGCAGTCCCACTCCTGGGCATATATCTGGAGTAAAACGTGGTTCGAGATGACACGTGCACCCCTATGTTCATTGCAGCTCTGTTCAGAGTAGCCAAGACATGGCTGGCTGCCTCTGAGGCTGTGAGGGAGACTCTGCCCCTCCTGGGCTTGTAGACGGCCGTCCGCATGTTCACACAGTGTTCTCCCCGTGAAGCTGTGTGCAAATTTCCCCTTCTTACAAGGATGCCGGTCAGATGACCTCTCTTTAACTTGATGGCCTCTGTAAAGGCCCCATCTCCCAATAAGGTCCCATTCTGAGGTCCTGGGTTTAAGACTTCAGCATGTCTTTTTGGGGAACACAGTTCAGCCTGTAACAATGGACGTCCCAGGTCTGTGGCCTGGTGTCCTCCACAGCAGGGGGCGAGGGTGGAGCCCAGTGTGGGGTCATGAGAGCTTGATGTGGACGAGGGCGCCCCCCCCCCCACCAGCCTGGAGAGTAGGGGTTTATGGGGTCCGAGGCCCCGACCGTCCATCCAGCAGCCCCTGCCCAGGTCCCTGGGTCCCTCCCGCCTTTATAAATGGCCCGAGCTCCATGCAAATGAGCCATGCCCACTCTAGCGCCTTGAGGGCCTTTCCAGACCCTCTCCCTTATCAGGCGCAGTGACATGAACAGGACAACACATCCTGCCCCCTTAGGAAGTCTCCTCCACGCTTTCCTGGAGGGTCACGGATGTGGTCAATACCCTTTCATCGGGAGCTGGAAAGGTCAGCCCCTCGGTCGAGGTGGTATTCAGGGCGGCCGCCTGCTCCCCAGAGCTCGGGGAGGGGCTCCCGTCTCACTGGTTGCTCCTGGGGGAGCGAGATGCGGCCTCCAGCTGAGGGACCTGGGCTGCCCCCTCCCCCACCCCGCTGCTGGCACTGAGCTGGGAGGAGGCCCGCGGCTCCGGGCAGGCCAGCCCCCCAGGAGCTGGATCCTCTGCACCGGAGCTCCCTCCCGGTGGGCGAGGCTGCAGGTGCGGGGGCTGAGCAGAGGCTGGGGGCTCTGCCCTGTGCCAGGAGGGGACCGGGGGCTGCAGAGCAGAGCGCAGCATCAAGGCCTGCCTCTGCCTCTGCCATGTGTCTTCGCCCAAGCATCTGGTGGCCCCTGGGCCCCGCCTGTCATCGCCTGCCCGCCTCTTCCCCTTCAAGTCGGTGGAGAGGCCCCACGTGGTTTGCTGGGGGGAAGAGGAGGGACGGGAAGGGGCTGGGCTTGGTGGAGGCTGGGTGTGGGCTCAGAGGGCCCTGGGACGTCACGCGCCTCCCCCCTTCCCCTCAGGTGACCTCTCCCGCTTCTCTTGGGGTCACTCTCCCTCCAGCCAGGTCCCTCGGCTGCTGCGGCTCCCAGCTTCCCTGCCTTCCCTCCCCTCCTCTGTTCAACCCGGCGGGGGTGGGGTGGGGCGCGGAGGGTGGACGAGGGGGGACCAGGGAGGGACAGGCCTAGTGCAGATCACACCCAAGCGGGCGCTCGGCCGCTGTCCAGTGTGAGGCCAGCTTGAGGGTCCCCGGAAGGTTGATCTGGGCCGGGCTGGGCAGGCACAGGCCCACCCCCTGCTCCCCCCCACCCCGGCAGGTGGTGAGCACTCGGCCAGTGCCGGCCGTGTCACTGGGCTCTGCCTGCGCCGCACCGATGGGAGAGCCGAGTGCGACCACCCGGAGGCTGAGAGGCCAGTGATGTGCCCCAGGTCACGTGGTCAGGCTGCGACACGAGGACGGGGTTGGAAGCCCGCCCTGCCTGACCCCCGCGGCTGTGTTCCTCACGGGCACCCAGATTCCCGCAGATGTCCCCGTCGGTCCTCGCTGGGGGCCTGGGTGTGCTGGGGGGCTGAGTACCCTCAGGGCGCACCTTGCTGGACTGCGTCGGCCCTCCTGTGAGGGGTGTGGAGTGCCGCGCACAGGATCTGCGGCCGGGCGCCGGGCTCGAACCCTGCTTGCCGTTCACGAGCTGGAGGCTCTCTGAGCCATCGCCTCATCTGCAGCCGTGTGTCGACGGGACCCGCCTGCCAGCGCCGGGCGAGGGTCTGAGTCCACGCAACCCGAGTAGGGCACGGGGCTCATCACAGGGTTTCGGGAAGGAGCGGCTGTCCTGCCGCACGAGGACCGAGGGCATGGGTGCTGTCCAGGGTCCTGCAGGGCCCCCGGCTCGGAGCACCTTTCCCTCTGAGCCCTCTCCCTGCCAGGAGGGCTGTGGGTTTCTGGCCTCCTGCCCACCCCAAGCTGTGCGCTCCCTGAGGGCTGTGTCTGATTCGCTCTGGCCCCTCCCAGCCCCTCACAGCTGGCATGTCTGGGCAGCAGTGTGACTTGTGACAGTAGCTGGGAAGAGGGCCAGAGAGGCCTGAACCTCAGATCTGCCCCACACCATCTGTGAAGACTGGAGCAGGTCACTTAACCTCTCTGAGACCAGCATCCTGGCCCAGAACACAGTGACAATACTTGTTCCCAGGCCTGGGAGGCAGGGCTGTTCTGATGATGGCTGGTCTTCAGGCTGGTGTGTGGGTCCCTCCCAAAATGGAAAGACACCAAGGCAGCTGAGATGGGGGCCAGTCATCCATCCAATGCCCAGCAGATCTGAAACACCTCCCTAGACCCAGTCCTCACCCCAAAACTCATTGTTTTGGGAGGACACCGACCTCCCCAACCAGAGTTCAGTCCCACCTACTCCAGGAACTGCCCCCCACTACCCTGTCCCTGCCAGTCTCTTCCCTTCCCCACAGCTGAGTAGATGCTCCACTGTCAACCCCTACTCTAGAGCCTAGAGCCCCCTTGAGACGGTGGGTGGATAGAAGGGCGAATGGATAGATGGAGGGATGGACGGGTGTATGGATTGGCAAGTAGGTGGGTGAATGAGTGAGTGGAATAATGAATGGATGAAAGAATGACCAGCCTCAACATCCACCTAATGACTCAGATGAGCTGCCTGGGGACTCATTCTTGACCTATTTCACTTCTCTCCAATATCCCGTCACAGCCAGATTCTAAGGATTCCCCTCCTGGTCTTGCCTCTGTCCCCTCTGATCTCCCATTTCTGCACTAGGCCCCTGTCCTTCCAGGGATCGGTCTTCCTGTTTCTCCTCCCCTTTCCTATCCATCCTCCTATTTTCTTCCTAAGTGGCCTCTTCACTAACTCTCTAGAACATGTCACTCCCCTGCTTACATTTCCTCACTGTGCTATCTCAGGCGTGCTGTCCAAACCTCTCTGTGATCTGCGGGCCTGACCTACCCATCTCCCTTCCCCTTCCCCATCCCACGGACACTTGGTGACCTACCAGTTATTTTAAGCTCTCGCTTTTCTACCCAGGCTCTCCCTTGGTCCCTTACCTCCCACCTCCTGGCCTGTCTGGGGAGTCACACCCCCTCCACCCAGGACCTACATGAGGCATCACTTTCTTCATGAAGCCTCCCAACCCTCCCTAATGAGTTTCCCAGCCCAGATCTGTGTGTCTTCTCATCCATGAAGCCTTCTGGTGGGCCCAGAAGTTGTTAACTTTATAATAACCACGACAGTGTGCAGGAATAAGGAGAGTATCTGGTGAGGACTTCATGTCTGGTATTTGCCAGACCCCAGGCTATGTACTTTCCCTGCATCATCTTCATTAAGGTTTCAAGTGTCCCTGTGGAGCCCATGACATCATCCTATGCTTTCAGAAGAATCCAAGGTCCCAAGAAGGGATGAGGCTAAGATCCTGGCTCGAGGACGGCAAACCAGGAGCCGCCCCCAGGCCTGGCTGCCTCTGGAGCTGCGGGAATCCCACTGGCCTTCCTGCCTCCTTCCCTGCGGGCCTGGCTCCAGGGCCAGCCCAGGGCAGATCTTGAATGAATATGTGCCAGCTCAGGGCAGAGCCCCTTGCAACGGGCAGGTTCTGCATGGGCCCTGCCCCCGGGTGGGCCCAGCCCCCTGCAAGTCACAGGCCCACTGTCCCCCAGGATGGGAGGCGGTGGGCGGGGGCAAGACACGACAACGACTCTCTCTCTCCCGCAGCTGCAGAGACGCAAGGTCAAGTGCTACCTCCTGTTGGCGGGAGTCACCGTCCTGCTGGTCCTCATCCTCATCGTCGCCACCTCCGTCCGAAAGTGATGCCACTGTGGTGAGTGCCCTACCTGCCCCCACACCGTCCATCTGTCCTCCTCTTACCCATCCACCCATCCTTGATAAGTCCATTCATCCATCCATCCACCCATCTACCCATTTTTGATCCATCCTTCCATCCATCCGTCCATCCGTCCACCCATCCATTCATCCTCCTCTGTGTCAGGCACAGGCTGGGCCCTGGTGACCACTGGTGAACAAGGCAGAGGGGAGCCCTGTGTTCCTGGGACTCACAGCCTTGGGGCAGGCTCTCCTGAAGCTCCCCTCTGTGTAGGCACTGACTTCCAGAAGGTCATGGCTGGCAAGTCCCCTGGGGCAGTCGTGAGCAGAGCGTGTTGGGTCGTGCAGTGGGCCTGTGCTGGGAGTCTGGGGAAGCGGCAGGGAGCGGCCCCTCGTGGGGAGAGTCGTCAGGGAGCTTCACGGGCTCCTGGGGAAGAGGGGGTGCTGAGACCTGGATGGGATGGGGTGGGGGTCCTCCAGGGCACGGGCTCTGGGCAGGACCCGGAGCAGGCTGATCTGGGACAGAACATGTGTGGTGCCCTGATGGACTGCCGGAGCCCCGCAGCGTGTTGAGCGGGTGTCTGGGTTACCTGCTGCCGTGTAACCAATTAGCTTAAAATTCAGGGCCTAAAGCAGCAACAGACGTGTACTGTCGCAGTTTATGTGGGTCAGGAGTTGGGCGGTGGCTCAGCTGGGCGGTTCTGCTCAGGGTCTCTCTGGAAGTGCAGACGGATGCCGGCCGGGCTGCGTCATCTGAGGGCCCGGCAGGGGCTGGAGGGTCTGGTTCTAAGCTCCCCCAGAGTGAGGGCTCCTGGAGAGGCAGGCGGAGGCCACCCTCATTCTGCTGCTCAAACAGGGTCGGTGCCACTTGCTGCGATGGGCCCCTAAGTGAGTCCAGGGGGCTGACCGTGGGCATCTGGGAGGCTGGCTTCCATGCCCAGGCCACCTGCTCGTGCACTGGCCCTTTAGGAGGACACTTCCGGCTTCAGGGAGGGGGCAGAGGAGGGTCAGGTGCCTTGGGGCGCCGGCCTTCATCTTGTCCAGTGTGCCTCCTCTGGGGCATCCAGGTATCCAGTGCCTGGGCCCAGCTCTGGGGCATGGCAGGAGCCAGGCGAGGGTCTTAGGGAGGGGCAGGCAAGCCAGTGAGCTCCGTGGCCGCCCTCGGGTGTACCCGTCCCCGTCCCCCGTGATCCCCACCATAGCCTGTGACGGCATCTGGGGTGGGGGTCAGAAGGTGAGGGGCTGCTGCAGCCCCACGGAAGTCACTGCAGTCGGGAGCCCTCGCAGAGGACATGCCACACAGCCAGCCGAACTCCCTGAGCCCTGGGACTCCTGGATTTCAGACTTCTCCTAGAAGGGGCCCCTGTCATGAAAGGAGCCGCCCTGGTGAGGCTGAGATGCAAAGTCGGGGTGCGGAGCACTGGCTGCCATGCTGTCCAGAGCCCTGTCCTCGCCGGGCTGCTTCTGATTAGATGACACTGTCCCCAAGTTGGGGCTGGGGCGCCGCCAGGAGGCCGAGGAGCCAGCTTCTGGTCTGCGCTGAACTTCAGAAGGTGGAGCCTGGGGAAGGGAGACTCCCATTTACTGTCAGCCTACTGTGAGTGGGCATTGCCCATCCATGACCTTGATGGGTCCTCCCCACCTCCTGAGATGGGCAGGATCCCTGGGGCCCTGGATTCAGAAGGTCTTGGATCTCCCCAAAGGCATGCGGCGCGTGACCCAGGTGTTACGTGGTCCCCCACGTGTCCCTGGTCAGCTTGTCCACCCTCTGCTTCAGGACTTCTGGACATGAACGTAAAGCAGGACACATGGAGGTTCTGCTGCTGAAGTCTTGGCCCTGCAAAGAGAACTCCTGGTGCTTAGAGCTTCTTGGGGGTGGGAGCGGGCAGGATCGCGGGTAGGACTTAGGTGTGCCTGCTGTGGTGCCTGGCGTCTGGGTGAGGTTCCGTGGCTCTCCTGTGCGGGATTGACTGTCGTCTTACCCCGAGCCCAGGCGGCCCCCAGCCAGGGCCCAGGAGCCGTGACGTGTCCCCCGGCTCCTCCTGCCAGGTCTCCAAGGCAGGTGCACTTTAGCCCAATGAGCGAGCTAAGCGGGTACAGAGGCTGCAGGGTCTCTGGGTGTGGGGGCCTGGGAGGAACCCTGTCACAGAGGGTGTCACCGGGGCCTCCCTCCTCGACCGAGTCCTCCAAACAGGTGGGTTCCCATCTGCCCAAGCACGGCTGTGTGCAGACATGCAGGTGCATCTTTGCCACGCGCCCCGGCCACCCATCCCCACGTCCCAGCCTGCGCTGACCAGGCCGTGCAAGGAGCCCAAAACCAGCCATCGTGGGAGCAACAGTGACCATGGCAACGGCAACGACCACTGTACTGGGTTGATCTGTGTCCCCCCAGATGAACCCCCAGGACCCCAGAATGTGAGTGTATTTGGAAGCAGTCTTTGCAGATTTCATTAGTTAAGATGAGGTCAGACTGGAAGAGGGTGGGTGCTGAATCCAATGACAGGTGTCCTTGTCAGAAGGGGAGGGACAGAGACATGGGAGGAGGCCACATGGAGACGGAGGCAGAGACTCTAGAGATGAGGCCACAGCCAGGGAACACGAGGAGCCACCAGAGCTGGGAGAGGCAGGAAGGACCCTCCCCCGGAGCCTCAGAGGGACCATGGCCCTGCTGGCACCTTGATTTTGGGTTCTGGCCTCCAGAGCTGGGGCGGTCATTTGTGACAGCAGCCCCAGGGCACTGGTAGAGCTCCGTGTGTGTGATGCCTGAGGGGGACACGCGTGTTACTCGGGTTGTCCTTGTCATGGCCTGCGGGATGGGCGTCGTCAGCACCGTCCTGCAGGGGAGACTGAGGCCCACGGTCGTACGCAGGGCGTGTGGCATCCCAGCCCGGGCTCCCCCATGCGTGAGGGGCTGTGATGACTGGGTCTCCGTGTGCTCCTGTGCCCTGGGGTGGGGACACCTGCCAGCGCTGTGGGTGAAGCGGGGGGAGGGGCTGGCCGGTCTGCCTGGGCTTCCTGATTTCTCCAGCTGCCTCTCCTCTCCTTCAGATCCACAGCCCCCTCGCCCTCCTTTCCTCCGAGGTTAGGGATCCGTAGCGGCCACGCAGCCCTCCGCTTTCTGCTCCGGCCCACCCTCCGCTGCACAATCAGATCTGACTGCACCCCAGGGCAGGGCAGCTCTGTACCCTGAACCCCTTGCGGTGCGAGAGGGACCCCAAGGAGGCGTTCTTGGGCCAGGGCCGCACGGCCAGCTCATGTAGACCCGTGGGGACAGCTGATCCCCCTCCAGTGAGCCCCCTGGCCGGAGCGGCTGGGCTGCCAGCCATGGCCCCATCCCCGGGGAGACGGAAGATGGAAGACGAGGCTGAGGCCCAGGCCACACGGCCAGCCAGTAGCCACTTATGTGTCCCATGGGCACAGAGGGCAAGAGGGGTCTCCGGCTCCTAGCAGCTCAGAGCCCGGCAGGACAAGCCAGGAGTTCCTGCTCCTGCAGCCAGACCCCAGGCTCTCTGGGTGGGGGTCTGTGGGTGTGGGGGTCTGTGGGTGTGGGGGTCTCTGGGCACCGTGGGACCAGGGGAGCCCTGAGCCCACATAGGGGCACCTCAACTGTGGAGTGTCCGCCGAGCTGGAAGAGATCCCGTCCGGACACCCCCGGGCTCTCTGTGACCACTGACCAGCCACTGGGCCAGGCGGCAGGGGCGCCTGTGGGACCTGGAGGCCCACCCGCTCTGGGCCCGGTTTCCGCAGAGCAATGGGGCTGCAGCGTCTGCCTCTTTCCCTGCTGCCGAGTTGCTCTGAGGACAAAGGCGGAAAATGGCTAAATATAAACAGCACTCTGAGGAAGGGAAAGGCTCTATTCAAATGCAGGGGGTTGTTATTTCTGCAGAGAAAAGCAGTCCCTGAGGGAGGGGCTCAGGCTCCCTGTGCCTACGGGCCTCGCACGTGCCTGTTGCTGTGCGTCCGGGGGGGGGGGGGGGGGGGCGTGCCCTCCAGGGAGCTCCAAGGGGAGGTGCAGCCCCACCTCACATCCCCACCCACCCGCGCTATCCAGGCCGCGCCCGAGCACCCCTGCCCGGCTCTCAGGGCTGTGACCCCGCCCGGGCCCAGCTCTTCCCAGCTGCCAAGGTTTGCAAGCCCACTTCTGCCTGGTCCTCACAGGGGCCTGAGGGGCAGGTCAGGACAGGGAGCTCAGCAGAGTGACGAAGGATGGCGCCCAGCAGCCTTGCCCACCCGGGGTCCCTGCACTCAATGTACAGCCAGCATGAAGGCTCATCTGGGACCAGGGTCGGGGCTCAGAGTGGGACCAGGGTCGGGGCTCAGTGTGTGACCAGGGTCGGGGCTCAGAGTGTGACCAGGGCCGGGGCTCAGTGTGTGACCAGGGTCGGGGCTCAGTGTGTGACCAGGGTCGGGGCTCAGAGTGTGACCAGGGTCGGGGCTCAGAGTGTGACCAGGGTCGGGGCTCAGAGTGTGACCAGGGTCGGGGCTCAGTGTGTGACCAGGGTCGGGGCTCAGTGTGTGACCAGGGTCGGGGCTCAGTGTGTGACCAGGGCCGGGGCTCAGAGTGGGACCAGGGCCGGGGCTCAGTGTGTGACCAGGGTCGGGGCTCAGTGTGTGACCAGGGTCGGGGCTCAGAGTGTGACCAGGGTCGGGGCTCAGAGTGTGACCAGGGTCGGGGCTCAGAGTGTGACCAGGGTCGGGGCTCAGAGTGTGACCAGGGTCGGGGCTCAGAGTGTGACCAGGGTCGGGGCTCAGTGTGTGACCAGGGTCGGGGCTCAGTGTGTGACCAGGGTCGGGGCTCAGAGTGTGACCAGGGTCGGGGCTCAGCGTGTGACCAGGGTCGGGGCTCAGCGTGTGACCAGGGTCAGGGCTCAGAGTGGGACCAGGGTCAGGGCTCAGAGTGGGACCAGGGTGTAGACCGAGTCTGTGGTCAGCATTGGGCTTCCTCAGCCCTGGTGAGCATCTGGGCCAGCACAGCAGCGGAAGCCAGCGTGCCCATCCTGATGAAGCCCAGCTCCTGGCTCAGCTCCTGATTGCTCTATGGGAACCCCCTTCCCATTTAGGAAAGGGCAGCTGTCTCCAGAAGCACCACCAGGCCTGGTCGCTTTGTGCGGCTCCTGTAGATGAAGGTTTGGGGTCAGGCTCGGCTTTCGGGGACTCGGTTCCTGGTCAGAAAGACGATGTTATGGTGACTCTGAGTGCCCGGCACTGCCCAGGACACTGCTATGTCCCCGGCTGCCATTCCTCAGGGATGTGAGGGCAGCGGGGCCAGGCTGCGGGGGAGCGGGGTCACCTGTACACTGGTGCAGCTGGCCAGCAGCAGGATTGCCCAGGTCTCGGCCGTGGCTCCTACAGGGAAGGAGCTGGGGGAACTTGTAGAAGGAGGTGAGTCCTTGGGATCTGAGGGGCCTCCCCACTCCTCTGTCCTCCTGGACGCCCATGATTGCAGCACCTGCACCCTCAGGACCTCTTTCCACGTGGAACTTCATTCACCATGGACCTGTCTGTGTGTCTCTGTGGGATGTGGGCTCTCTGGGTCCCCAGGCCTGGTTCAGGACATGGGGAGGGGGTGGGGGAGGGAGCAGGGGGCCCAGGGCAAGTGGGGCCTGTCCTCGGTGGCTCCCTGCTAGAGTCACAGGGCTGGGCCTCAGCAAATAGAAAATTACAGTATCTGGGCAACAATCAATGAAGCATTTTTCACGGGCACAAAAATTTAAGAGGCTCAATAGAGGCTCATAGCAAGTCGAGTTTTTAATGTTTTCTGAAAGCCGTGAAATATCGACTTCAAAGCCATTGATTTCCATTTGGGAAGCAAGTGGTGGGATCTTCATCTCCAGGCTTCTCTGTGCATGTGTGCATCTGCATGTATGTGTCTGCGTGTGCGTCTGTCTGTGTGTGCACATGTGTGAGGTCAGGAGGGAGGGACAGAACCCCCTCTTGAGCTGCCCGCTCCCCCTCCCCAGGGGCTGCAGTGTTAGGACCCGAGCGTGTCATCCGGGCGGGGCAGGAGACGGCTGTGCTCCATGCGTGTATTTTGCGTGTATTTTACATGTATTCATCGGGCGCTCGGTAGGAGTTTACACCAGAGGACCTCACTTAATCCTCACCACGGCCCCATGAAGGAGGTGCTGGTATGTCCCCATTTTCCAGATGAGAAAACTGACATGGAGAGAGATGAAGGGACTTAGCCAGAAGGGGGCAGTGTAGAGGGGTGAGCCTTCTGGGGTTGGGACTGCCAGGGGAACGCTGCCAAGCAGGCTGAGGGGCCGCCCAAGGCCACACAGCGGGACTGTGGTGCCAGGTCCCAGCCGGGTCTGTGTGACCCGGAGGTCTGGCGGGGCGGGGTCTGCACACAGTCTACATGGCCTGGGCGGTCAGTGGCGCCGTTACTGGGGTGTGCTCGTGCAGGCGGCTCAGATGGCTGCTCGATGCTGAGCCTGTCCAAGGGGCCTGGTCACCTGGGATATGGTGACTTTGGGCAGCCCCGCCTGTCCTGCCCCAGCCTGTAGGCATGCCTGCCGGCGGTGCCGGGAGGCTCCCTGAAGGTCGTGTGGCTCCCTAGGGGTTTACACATGGAAGTCTCCCTCTGGGGTCCAGCACCCGCCTCCCAGAGCCCCGGGTCAGCGGGCAGATGGGCAGAGACCGGTGAGCCAGGCTGGAGGCAGAGGGGGGAGTGGAAGGGGCCTGTGGCCTTCATCACGGCCCCGATCTGAGCCTTGGCCGCCTCGCCTAGGAAATGGGGCCATCAGCGCTGCCTTTGGAGTCCCCGTGGCATCGGTGACGAAGGCCTGCCGGGCGCCTGGCCCACAGCAGCCCTGCCCTCCGCGACGGGGCTGTCTCCTCACCGCCGCCATCGCTATCACAGTGGTATTACTGTTACCACGAACCTGCCCTCGTGTATGGAGACGAGGCACGGCTGGCTTTTTCTCTCTGAGGTACCCGCGTGGCGCTTCGCCAGCAGGCCCGTGGCGTGTCCTCCCTGGCACCTCGGGCAGGACACGCAGGCACGGCTGCGAGCAGCCCAGAGGCCAGTGAGGCGCCTGTCTGATGCGGGAAGCACCCGGGCCCCGCCCGGTCGGCCCCAGGAGGAAGTCAGACCCAGCGCCGCTCGGAGCAGCTCGCAGCCGGGGCAGAGGCAGGCCCTTGAGGTGCTGAACTGCCAGGAGCAGAGTGGAAGCCGGGAGAGGGGCAGCTCTGCCGGGAGGGCTTCCTTGAGGAGGCGGCTCTGGAGCGAGGCGGGTAGGGGCTCCCCCGTCAGGCAAGGAGGTCCCCTGGGCCGAGGGCAGGGCCCAGGCAAAGGCACAGTGTCACCGTGGGTGGAGCGCTGAGGCGAGAGCCAGGCCCGGCTGGATTGCGTGGCCACATTCCGGAGGCTTCCTGGGGCCACTTGTCAGGAGTGGCGAGCGCTCCCAGCGGGCTCCCCTTCCCTTTGCGTGTGGTTGCCCCAGCCCCGGGCACTCCCCCCATGGCTGGGCAGATGGCAACGTGAGGGGCCCCCCGACCCAGCCGGCCCATAGGAATCAGGCTGCACCAGGAAAAAGGTGGAAAAAAATAAAAGCATGAAAGTGCTGGCGGCCAGCACAGAAGGCAGCTTGCCCGTGTGAGAAGCTTGGAAGAGACTGGTGGACGCGGTGGTGTTTGCCAGTGGCTGGGAGACGGGGCGGGCATGGAGCCTTACAACCCCCAGCCTGGGATGGCAGAGGGAACAGCTGCCCCAGGTCCCCAAGGGGCCACAGCGGTTGGGTCGGCCAGCTCCCTGCTGCAGACCTGTGGAGGGGGTGGGAGCCTGGAGCTGGTGGGGCGGCTCTGGAGTCCGATGACCCGGGTGGAGCCCCCTTCGCAGCACTGTGGAGGCCGTGCGTGGAGCCCCGATTCCTCCCCGGTGGGCGTGGGACACTAAGACCTATTGGGGTGTTTGGAAGGCTTGGGTGAGGCCACGGGTGCCCTGTGCACACAGCTGGCGCACAATAAACGTGCATTCCTCCCTCCCCTGCCCCTCTCCTAGGAACTGTCCTCAGACTGGCCACTGACCTGCCCCTACCACAGACACCCCAGAAGCAGGGGTTCGAGTTCCCCTTCTTACTCCTGAAGCCCAGGCCCGGTAACGTCGCTCAGACCCCAGCCTCCAGGCATCAGCCTCCCAGCCTCCTGCGGGCCCAGCTCCCGGAGAGGTGGCCGTGGCCCTCTGTGTCCCTGGGGCAGCCCCCGGCCCTGGCCATCCACCTCTCCTTCACCCCCTCCACTCCCCAGCTGGCATTGGCCTCAGATTTGGTGCTGTGACTTCTGGCTCTGGGTCAGCACCTGTCTGGTGGGTCACAGTGCCCCTGCAGTGACCACGGAAGACACACAGCAGCCCAGGGCTGTCCCGGGGCCCTGGGCCCTCAGTGACAGCAGGACAGGAGTGGGGGCCGGCATGCGCACCTGACGGATGTCACCTGAGGCTCAGAGGGGCTCATCCAAGGCAGGGGAAGCGCGAAGCCGGGCCCGACCCGCATGCCCACCTCGGCCTCGGGGCTCAGGGTCCGCCCTCCCGGGCATCCAGTCCCGTGTCCACCGCGACCCCCACTCACCAGGCAGCAGGAGGCACGGGCTCCCGCAGCCCCGGACCTTTGCTCCTCCCCAGGACACAGACAGCAGGAGATGAGGGAGGGAGGGAGGGAGCTCGGGGCTTAGCTGGGGGTGCAAGCCGCCCCCCCGTGGCAGGGCAGGAGGACACCCCGCCCGAGGCCGAGTGTAGGGGAGAGCCCTCGTCTGTGCGGTGGGATGGTCCTGGGTCTGAGTCCCCGCCTGCCGTTTCCTCCTGGGGGACGGGGACATGTCACCGACTCAGTGGAGCTTTGGTATCAGACCCGTGAGGTGGGACAGTCCCTCCCCGACGCAGTGCTGTGCGGACATGGGGGGCTCCTCCAGGGGCCCCGGTCGGAGCCCGGCCAGGCAGGTGAGTCCCTGGCCACTTTCCTCCTCCCGCTTTTCCAGAACCATGCAGAAGGCAGCAGGCAGGGTCCTGCCTTCAAGGACCCCCCTCAGACGAGGCTCCAGGCCCCACCTGCAGGGCAGACACCTGGAAGGAGGAAAGAGGGCTTCACGCAGAACCAGGACTTCGGGGAGGCCAGAGGGAGCCCCTGGGGCAAAGCCTACCAAGCGCGAGTTCTGAGCACCAGCTGTGCTTGGCAAGAACCTGCCCACCCCGCCCCCCGACTGTTTCCCTACTCAAAGCAAGCAGTTTTGCTTCCGGGTGCTTCTCAGTAATTGCAATATAAATTGAATAATTAAGCTAAACCCACAGAAGAGAATTAAATATTAATTTCTAATAAGCTATTCAGAGAGTGTCGCCAGGGAGAACCCGCAGACAATGTCTGTGCTGGGCACTCCCCTGCCTGGCCCCCGAGCCCTTGCTGGCCCCAGGGCCCCCCTCCCAGGGCAGGACTAACCTACACGCAGCCTCGGTCCAGGAGGCAATGGTCAGTGTGCCAGCGCCGGGGCCTGTCCGGCAGGGTCTGGGCTTGGGTCCCCTAGCAACTGAGGTTGCCCGTCACCAAGGGAGTGGGCGTGCCATTGGCGTGTGGTGAGTGGATGAGAAAATGACATGTGACCTGAGGGATGGGCGCCACTCCCCTCAGGACCCTGGTGAGCCAGGCCCAGTCTCTGTGTGGTGCCTGCACCCCAAGAAGGCCTCTCACTGTCACCGCACGGCCCAGGGAGCTCAGAGGTGTCGGAGCCCCAGACAATCAAAGGGCGGTGTCCAGGGTGGACACTAGCACAGCCTGGTCACAGGCTGACCCCTGACCTTGGTCACACGCTGAGCCCTGACCCTGGTCACACGCTGAGCCCTGACCCTGGTCACACACAGAGCCCTGACCCTGGTCACAGGCTGACCCCTGACCTTGGTCACAAGCTGAGCCCTGGCCCTGGTCACGTGATGAGCCTGATTCTGAAGCTGATCCTGGCTATAGACCAGCCCTGACCCTCTTTTTAAGAGATCAGAAAGCACAGGGCAGGCACACTGTGTTTGTCTGCAGCACAAAGTTGATGGTGAGGTAGGGAAGGCGGGCAGGGCAGGGTCAATGCCGGTGGTGAATGCGGGTTATGGATCTAGATTAGTCCAGTGTCAGTGAGCCCCTGAGTGTGTTTGGAGCTGAGCACAGTCATGGCGGGGGTGGTGGGGTGTGAGGCCCCATGGCCCCTGTGGTGGCGGCCACCACGAGGACAGGGGGACTGAGGAGGTGGGGCCGGGGCAGGAACGGGAGGTGCCGTGTGCCCACCGCACGGAGGGCCCGGGGGGCTGGCACAGAGCGGGGTGTCCCCACATGGCCCACCTGTGGCTAGCACAGCCTGTGCTGGGCCCAGGCTCCACGCCCGTGGCCAGGCGGAGAGGCCGTCCCTGTCCCTGGTCAGCCACTGGGGAGGACACCCCCGTGCTTCCCGGGCTCAGAGCCCAGCGAAGTCCCCACCGTCATCGTGTCGATATTTGTTGTCTGGGGCCAGCTCCCGTGCGGCACTCCGTGCGACTCTCAGTGCCCCGGGCAGCGGCCCCACAGGTCACGGGCTGCCACGCCCTCCCAGATCCTCCCCCGCAGCCAGACGGCCCAGGC
This sequence comes from Balaenoptera ricei, assembly GCF_028023285.1. Taxonomy (NCBI): domain Eukaryota; kingdom Metazoa; phylum Chordata; class Mammalia; order Artiodactyla; family Balaenopteridae; genus Balaenoptera; species Balaenoptera ricei. The sequence continues at coordinate 1,880,828 of NC_082655.1, forward strand.
CCGTTCTTTGGGCACCTTCTCTGTGCGGGTTCACTGACCGCGTCCGCCTGGGAGTCTGTGTGTCCAGCCAGCGTGCGGCACAGGGCTGCTCGGGGCATCCTCACTGCCAGAGAGGAGAATAAACGTCAACCCGAAAGGGCCCGTGCAAACACCTGCCTGTTTTAAAGGCATGGGAACCGCCGGAGGAGTTAGCGGCTCACAGGACACGCAGCTGAGAAAGGCGAGGATTCGAACCCAGGGCCACCTGGCCGAGGCTGTGTCCTGGGAGCACAGGGGCTGTGGGTGGACACAGGGCCCAGGGCGGGGAGGGTCTGCAGAGGAGGGGAGTGATGGGAAGAGTTGGCCCGGGGTGAGGGTCCTCTGAGGGTTGGTGGACAACGCGCGGGGCAGAAACAGAAACAGGGTTGGGAGGCAGGCCATGGGGGAGGGGCCGCCATGGGGGGGGTCCCTAGCAAAGGGAAGGGGGTGCAGAGGCCCCTGACTAGTGGGGGTGGGAGCAGGGCAGGGTGGGCAGGATTGTGCAAAGCCTGGAAAGACGGCCATTCTCCAGCCCCAAGGCCCTGAGAGCCTGTCTCCAGACACGGTGGCCCTGCTGGTGCCCTTCCTAGAGGCCCCTCGGACCCCCAGCCCAGGCGGGTGCCAGTGCCTGCCGCTCACCCTTTAGGCCTCGCCTTCCCCGCCCCCAGCGCCTTCCAAATCCTGCCAGCGGCTGCCGCCCATCTCTTCGGGTCCAAAGATCTCCTCCATAGCATGGTTGTTGAAGTGCCCTATGGCTGAGGCTCAGCCCGCAGAGGAAGGAGCGGGGGGCTGGGCACTTGGGGGCGGGGAGCGTGCTGGCAGGGCGCTGGGCGGGGGCTGCTTCTGGAGGAGTCCCCCACTTGCCCTCCTCTGAGAGCCCCACCTTGCATGAGGCCATTCATGCAGCTGCAGGCGCCCCTGCAGAGGGCTGGGGTGGGGTCGGCACAGGCCCGGGGGGCAGGCCTGGGGCTTCCCCGTCCTGCCAGCCAGGCCGGCGCCCAGACCTCCGGGAGGGGCTGTGAGTTGCGCAGAGTTCCCTGGGGCCACAAAGCCAGCTGGGGCGGAGAGGGGGTGCCAGCTGACCGTTGCCCCATCTCACCAAGGAGGAGACTGAGCTTAGAGGGCGTGGCCTGCACCGGCTCTCAGGACAGGTCTCCCCCCCCACCAGCTCTCCCCCTCAGGAGGAGGTGACAGGCGTGGAGGTAGGGATGGGGTTACAAGAATGGCAGGTGAGGCCTTTAGGGGAGACACGCCAGGTACAGGCAGGGGCTCTCTGGGGTGGGGCTGAGGCAGGTGCAGCCTCTGCAAGGTGCCAGGTGGTCACTCCCGCGGGCCCGCGTCCGGTGGGGGGTGGGGAGAGATCGCTGCTCCCCGGGGGCCTGCCCGCCCCTCTCTGGGACTCAGCATCCCCTCCGGGGGGAGGGTGCGGGCCAGGTTCCCCAACAGGTGAGGGAACCCACAGACGAGCAGCTGGGGGCCGATTCTCCTTGGGGTCCTCAGGTTTGCTGCTGGGCCCTCGGCCCTGGCTGGGGGCAGGGGTGCTTGCGGGGAGGAAGGGGAGGCAGCACACCTCCACCTGCCGGGGGCGCCCGCGTGGGGATCCTGCTTCCTCAGGGCCTCTGCAGGGGCCTGGCCAGCGACTACCACGGAGGGGCCAGGGGCCCATCGGCACCTTTACCACAGCCATCACGGACCCCACTGGGCCCCGGATGTGGGGAGCACAGGAGAACTGGGATCCAGGTTCCTGACCTCAGGCCAGGAGTGAGGCTGGTTGTGATTTTCAGCAGGGTGCTCTGGGGCCTCATTAAGAGGGTGCCATTTGAGGAGCCAACTGGTGTCCCCGGGAAAAGCATTCCAGGCCGAGGGAGCAGTGTGCAAACGCCTTGAGGTGGGATAAGACTGGCCAGAGCCGCAGCAGAGCCCAGTGGGCTGGCAGGCGAGCCAGGCTCCCCGGGTCCCCGGGTCCCCGGGGGCTGGGCTCTGACCCAGAGAGACGGTGCCCTGACCAGCTCTGCTGTTGGAGAAGGCCGCAGGGAGCTGCGGAGGACCGGGGCGGGGGAGAAACGGGGGAGGGAAGGGCGTGCGCCGAGGTGGGCGCGTGGCCGGGAGAGGGGAGCCTGCCGGACTCACTCATGGATTGGGGTGAGGGAAAGGGGGTCCAGGGTGAGCCTGAGGCTTAGGGGCTTAGGGGCTTAGGGGCGGCGGCTCGCCCCCTAGGACCTCCGCTTTCTCATCTGTGAAATGGAGACCTGGTCATCAGGGCCCACCCTCGCCGGGGCAAGTCTCTGCTGCCTTATGACCTAGCCTCCTGCCCCCAGCAGAGCAGGGAGGCAAGACCCCTGCTCTGACAGCCCTGCCCGAGGGAGAGCTCTCGGACCCCAGGGAGGGTGGCCTGTTTGAGAGACCCAGGCCTGGGAGCCCGCATGGCCCCTCACCCACTGCTGGCACCCTGGCCTCCTCCCTGCCCGTTGTCGCTGCACCTGAGCCTCGGCTTTCTCGCCGAGCTGATGGAGCCTCTCGTTCTGCAGGTTGATGCTGTCACCTGGCCTGCGTGGATGGACCGCAGAGCTTTGCACCTTCCTGCCTCTTGCCGTGTGCCAACCCCCTGCCTCTGTGCCGGCCCTGGCGGAGAGCCCTAATAAACTGCTGTCGTAGCCAGCCGCGGTGGGCACTTGTCACCATCTGTCATCTGTCGGCGGGTGGCAGCTTTCCGGCTCTGGGACCCCAGAGATGGAGCCTGGGCCGCGTTGGGTGGGAAGGGTGGCATGGGTTTGTGAGTGTGAGTGTGCGTGTGCGCGTGAGGTGGCAACATGGGCGTGAAATGTGAGATGGGGGAGGCCCAGGGACCGGCCTGTGGCCCAGGCCCAGCTGGTGCTGCCCCGCCCAGCCCCCCGCCCCCGCCTGAGGGCTCCCCTGGGAAGGATCCCCCCCACCCCGTGGGAGGCCAGCCCAGCCGTGGTCCTGCCCCTTTCTCCCCAAGGACCAGCACACAGCTCCCCACCCTGAAACGCAGGCGGGGGTTGGACGCAGCTCTGGGGCCCCGCTGCTCCCGGCGTGATATCATAGCTTCTCTGCTTCCTGGTGCCCGGCCGAGGGGTGGGCACGGAGAAGGGGGGCCTGGGTGGGGAGAGCCTGGCCCGGGCTGCTCTCGGGATCTCCCTCTCCTGCGGGAGTGAGGGGGTGGGGGAGGCACCCCTAAACAGGAGGGGCTGGAGCCAGAGAGGCCACTGGGAGGGGCCTGGCCCCTGCGGGGGGAGGGCAGGAAGCAGCCCCGCCCGCTGTGCGCTGTGCGGAGCGGGTGCCAGGCAGGCAGACGGAGCCCCCCTCAGTACATTGCCCTCCCCAGGGCCCCGTAGAGCTCAGGGCCTCGTGAGGGTGAGGGCCGCACACCAGACCCCCGGGGCAGGCGGGGTCCACGGCCTCAAAATTCCAGAAAGCTCTGCAGGACGCTGCTTCCTGCTCAGTGGTCCCTCAGCCCTCCAGCGCTCCCCGTCCCTCCCCAGCCCCGGTCGTCTGCTGAGGAGCGTCTAAAGCATTCCGGATCCAGGCTGCTTTGTCCCAAAGACTGCTTCAGTTTTGACCATTCTGTGACTCTGAGTTTCTCGACACTTTCTTGCCCAGGGCCTGAGAAATGCGACACCACTGAGGTGTGGGCGGTGGCAGCGGGACAAGTGGGGCCGGGCAGACCCTAGGCTGCGGCCACTTCCTCAGCTTTGCTGCGGTGGCCACTGGCTGCCCAGGCCTGGGGTGTCTGGAGGAGGTGTCGGCAGCAAATTGGATTTTACACCTCCCGGCTGCAGGTGTGAGGCGCTCGGGCCCTCGGGAGGCTTGAGGGGCAGCTGGGGGACACGGCGCCAGCTGCAGCACGTCTGGCCAGGCTGGGGGTGGGCTCCTGAGGGGAGGGGCTTGGCCAGGGGCAGGGCAGCCCTGGGGGCGGGGCAAGACTGGATATGGGTTTGCAGGGGCAGGATATCACCGGTTCAGTTCTCTCCCGCCTGGCCAGGAAGCCTGAGTAGCAGAGGACACTGTCTCGGGGTCCCGCAAGTTGAGGTCCCTGGGCTGGAGTTGTGGCCCCATTTTACAGGTGAGGAAATTGAGCCCAGAGGACGTGCTTGCCTGCAGGGTGGGGAGGGAGCTTGGCTGCTGCGGAGAACAAGGCCGGGCTGCGCCGCTACATCCTCTCAGCTGCCTGACCTTGGAGAGTCGGGGGGGGGGGGGGGGTCGGCCCCTCCCTGTGGCTGCCCCGTCAGCACTGCTCGCTGGCGCCGCTGAGAGCAGGTGTTTCGAGGTGAGGAGTTCAGGTGGGCAGGCCGAGGGCAGCGCGGGGCCAGGAGGAGGGCGCCCGGGGCTGTGCTGATGTCGGTGGCAGCTGCCGCCACCTGGCCGGATTCTGAGCATCCCCACCCGAGAGTGACGTGTCGCAGTGACCTTGAGCTTCTGCTGTCTGGAGCAGCCGCGAGGTCGAGAGCTGCACCAGCAGTCCGGCCCCAGCCAGCAAGAGGCCCGCCCAGCAGGTGCCCATCTGGTGCCAGCACAGGACGGGCCGGGGTTGATATGACCAGCAGTATCCATGGTGCACCTCCTGGAACCAGCAGGTCTGGGCGGAAGGACCCCCACTCTGTCCCTCCTTCTCCTGGGAAGGCACAGAGAGGGACCAGTCTTCCCTAAGTCACACAGCATGTTGCAGCAGAGCCGAACTTGGAACCAGTCTCCCTGTCTCCAGGCCAGACGTGAGTTATGGGAACCCAGAGGTTGGTCACACTGAACTTACCTTTTGGGGAGAGTGGGGTGATGGAAAGAACACGGCTTCGGCACCGAGTGGGTGAACAAGAGGTGCTTGTTCAACAGGGGGGTCGCATCTCAAGGACCCACATCCCTTCTCTCCCATTTCTCATCCATCCAGGTCTTGACCTCACCCCCACCACCCCCAGCCATCTCAGCATCCAGCCTGGGTGCTGGAGTCGCACAACCCAGGGCTCCCTCCCATGAGCCTCGGTTTCCCGTCTGTAAAATGGGGCTGATAAATCCTCCACCAGGAGGCTGACAGGAGCCAGGCCTGCAGAGGGCTGGGGCTCAGATTCCGTCCCGCGCTGGCTGCACCTGCACCCTCCTTGCTGCAGGAGCCCCCGAGGACCCTGCCACGGGGACTCTCTGCCCAGGAGCTGGACTCGGCACTTCAGGGCACCTTGGACCACGAGCCACTGATCTGCAAGAGCCCCCAGCTGAGCCAGCCTCGGGTGGGGGGCCACGTACACAGAGCCTTTCCGCTCAGGGTGTACACTGTAAAATACATGCAATTTCAATAACGCCTCCACTTAACAGGATACAACTCAGGCAAACAACCAAACAAAGCAGAAGACAAGACAAAACAAAAACACCTTCCCTCTCCCTAAGGGAATGTACTCCAGGTTCCAACCGTGCACTGTCGCTCTTAAGATATTTTCTAGAGCTGTCACCAAGCCATCACAATATCCTGCAGTTTACGGACTAAACAACAAACATGACCCCCTCTAATGCAGCCCGTGTAATATTGGGATGGGGCGTGAGGAGTGGAAAACATGGAGGGAATTCATTAAATAGACGGCAGAGGGGAGGCCCAGCAAGTCCCTGTGGCAATTATTATGGCCGTGCAACAAAACACCCCCCAACAATGGCACCAAACCTGCAGTTATGACGGGGCCCTGTAGGGACAGCTGGTCTCTGGTCCTGGGCTGGAGTCACCCGCAGGCTCGCCCAGCCACAGGCCTGCCGGTTATGCTGGCTGTTGGCTGGCACCCGAGCTGGGGCTGCGGGCCTGACACCCGCACACGGCCCCTCCCTGTGGCCCGGGCTTCTTCATGGCTTGGGCCACTGGGCCCGGGAAGCAGTCCCAGAGCGAGAGCTGGGCAGAAATGGCACCCCTTCCTGAGACCCCGCCTCGAAGTCACAGAGCCTCACCTCCACTGTTCTCTTGCGTCCGCAGGGAGCAATGGTGGGCCTGCCCAGGTTCAAGGGGAGGGAGAGAGGCTTCACCTCCTGGGAAGAGCGGCAAGGTGGCCGTTTCTGCAAAGTGCAACTTCCTCCAACCCCCCTTCACTTCCTCCTCTTTCACTGTGTGGGATCCATCCTCCGTCCTGCGGGATCAGGGTGTGGAGGGCCTGCCTGAATGGGGCTGTGGCATCCTCCGCTGGACACCATGGCAACACAAGCTGCTCTCGGGACTTCCTCTGGGCTCCATCCTCTCTGCCTTGCCCGCACCCTCAGGCCTCTCGCCCTTGACCACTGCTTCCGTGCCCTCTCAGCCTGTTAACTCAGTGGCACTGGACATGTGGCTGTCTCAGCCCCACTGCAGCAGAGCCAGCGCTGTGGCCGCCAGTGGAAACAGTCCTCCTTGGCGCTAGTTTGGGTGGTCCCTGGGATGGAAACGGTGTGACTCGGTGGGGGAGGTCACTTTCAGAGGCACAACCTCCATAGGCTCTGACCGTGGGAGGAGGGGCTCCGGCACACACCCTGTCCTGCAGGACGTCACCCCACCTCATGGGTGCTATTCCTGGAGGGGTCTTGCTGGGGCCTCTCCATTGTGCTCCAGGCTAGCTGCTTCAGGGTGACGGGGAGACCAGTAAATCCTCTAGGCATCAGGCATTGCTTTGCTTTGAAAATGGTTTCTTGGTTGGAAGATAAGGAAGGCTCTGGAGTCTCATGCACAGAAGTTCTTGCAGAGAAGTGGCCACCTGTCCTCAGTAGCTCAGAAACATCCAGCAGTCTTTCTAATCCGTTCAAGCATCTCTCTAGCCACCCTGCGCCCATCCATCCATCTATCCATCCATGTACCTATCCATCCACCCCCCCCCCCCCCCGATTCATCTGCCCATCCAATCCCCATCCATCCCTTCAACCATCCACCCACCCATTTATTCTCTTGACAGCCGCATGTTCTAAGCACCTGCTTCTCACCTGGGCTTGGCTCAGGAAGTAAGCCAGGACCCCTGCCCGCCAGAAGCCCCTAGTGTGGAGGGAGATTCATACATGTAACAGAGACACCCCAGCTTGCTGCAGGAGGCATGGGGGGTGGTGGAAGTACCCAGAAACAAAGGTGACCCAGAGCAGGTGGCTATGTGGTCTGGCTGGGGGCTAGGATGGCTTCCAGAGGAGGTGACGCCTGAACTGCAGGCAGGGCAGGAACCTGTCACCTCCCTCCAGCCCAGAGTCACCAGGCCACCCGGCATCAGAGACCCAGAGCCAACTTTGGCCTGAAGTTTTTGTTCTCCCTTTAACCAAATCCCCTCTCCCTTCCCCCATGAATTTCCCATTTAAATACCCAAATTGTTTACTTGCTGAAATCAATTGACAAGGGACAAGCTTGTATTTGCGATTGGATTGACTACGATACACTGTATTACAATTACAGCTTGAATGGATTTCTCTTTAATTTATTTTCCTCTTAACATTCTCTTCCGCTGGTAATTCTGAGGCTAATTGTCCTCGCCATCCTTCTCATCAACTGCAGAAGGATAATGAATGCCTACAGTGCAGAGGCTGCGCTCCCGAGCTGCCGGCCCTCAGGGCGCTGGCTCTGTGTCCCTGTGTCCCTTTCAGACTGCCCATGCCCTGGGACTGGAAGTTTCCAGAAAACGTGTCTCCCCAGAGAAGGTTCCGCTGTCACGGCTCTGATGAGAGCTCAGGACAGGGCTGGCCAGGAAGGCTGAGGCCCTACCTGCCCGGCCCTGCTCTGGAATTGCCACCCGGAGGGAGGTGGCAGGAGCCCCTCCCGGCTCCGAGGGCCATGCTCCTGCTGGGTGCTCCTGAACGAACCTCTCCTCCTCTCTGGGCCTCAGTTTCCCCACCTGGGAGATGGGCCCTCCCTCCCCATCTCCCTGCCCTCGCTGTCCCATGTCGTGCTGCCTGGAGAGCCCTTCCCATCCTGACGCACAGTCGCAGCCGCCCCGTGAGACGCCCCCTTTTCTTGTCACCCTCCCAGCCTCACCTCCAGGGGGCCTCTCAGCTCTGGGCTCTGTCCTGGGGACCGCTGCGAGCCAGGCATGGGCCAACTCGGGGTGCAGGTGGGCGTCACCCCTGCCCCGCTTTCCAGATGGGACACTGAGGCTCAGAGAGACCAGACAAGGCTGCGAACTTGCCCAGGGCTGGCCGCTGGGCAGCGCTGGACCCAGGGTTGGATCCTTTCCCATGGGGCCACTGTCCCCCTGAGGACACCTGCCTCTGCTTCCCTGGGGGCCTGCCAGGCGTCCTGGTGGGGCAGGAAGAGACTTCCCAGAGCCCCTCACCCACCCTGTGCCACGCCCTGCCCGCTGGGGAGGGATGGGGGAGCGTAGCCTCCCCAAGTGCCCAGATGGCCAGGTGGTGACCCTGCTGGTGAGGCCAGCAGGACCTGAGAGGCCGTGACCCTATGGCCACCCGCCTGAACATGACAGCTCCCTCCGGGTGTGTCTCTGTGTGTACACGGCTGTGTGCGTGTGTGTGTGTGTGATGACGGCTGCTCAGAGCCTGGTTGTGTGGGTCCTGACTCAGGCCCGGCCCGCCGGGGGGCCCTGGGCAGTTAGCTCACTCCCTGTCTGGGCCTGTTTCTCCTTCGTGACGCGGGGCGTGGGTGAGGGACGTCTGTGTGGCCTTTCACAGATGACAAGCGTGGTCTGACCCTCACACGCGGGTGGGGCAGGGGGCTAGTCACCTGCCTGTGACAGACCAGGGAACTGCGGGCGGGGCCCAGAACCCAGCCTCTGCCCCCAGCTCACCCTCCACCCCTGCCCATCCTGGCACTCGGGAGATGAACAGTTTCCCAGGGCTTCGAGCGGATTCATGTGGATAGATGTATCCATATAGTAGGTACCTGTGGAGACACAGCCCGATGACTCCATCCTGCATCGCCTCTGCTGAAAAATTCTCACACAGTGGGGACTTTCTGCTATCTTGGGATATATGGTTCCTTGCAGAAGCCGAGATGCCATTTCCATCGCGGTGCCACGTCTGTGAGAAGGAGAATCAATAGCAGGGGTGAGAGAAAGGGGGTGCGGACGAGTGAGAGGGAGCCGTACTGAGCCTGGCACTGCGAGGTCAGCCCCGCTGGCTTCCGGAAAGATTGGGGTGGGGAGGGCGTCCCGCTTGCCGCCCCTGGCCTCACTGGAGCCGCCCCAAATGAGGTCGGCTGGGCTGTCGGGGCCGCTGGGCTGGGAAATCAGCTGACTCCCTGGGCCACAGGGGCAGGAGAGCACCCCCAGGACGTGGCCACAGCCGGGCACGGGGCAGGCTCTTGCCCAGTCACTGGGGTTTCTTCCCCCCATTGTGTGCGATGGAATGGCACCCCCATCTCACATAAACCCGGTGAAAACCTCAGTCTTGCTTTGCTGGGGGACCACCCTCGGCCCTTGGCCTGCTGACCCCCTGCGGGAGGAGGGTCAGATTCATCTCGGTGCAGATGGTCGGAGCCCGGCTTGGGGTCCTGGCACAGGCTCAGATCCAGCTCTGCCGTTTCTCTGACACTCCAACCTCGGAGAGTCAGTTTCTCAACTTTAGCTTCCTTATCTGTAAAATGGGAAAATAATCCCTTTCTTTAAAAGTGTTGAGCAGATGACATTAGGGAGTCTAGGAAGGTACTTGACAAATGTGGCCCTTTTCTGCCGGCACTGCCTGCAATGGGCTGGGCCCCAGAGGGGGAGTGCCCGTCACTGGAGCTGGTGAGAGCCCACTGTGCCCCAGGGCCTGGGAGACTGGCAGAGGGGGCCCCAGAGGCCCTGCCAAGTGGCGATCAAAAGAGAGTGCAAGGTCCCCCTGGAGACTGGAGTGACCCAGCCCTGCTTAGGACCACAGAAGTCCTCCTAAGATCGCACTTCATTCTCCTGTGTTACAGCCGGGAGGCACCATCTCTGTGCTTCTGCCCCGAGCTGGCGGTTGAGGGGGCGGTGGCCATGGCTCCCGAGGGGAGCGCACGGTGCGGTGAGATGCCAGGGAGACTGAATGCAATTACACACCAGGTGTTATGTATGTGAGGCCCTGTGAATGCATTGATCCCTCGGGGTGACAGATCGGTTATGAATCAGGTAACAGACCAGCTTGTAAATGAAATATATTGGATAGCGGAGGCAGCCTGGCTGGGTGTCAGCTTGAGGGGAATAGGGCAGATTTATGAGCCTGGGAGGACTTGTTTCAGGCAGGGTGGCCGCAGCACCCGCCATTCACCCAGCACCATTGCCACTGCTGGATTCACACACAGACCCCCAGGAGCTGGGAGATCCCACATCACGAGGGCCGCATGTTCCAGGGACTTGCCAGGGGGTTACCTGTGTCCCCTCCGATGACCCTCACACCCAGGAGTCTGGCATCATCACCCCATTGCAGCTGGGCCAGCCAGGTTCAGAGATGTTAAGTGGCTTGCCCTGTGTCACACAGCAAAGGAGCAGACAAGGGTTTCAAAGTCAGATAGATGATGTGCCCCTGTCCTTCCCAGTCAGCTCTTCTGAGCCAGGTGAGGGGGACAAGCAGGAGTGGGGCCCCTTGGGGGGTCCCAGCTGAGCCCCAGTGCTTGGCCTGTGTGACCTTGACCTCGGCATATTTCAGACCAGGACAGGGACGCACACAGAGGGCCAGGGAGGAGAGACCCAGGAGCAGGGCTTGGCTTGCCTGTGGGCCTCAGTTGCAGAGACACAAAGGCTGGAGGCCCGTGGGGTCAGAGCTGGGGACCGGGCATGGGCGGTGAGGTGCGGTGCTGCTTGGTGCCCCCCGCAGAGAGGCGCGGGGACTGTCTCCTGACGGTTAACTGTGGCTGTTCCCCAGCTGTCTCCCCTTACCACCCCCCCCACACCCCCAGGGCACGGAGCCTCCCAGAGATGCGCAGGGCCAGCCAGGCCACACACAGGATCGCAGGGAGGGGCTGAGTGAATGAATGGGGTGGGGGTCTGGGCGAGTCTCCATCTCTGGGATCAAGACCTGCCTGGGGGAGAAACAGGGGTCAGTGTGACCAGGGTCAGGGCTCAGAGCACAGCACTGAGACAGAATGAAGTGTCCTGGGCCACACGAGGTCAGATTTCTAATCTCCTTGGCCCCGTTGCTCCGCCCCTTAGCTGGATATTTGACCAAGAATCCCAGGAGATGCACATAATCTTCCCGCTCTGCCCAGGCCCCTCTGAGACAAGGGCCCTCTGCCCCTCCCCCTGCTGAGGTCGCCGTCGCTGAGCGAAGCCCTAATGAGCACCTTCGGCGGGGGAAGAAGGAGGGGCCATTCATCTCTCTTCATGTCTCTCCTCCAGCTCCTCAGTGATCTTTATGGCGTTCAGTTATTATATCTTCAATTGATATGAGTGATCTCAATGGTTCTTAATGTTCCGTATTAAATCTCTCGTGTAAAATATCTTTAATGTTCAGCATGAAGCACCTAGCATTGCCAGTAGTGCCGCCACAGAGGCCTTGACAGGGCCGTGGGTCCTTCAGGGTGGTAGTGAGCGGCCCTGGCCCCTGGGCCCCCAGGTCAGTGGGGCAGGAGTCTCTCCCCAAATCCTGCAGCTGGAGGATTTTATGATGGGAACTGAGACCTTCAAGAAACATAGAGTCGAGGTTTCAGGTTAGGAGCAAACACATGGTGTTAGTTGTCTTGTTTCCGCTGTAACAAATTGCCACCAACTTGTGACTAAAAATAACATCTATTCATTTCTTACAGCTCTGGAGGTCAGGAATCCCCAAATGAGTGGATTTTAGGGGCTGAAATCCACGTGCTGGCAGGGCTGGTTTCTTTAGAGGCTCCGGGGGACAAGGTTTCCTCGCCTATTCCAGCTTGGGGAGGCCCTGCATCCCTGGGCTTGTGGTGGCATCAGTCCCGTCCCTGATTCCTCATCACTCTGCTCTCCTGTCCCCCACCCCACCCCTTAAAGGGCCCTTGTGATTACAAGTGGGGCCCCCCCGCATAATCCAGGGAAATCACCCTTTCAAGCCCTCACCGTACGGTAGGCCGGCAGCTGCCGTGGGGCAGGATCCACGAGGCCTGCAGTGGGCCTGCGGGGCGCGGCCGCCCAGACAGCCCTGCAGGTGGGGAGGACGGCCGGGGCTGTGGAGAAGTAGCCGGGCTCCCCATCCTGCCTCCCGCTTCGTGGGCTGGGGCCCTGACCCTCCCCTAGGCCCAGTGCTGTGGCTAAGGGCAGCCTCCCTCCTGAGACTCCTGTGGCCTGTGAGTGACCCCAACATGGACATCGAGGACCTCGCCTCGGCATCCAGGGCTCGGACAGGCTCTGGCCCAGATGCCGCACACTCTGCTGCCCCAGCGTCCTCCCACAGCCCTTGCTCTCCTGCACACAGCCCTGCACACTCAGTGTTCCTCTGGGGTGCAATCCCCTTGCATCCCTTTTCCATGGGCAAACTCCTATTCATGCTTCAAGACATGGTTTTGGTGTCTCCTCCTCCAGGAAGTCTTCCCTGATTGTGCCCACCCTACGCAGCTCCTCCCACCCCTTTGGGGCTCCCTGTGAGCTGTGCCCTTGCCCAAGGCTGCTTTCCCTGCCCCGAGCAGCTGCCCTACCTTTTCTAGGGGGGCTTTTCCCGGCTGGGCTGGGGAGCTGCTGGCACAGGGCTACCTGCTTGCATGGCCCCATTATCTCACGTGTAATTGATGCCCATCACTCTCCTGTCTTCTTGGAACAACTTCAGGGTTTATTGAATCTGGAAAGAAAAGAGAGAGAGAAAAAGAGAGCCAGGTACATTGCACAAATCAGTGGTTCTGACAGTTTTATTAAATAATGGGGCAGTTCGGTCATGTTGTAGAATAAGGAGGCAGGGCCCAGGGCTGGAGACGCGGAAGGAGGAGTCTGGCCTCTTCCACACTTGCCCTTGGGGTCTCCTTCATCTGTGGAAGATGTGGGTTCAGCTCCAGGTCTCCCTCCCACTTGGCAGCTGGGCGACCACAAGCAGTGGCCAGTCCCTGAAGGCCCGGAGCCGCCCTCGCTCCCCTCCTGGGCCAGGTGGCTGCCGTTCTCCTGTCCTGCTGCCAGGGTCACTGAGAAGCACCGGGAAGCCATGTGACTTTCACAGGGAAGGAGAGGAGGGCAGAGGCCAAGGGGAGAGCCGAGAAGGGGGAGGAACCCGTGTTTCCAGAGGCTTACTGTGCACCAGGAACCAGCCGCTGGGCGCTAGTGACAAGGAACCCCTGGCAGACAGGGCAGCCCCCAGCTCCCAGGTAGGAAAACAGGCTGCATCCAAGTGGGGCGGCTCCCCTAAGGTGGACGCTGGTGCCAGAGCCGGCTGCGTGGCGCGTCGGTGCCTTGGCTTGTGTGGCCCTGCTGTGGGGTGACAACAGTGGACCAGGGGCGTGGGGTCGTGAGCCCAAGGATGCCCCCCGTCTCCATCCCACCTGACGCCTGGGGAAAGTGAGGCTCAGACATGTGGCCTGAGTCCACGACGCCAGCTGCCTGTACCCGGGCACTGGGGTGAAGTAGAGCCAGCCCCCCACCTCGAGGGGCTGCCTGAGGAGGAGACAGACGAGTGCAAGCATGGAAGGTCCTGGATCAAATAGCGCGGGCCGTGGGGAGCCTGTGCCATTGGTCATGTTTACCCACGGTGCCTGATTTTCACAATGATCCTCACCCCAAGCCAGTGAGGCAGTGGAATAGGCACAGTTAGTGGCCCAGAGAGGTTAGGACACTTGCCTGGGACCACACAGCTCAGGAGAGTTAGAGACTGGGCAGAGGCTGGGCCCAAGCCCTCTCACCCAGCAGTGCCCCTATGGTACCTGCAGCACCGCCCCATGTCCCCCAGGGGCCCTGAGACAGCGGAATGGACCCTCACCAGTCGGGAGCATCATCTGCTTCCTGCCTTGGCCAGCACCATCCATCACGGCGCTCCAGGCTCCCGATGCTGGTCCCCGGGCGGGAAGGGCAGAGACAAACCAATGCGGCGTCAAGGGCTCCAGCAACCTCCTGGGTAAGTTGTCCATAAACCAGAGATAATTGATCTACAGGCTGGCAAGACACCCAGCAGAATACCATGGTATTTGCGGCTTTTCTGCTTAATAACCCTCAACTCTTCTGGGCAGCTGATGGGCCTGGGGTCTGGCTTGGTCTTTGCAAGACTGGCGGAGTCCCAGGGGTCCAGGGGTGGATGGGCCCTTCCTCTGGGAGCCCTGGGGCCCTGAGAGGCCGAGGCAGGCGCACCCTCGCTGGTGTCCACGGAGCCGCGCTCGTACGTTGGGGGCTGGGGTCACAGAGGTCGGCTCACCCCTGTCCATGGGCCATGCAGGCAAGATTCCACTGAATTACAGCCAAAAAAAAAACCCATCAGAACAAAATAATAGTCAATAGAAAGTGACTTTCTCCTTTTCCCGACACACAGGCAGCGCCTCAGCGTGGCAACGGGTGGGGCTGTGGTTCTGTGGAAATGGCAGCAGAGCATCTTGGGGTGTCCCCGACGGGGAACCGGGACCCTGCTGCAGCGGCCCCGGGAAGGCGGCCCCCTGTGTGCCTGCCCCCGTGCCTGATTCCTTCTTCAGGGACTTCATCCAGACTCAGATTTGTTTCTCCTCCCACACGCTCCCGTGCAGGTCCCCATCCCCGCTTCTCTGCTTCAGAGCCCGAGGAGCACTGAAGAGCCCGACCCCTAGGGCCTGCCGTCCTGCCTAGGGCTTTGGGCCAAGCTCCCTGGGTCCATTGTTAAGTCACTCAACAAACACGCATGGGCCCCTCTCTGAGGTGAGCCCCGTGCTGCGGGCAGAGCCCCTACGGAAATCAGACAAAGACCCCAGGAAAGGACCCAGGGGGCTGGTGCAGGCCCAGGGAGGATGCAGGGCAAGGAGCCCCAAGGGGGTGGGTTTCAGGTGGAGAAACCAAGCAGAGGCCCAGGGTGGGCTCCTTCTGCTTCTTTAGAGCCTGCCACCCCCAGCCTGCCATCAGGCACCAAGGCCACCAGGGACCTGGGGCTCGGTGTGGGGCGGCGGTGGGGAGGGACCTGTCCTGTCCCACGTGTGTGCCGGCACCTGTGGAAGGGAGACGATCCCCCTCCCGGGACAACTTCTCATCTGTCTACTCGAGAGCTGCGTCTCGCCCCAGGGCCTCCAGGAAGGGGCACTCTGTGTTTGAGGCTGCTGCCAGGACCAAGGGCTCTGGCTCCCTGCTGGGCTGACCTCCCACCTCTGACCCCTGGCATGCTGGAGCAGCGCCAGATGGACAAATTACCTGTGCGGCAAAGACCCGAAAAAAGTAAGTTGAAAAAATCTTTGAAGGAATCCTCTCCCCCGCCCCCATGCCGGCTCCCTCCCTCAGGCTGTCTTCTCTAAATAGACCAAAACATGGTAATTTTATGAACAAATCAAGCCATGCATTATACATTTTTATGTTCTTAAGTTAACAAAGTGACTTTGAATCTATAAAAGGCACCAAAATAAGTATTCCATTTATTTTTGCCTCCTGAATGGCCCTCTCATCCCTTGCTGTACCCCCCTCCCCCACCCCCCATGGCCCTGGCTGGGCCCCGGCTTCACCTTGCCCCACAAGTCTGGGCCCAGCCCCATCACGTAGTGGTGGCCAGGTGACCCTGCCCCTCCCCCCGGCCTTCTCAAGGCCTCCTGAGGCCCCTCTGATGTGCACGTGCTGGGGAGGGTCCCCAGCCTAACACTCGAGGCCTGCAGAGTTGTCACCTCCTGCATCTCCGGTCCCTGAGTCTCCACATGAGCCTTGCTGATCCCTCTCCCCTCCCCGAATACTCCACACCTCTGTGTCCGCTCAAAATGCACCTCACCTGCCCTTTGATCAGCTGGTGAACTCCTCCCCATCCTTCAAAACCCAGCTCAAATGTCCCCTCCTCTGTGAGATCTCCTGTCAGTCAGGACGCTGACAAGTGCCCACCATCCCTTCGCAAAGCCAAAGGACAGCTTAGACTGCCAGACCAGCAAATGCAGACGGGGAAGGGAGGAGCTGGGGGGGGGGGGGGGTCTGCAGAGGCTCATCCTGAGCAGATGTGGAGGGAGAGACAACAGCCTGGGGGTGAGGGGCTGCCCTGGTTTGGGGTGGCTGGAGGGTCCAGGCAGGGCTGGGCCCTGGCATGGTCAGCAAAGATGAGGTCACAGAGGTCCCATGCCCCAGCATCCTGTCACCACTGAGCATGCCCTGTCGTTGGCCTGGGTGCCTGTGGCCTGGAGGGAGGCCTACTCAGCCCCAGACGCTGACCTGAGCCCTGCCCTTGTGGCCCTCTCTGGGCGACGATGATGTCAAAGGCCTGGTTGGGTGACAGTCTGTTCTGGGCTGCCCTGGAGGTAGAGTGGGTGGCTCAGTGTTCAAAGGCCAGCTGTCCCTTGCTGAGCGTGTGGCCCTCGGCAGGACTGGCTCTCAGACCCGAGGCCGCGGGGGCCCAGGATTGATGCTGCCTTGGGGAGAAGCGAGGGGGTTCGTCCTGTGTGCCGAGGCCCTGCTCTGGGCTGGCGCCAGGCCTGCCACTGGACACTCATTTTGCTTTCCTCCGACTGTGGCCAGGAAAGTGAAGATGTGAGTGCCTGCGTCATGGTGCCCTCACCCTGCGTCCAGGCGTCTGGGGCAAACGTTGTCCCTTTGACCTCTGAGTGGGGGATCATTTTGCTAATGGGGGCATTTGGCAGCAGGCGGTGTCTGGAGAGGGAGGCCAGGTGGGCCCGAGGCCGGCAGCCAGCCCATCTGGGATCCAGGCTGGTGAGCGGGGTGAACGGCGGGTCAGCAGGCTGCGGGCATCTGCTGCCCTGTGTGAGCCCCGGGCGCCTGCTGACTGCAGCGGCATCCGAGGCCCGTGCTCTCCCAGCCCAGGCCGGTGCGGGCGGGGGCCAGTGCGGCTCAGCGCAGGAGGGGAGGACAGGGGGCCAGCTCTCTCGCCAGGACCAGGCCCCTGAGCTTGGCCCATGGGGGCCTGTCTGTGTGTGTGTGCACGCGCGTGCGAATGTGCTTGCACACGTGTGTGAACGAGTGTGTGTGCACATGTGCGCGTGTGCACAGATGTGTCCGTGTGGGAGTGTGGGTGTGCACGCCCGAGTGTACACACAGTTAACCTGCTTAGTGCAGACGCGTGGCTCTCTGTGCCCAGCGCTCCCACTGCCCCGCGCTGACCGCAGCCAGGCGTCCAGAGGAGGGCGTCCAGCTCCCTCTCGGGTCTTCGGCCATTGCTCCGGTGGGCGGGTCCTGTGACTCGAGCCCACAAGTCGGTCTCCCCGTGGGTTTGGCCTGGTCACCCCTCCGGGAGCAAGGTTGGGGCGGCCAGGGGGCCCCGGCTCCTGCCTTGGGGAGGCCCCCCCTGGGAGGAGGAGATCAGCACAGGGTGTGGCGGACCTGATGGAGAGTGGGAGGGGCCCCGCCCGTGAATCCCCTTTGGGCCTCTCCGCTGGAGCCGCGTCCCGTGGCCGGCACCCAGAAGTGCTCCTGTTGACTCCGCTGGACAGCCTCGTGGTCACACGTGAGGGAGGCCCCGGTGGGCCAGCTGCCGGGGGCGCCGTCCTCCGTGGAAAGGACGCAGGCCGAGGGGGCTGTGGGCGACCCCGCCCCCGGCCAGCGGGCTCGTGCCCGCGCCCCAGCGTCCGCCTCCAGCGTCTCCCGGGAGCGCCCTGGGGCTCACGCAAAGCCCACGGTCCTGGTCACCCTCGGGTCCAGCGAGGCTGCCTCTCCAGGGAGCGGGTCCCCGATCCCTCGCTCTGAGAGGCCACTTGCCGCTCTGGCCTCGCTGCCCTGCCCCTTGCTCTCCTCTCACGGGAGCAGCTGACCTGCCAGCCAGCTCTGAGCACCCTTCAGAAGAAGGCATCCTTGGGGTGGACCTTGTGCTTCTCCCCGCAGCTGGGCTCACAGTCTGAGCCACCGAGGGCTTAGAACAGGGACACTGAGGCCCCGGGGGACGCCTTCCCCTCCCATCTCACCCCCCCCCCCCCGCCTCCCACCCAAAGAGGACAAGGAGGAGCCTTGTCTTCCGGTGGGCGGGGTCTGCACGTGGAGGGGCCGCAGGTTCTGTGGCTGCTCTCTTCAGACCTTCGGGGCTCGTCTGGCCCCGGCATGTAGGGCTGGGGCATAGGGAGGGGACTTTGGCCTCCAACGGGGCCCAGAGATCAGCTACATGTCCTGAGCTGGATGGGGGCCCCTCACAAACCCATCCCAGCTCCTCGGGGAGCCCTCGTCAGGGGAGGGCCTGGGCTTGGGCACCGTTGGGCATCCCTGGGTCCTTTCCTCAGACGCTGGCGCAGAATACCACCCTGCAACCTCTCCAGCAGGGCGTCTGTGCGAGCAGTTGTTGAGTGGTGAGCACTTTACTGAATTCCCCCACTGAGTGACCTCGTGAATGAACGGCAAGGTGGACGCAGGGGTCGGGGAGGGGGGAAGCTCCAGGCTGCTCTCTGTGCAGGGGTGGCTCCGGGGCTCCCTTGCCGATGGCTACTGTGTTCCGGCTCAGGCGGCCCCTGCTTCTGACCGCTTGCTAAGCTCCAGGTTCACCTCCTTTCTGGAGATGCCCCCTTGGAGGAGCCTGAAGCAGCCCCTGTGTGTCTGGTGGCCTTTCTGGACACCCAGCCCAGCTGTCTCTTGTTTCCTGGTCTCCATCCCAACTTTGGCATATTTTTTCTCCATAAGTGGTATTATTTACTTGCTAAAAATGCTCTCCTCCCCATGCTCCCCAGGAGGCTTTGATAAACAAGCGTTCCCACCTCCCGACTGACCCCCAGCCACCCTGGGGAGATGCAGCGGACCTGAGCCAGCCCTGGGGGAACTGAACAGCTGGCAGAGGAAAGGAACAGACGGAAGCCCGGGCCAGGCAGGGGCAGCCTGAGCCGGCGGAAGGAACCACCCTGCCCCGATGCTGTGGGACTTGGGCAGCCCTACTCGGCCTTCGCAGCCCCGAGCCGTCAGACCCCAGGAGTGGGAGGGACTGTGAAAGTGCCCCAGCCCACCGCCCCCCACCAGAGGGTTGAATCCTTCTCCCGAGTCAACAAGTTAAACCCTCTGAGGATGGGGGACCCCCGGCCCACCGCCACCAGTCCCCTGAGGGCCTGCGCCCCTGGAGCGTAACCGCGGGCTGGGCCCTGGACATCCGCCCTTCCCGTGCGGCATGCAGGGGGCCCAGCTCTTTCTCTCAGCTCAGAGCTCTGAGCCGGCCCTTAATCCCACGTGGGCAACTGTCCGTGAGCAGGCGGTTACAACCTCGGGGTGCAGAGATCCCCAGAAGCCCTTTATCCTGTACCCCAGGCACCAGAAGGAGGCCACCCCTGCCTCTGCGGAGTGTGCTGGCGACGGGCTCAGCACGGCCTGAGGGAGGGTCCCCTTGAACCCTGCCATTTGGGATTCAGTTATGACCTGCTGTGCGCAGGCTCCGTGCTGGGTGACAACCAGGGGACAAGGACGTAGCCCTGTCGGCAGAGCCCGCGCGGGTGGGAGCAGACAAGGAGACAGAGGGTTGCGGGCTGGGCACAGCTGGAGGAGGTGGACTAATGCTGCCCGCGGGTGGGCAGGATCCTGTTCCCCCCCTTCTCCTGGGGAATCCCTGGGAGGGGGAGCACAGAGGAAGCCCCTGAGGGGAAGGGGGTGGGCTCCTGAAGGCCTGAGGAAGCTCTCAAAGAGCCCAGGCACATGGGTGGGTGGCAGGGCAGGGGCCATAGCCTGAGAGTGGCTCTGGCTCTGGGGTTTAGGGGAGGGCGGGGAAGGGCCCTCAGGTAGAGAAAGAGCAGGTGTGGAGTCAGGAAAAAGTTGTTTGCATACTGGCTCTGCTTCTCACCAGTGATGGTCTTGAGCCCTGGCCCCCCTGGATCACCCCCACTCTGTCCTCATCTGTGAAATGAGCTCCTTGGGCAGTTGCTTGCCTGAGGCAGGCAGGAAGGTGACAGTGTGTGGGAGCTGGGGCTCCGGTGACATGGGGTTCCCTGCTCCTTCTTCTCCAGGTAGGATGGGGGTTCCCTGCTCCTTCTTCTCCAGGTAGGATGGGGGCAGGGAGGCAGGGCAGACCTTCAGCCCAGATTAGCAATGGGATTCTTTATTTGTTCATTCATTCAATCATCCATTCATTCTTTCATTAATTAATTCATTCAAAATCTTGATTGAACATCTTCCGTCTGTGGTACAGTGTTCTAGGTCCTGGGTATTCTCCCTCTCCCGGGAGAGAGAGGCAAGAAAGTAGACAACAAACCAGCCGTCGGAGAGGTGCTGTGAATACACTGAAGCAGGTTAGAGATGGCTGGTGGGAGGGCTGTGCTACCTGAGGTCTTAGGAGGCCTCTCTGAGGAGGGAGCACTCAAGCTGAGTCCTGAATCCAGGCCTGGGAGGGTCTGGTAAGTCAGGCCGCTGCGGGCTGGGGGGACCCTGTCAGGACTCACTGGGGTGATGACGATGATGATAGTGATGCTGGTGATGATGTTGATGATGGTAATGGTAATGATGCTGATAATGATGACAGTGTTAATGGTGATGGTTATGGTGATGATCATGATGATGAATATCACGGTGATGATGAAGGTGGTGGTGATGTTGATGATGATGGTGATATGACGATGATGGTAATGATGACAGTGATAATGGTGATGATGGTGATGATACTGATGCTGGTGATGATGATGTTGATGGTGATGGTAATGATGTTGATAATGATGATAGTGTTAATGGTGATGGGTATGGTGATGATAATGATGATGAATATCATGGTAATGATGATGGTGATGGTGTTAGTGATGATGGTGATTATGATGGTGATGATGATGGTGATGGTAATGATGTTGATAATGATGATAGTGTTAATGGTGATGGTTATGGTGATGATAATGATGATGAATATCACGGTGATGATGATGGTGGTGATGATGTTGATGATGATGGTTGTGATGATGATGATGGTGATGGAGATGATGGTGATGGTGTTAATGATGGTGGTGATTATGATGGTGATGATGATGGTGATGGTGGTGATGAGGAGGATGGTGAAAATTAACATTTATTGACCTTAAATAAATGGTGGCTCCAACACTTTGCCATGTATCATTAACTCATGTAATCCTCACAGTGAGACAGATGCTAGTATCCATCCATTTCACAGATGGAGAGATTGGGATCCAGAGAGGAGCAGTCACTTGCTCACAGTCCCATGGCTACTAGTGATGCAGTCAGAGTTTGAACTCAGCAAGACTGACCTTGGAACGCCTGCTTTTAACCAAAATTTCTAAGAAAATACAGCTGGCTCACTTGCCTCCTGGGCTTGCTCTCCTAGAGATGCCACCACCAGCGGCCTGCCTGTGCTGCCCTAATCATTACTGGGAATGGCTGGATTCATCTTTGTCAAGCTTGCACTTTCCCCCAAAGTTTGAATTAACCTCGACATTAATTTGCTGATTAAGCACCCGCAGTAAGCTATATAGTGTGAGCACCTGTGATATTCTAATACATTTCCAAGGAAATTATTGTAATGTGCTAAATGGGAGATTTAAATGTTACTTGTTCCCCTGCAATCTATGAACTGTTTTATGAAAAAGTCATAACTGAAATAACTGAAGTGTCAGAAAGAAAAAAAAAGGATAAGAGCCAATCAACAATTCTCTTATCACTTACCCCGCATCCTGATTTATTCGGTATTTTGGCAACTCACCAATCCTTGAATATTGCTCTGGACAGAGGGAAAGGGGAGAAGCGAGAGAATCACAGAATCACAGCTGTTACAGATGGGGGGGCCTCAGTTATCTCTGCTAAGCCTCTGACTTTATTCAGGTAGTGGGCTCCCCATCCCCAGAGGTATTCATGCACCCCATGCGTGGCCTCCTGGACTAGGTGCTGATGCAAGGATCAATGTATTCTATGGCAGGTGAACCAGGAGAGTCCCAAGGTTCCTTCCAACCCTGAGCTTCTAGGATTCTCAGAACTTAGGTCTGGTCCAGAGAAGCAAAGCGACTTCCCCATGGCCACACAGCAGAGTCCAAACGAGTCCAGATGTTGGAATGTCTAGTCCTGGGTCTTTGTGGACTGAGTTCAGGGAGAGAAGCTGGGAAGGATTGTGGTGGGTGGGGCGGGGGGGTCAGATGTGGTGGAGATGGGGAGAGAGTGGAGGGAAACCTTGACTGCTAGGTCAGGGGGTGTGTGTGTGTCTGTTTAAGAGCTTTGAAGAGTTAGCTCTGCAATTCACAGGGATGAATAATACATTGAAGGAACATTGAGTGGCGTCAAGGCCAGAAATGATCTCTGGCCAGAAGCCTAGTCTCTATCAAGAGCCTGGCTTAGACTGTGGGGCTGGCGGCCTGCGGGAGAGTCCAGGTCTGGGCCGAGCACATCTGGCCTGAGGCTTGCCCTCGGAGCCCGCGCTACAGGTCGGTAGGGGAAGCAGCCTGTAATATTAGCAGGGTGTAATAATAGCAGGGTATAATAATAGCAGGGTGTAATAATAGCAGCCTGTAATAATAGCAGGGTGTAGTAACAGCAGGGTGTAATAATAGCAGCCTGTAGTAATAGCAGGGTGTAATATTAGCTGATTCTGGCAGCCCTACCAAATTCCCCAATTTTTCCCGCCATTTCCCGACAGCGCACCATCAGTGAGGTTATGGGGGGTGGCCTGTGGGGCAGGCACTGCCCTCTGCAGCCTTGCCTGGGGGCTCTTCCGACCTCGGGGCTCAGAGTCCCCCGAGGACCTGGTTAACGTGCAGTTTTTTCACGGGACCAGCCTGGGTGGAGCCTGAGGCTTGCAGGGGATGCGGGGCTCACGTCACCTGCTGAGCAGCTGCCTAGCACCCGGCGAGTGGTACGTTTTTCCCCAACTCTCTGCCATTTTAGACGGGAGAGCGTGGGCGTTTCTAAAGCTGCTGGAGCTCAGGTTTTAAGAGGCTGGGATTCGCAATGTGGAGTCTGAGACTGGCTTTGCCTTGGAGGGGGGCTTGGACCGAGCAGCGGTCTGGAGCTGTAGACTATGGTCCTGCCTCTCCCTTACTGTGTGTCTTGGGGTAAATGAATAAGCCTCCCTGGACTGTCCCTTTCTCATACGCACGGTGCGTGTAATACCCAACTACACTATCACCTGGTACTAAGCATAGTCACCATAAGGATAAAAAAATGAGCAGGAGAAATTTCCTGGGAACTTAACGGTGAGGCAGGGAGATGAGAGGACATTCCTAGGGCTGCATTAGGAAGGGCGCGGAGAGAGGGTCTGGCAGGATCGGGGTGTGCGAGTGCCCCCACCTCTCCCCACACACACTGCCGGCTCCCTGCACCGGAAGGGCCGCCTCCTGGGTGCTGGGTCCCTGGGGCTGGGCCTGGGAAAGGGCCCAGCTCGAGGGCCCGCACCTCCGGGCTCACTACTGGTTTCCCAGATAATCTCAAGGGAAACCCAAGGTTGGGGGGAGACACACCTGCCCTTATAGTCTTCACAGATATGCAAATAACCCCGCTTTGTTCCTAAAACACTTTTCTTTTACCTGGAGTGCTTGTATTCTGGCTACAAATGGAAAGACTATTTTTTTTTTTCCCTCTCCATAAATAAATGGAAACTGTGAAACTAAACCTAGGGAGAGGAGCCGCGTTATTTTCTTCTGGTCTGGGGCTCTGAGACCCGAAGCGTCCCAGCTGGAGTGCCAGCTGGAAACATCCAGAAGATGGGGGGTCAAGAAAAGGGAACCTCCTTCTGAGGATGGATGGGACTCAGCGTTGTTTAGGGTCACCTGGTGCTCACACCCCTTCCCACTGAGAGCCCCCTGTCCACACCGGCGGGTTCAGAAAAGTCCCCTGTCCCCATATCTGCCGAGAAGGCCTGGGCTCTGCAGCCCGCCCCTGCGGCCCCTCAGGCCCTGCTTTGGCCTGTGCTATTCCTCTGCCTGGGTTGCTGTTTCTCCTTTGAGTGGCTGGATTTCCTTTAAAACTTAGCTCAGAAGTCACTTCCCAGGGGGACTGAGGGACTCCAAAGGGCTACATCCTCAAAGGTCCGAGGTCCACAGGCCTCCTGCTCCGAGAGGCTGCCCCGCCCCTGACCCACGTGCATTTGCTGATTTCGTTTCCATGGTCTGTCCCAGCCCCGCACCCCCCCACCGAAGACCGTGAGCTTCAGGGGGCAGGTCTCCCTTCTGACGGCTGCAGGGGGCTTGCCCAGAGGACAAGCACACGATGAAGTGAGCGAGGGGTCAGAGAATTCAGGCGTGCTGGACAGGAGCCCAGGGGCAGGGAGCTTTCTGCCAGCTCCGCATCGCCCCCAGACCTGTGCACGGGGTGGGGGCCCCGGACCCCGGGACCCAGGATCCTTGGTGCGGATGTGAGGATGGGCCCAGGGCGGCTGTTTCCGGGATGACTGACCCTCGTCTCCCTGAACCTGCAGAGCCACCTTCTGCGTGCCCGTCCACCCACGTCTGGCCCCCCGGACCCGTGCCCCCCGCCTCCTCCCTCCTGGCCAGCTCCACTGTACTCCTGACGGACAGCATGCCAAGCCAGCCGGAACGGGAGGTTCTCCTGCCTCCCGTCAACATCCCTCCCACCAGGCAGGCCCCAGGGCCCCTTTCCACGTGCAGCGCCCCATGGCCGGGCCCTGTGTCCCCGCTGACCCAGCGGGCCATCCGTACTGGAAACGGCCCCAGCCTGGAAACGGCCGCTAAGCGTGTCCAGCATGAGGCTGGTGAGCGTACCAGCCACGAGCTCACGGGCCCATCCTTTGAGGAAGCCAGGACAGGGCTCCGAGGACGGGGTCTCCAGGTAAGGACCACGGTGCCCCACAGCCCGTGTGCAGTGTGCTCGTCCTGCTTCCCCCCTGCAGGGCCGTCCACACCGTATCGGTCGTCCAGGACCAGGCCCCGCCTCACCCGCACGGCCCACAAGGCCTCGGCTGGGGCCTCCTGGGCTTGCTGAAGCAAGGTCTGGCTGCTGCTCTGACTTTTCCCATTTTCCAGATGAGGAGACTGAGGCTTGGGGAGGAGCAGAACCGCCTAGAGCTATGTTCCATCCTGCAGTGGGGTGGAGCGGGGCCCTGGCCCTGCCTCGATGGCCCCAGGCTGAGGTGGGCAGGCAGGGAGGGTCTCTGCTGGAACTGTGGGTGTGGCTGAGAGCAAGGGGGGTTTTGGAGAGTGGGGGAGGGGAGGGGGAGTGGGAGGCAGCAAAGCCAGAGGGGCCACCAACCACTGCCCTCGGAGCTTGGGCTCAGACATGGCTCTCTGCAGGAAGCCTCTGGACAGGCCCCTCCCTGGGCTCGTGGGGTGGCTTGTATGCCAGGCCTGCCTCGGGATGAAGCAGATGGGGCTCCGTGTGGGAGGGACAGAGCCCGAAACAGGGAAAGTTTGGGATAAAAGCGCCAGGGACGGGGGCGCGGGGAGTATGGTGGAGGTGGCAGGTGGGCCTCTGTGGGAGCTGGCGGACCCTCGTGATGGACTCCTCTGCTTCGGCCTGGGGGGCTGGCCCTCTACCGCTTCCCCCAGAGCGCAGCAGGCCAGGGCTTGGCCCACTCCCCCCGATTTTGGGTCCCAGATCTGTGTGCTGTGCAGAGCCGGGTGGATGGGAGTTTGAACCTGGGTTTGGCCGTGTGAGTGTGGCCTGAGCCGTGTCGACGGCTCAGAGGGTCAGCTTCCCAATCCTACAGCGAGGCAGCGTGTCAGTTCTCTACTGCTGTGTGACAACTCAGCCCTGTGCACGGTGACTTAAGTGGCCAGCAATTATTCTCTCCCGGTGTCCGCGGGTCAGGAACCCAGGTGCCAGGGCCTCTCGTGAGGTTGCCGTCGAGCTGGGGGCCGGGGCTGTGGTCTCATCTGAGGGCTGGTCCGTGGCGGCGGTGTC
This sequence comes from Balaenoptera ricei, assembly GCF_028023285.1. Lineage (NCBI taxonomy): Eukaryota > Metazoa > Chordata > Mammalia > Artiodactyla > Balaenopteridae > Balaenoptera > Balaenoptera ricei. The sequence continues at coordinate 1,906,513 of NC_082655.1, forward strand.
AGCATTCAAGCTCCCTTGCGTGGCGTTGGCGGGCTCAGCCCCTTGTCACGGGAGCCTCTGCGCAGGGTTGCCTCCCCCGGGGAGCAGGGCAGCAGGTTCCCCCACAGAGCCGGAGAGGGAAACCGCAGCCTTTTGTAAACTAATCTTAGAAATGACGCCCCACGTCTTCTGCCCGTTCCGCTCCTTACGGTCGCGGCTAGTCCTGCCACGCAGAGGGAGGGGCACAGGGACGTGGGTACCAGGAGGCGGCCACCTCTGCAGGGGAACCTCCCTCACAGGGCAGCCGCGGTGATTAAGAGAATTATGCACCTACGAGCTGGTGGCTGCCTGGCGCACAGCTGAGCAAGGTGGCCATTTCCCGAGGCTGGCGCTCTCCTCGCCGCACCACAGCCTAACTCTTCAGCAGCGATGCGTCCGACATGCCGGGCTCTCTCTGGTGTTGAGGGAGACCAAGGTGAATGAGACGAGGATCCCGCAACCAAAACACGGCGAGGCCAGGGCTCTGATGGGCGGGGGGCGGGGGGAGCGTGATCTGGCAACGCCAGGCGCTCTGGCTCTGGGGCCGGTGCCCCCCGCCCCAGGGAGACCGTTCTGCTGTCAGAGCCCCTCTGGCGGGTCCAGACTGAATCGGGAGATTAACCCCGCGCTCAGAGCTCCCCAGCCATGAATCTAGCGCGGGCGAGAGGGTGTGTGGTGCCTTTAAATAAGCCTTATGTAACGAGGATGGCGTCGGAACAGCTGACTCTCCGCACACAGGCCTCTTTTAAAATAGATCCTTGTCTTTATATAGCCGAATGTCTCTTTCTTCTGGCTCTGCCGCCTTACAGAGGAGCTGATGTAGGTCAGATATTGCTTGGTGAGAATTAATTAATCTGTAATTGTATCGAAGGAAGGGGAAAGACAACAAGTAAGCATTCAGCGACCTCAGCAAAGCCTGGGAACTGGCGTTGCAGAAAGGAGCTTTGGGAAGGACCTGCAAGCGTGGGAGCCGCTCTTCCTAAGACCGGCCCCAGCCCGCCGAGGGCCAGCGCGGGGAGCTCCGGGTTCGGGGCCCAGTCTGAGCTTCCGTCCTGCCCCTGAGCAGCTTCAGACTCAGCCGGGGTGGTGCCAGGCCCGGCCGCCTCCCCGGGGCCGGCGGCGTGGTCACCCCCAGGCCGGCTCAGGGTCAGCCGTGACCAGAGGCCTGGGCTCCCGTGTCAGCGCCGGGCCCCTGCCCCCCTCGCCCGGGGCCCACCCTGGCTCCCCAGGGTCTGCGTCCCGCCAGGTGTCTCCGGAAACCCCACGTGCAGTCACCACCGTGTGCCCTGGGCGGTCACAGGTGCCTGAGCTCCAGCGCCCCCCCCCCCGGCCGCCCGGCTCCTCCCGCGGACTTTGTGTCGCTGTCGGCAGCCCCGCCCCGCGAGGCTCAGAGCTGAGGGCCAAGTGGCGCCCCCCGTAGCCGGCCCGTTGGCAGCTGCTGTGCACTCTGTCTTCAGAGGAGACGGGAGTCCGGCCCCACCCGCGCGTCCACGCGGCCTCTCAGGTCTCCTGACATGACGGGTTCTCAACAGCGCCCCCCAGGGTCCCGCCAGCACCTGGGTCACATCACGTCCCTGTGCCCAAAACCCAGCAGCCCAAGAAGTCTTGACAGCAACCGCGAGGCCCTAAGAGTCCCACCTCCCTCCCCGTCCCCCACCGCCCTCCCCACTCCCACCTTCTCGTGTGGGTCACAGGCAGGGACAGTGCGGCTCCCAGAACAAGGGGCACTGCCCTTTCTTGGTAAAATGCCACCAGCTCGTCCGCACTTGGCACTGAAGACGCCCCCTTTCCCCACTCCTCACCTGAGGGTCACTCTCCTGGAGACTTGGTCCTTTGACAGTCGAGCCCCGAGGATGTGCCGCAGGGGCCACCGGCTTCAGAGAGGACCGGAACCTTCTGTCACCGCTCAAAGCACAGGCGAGTCCGGGCTGGACACGGAGGCTCAGGACGAGCACAGGGAAGTCCCCGTGCTGCCCACACCGGGACGCAGTCAGCGTCCGGAGCCAGGCCCCTGGCCTGGGCATCTGAATCCTACTTCCTCAGAGCCTGACCCAGCGGTGCCAGCACCCGAGACAGGCTGCAGCCTGGGGGGACTTTCCAGCACCGCCCGGGCTCAGGGCCATGGGTCTGTGGTCCGGCCGCTGTGTGTGGCCGAGCCCCGGCCCTGGCCCGAGTGAAGTAAGGATGCCCGGAGACGCCTCCTCCAGCATGGCCTGGCGCCCCCCTCAAAGCCCAGGCCGAGAGCAGGAGGGCCCGCAGACAGCCTTCCCTGCGCGAGCTGCGGCGGGAGCGCCTGCTGGGCCGGGTCCCACTCCTTCCCCTGGTCGCGGAGCCTGGGAGAAGCTCCCACCTCTGCGATACACGACAGCCTGGACCCTCTTACAAGAGGGTCACAGGGACGGCTGCCCCGGGAGGCCCGGCTGACAGGCTCCGCTGTGCGCTGCTGGGCAAGGAGCCCCTCGCTGGGGCTCTCCCTCCTCCAGCACCCAGAGCATAGCCGTTAGACACAGCGGTTTCTGGGAAGGTGTTTCCCAAAGGCCCCCGCCCTGTGCGGCAGCCCTCCCTCTCCCGGGAGCTCTGTGCCCTGGCTTTCCGGTCTCACCATCTCAGTGCCCTGGAGCCAGGGGTCCTCCTTCGACAAGTGGGGAAACTGAGGCTTGGGGGGTTGTGGAACTGGCCGAGGCCGCATGGCTGGGTGGGTGAGCCTGGTGCTGGGGCCCTGACGTCCAGTCTCCTCCCCCTGCGTCGGAGCAACTTGCTAACCGCCTGCCCAGCAAGAGACCGTCTCAGGCGAGTCTCAGGTGAGTGGAGCCCTGGGCCTTCCTGGTGTCTCGGTGCTGTGGGAAAGGCTGTTGAATTGATTGATTGGATTTCCAGGATTTGGATCAGACGTGAGTGCTCCCGTCGGGACGGCAGGCCCTGCAGGAGAGGGTGCTGTTATTCAAAACAGATGGAGAAAGTCCCCAGCTGTGTGCCCTTGGCGGGGACACGTCTCCCTTCTGAGCCTCGGTTTCCTTCTCTGTAAAGTGGGGATCATCCCGGCCTCGAGCCCTTGAGCGTGGCCAGCCCAGGACAGTCACTTCCTGCCACTGTGTCCATCTCCATTCTTGTAGCCAGGGTGGTCCGGGGCCCCTCTTGCCTCCTGGGACAAGGAGACACTGCAGCTCAGAGTTTGCTGTGTCCCTGGTTCTTTGTCCTTGTTCACTGTGTGCAAATGTCAAGGAAAAATTTAAAAGAGGGAAAATGCCTCAAAGGTTGTGTTTCTGGCAGGATTTCAGGGCACTTGTGATTAGGGCTCAGTGAAGGCCTACCCTACACTTTGGAGACAGCAGCACAGCAGAGATGGGCCAGTGCCTTTGGGCCTGTGCCATGGGGACGGCTGCTCCTTGGGTGCCCTGTGGCCAGGCCGTCAGCAATCACAGCCCGCGGCCTGCAGCCAGCTACCCCTCTGAGCTCCCACACGGGAATGAGGTCTGACCCAGGCACTGGCCCTGCCCTGGCCTGGTCCACACAGTCCCCTCGGGTCCCCACCCCCTCACTGACCTGTCAGACCCTCTCCGGGTGGGTCTCTCTAACAGTCCTGCGGGAAGGAGCCGTCTGTGCCTCACTACCCAGCAGTCCTGGCCCCGGGCCTCCAACCTGGATCCAGGAAGACACATTTCATCATGAGCACCCAGTCTTCACTGAGAGACCCGGTGTCTCTGGCCATGTGCAGTGCAGGTTTTGTGGGGGGCAGGGGTAGTAGGATGCTGGCCTCGCTCTCCAGTGGGTGACCGGCAGCCACAACAGCCTGTTGTGGGGAGATGTCCATGGCGCTATTGGAGCAGAGAGGAGGGGCCCTGGGAGGCTGCCTGGAGGAGGTGACCTCTGAGCAGAATCCTGGGAAAGGGACAGTGGGTAGGTAGGGGGAATGTGTGTGCACATTGGAGGGAACAAGGGGGCCAGGAGGATAGCAAAGGGCTGGCGTGGGCAAGACTGGACCAAACTTCACCACAGCAGTTATGGGGGTCTGGGATTTGAACCCAGACGGTCTGCTTCCAGCAGCCCCGCCTTACGAGGGAGGAAAGGGGGGTTGTGAGAGGGGCAGGAATTTTCCTGGTTGGGGGATTGGACTCCATCGCTGAGCCAGGCTCGTGGTTTAAGGCTCTCCCTGTGAAAATTAAATCAGACCAGAAACAGCCCAGCATTAAAAACACAAAGCCACGACTCCCCCGCTGCCCCAAGCCCAGTTAGGGGGTGTGGAGAGTGGGGCCCCGCCTCCCGCAAGGAGAGGAGCTCGTGAATGCAATTAATCACTTTTCAATTAGTATTCAGGCGCCCTGTGGGGACGAGAAGCAGGCTGGCTCCAGAAGGCTGCAGCTTTCGGATGTGGTTATAAATGTGAGCGGAGGTAGAGCCCTGGGAACCAGACTGGCAGCCCCACCAGAGGGGACGAAAGTGCAGCACAAGGAGGGGCCTGTCGCCTGCACGCACAGTGCAGAGGGGCTGGGTATGCAGTCGGAGCTCCATAAATGCTCCTGGGTGGGGACTGTCCCCTGTAGGGACGCGGGTTTGTTTGTGGTTCTCAGGGCAGGTTTAGGATGGCTGAAAGGCTGTTCCGGGATGGGGGGCCAGTGCCACTACTGCTGGGTGCTGCGTGAGGTGCTGCATCATGGAACCAGCCCAGGGAGGTGGGTCCCATGACCCCATTTTACAGATGACCCAAGGTCAGAAGCGGGGCCGCTTCAGGGAGGGCCAGTTTGGTCCTAGGTGAGAAAGGGCATCAGTAAGTGCGAGCAGTGGGCCGGACTGGCCAGGCGTAGCCTGGAGTCCTGTGGCAGCCTATCCCAGCTGGCTGTGTGACCTTGAGCACAGGCTTTGGCCTCTCTGGGCCTGTTTGTTTGTAAAACGGGGATGAGGCCTCCCTGGCTGATGAAGAACAAAGTGGCACCAGGCACAGAGCAGTCTCTGACATGCTCATACCTCTCTCCATGGGCAGTGCCCTGTCTCATGTCCCCAAAGTGCTGGGTGACATGTTGGGGAGGACAGGGTCCTGGCTTGGGTGGCATTTTGGACCAGGCTGTGTCAAGGATCCCTCTCTGTTCTGAGGATCTATCCGTCTAGTCAATATGCAAAAAGACAAAAACGAATGAGTAAGTAACCACCCCCCCACCACTGCTGATGGCTTGGGGTTGGTGGTCCAAGTGTCCTCTTTGTCTGGTGGCCATGCCCACTCAGGGGGCAGAGGGCGTACAGCACCTGGGTGTCCAGCACGGGTGGCCTCCCCAAACCCCCTGACCGCCAGCGTCTGGCTGGGGCTGTATCCTGCCCTTGCGATGGTCAGGCTGCAACAGGGGGCCCTGCCCACGGGGTGTCCTGGACTGGATTGTGTCCCCTCAAATTTGTGTTGCAGTTTGAACCCCCAGTACCTCAGAATGTGACTGTATTTGGAAATAGGGTCTTTGCAGGACTAATTAGTTAAGACGAGGTCACACTGGGGCAGGGTCGGCCCTAACCCGACATGACTGGTGTCCTTAGGAAAAGGGAAATTTGAACATAGACATGCCCGCCATGTGAACATGAAGAGATTGGGTGATGCTTCTTCAAGCCAAGGGAGGCCAAGGATGCCGGTACCACCAGAAGCTGGGGGAGGAGCCTGGAATGCATTCTCCCTTGAGGCCAACCCTCCCCACACCTTGATCTCAGGTGTCCTGGCATCCAGGAACGTGACACAATAGATGTCCATGGTTTAAGCCGCCCCATTGTCCGTGGAACTTGGTTAAGGCTGCCCTGGGAGACTGAGACAGTGTGAGCTGGCCCTGGAGTCCTGGTGCGGGGGGAGGTGAGGAGGGGGAAGGCCTTCGAGGCGGAGTGGCCTCCAGAAACCAGACACGTCTGGCAGGGAGGTCCTTGATTTGGGCTAGATCGAGCTCCAGCCTGACCCTGGCCTGGGACCAGCCCTCAGAAGCAGAGGTAAACCCTCAGGTTACCAGCACTATTGGTAGCAGTGGGTGAGGGGAGAGGGGCGGCCCCCCAGCCAGTCCGGTTCCTCTCCCCATGGCCCACTATGACCCTGGAAACCAGACCTGTCGGTCAAGCTTCCCCTCTGTCTCAGGAGCGTGCCATGGCCCCTGCGGCAAAGGGCCCATGGGTCCCCCTCTCTGAGTTACCTGTGCACTTGTATTCTCAGGATGGCGTCTGACCTTTTGGTCTAATAACTCACTTAATCCTTGGCGTTCCAGAACCACTGACAAGTCCTGTGTGGGCTTCTCTGGGCCAGGACGCCAGGGCCAGATGCATCTCCTGCCTTCCCGTGTCACCGGAGCTCAGCCTGACTCTCCACATTAATTTCCTCATTGCCAGGAATTAGTTTGTAAACAGCAGAGGGAACTTCAAGGTCTTTGTCTTCTTAAGGGGACTCATTATTCCCCATAGAAATTCTGATCAGGGAGCTGGGCAGTGTCCCCCTGAACGCTCATCCATCAGCAGGCTCACGTCTCAATTATTAATCCTTTTATAAATAACCTGATCTTCATCACGGCCGCATATTCTTTATGATAACTGTTATATTATTTAGATGTCAACGCTCTGTGCTAATTGCAGCTGCTGGTGGGGCTGTCAGCCGCAGAGAGCGCTGGACTCTCCTGCTTGGGTTCAAGGTGAGAGCGGCCTTGGAAATCCTTTCTCCTCCCACCCTGCCCCTGCTCTCTGCCCCCGTCACTCACTTCTGGGTGGGCCAGCCATGGACAGCCAGCGGGCGCCAGGCAGCAAGGAAGAGTGTCCGGCGGGGCTGGGCCTTTCTCTGTGGGGCGGTGGGCCTGGCGGGGGGCTTGATGTCTCTGCAAGTCCTCAGCGGCAAGATCTTTACATTCAGGTTTGTGGAAATCGGGTGTCCTCCGGCTACGAGGACACGGCCTGCAGGTGGGCGTTTTCTCCATCGTGGCCCTGCTGGGGGCAATCTCACCCTCTCACCCGCCGTGGTCATGGGCAGACCCTAATGGGTCCCAGCTGCATCCCCTTGTCCCCACGCCATCCTCTCCAAACAGTCACCAGAGGGATCCAAAAGCTGCACCGTCCTGGGCGCCAGCCACACGTGCCTCCTTAAATTGAAATTAATTCATTTTAAATTAAATACAGAAGGGGATGGATGACAAGAGATGCTTGTATCCTGGCTCCATCCTCCCACCGCATGCCCACTCTGACCCCTCCTCGCTCCTTGGTCTTTTCCTTTAATATAAGCCACAGCCCTGTGTATCGATCAGCTCAGGCTGCCATAAATACCACACGGGGCGGCTTAAACACAGAAACGTATTGTCTCCTGGCTCTGGAGGCTGAAAGTCTGAGATCAAGGTGTTGGCAGGGCTGGTTCCTCCTGAGACCTCCCTCCTTGGTGTGTAGACGGCCATCTTCTCCCTGTGTCCTCACATGGTCATCCGTCTGTGTGCGTCTGTGTCCTGATCTCTTCCTATAAGGACCACCGGTCAGATGGGGTCAGGGCCACCCACATGAGCTCGCTTTACCTTAATCATCTCTTTAAAGATCCCATCTCCAAACACAGTCACACTCTGAGATCCTGGGGTTAGGGCTTCAACACAGGAATTTCGTTGAACACTGTGGGGACGCGGTTCAACCCACAGCAGTCACGTGGCACCGTTTACAGATGGACAGTGGCCCCAAGGAGGTAAGTGACAAGAGCCAGCAGGGTGAAGAGGGAGGGCTCGACCCGGGCATGTCTGTCTCCAAAGCCGGTGCCGTTTCCAACAAGCTCACTGCCCCCCTGAACCAAAACCCCGATAAGTTACTGCGTGGCTCTGAGCCTCAGTTTTCTCACCTTTAAAGTGGACATATCATTAGCTCCTTCACCTGCTTGTTTTGGAGATTAAATGAATGATTCACTCATTCATTCAAGGAGGAGCCAGGTGCGTGACTGGCTTCTCCTGTTGGTTCCTTCCTTCCCTCATTCGTTCCGTAAATGGAGTCCCTGTGATGTGCAGGCACTGTCCTGGGTGCAGGGACCACGGGGGGACGGGGCAGGACAGTCAGGGGTTCTGCCTTCCAGGGCTTCAGGGTCGAGCAAAAGTCCTGACTGGGAGGCGGGGGACGGTGCCCGGCAACGCGGGTTTTCAAAGGAAGGGGGCACAAGCAGGGCAGGGGCCTCCCAGAGGACTCTCCTTCATGCTGCCCGCGGAACCCAGGCTCCCTCCGCCCACGACCTGCTGGTGGTCACGGGCGGTCACTCTGTGGGCTGAGGCGAGGCCTCACCCAGGGAACGTGCGCGTCGAGGAGGAGGGTGGGCTGGCCACTCTCGGTCTCTCGGCCGGTGTGACCCCTGGCCCAGCGGCAGCTTCTGGACGCCTGCAGGTCTCACTGGCCTCCCCCCCCCCCCCCCCCCACCGCTGTGCAGAGCCTCCCAAGCCTCCGCCCCGCCCTCCCAAGTCATTTAAATACATTTGCATACATTGTTTCCGATGAACCTTGATTGTTTCAGGAGCCAGACATTTTGAATCATAAAAATATTCACCCTCCCCTGCCTTTTATTGAAGAATTCCATAAATATCCCACCTGACATCTCCCAGCTAGCTTTGTCCTGCCCCCCCTTCTTTCTTCTAATTTCTCATTATCACGCCGCCAATGCGGGGCGGGGGGGGGCTTCTATTTTTATTTTTCATTTCTTTTAGCAGCTTCCCTTCTGGGTGAATTCTGGCGTCTTGCCAGCCTTTGATGGCCCCTGGAAAAACAGAGGGACTTGATTGTGGCTGGTGACATCTCAACGCCCCCTCCGATGGCAGGCGTCTGCCCCGGCAGCTGGCAGCCCTGTTCTGAGCCCTCGCTGCGAGCAGGGCTGGAGGGACAGCCAGGAGTCGGCCTCCTGGCTTACTTGCTCCAACAGGCTGTTGGTCGCTGCTGCCACCGGTGAGAAAACCGAGGCTTGGAGAAGCCCAGCGACCCGCCCACCGTCCCGGGCTCTGGCTGCAGGGCTGTGCCCCCACCCCCGCCCCCCATGAGCTCCAGAGAAGGGAAAAGAGGGCCACTCACCTCATCCCAGAAGGTGCCGCACACGGTGCAGGGTGGGGGCTGTGCCGGGGAGAAGGTCCGCAGCGTGTGCACCACGAAGGGTTTAGGGGAGAGCCTGCTTGCGTGGCCGCCCAGCCCCTCCGAGGCTCCCTACTTCTGGCCGGCAAAACCCTTCCTCCCCGCTCAGCACGCAAGACCTTCACCCCGGGCTCCTCTCTGCCCCTCTGGGCCCCGGACACGGACGCTGAGCAGGAGCTGGCCTTCCCTCCACTTCAATTCTCCCCTCGACCCTATGACGTGGGTGCTGTTGTCCCCATTTTACAGAGGAGGAAACTGAGGCTCAGAGAGGCGTGGGCGTCGGCCGGGGTCACACAGCTGGCGGGAGCATCTGAGGCCAGAGTCTGTGCTGCTGGTCACACCCTCACGTGCATCCGTCAAGACCCCGGGCTGGCCCAGCACAGGCCCCTCACACAGCGGGTGCTCAGTTCATGCTTAGTAACACATGTGCTGTGACGATCAGTGGTCAAAGGGCTCGCGCCCAGGGGGTGCGGGCCAGGGCAGAACGGAGCCTGTGGGTCCGGAGCCCTCCTGTCCGAAGGGCCTGCCCTCGTCCTCCCGTCCCATCCCTGGCTTGGGTGTATCCTCCTTCATCTGTTCATTCATTGGTTCGCATCCCACAAGCATCCAGCGGGCTCTGCTCTAGGCACGCGCCGGGTGGGGAGGGGAGGATACTGGGTCCAACAGAGGGCCAAGGCCTGACACTGCCCCAGCAGGGGAGGCAGAGCCAGGCCCGGAGGGTGGCAAGGACAGAGGCTTGTCCTGTGGAGAGAGCGGCCCGGGAAGGAGGCCGGGCCGGCCCCCGCTGCCCTACCCCTGCTCTGAGGTGTCGCACGAGTCCAGGGTGTGATGATTCACTGAACGCACCCATTGCCTTACCATCGTGTCCCTGGTAGGCGGGATGCGAGCTCTGGATGCTGAGATCCAGGGTGGCACGTGGGCTGACCAGGAGGCAGGACTCGGGTGGGTTCCCCTCAGGGGCCCCAGGCTGCTGTGCCAGGAACTTTGCAGACGGGCTCAGCAGGTCTCTCCTCCCGCCCACCTCTGAGGAGCCTTGGAGGAACTCAGGACTGAGGCGTCACTCTCCTTTCCCGGGTCCTCCAGCACCTGTCCTTACCTGCCGACCTTTGATGCTCGCTTGGGTTTTCCTTGTCATCTCCATGAATGCATCTGTGTGGCAGGATGGCCTGATTTGTTCTCTCTCTCTAAAAAAATATTTGTGCTAAAATACACATGACATAAAATTTGCCATCGTAACCATTTTTAAGCGTACACTTGGATATACACTTAAATATTAATATCGTTAACATAATATGAAGTACAGTCACATTGCTGTGCAAAACCCTCACCACCATGCCTCCCCACAGCTCTTTTCATCTCTGCAAACTGAAACTCTGTCCCCCTTAACACTAACTCCCCAACTCCCTGGCCCAGCCCCAGTACCCAGCATTCTACTGTCCGTCTCTGAATCTGACTGCTCCAGGGGCCTCACGTGAGTGGAATCGTGCAGTGTTTGTCCTTTTGTGACCGGCTTACTTCACTTAGCATAATGTCCTCAAGGCTTGCCCATATTGTAACAGGTGTCAGAGTTTCCTTCCCTTTTAAGGCTGAATAATATTCCACTTTGTTTATCCATCCATCTGTCAATGGACATTTGGCCTACTTACATTGTATATTATCACGAATTGTGCTGCTATGAATACGAGTGTACAAATATCCCTTTGAAACTCTGCTTTCCCTTCTTTTGGATATTTACCCAGAAGTGGAATTGCTGGATCATATGGTGATTCTATGCTTAAATTTTTGAGGAACCTCCACGCTGTTTTCCACAGTGGCCGCGCCATTTTACCTTCCCAGTAACACAGTGAACGAGGATTCCAATGTCTCCACACCAGCACATGTTGTTTTCTTTTTTAAAAAAATTTTTATAGTAGTCACTGTGATGAGTGTGAGGCGGTATCTCACTGTGGTTTGATTTGCTTCCCCCTAGTGATTAGTGATGCTGGCATCTCTTTCCATATTCTTATTGGCTATTTGTGTCTCTTCCTTGGAGAAATGTCTAAGTTCTCTGCCCAGTTTCTAATCGGTTGTTTGTTTTTGGTTGAGTTGCAGTGGCTGGTGGTCTTGGGTCCTCTCTGTGAAGGTCAGCCAGGATGGAAGGATGGGCACTGGGTACCCTGCACACTGGTGACGGTGGGCATGGATGTGATGGTGGGATGGCGACCCTATGGGAGGTGGTAACTGGGAGCTGGAGGAGGTGAATCGGGGGTCATTGTTGATGATGTTGGTGGAGGGGAAGGTGACAAGGTGACAGCAGTGGGGCCACTGTTGATCAGGGTGGGCCCCAATTCATGGAGCAGAATTGATGCCATCACCTGACTCCTGGCTTCACAGAAGTTTCGAGTTGGGTGCGGGGTGGGTGATTGAGGGCCCTGTAGCTGTCACCAAGGCAGGAGGACATGGTGCACGCAGGGCAGTGGAGAGACAGGAAGTATTTGTTGAGCGATGGACTCAAAGAGCTGATCCCTGTGGCTTGGGAAGAAATTACAAACTATCCTATCAAGTGCTGTTATTGACTGAGACTGAGACCGAATCTGACTTTCATCCCCCTGCGTTTGACATTCAAGAACAATCTGGCAGTGGGATTTGCATAAATCTCTGGGGGGGGGGGAGAGGCAGCGGGGGGTGGGGGGGGACCAATCAAACACGGGAAGGGAGCTCTGTTCCCAGTGGGATGTCCCCTCCTGCAGGGCTGGGATGGGGATGGAGTTGCCCTGCAACCCTGAGTCACCTGGAAGCAGCACCGTGGGTCCAGGGCCGGGGTCCCCTGGGGGGGTGGAGCCGGAGCTGGGCTTCTGCTCTCCAGGGGTCCCTGGCACAGCAGCAGAAGCTGGGGAGGCACAGGCCGCGCTCCGGAGCACGCGGTCCGCGGGGGGCAGACCTGTGAGCTGAGGCCCCACGGGTGTCCTCGAGGCTCCCCGGTCCCCACACGGGGGCTTCCAGCGTGATGGTGGGGCGGGAGCGGCCAGCCCCTGCCTCCTGGACCCCTGCTGCTGTGGCCCGCTGTCCCTTGCCCGTCAGCCCGGGGCGTCCTCTGTGGAGCACCGCACACCTCCCGCCCGCTTATTTCCGACGGTGTGTGTCTGCCCCCCATGTGCCTCCCCCAGATCGGGGCCGCTAACAGGCAGGCCGGGAGGCTGTTCTGTTCCTGCCTGTCGCGCAGTATGACACGAGACCCCCGGTGAGGGGTCGGCTCCTCGAGGCCGCAGAGTGATTGGACCCAAGAGGGCGGTGGCCGGAGCGCCATCCCGGCGTGGCTGTGGGCGGCCCCGCCCCCCGCAGCCGGCCCCCACGGGCAGGGACACATTATGATCTCCCCGGAACGGAAGGCTCGTGTGCTCTTTTCTCTGGCAGCGACGAACACAGTGTGATCGCTTAATAAAGCAGGAGGAGAGGTGGCCGCTATCGATCAGAGTGCTCTGGGCTGCACTCAGCAGAAGAAAGTCAATTTTCCCCTTCAGTTCAGCTCAGCAAACATTTATTAAGCTCCTACTACAGCCAGGCCTGTGCTGGGCGCCGGGGGCACCGGGCGGGAATCCAAACACTTCCTCCCCGCTCTTCACCCACTGTCCGTCCGGGAAGGCCGCACTGAGCTGGTGTCCTGCAGACTTCACCTCCCTGAATCCTCCCACCCGTCTGCTGGGACCTGGGGAGCTGGAGGGATTTGCCAGGCTCAGCCAGCAGGGAAGGTGTGCCCCGAGCGTCAGCCGAGCCGGCGCAGCAACGCTGTTCACTCAGAGCACCGGGCCCTGCTGGGGGGTCGCCTGGTTGAGGGGCGTCTGGCAGGGGGCTGGGAGCCTCGGCCCCTGCGTTCTGGGGTCCACGCTGCAGGGGGCCGGGGCCCCTCCAGGCCTCGCTTTTCTCGATGGTACCCGCAGCAGCGGGTGCCTTGGGCACCGAGGGAGCCGGTTCTGTGTGGGAGAAAAGACTGCATCGCGGGCGCTGGTATTTCCCCATTTTGCTGCTGGGGGACTGGGCACCCCCAGATCACATGGCCGGGAAGGCGTGGACTGAGAGTGCTCGTGGCTGGGCTCGCCCATCAGGTCAGGCCGCCTCCGGGGGCCCAGGAGGGTAGGGGACCCTGAGCAGTGCCTCTGACCCCCATTCGCAGCTGGGGAGGGGGCAGAGCCTGTTTTCCCTTACTTGCCGACCCTCACCACCCCGCGTCCACACACCCCTAGCTCTCAGGCTTGATCTGTGTCCCTCTGGGCTCTGCCCAGGGTTTCCTCTGCAGAGGAGTCTCGGGGACAAAGTTGAGGTCGTGAAGCACAGGGCCAGCTGCTTCTGGGGCCTCCATCTGCCCTTGGATACACAGGGAGGGAGGCATCCATCAAGAAGATAATTCGTCCTCAGGGACGCCTACTGGGTGCCAAGTCCTGGCTGGGTGCTAGGAGGGCCTGGAAACTCCTTCAGGTCACTCCACCCCAGCTGGAAGCAGCAGAGACTCTCTGTGATGGCACAGCGGATGTGGAAATTCAGAAGTGACCATGAGTCTACAGCTCTGTGACTTAGGGGCTCACTCCTCTTCACCATCTGAGAGGCACTGGAGAACCACAAAGGTAACTTCAGGGTGAGGACCTCATGGGTCAGCACAGGGCCAGCCGGTGGGGGTCCTGCAGGGGAAGTGCCTTCTCCCATCACCCTGTTCTCCTCATCCCCCACACGTTACATCCATCTACTCATCCATCGTCCATTGTTGGTCCATCCATCCATCAACCATCCATACACCCACCCACCATCCATCATCCATCCATCCATCCATCTATCCTTCCATCCATCATCCCTCCTTCTTCCATCCATCCATCCATCCTTCCATCCATCATCCATCCTTCTTCCATCCAACCATCCATCTATCCATCCATCCCCCAACCATCCATCCCCCATCCATCCATCCATCCATCCATCATTCTTCCATCCATCCATCCATCCTTCCAACCATCATCCATCCTCCTTCCATCCAACCATCCATCTATCCATCCATCTCCCAACCATCCATCCTTCCATCCATCATTCATCCTTGTTCTATCCATCCATCCCTTCATCTGTCCAACTTTCATTCACCATGCATGGCTTCACAGGCTGCCCTTCATGTGTGACCAAGGGCTTCTAGGTGAGACGGGCAGAGCAGCCATGTGATGGCACCGCACAGTCGTCAGGGTGGGAGGGAGGAAGGAGAAGGGAGAAGAATGTTGATCAAAGCTGGCCCCACGGTTACCAATTTCCTGCACCTGCCCTTCGGGCTGGGAGGACCGAGGAGTGGGTGCAGGACCGGAGTCTGGATGTGCCCATAGCTGACACGAAGGATTCACGATGGGGGCAGCCACTGCTGTGAGCACCTTGGTTTGTAACGGCAGCAGCGACCTGGCTCTGAGTCCTGGCCTGGGAAAGGCATTGCCAGGGCTACTCTGGTCAAGAGCAGAGATCTTGTGTGACATCAGTGGGGACATAACTGAGTGATGCCCAGGGTTGACTAGCAGGTTAGTGCTGTCCTGGGCACTGGCCAGCTTCTGTCCATACCTCTGCCCCCTCAGCCCTCCCGCAGGCCCGCTAGGCAGGGGTCACTTCTCCCACCGTGCAGGTGAGACCCCTGAGGCACAGAGGGAACAGGATGAGTCAGTCGATTGACTGGAGCTACGGGGGTGAAGCCCAGGTGCTCCCCGCCCAGCCAGGTGAGCGGTCACATTGTACAGGCTGTGGGTCAGAGGAGGGAGTCCCGGTCCCTGCGTCCCAGCCTTTGCCCCTGTGTGACACCCCGCACCCTGCTCCCGGGGCCAGGCAAGACACGCTCAAGATCCCAGTCTGCCTATTAGCTGCTGGGTGGCCCTGGGCCTGTAGCTCGCCCTCTCTGGTTCTCCATTACATCCCTTATTAATTAGACATAATGACGCTGCATCTGCTCCCAGCATGTCAAGGAGCATAGCTGGTGGAAGAGGTGCAACATAAGTGATGTTTCCTCAACATCTCTTGTTATACGTTAAGATCTATCTGCGTTCATAATACAGCCATGCTTGCTGCTATCTACACATGAGGTTCTGAATCACTTACCAGTCACATTGCTCCATTTTCCAGCTTCATATCTTCAAATAATCTCAATGCCCCAGGAAGACAAGTCACGTCTCCTGCTGGCTCCGTGCACCCCTGCCCTGCTCTGCTGGGTGAGTGAGTGGGTTCAGGACCCAGGCGCTCCGGGCCGCTGGCAGGGTGATATGGTGGCGAGAGCGAGCGTGGACGCTGAAGACAGACTGTGGGCTCGGATCCTGACTCTGTCCACTTCTGTCCACTTCTCCAAGTGTCGGCTTGATCACTAGAGCTCCCTGAGCCTGCTCTTCTCATCTGTGAAGTGGAATGTCCTGGGACCAGCTCCAAGGACCTGTTGTGAGGACCAGAGAGGTTATGCGTGGAAAGCGCTGGGCACACAGCAAGTGCCAAATACATGCTAACTACCGCACTGCTCTCTCCCAGGAGCCCTTACAGCCGGAGAGCAGGCACATGGCTCCTCTGTGCCTCCGTTTCCTCATTTGCCAAGTGATTATTAGGTGGAAACTACCATGGGTGAAGGTGCCCAGGCCCGTCCCTCTTTGACCCGGGGTAAGTGCATTCCTGGGAGCAGAAGCAGGGAGACCGGCCACCAGGACATTTCCTGCGCTGCACATTCGGGGCCACCAAGCTACCTCCACAGCCGCCGTTGTCCCCACAGGCTCAGAAATCACAGCCCGTTGACCGTGGTGGCCCCAGGCACACCCATGGGCTGCACAGCTGCTTCCTGGCACGTGGGCGGCCACAGACGGGCCGTCTCCCCAGGTTGGCCCCTAAATCCATGCTTGGGGCAGCCAGGGGCAGGAGGGCTGGGAAGGAGGCAGACGACCATGGGTCTGAGGCCTCCCCACCCACTCGGCACACTCAGGGCGAGAAACAACAACAAAAGGAAGCAAATGAAGAAAACAGTCATCATCCTGGTTACGCAGCAGCCGGGACACAGCTTCTCAGCCAGAGGAAGTGGAGGGCCTGTGTCTGGACGTGGGTGAGTTTGCTTTAGGTAGTGCCTGGGATGACAGGAGATTGGTTCCGGTTGATTTAAGGTGTCAGTGTTTTTTAAACCCGGGAAACAGATGCCTTTTTATCATGCTGCATCCAACACCTGAAGACAAAGAAGCCTTCATTCTCCACATATCGCCTTCATTCTCCACATGTCACCTCCTTCCCCACCGTTAATAACTTCGCGGGAGCTTGGCTCAGGCCCGTTCGAGGGACGAGGAGACGTCTCATCAATGCCTTGCGCGCTGTTCACGCTCTCGGTGTCCCAGGAAGCTGGGCAGGGGAGGCCATGGGACCCCACCCCCGTGTGGGCTCCTTCCTGGACGTCGGTCTGAGGGTGTGTTGAGTCCTGCCTGGTGGTCAGAGGCAGAGCTAGCCAGTGTGGAACGGGTCTGGGGTGCCCTGGTCTCTCCCCCAAATGGCATCCAAGATCCCGTCTGGCTCAGTCACCTTGGTGGCCACCCTCCCACCTCATCCAGGACACTGTCACCTTGGTGCTCAGAGCCTGCCCTCATCACCGCCCACCCCTCCCCATCAGCCCGTCACCTCCACGGGGCTCACCAGCCCAGGCACGGCCGCCCGACCTGTTGACATGACTGTGACTTTCACCATCACCTCTCTGCCAGTGGGGGGGACCTGGCCTCCTCTGGGTGGTCTGGGGGAGGCTGGCGGGGGGGTGGGCCAGAAGCTCCAACACTAGGTCGCTGGCAGGAAGTGACGGTGGCTTGGACCTGAGAGTGGGGATGGCCGTAAGGACAGTTGCCAGGGCGCCCGCCTGCACCGCAGGCCCCGCGAGGCCCCTCCCACCCCACCAGCAACACCGGCCTACCTGGGCGAGCAGCTCTGCCCTGGGCCCAGCCAGGTTGGGGGAGGTGGCAGCCTGTGCAGGCAGTGTGGCCTCTCCACGTGCTCAGAGGATCTGGAGCACCCACTGTCCAGCAGAGCGGTCCCTCTGGAGGGTGGGACCAGCCCCCTCCGACTGCCCTCCCCCTGCCCATGAGGGCCAGGCCTCACAGCCCCGATTCCCCCTACCTGGCTCGTGCTGAGTGCTTCTGGGAACTGAGCTGGGATTGCCGGTCCCCTGTCTGCCAGGAGAGCAGGCTGGGGGCGCTGAGACTGAGCTGACCCAGCGAAGTGTCTGCCCGAGCAGCTCTGCCTGAGGGCTTCCCTCCGGGGTGCTCAGAATAACGGCCGGACACTCAGAAACCTCACCTGTCGGAGCCATGGAGAATCTCGAATCTTCACTTTTCATCTCCAAAGTAATATGACTGAATTTATAAACCTATAATGCAGAAATAGGTAAATTAAGCGGGAATAAAGCACCATGACCCCACGCCTGGGGTAACTTCCTCCCCTGTTTTGGAGGACAAACAAGTGTGCATGTCAACAAACACAGGTAGATGGGTCCTGACTTGCCTCTCTTTAATCACCTGAGCTTGTCAGTTAGCAAAACCGTCTCACACACCTGAGGACATAGCTGCATATCATCATTTTAACAGGGAATGAGTATTCCATTTATGAATGTTTCACAATGAAGTTAAAACGCTGAAAATTATCCTTACACCCTGAATCTTTGACACGAAGGAAATCACCCTAATGGTGAATGCCCTGGCATGTGCGTCAACATGAAAGGTTTCGACTGATGTTCTCCTGGCGCGAGGCTCCTTCTGGGGAAGGACTGAGCAGGCCGAGAGAGGGAGGGACCCAGGAGGTCTCAGCTCTATCTGTAATATTTTATTTCTTAAAGGAAATAAGAGCAGAGGCAAAGAAGGCAGAATATTAAAATTTGATAACGGTGGTGTTTGGTAGAGCCACAGCAGTGGGTTCGTGGTGTTTGCTATATGGACTCTCCAGTCTCGTTTAAAGTATTTTATGTGACATTTCTAGTCACGTCTTTCCCCTGTCCTCTCTCGCGTCCGTTCCTGGTTTATACAGTCATAGCCACACATATCTTGGCTTGGGCGTGGGCAGAGGTGCCTGTGTTACAGGAATGGCCTCGACGTACCCACTTCTGTGCACCGGGGCTTGGCCTGTCCGCAGCCGTTAGCCGGGGTCTTCAGGGATGGCTCTTGTGCCCTGAGTTGTGCTGTGGACGCCTGGGCGCAGTCAACGCACACGACACCCAGGCAAATCGGAATTTCAGATAAGCGACAAATAATTTTTCAGTATAAGAATGTCCCATGCAATATTTGGGGCATATTGTATCAAAATATTGTCATTCATGTGGTAAAGGATTAAACTTGTCCCCAAAAAGGTTTGGCCCTTGCCAGCTCCTTGGAGGTGACCTCTGAGCCCTTGGAATGTCCTGCCTGACAAGAGTATCTCTGTTGCCAGGGGGCCTTGGGCCACACAGAGTGGTCTATGCTAGTGAGGTGATTCACAGGGGGCCCTGGGCCACGTGGTGTCAGCTCTGCCTCTGGAGGGGCTGGAGTCTGAGGTCAGCCATGCAGGTGGTCAGTGTGTCCACGTGACTGACCCTGGGGAGCGTCCCTGGGGCCACAGTCACTGCTGGCAGAAGCAAGCGCTGTCCCCACGACTCCACGGGGAGAGGCTGGCACCTGGGCTCTCTGGCCCCTGACCTCGTCCCTTGGTCAGTTTTCACCCGGCCCTTTCACTGTAATAAACTCTAACTGTGCGTATAGAAGTTTCCTGGGCTCTGTGAGTCCTTCCTGTGAACCGCAGAACTGGAGGGTGGTCTTGCGGACCCTGAACTTGTAGTTGGTGTCAGCAGTAAGGTGTTTTGGGGTTTCTGAACTTTGCGTCCTTGATTTGAAGTTCAGATTTAACCACATGTCCTGTGTTTGATCTGGCAGATTTACTGGGGGCGGAGGAAGCCTCCCGAGCCCTCCCTGCACAGCTCTCCCTGCCTTCGCCTCCACGGGGACCAGCCTCGGGCCCTTGGCCCCCTTCCTGCCCCTTCCGCAGGCCCCCTCTGCAGTGTCGCTGGGCTCGGGCGCCGAACCACACCCAGCCTCCTGGGCGGTACGGCAGGCTCCCTCCTCGGCATCCTGGCTGCATCCCCCGTAGCCAGGCGCGCTTCAGGTGGACTAAGGTAGTCCCTGCCCGACGGAGCAGGGTGCAACCCTCCCAAAGGGGACACTGAAAGGGTCAAAACTCACCATTACAGGGAACATAGGTCCCTCGTCACCCACCCCAGAATCCGGGCGGAATCGTCACCCGCTTCACCGCTGAGGAAACTGGGCTTAAGAATACCACGCTGGCCCGCTGTGGCACACCCGAGGGAGAATCGTAATGAGATCTCTCTCTGCCCCACCGGAAACTCAGGGTTTGTACCAACCCCGAAGTGATGCTTCTGGACAGCTTGTGATTTACTGAGACATTCGGAGTGTAGACCCCAAAACCTCTTCCAGCAGCAGCCAAGCTGGAGGGGACGTGAGGGCTGAGGCTCTCTTAGGTGGTCCCCTAACTGGGGGGAGGGAGAGCCCCCAAAGTGGTGCGTGCTGGGAATTACATTTTTCTTGGGTTTTGCAGCTGGTCAGGGGAACCAGGGCTGTGAGGGACCCCGCCCAGGCCCACCCGCCCTGGATGGAAGCTTGCAGAGTCCTCGAGTGAACAGGGGGGGTTGCCGTGGGCACCTGCTGCCTTCAGCCTGCCACCTAGAGGGGTTCGACCAGCACCAGCGGGGGAGAGGGCCAAGCACCCCCGGGGGTGGGGGGCTCCTTGCTGAGGTGGAGAGGCCAGGGCAAGAAGGGTCCTACGAAAGATGCGACAGAGCAGAGGAAGGGGGCCGACATCCTGAAGACGCAGGGGAAGGGCAGCGTCTGAACGTGATTTAGGACCGAACGAAAAGCAGAAATTCCAAAGCTGCGTGGCTCCTTCAGCGTCAGGGAAAGGAACGTCAGCTGGGAAGCAGGAGCGGAGGCCGAGGAGGGGTTGGGCTGGGGGTACAGGGCGCTGAGAGGGTGGAGGGGGTGCAAGGAAACCCATGGGCAGAGGGGGCGCCACAACGCACCTGGGGCGAGGTTACCGTGCTGTTCGGGTCCGGGGTGGGGTTGGGGGTGGTGAGCTGTGCTGCAGCCCCAAGTCAGCCTGGGGTTTACAGGTGGCCTCTGGGGAGAAGTCGGAGTGCTACGGGCAAAAGGAATAACCACATGTGACGGGAGTAATGGGGCCTGAGCTGACCGCTGACGGCGGCTCAGCCGGCGTCTCATCAGGAGCCCACGCTTCCAGATACGTTCTGGCAGAATCTTCCAACTTTAAAGATCAATAAAAAGAATTCAATAAGTATCTGGGCAGGAAGAAAAAACCCAGGTTATGTCCTAACGAACAAACGTCAGCTTGTCCCCAGGCTTCTCCTCTGTGACACTGACGGGAATAAGGGGCAGAATGAACGGAAGTTCAGGAGGAGGACCCTGGGCCACCAGGCAGCCCCTGGGGATGGATCCCAAACTCGGGCTTTTCAGGGATTAAATTGCTGGAGGAAATCGGGAGGAGCAGTGGAATCCTGATACCCGTGGGTCTCGGAGCCCCCAGAATGTCCAGGCAGGGAGGCGCCCAGGAGAGGCGGTGGGACGCTCGGCCAGTCCCACCAAGTCCTCATCTCTGGACGAAGCCCCGATTCTCCCGGGCATGTGAACGTGGGAGGGTCAGACACCCAGACGCAGCGCTGGGTGGGGCCTCTCCTGTGCAGTCCTGGTTTCAGTGTAACCCTGAAACTGGACACAGATTCCTTCTAGAAAAGGTTCTCTCTCAGGAAGGATTCATCAAGGGATTTGATTAAATATAATTGCAAGAATGTATCTTTTTTTTTTTTTTTAAGAAAAATCTATGCCTAGAAAATAAAAGAGCCCCAAACTGCTAGCACAGTTATCTTTTCTGCTTCTTGGTACTTGATTTTTGTTGTTGTGAATAAGAATGTGTTACTTTCTGTGGGAAAATGCTTGAGACAAGAAAGCACACTGTTCGTTCACTAGTCCACAATTTATTAAATCATTCGATGTTTGATGACCTCTTCCCTCATCCCTGTAAACTGTGGAACACAAAGCAGGACGGAATACGCCTGGTGCGTCCAGACGAGGACAGAGGAGCCGATGGAGGCGGGTGAGCCCCCGGGGGTGGGGCAGTCCTGGGCGAGGGTGGCGGGTCCCCGGCCGAGGGGGGAGGGCGCGCGCATGCTTGCTGGCCCGGCCCACGTGGATCAACTGCTGTCAGCGCTGGAGCACTTCCACAGGTCCCTTTGCCTCTCTGAGCCTCGTGGCCTCCGGAGGGGACCGCGTGGAGACGGGAGGCCAGAGGAGGGGGCGTGGCTCCTGCATCAGTGCGCTCTGCTCTTCTGGGGATGGCGGGGACCTGGGGTGGCCCCCGGGATGTACCAAAATCGAGAACGGCCTCTCAGAGAAGCGGAAGGAGCCCAGGATGGAGCTCCTGGGAGGAGGTGACCTTGTGGGGCGGGGCGACCTTGAGCCTGCTACTCACCCTCGTGCATGATTTTCTTGTTGGCTGCTTGTTGCGGGCTGGGCCCTGGGCAGACGGGTGGATGAGGCGTGGCTCCTGTCCTTGGGGGTCTCGGCGTCCACACCATCGGCACGAGGCCTTGTCGGCCGCGGCCCGTGCTGCTCTTCTCGCTCCCCATCCCAGACACCGCCCACCCCCCACGCCCAGAGTCTCCTTGTGGGGCTCCCAGGCTCTCACATCTGCCCTTGCCACGTGACCCCTGTCCCGGACCTGGCATGTGACCTGCACTGACCATGTCCTCATACTTGTGAAGGTCACAGGGTCTGAGCGGCTTTCTGAAGTTCCCACAGCTGTGACGCCTCAGCAGCTGTGAAAGGTGAGGTGGCAGGCTTCCCGCATGGGATGTCCCTGTCACTGTGGGGCTCCTGTGTGGCTGAACCCTGGGTCGGCACA
Source organism: Balaenoptera ricei (assembly GCF_028023285.1). Lineage (NCBI taxonomy): Eukaryota > Metazoa > Chordata > Mammalia > Artiodactyla > Balaenopteridae > Balaenoptera > Balaenoptera ricei. The sequence goes on from NC_082655.1 coordinate 1,928,545, forward strand.
AGCCGGGGTGTGGCCTGGCCCTTCTCCTGCAGCCTGGAGGACACCACCCCCTGGGCCCGGGCTGGGCCACGCATCTGACTTGAATAGCATTAATTTACACCACAACAGAGACAGAAAGAAAGCAAAGGGAAGATCAGCACATTTGTGTGGCTTGACCCGTGTGCAAAGGATGGGAAATAGCGGTGTTTGCTGGCAGACAGGAGAGTCCGGACAGCTCAGCATTGTCACACTGCTGCCCCCAAAACATCGGCAAGCGTGAAGCCGCCTCCCGAAACCCGGTGGATGCAAGATGAACTTATGAATAAACAGGCAGTGGGGGGGCCAGTGGAGGGAGAGCCGCGTGGGCAGCTGCAGCGACCCTCCTCCTGGGGCCGTTTGTCTCGAGGACCATGGCTGCCTCCCATGTGTCACCATGGGATGGAGGACCTTCTCCCCTTCAAGCTCCACGAGGCATAAGATCCGTCCACTACCTGACGTGAACAGGGCCCGAGCCCTTGTTCCCATCTCACAGAAGTGGAAACTGAGGCTGGCAGGATGTGGGATGCAGCAGGGGCAGAGGTGGTGGGGGGCCCTGCATCCTTGTTCGCTGCTCCCTTGCTTCTCTGCCAAGATCAGTAATCCTCTCATAAACCAGATTCCCCAGAATTTATGGGCAAAAGGTGGCCAACATGCTCAAACAGATTCTGACGAGTCATACCCCACGGGCTCCGACTGCTGTGATTTCACAAGGCACCAACGGGAGGTTCCCGAGGCCAGCACGGCGCAGCGTGGGGGAGGGGACGGGGCTCCAGCGGAGCTGGGGGGGGCAGACCCCAGAGCCTGCCGGCCCCTCACTCTCCAATCCTCCTCTTGTGTGTCTGCAGAGAGCCAGGCCCCCACCGCCCGCAGGCTTGTAGGGGAATAAGGAGGGTGAGTGAGGCCATGGTGTCGCCATAGTGAAATCCTCTATTTGTGCTTTGGTCTGCACCTGCTGGCGGGGACCAAGGAGGCGGCCTCCTTCCTTGCTGCAAACCACCCTCAGTTTGTCACTGCTGGTGAACCGCCAGGTTCTTTGTTGTCACCTTATTTCCCAGGGGATGGAACGGCGGCATGCCTGGTGTGCCTTGCTCTGTCTTGTTTCATCTACTTCGTCCCTCCCACCCGCTCTCTGGCCCCAGCCCCTCCGGCAGAAGCGGAATCTGCCTTCTTCCTCCCTGTAGCTCACTTAGGGCTGCACTTCCCAGACCCTGACTAGCATTTGTAATCATTTTCTTTGAAGTCATAATCAGCTATCCATCGTAATGATCAATCAGCGCAGCCTGAAGACCCCCAAAGCCCGGGTGGGCACTTCTGCCTGTGGCCACACCCTCCTTCTAGCTGGTGGCAGCAGAGGGGGCCGGGGAGCAGAGCTGGCTCAACCCCATCCAGCCAAGTCCAAGCCGGTCTGGCTGAGCTCAGTTCTATGCCACCCCCGTCCTTCCCGTGAGTCCCGGGGCTGGGCACCTGTGGCTGCAACCGCCAACCACACTGGGACTCACCCCAACGTGCTCCTTGCTGTGGCTCCTGGGATGACAGCGGAAGGCTGCTCGCGGAGGAGCTCCGGGCCTCCTCCTGGAGGGAAAAGGGGGACAGAGGGCCACACGTGATCTTGGGGGTCATGGCCACAGGGAGTGTTTGCTGCGCCGCACTGCAGGGGAACGGCCGCCGTGCCCGCCTGTCTCCAGTGCCCAGGCTGCTGCCGTGCGGGAGGGGCCGCGCTCCCGCTCGGTCTCTGTCCCCAAAATGCTCTGTGTCCCTCTGACCCAGGGCCCCTTTCCTGTCGCCAGCACCCGAGGATCAACTAAACTGAAAGGCCTCTCACCTCTGGGGCGTTAAAGAGCTTTTAAGAGGCGATTATTCAGAATTTTGTAATTTCTGCTTCCTAAGTGCTCTCCCCTCGCCTGGCCCTGACCTCCATGAAATTATTTCCAGGTGCCCAGCTCGAAAAAGGGTCCGAGCCTTCCCAATATTCAGACTCTTCTGGCCTGGCCCTCTGCCCCGGGGGCCAAATGAACCCCCAGACGCCCAGGAGAGGGGCCGCCCACCTGGCGGCGGAGGATTTCTCCCTCCGGCAGTCTGCCCACCCCCCATCCCCACCCCCATGCTGGCTCCTCTTCCTGCCCAGAGCTGTCCAGGCCTGGGGGGTCCAGGGGGGAGAGACACCACGGCTCCTGCCAGGAGCCCATCAACTCAGCGCATCCCTGCTGCCCGGTGCCGAGGCCCCCAGCTGCCCCGGAGATGGGGGGTTGTGCTACTGCAGGCGGGAGCCACAGAGGCTCAGAGGGCCCCTCACCGACCCGTTGCTGCCTTGTGATGCCTCTGTGGTTTCACAGGGGCCCACCATGGTCGCCCCCGAGCCGGAGGCCACCGGCCCCCCGCCCCAAGGGCAGGAAGGGGGCTTCGCAGCTGTGGACGTCCAGTGCTGGAGTTCAGAACGCCAGCACTGCGTGGCGTGAATTCAGACCAAACTGAATCCGGCTGATGTGACCTAAGTTGTGTTGAGTCAAATAGTGAACCAGTTGTGGTGACTTGAGCTGAGCCGAGTTGATAAACGGCTGGAGGCAAGGAGGCTGGCGGCTGGGGTGATGGGAAGCTGGGGGAGGCTCACGCCCATGGGAGTGGCCGGAGGATGGGATGTGGGTCATGAGAGAGAAGCCAAAAGGATGACTCCAGGTACAGACCGAGGTCACTGCCCCTTCCTCTCCCTGCACCTCTGGTAACACCATAGGGACACCTCTGTCTACTGGTGTCCTCTGTGTGTAGACGCGGTCCTGCACCCCACGCTACATCCATGCTCTGCTTAAATACTGACGTTTCCACTGCACAGATGAGTTGACGGGGGCTTGGGAAGAACAAATCCCACGGCAGGAAAGTGGCGGAGCCAGCCTGTGCTTTAGCCTTCACCTCGAAGACCTGCTCTTGCTCCTGGAGAGCACCACCTCTCACAGAAGAAGATTGGGTCTCTGTTGGGATCAGCCTGAATTACCACCTCCTCCAGGCAGCCTACTCTGACTACATCATTGCTTTTTTTAAAAAAAATAATTAATTAATTCATTAATTTTTGGCTGCGTTGGGTCTTCGTTGCCGCGCGCGGGCTTTCTCTAGTTGCGGCGAGCGGGGTCTACTCTTCGTTGCGGTGCACAGGCTTCTCATTGCGGTGGCTCCTCTTGTTGCGGAGCATGGGCTCTAGGCACACGGACCTCAGTAGTTGTGGCGCACAGGCTTAGTTGCTCCATAGCATGCGGGATCTTCCCAGACCAGGGCTCGAACCCGTGTCCCCTGCATTGGCAGGTGGATTCTTGACCACTGCGCCACTAGGGGAACCCCCCACCATTGCTTTTCTGAGTCAACCTTTATGTCTTGACTTACATCCTTCAAGATGCAACAGAGGCAGATCTCCCCATATGGGCTGCAAATTCTGAGGAAAGGAAGCACGTAGATAAATCTGCTGTGCTATTTACTCCAGTCCCAGGTAGGTCAGGGGCTCTGTAAACACTCTTGCTGGATGGTTGACTACAGGCCCAGAGCACTGCAAGGCAGAGCTTGGAGCCCAGGGCCCTGCCTGAATCTTTTGGGCATCTGCAGCCTTTGTTTGGGGCAGGCTCAGGGGTCAGGGCTGGGCTCACTGCAAGGGTAGACCATGGATGCAGAGTGATTTTTATCACGGGTGTGAATACTGCCGATGCTGGCCAGAGAAAGGGTGGATGAGGCAGCCCCCACCCCCAGGCTCTGCAGCCCCCACCCCCAGGCTCTGCAGCCCCCCAGCAAAAGTGTCGCCTCGCTCAATGCTCACAGCCCTGGGAGGGGCCCTCAGGATCCCTGGTAAGTGTGGGGAAATGGAGGTTCTGGAGCGAAGCGGCTTTCCTGGGAATACCCTTCACCCTAGGGCTGGGGCCCAGGGCGTGTGTCCAGGGCTTGTGCCTTTCCTGTTCTCTGCACAGAATCGGGGAGAGGAGCCCCCACCAAGGGTACGGGAGCCAAGGGCACCTCTGCTCGGTGGCACACGGTCCTCTCTTTTCCCGTGGGAGTTTGTGGCGGGTGTCCCCCCACTGTCCCCTGCCTGCCTGCATGTGACAGTAAACACTGTTTCGATCCAAAGCAAATTGGCTCTAATTAACCAGCCGCCAGATTACAGCCTGGAGGAGCCGACGGAAAGGACGGTTCTTCCCGAGGGAGGGCGGTGGGCCTAATTAGCGTGGCAACCCGGCCGCTCCCTCCGCCAGACACCCTGCCTGCTTCCGCTCTCGAGGTCCTCCTGCTGCGAGCGCTCGCCCAAGCCGAAGACCCGCCTCAATAAGCTGTTCAGCTCGGCTCAGAGCAGGCTGTCGGGGGCGTAGTGCTCGGGAATCTCAGGGTGGACGGGCGAGGGCCCACTCACTGTTGGCCATGTTTTGGGGATCGAAGGAGACAGGATAGCATCTCCATCACAATAAAGGCCACCAACATCACCTTGACTGCTGTCATGAGTGCTGTCAATCCTGGAGGCATTTCCATAGCTGCTGTCACCACCACCATCACCATGGTTACCACCACCACCGCCTCTACCATCACCATGGTTACTGTCACTACCAGGTCCATCACCGTGGTTACCACCACCCCACCCCTGGGCTGGATATTCTCCATCTGGCCCTTCAGATCCACTCTCCTTTGATCCTGTGTCTTGGGAGGCTGACCTTTATGGACTGCATCAAAGAGCTGCTTCCCTCTCCTTCTGGTGGGTTCTGCCAATGGGGCAGTGCCGGCGGGGAGTGGGGGGGAGGGAGAAATAGGAAGTGGAGGAGGGGGAGGAAGGGGAGGAACACTCTAGGGGAAGTCAGAATTGAAAGGAACCAGCTGTGAGTGGATGGAAAGGAGGAGAGGGTTCATATTTCAACTGGAAGCTTGAGATGCTGGTAGGTTCACACACAGTTGTAAGAAATACGGCAGAGACCCTGAAACCCTTCGCTCAGTTTCCACACTGGAACATCTTACAGGAGCTCAACAAAGGAGTGACATGGTGGCCATTCCCTTGGGCCTTCATTGTCCCTGCCAGTGAAGTCCTGGGGTGGACTTGTGGGGCAGGAGGCCAGCGGGCGGTGGGTGGAGGGCCCTCTCTCCCAGCCCCCTCTGTCCGCCCCTCCTACCTCCTGGAGGGAAGGGCCCAGCCATGCGGTGGATGGTCCTTCTGCCAGTTCTGGAGGTCAGAAGGGGGATGCCCGCCCTGGAGGCTGCACCTCTGTCTCCACGGTCTCACCACGGCCTCTTCCCTGTCTCTCGGGCCTCTCAGAATTGGCTGAAAGGGTTAGTCCAGGAGGCTGAGTCCAGGAAGAGCGTGGTCCAGTCTCGTCCACCCCACCTTGCGCCTCCAAGTACCCAGCTCCGGAAAGCAGGAAGCACCAATGCTGAAACATTCAGGATGCTAGCATACTGCTTTGGGGTTAACGCAGGTGTATCGGAGCCCACCAGATGCTGTCCGGCGTGGAGACCGAGGGATGAGGGTGATGCCTGCACTCACAGCCCCCGGGACAGGCTGTGCACGGGAAGGCCGGATGATCAGGGGCCGCTAGGACCGTGGAACTCTGCTACCCACGCCCACCTCATGCAGATAGGATGCTAAAATTCATGGCGCCCAGTTAAACTTGAGTTCCAAGCAAACAATGAATACTTTCTCAGAGTATGTCTGATGTGATATTTGCTAAATCTGGTAACCCTCCTCTCTCCCCCCAGCTCTGGAAGGTAGGGGGACGGCTCTGAGCCTCGTTCAAGGGCTGCGGCCTCTGTCCAGCCCTAGCCCTGCCTGGTCCACGGTTGGGGGTCCTCGTAGGCTCCCGGCCTGGGCTTGGGGCAGACAGAGGGACAGTTCTCAGCACGTGGAGAGCATGGGGAGGCCCGGGGATCCGTGGTGGGTGCACTGGCCCTGGCTGGCCACACCCGCAGATCACAGCAATGCACTCTACAGACAGTAGCTGAATGAACGATAGACACTTACCTGGCCGCACCCTGTCCGGGACCCCAGCGGTGGCCACCTGCTCTCTTTAATCCCTACACCTCGGCCAGGTGAGTGCGGTTGACGAGGAGCCCCAGCTCCAGAGGCTGCAGGGCTGGGATCTGACCCCCGAGAGCCTGGCCAAGTCTCTTCTCTCCTGCCACCACCTCCCGTCCAAGCACGTCAGGCCCCCAGGAGAGGCTCCGAGATCCCTGTGTGCTTCCTGCCAGGCAGACCCAAATAGCAACGTTCACAAAACCAGGGACGAAAATATCTCCCTTGTTGATTTAGGGCATGGAATTTAAAAAACGCTTCCATCATTGCCTTTGATCTGGAGAGGCCTCCCTGGCGGGGTGGGGGTGGGGTGGGAGGGTGGGAGTGAGGCGGTGGAGGGGAGGACTGATGCGAGGGCTGCCAGGGGCCAGGCTGGGAGAGGTCTTTACAACCACAGAATTATTAGCTCATTTAATCCTCACGGTTTCTACCTGGTAGCCGTCATATAAGTATACCCATTTCACAGCCGGGGAAGCCGAGGCAGGGACAGGCGATGTGCCTCCAGGAAGGTCGCCCAGTGAGTGGCAGAGCTGGTTCTATGGGTTCTCCCTGACATCAGAGTCTGTGCTCTACCACTGCCTTGGACCCTGACGGCGACAGGGACCTCACTACCTCTCCAGCCTGTCCCCATTCGACACTGCCATCTGGGGCCTCCTAGACCCAAACGGTTCTTTTCTGGTTGATGAGGGTTAAATCTTCCCTCACAGGGTTCCTGCCTGGTTCCCAGACGTCCTGGCTGCCATCCAGGTGTCAACCTCGCAGGGGAGGCCCGGAGGTGGCAGGGGGAGCAGGCGGGCATCGAGTGGCCTTGCAGGAGGGCAGGGTTCGAGTTGCTGGCGTGAACCGGCCCTGCCACTCAGGACGTGACCTTGGGTAGGTCCCCACTCCCCTTGGAGCCTCAGCTATTTCGTCTGTAAAGTAGAGGCGCAGGCAGGTGGGTCTCAATCGAGATGACGTCCGTGAGAACGGCTGGCTCATGTGGGAATTCTCTGCTGTCCCAGAGGCCGGGTGTCCAGGGGGCAGAGACGGGGTGGCTGCAGCCCTCTGGCCTGGAGGCCAGCTTTCCGGACCGGGAGTCCTGAGGATGTGAGCACCGGGTGCTCTGCCCCCGCGAGCAGGGCCAGAGCTGCCTCTCCCCTTCCACTCCTCGCCCAAGTGCCCACAGGGTCTGTGGCTCTTCTCTCTGTTATTTCCTTGAGGAGCTGCTTATTATAAGTCTGAGCACCCGGTGATAACAGTGCTTCAGCTTGTTTTATTCTGGCCGGCATAATGCATAAACATTTTATATCTTCTTGGCTATGCATGAGTGTGTCCTAGAGAAGCAAAGAATAAACATGATTGGGGGCTGAGCTGCCCGCTTAACGCCGCACTAGAGAATTTAAAATCACTTTCACGGCCGGCAGCTGTCGCTCCTCCTGTGTGTCCCCGGTGCGGGCAGGCCGGGCCTGCAGGGGGTCCCTGGGGTCCTCGCTGACCAGAGCCAGGCCCTCAGGTGCAACATCACGCTTGTGTCTGTTCAGGGAGGGAGTGGGTGCAGATAAGAACGTCCACTGTGGGTGTCTCTGGGCCCAGCCAGTCCTGGGCCTGGGACATCTGGTGACTAACACACAGCCCCAGGGCTGGTCGCCCTCTTCGAGGTGAGATGAGGAGGAGAACACAGTCCCTTCCAGTCCTGGGAAGTGCTAGACGGGGCCTGTGGCCCATCATGGGAGCCGAGGGACACCGGGCCAGGCTGGGAGGGCTTCACGGGGGAGGTGACACCAGGGCTGACCCCTAGGCTGGGTGGGAGTGGACGGCAGAAGCAGGGCGGGTTCTGGCCAGAGGGTCAGCAGGGCAGGCCCCCAGGTGGCCGGCTGCGGGCTGGGGGATATGCCCAGTCCTGCGGCTGCCGCAGAGGGGGCGGCAGGTGGGAGGGAGCCGGGGGGCGTGAGGCCAGCAGCAGGAGAAGCAAGGCCCCTGCAGTGTGGCTGGGTCTGAAGGACACAATCCTCCAGGCGGCAGGGAGCAGAGGCGGGCGTGGGGCAGGGGCTGCTTCTCCCCCCAGGAAGGCCAGGAGCACAGAGGTGCTGGCACCCCTCAGGGGCCTCTGAGGTGCTGGGAGAGCGAGCAGCCCCAGTGTGTGTGTGCGCTCACTGTGTGTGCACATGGGGGTGTGTGCACGCGATTCCGGCCTCCGTGGGCCCCGCCGGTTCCGGTAAACCCAGCGCACTGCTCAGCACCCCGGGCACAGCCTCCCTCCCTGCGCGAGCAGGAGGTGGGGTGCCCGCCCCCCTGGAAGGTCCAGTAGTGGAGCAAGCCCCGGGTGGTCTGGGCCGTCACGACAGCACCTGGCCACGCAGCGCCTCCTCGCGGCTCCTGAAGCGGCTCGGCCTCGGGGCTCCCGCGCTTCTGTACCCTCTGCCTGAATGCTGTTCCCTCAACCGCTGCGAGGCGGACTCCGCGACCACCGCCGTCCTTGTCCCCCGCCCACCCGGCAGCCGCTGCATAACCCCTCGGTGATAACATAGGCGTCAGGAGGAAGGCATCTGTCCGTTCTGTGCAGGGCAGGCTGTAGACAGTCAGCAAAGATGTGTTGGGGCACATGAAGGTCGAATGAGTCCCACGTGGCGACACAACTGGAAGACCTTGTGGTTTGGCTGCCTTGTGTGGAGACAAGTGGCCACACACCCGTCTAAGCCCCACCGCTGCTGGGACCGCAGGCTGGGGAGGGGTGCGTCCCAGCCCCTCCTGGGGCCTCTCCCTGGGCCGGCGGCAGGACCTAGTGCTGGGGGCTGTCGGAGAAGAGTTTAGAGGCGGCAGAGAAACCGCACACCACACGTCTCACGAGACTGCAGCGTGGGGCCCTGACCCCTCGTGCCGGAATCTTCCAGAACACTGGAGCCTCCCTCTGCCTCCTGGGGGACGGGGGCTCAGGCAGCCTCAGGAGCCCCACGGGGCGGTCTCTGTCCTGCAGTAGCACTTCCCTTGGCGTGGGGGGTCTTTCTGGGCTTCCTTTCCTGCAGGGCTCTTCTCTCCCTGGGGATAGGCCCCCTTGCTGATGGCTCAGCTCTGTGATTGAGTGGGACCCCGGCCTCCCTGTGTCCACCCCCCCAGCTACTGCCTGGCCCTCCAGAGCTCAGGGAACGTCCTCTTTTCTTGGGAATGCCCTGCTGGCGCCTGGCCTCCATGCTGCTCTCTCTCTCCAGCGCTTGACTGAGTGTCTGTGGACAGTAGGTGCTCAGTTAATGTCTGTCGAGGAGAGAAAGGGCCGCGTCACCAGCTGGCGATGCCCCATGATCCTTGGTTTGAGCGATTCCCCTCTCTGATTCAATGAAAAGAAATGTTGTTGTGATTTTTCATACTAACGTTATCATAATGTGATGATAATGATCATTATCCTGCTCCGCTGCAGCCGGGGCTGCGGGAAGATGCATCCCGGCACAGCCTGGTCACCTAAGCACCTCAGCCCATGGTCATGCCGGCTCCGAGGAGCAGCCGTGGTCACAGCCCACGTGGGAGGTTGGGGGGTGTGCCCGGCGCCATTGGTGGCCTGAAATAGTGCAGCACAGAGCCTGGGCGGGGCAGCCGGGGGGGAGCAGCTGAATCACATCACAGGAAACGTGGCTGTGTGGTCTGCCTGCCACGGCAGGAACGGTGTTCATCCCGGACCCCACATGAGAGAGTCCTCAGCGGTCAGGGGCTAAAACGCCGGTGCAGGGCTGGGCCCAGGGCAGGGGCGGAAAGCACAGGAGTCCGGGCCGCCCATCACGTGAGATTAGAGCCACTGGAGCTAAGTCACCCTCACCCGGGCCTCCCAGCTTCAGAAAATCCTGGAGGGCCAGCCTTCAAGTATGCCCGGTGTCTGACCACCTCCTTCCGGCCCACTGTCCACCCCGGCTGAGCCCCCAGCAACTCTCACCTGGACCGTGGCTGCAGCCCTCAGCCTGGGCTCCCCGCCCCCACTTCCTCCCCGGGCAGCCGGAGGGATCCGGTCCAGCATCCGATCAGGCACCTGCGATGGCTCTGCGCCCCGCACAAGAAGAGCATCGTCAGTGCCCCACGAGCTCCCACCCACCTCTGACCTTGACTCAGACTCTGGGATCCTCGTTTCCTCTGCCCCGTGCGGTTCCTCAAATGTGCCCGATTTCTGCCTGTTTTGGTCCAAGGGCTCTGAGGAGGCCGGGACAATGCAGGACGCCCCCGGCCACGGGGGGCAGAGCATCTCCTCACACTGTCCTGGGGAGGGATTTTCTGAGTTTCCAGAGAGGGAGGTCTTGGGGGGGAAGCTCTGAAGCCCCCCACCAGGGCTGCTTATAAGTAAGAAGCCGCCAGGCTACTCTCCTGTTCGAGAAACTTCCGTGGCTCCTCTGGACCCACAGAGGAGCCGGACATTCTGCAAGCCTCAAGGGCCTCTCCAGGCCTGAGTCTTCCCAACCCCACCTGAGGTCCCAGCTCATGTTCCCCCACCCCACCCAGGTGCCCCCCTACCCCGAGTGCCCACGCCCGCCAGGCCGGCTGTGACCCCAGTGCACGGGCCGGCCCCTCTCAGACGCTGCTGCATGATGTTGGGGCCCTGCGGGCGTGAGGAGGAACCAAACCCCATTCCCGCCTCCGGGAGCTTCTAACCCTGAGAGGTCGATTCAGCGAGCCTTCCTCGTTTCCCGTGTATCACTTCACCTTCACGTTGAACTTTGGCCCAGTCCTGCAAGGGGGCTGCTATTAGCCCCCATGTCACGGATGAGGGGACCGAGGCTTAGTGAGATGCAGCACTGGCTGAGGCTGCCCAGCTCTGGCTACCCTGACGACCGCGGCTCCTCGGATGCCCGGCCCCGCCAAACACCGAGTTCGCGAGGGCCACGCAGCTTTTGAAGCCGGGGGTTGATTCATTCGTCTGTCCCAGCCGCCGTAGAGGGAGAGTTACCTCTTCAACTTTGAGTGACTTATGTGATATGTCAACATGCCACCTAGGAGGATAGAGAAACCCCAGCAATGCCACTAATTACTCTTCTCAGATGAGGTAATGATCGTTAATGTGCACTGGATCTCATTAATTAACTCTCTGACTTTAATTAACTTCTTGCCTATTTCATCTGACATAATATATTATCACAAATGTCAACTTTGCAGAGTGTTTGCTCTTGGCACAAAATAAGGTGCATCACGCAGATGTTGTAGTTTTGATACCGCATGGGACAGAAATCCTCGGTGGGGGGGCGGACGCGCCACCAGTGGGACACAAAAATGTCCAGATAGAATATAGAGTTCTCTAAATATCTACCAAGACTTCATAATCATAATCAAATTTGCTCCCAGTCACACTGCCATGGCTTCTTTACGTCCTTCAAACACACCGCTAATGATAAACATAACAACAGAACACCTGCTCACAGAGCAGTGTAATTTGGGTGGGGAAATTTTTTTTACTTCTACCATGGTGGCTCCTGGGTTCCATGAGAGCGTGCCAGGTATGGGAGGTGAAGATGGGGGGCGGGCACTGACTGAGAGGACTTCCTCTACTTTTAAAGTTGTTGGGACAATAAATGCCCGCTTGTTAATGGAGCCTGGAGAGAAATGTAGAGGACGGGGTCACAGTCATGAGAACGCACACTTCCTCCTTATTACCATCAGCACCAGCATCACTGACATTACCACCACTACTGCCATCACCACCTCTGCCACAACCGTCACTACCATCGCTTTCACCCCCACCAGCGTCAGCACTGCTGGCACCAGCGTCTCATCGCCGCTGCCACCAGCATTGCCACACGCCCCATCGCTGTCACCATCCTCGTACGTCACCACTGCCATCTGTAATATGGTGACTGTCAATATCATCCTCACGTTGCCATCATCTCAGGACCGCCCGGTCTCACTCCCACCTTCGTGGTCAACACTGCCAGTATCACCAAGACCATTTCCACCATCACCATCATTCTCACCCGCATCATTGCACTTCTGCCCCACCGTTACCATTATCAATATCTCAACTCCCAATGTCCTCAGCACACCACCGCCATCTCAGCATGACTTAGAGTGCTTTGTAGGCACTAAGTTGTGGGGGGGAGGGAAGGGAACTCATTACTGTGACGGCAGCTGGGGAAACCAGAGTCCCCAAGTTCACCAACGATGCTCCCTCCCCACCGCCAGCACATCGTCCAGTGTTACATGATTGCCACTCTGTGTTTGCCCGTCACCTCGGCTCTGCTGTCCTGCCAGGACCACTGTCGCCCTCTCCGTTTGCTTCACGGCCACACCTCGGAGACTGACTGAGGGTGGGTTCCTGAGGGCGCAGACTGGGTTTCCTCCTCTATGTGTCTCAAATACCCGACACAGGGCCCAACACTGTCAGGTAAGAATTAAACTTGAGACTACAGGTTGGAGCTGGGTCCCGTCATGTCAGGAATAGTCGGCAACACGAATTCCTCAGCCAGGATGGTTGTCAGGTGATGGCGGCCCCCAGCAATGAAGTCCACCTTCACGGAGGCGGCCAAGTGAGCAAGCCCTCATCCCCTGCAGCCCGAGTGCCAGTAATCAGTCCAGCTGAGTAGAAGCATTTGACTTAATTTCATACCTCAGTAGGCATTCAGATGGAACACGGAGCTATCCGCCAGCCCTTTGTTTAGCTGAGCCCTGGCACTGTCACCCCTTAAATCATCTCTGCAGGGGACTTCTGACTGTTCAGATGGAAATGCGTCCCCTGCCCCCTTCTCTCTGCATTGCCTGCACGCCTGTGCACACAGGCATCACACACATGCATGCATCACACACTGGCATCACACATCACACACATGCAAACACATGCACCCATGCATCATGCACATATACACATACTATGCACATGCTCACACGTACCACACACACGTGCAGCAGAGCCTTCAAAGTCTCAGAACACGGCAAGGAAGAGCCCTGGGGAAGAGTCATGCAGGGTGCAAAGGGCCCTGGGAGCCAGAAGACCTGCCCTGCCCTGTGCATTTAGGTACAGATTCCTTTCCTGGACCTCAGTTTCTCTATTTTTCCATTTTTCTAAAAATATCTGTTAGGAGCCTACTCAGTGCCAAGAGCATTGTGGGTGCGGCCCGGGGAGAGCCTCCCTCTTGTATGTAGGTCAGCTGGTTCCTGCTTGCTCTGCCCCCACCCTGTGGGCCCGGCTGGGCGTGGTCATGAGGTGGGCTCAGGCTGGGCTGGATCGGAGATGGGCCTGGCGTCAGGAGGGGGTGTCAGAAGAGGGGGCACTGCACCCACTGGTAGAGGCAGGAGAGTGTGGGCCAGCGGAAGCGGAGGCGACATACATCTTGGCACACGCCTGGCAGGCGCGTTCCTGCTGGGGGTGGCAGAGTGGTCCCTGGGCATCTGGAGAGCAGAGGTCAAGTCCCAGCCCATTCCCAGGCCCCTCGGGTCTGAGGACAAAGGTTCTTGTAGGCAAGCCGACGTGGAGGTGGGCTGGCTGTGTCCTCACAGTGTAAATCAGCTCCTCGTCCCCAGTTCTTTCCCTCCCTGCGTTTGGAAACACATCCAGACTGCCCTGCTCCTCGCTAGTGCAGGCCCGGTTTATTTCCCCAGTGGCTGCTGCTGGCTTGACCATCGAATGGCTTTGGCCAGTGGATGTGAGCAGGCAAGATAGGAGGCTTGGCCCCTGTGTTTCTGTCATCTGCCGTGGGAAGAACGATCCTGGCAGCCACGGGTCCCACACGAGAGGCACGGAGCGGGCTGACAGCACACGGGCTGGAAGCAGATGCCCCCCTCCCCCAGACTCCCTGCAGGCCCGAGAGCCAGGGAAAGGAACGTTCCTCATAAATCACCAACTTAGGAGGATGGTTTGTTACAAAACATTATCGTAGCAGAAACCTGACCCATACACAGGCTTTTATGCCCCTGAGAAAATACTTCCACCTTCCTGAGCCTGATTTTCGTCGTTCGTAAAGATAACAATACGAACATAGTGCTGTTGGGAAAATTCAATGCGGTTCTGTCTGAGCCTGACGCTGGAAGCGGCCCAGAACCCCCAGAGGTCTCGGCCAGCTGCTGCTTCTCCAGCCGCCAGCTTAGAGTTTGCAGAGCCTCCGGCCGCCATCCCGCTGTGTCCTCACGAGGCGGCTGAGGAAACCAGGGCCCAGTGGGCTGAGGGGAGTCGCCCCCGGCCAGTGGGTGGTGACACACAGCCAGGTCTCACGCCGCAGCTGCGCTCCGTCCCCAGCTCACGATGGGCTGAAGCGGGCGCCCGTTTCCCTCCCGTGCTGGTACCCTGGGTTTCTCTCTCTGGCTGCAGTAAATGAAGATGTATGGGGCCGGACAGACGCATAGAATGCCCGGGAGATGCGCCCCGGGTGCCGTTCCCCGGGGGCTTGGTGCACCGAGGCTCGTCCCGGGGGATCCCGCCTGGCAGGCAGAGCTGTGCAGCTGACCCTCCCCTCGGGATGGGGGAAGGGTCGTGTCCCAGCCGGGAAGGGCCGCCCCTGCGGTGTCCGTTAATGAGGGGGGTTTACAGAGATGGGACCTCGGCGGCACCTGCCTCCACTGTCCCTTCTGGTCTCCTCCCTTCTCCACCAACACCCCTGCCCCCCACAGGTCCACTCCATCCAGCCAAGGGTGATTAAACCAGGGTCCTGTCAGGCTGATGGATGAGCTGAATGGACAGGGCGTTTGGACAGTGTCCGGCGAGGACAAGGCCTCACACAGAATGCACAGTTGATAAGTGCGTGTCACCACTTTCATGTGACAGTTGGGTCCCACGGTCTGTCATTCCGCTTATGATCTTTGACGTCCAGCGCCAGGTGCCGGCCACGGTGCTGGGGACAGACGGGTCCCTGCCCTTCTGGAGCTTGATGTTTGATGGGGGGGGGGGACAGAAAATCAACAAAAAGCCCAGCAAGTGGCTGTAAGTGGTGGTGACGCCACAAAGCTGGTACCATGCGGGGCTTGGCGGCAGCAGGAGTGGACAATGGGTCAGCTCGGCACACTTGGTCACTGAGTGTCCACGTGTGTCACCGCGAGCTGGATGGGGCTCACAGAGGATGACCCCGCTGGGCTGGTGAGGCGGAGCTCGCGGGCTGGGGGAGCCCACGTGGCCGCGTACGCTCGCCTCCTGTGCGCGCTGAGGGTTACAGGGAGGGGACAGTGACTGCGGGGGCGGGTCCCTCCCCAGGAGGGAGAGGGTGTCCGAGGCAAGGTGCTGCTCAAGCTGAGGTGGAAGGGGAGAGGTGCTGGCTCCGCCTACCTGGGGGGTGGAATTTGCCTCCTGGCCGTCCCCACACAGAGGCTCTGGGCTCGGGGACCATCTCTGACCTCTGCCAGCCCACCTGTGAAATGGGCAGTGTGAGTGTGATCGCCTCCAGGGCCCCGTTTGTACCCAGAGTCTGACCCGTGGCGGTGAGGTGGGTGGCAGGCACCAGGCCCTGCGGCAGCCCCCCTCCCCCGAGGGTCAGCGACTTGGCAGTGGGTGCCGTTCCCACACACCCGAGAAGTCAGGCGAGGTGGAGGCCGGACCCCACAGATGCCGAGCCTCCTTAGGGAGGACCAGGGTGGTGACGCCAACACTCAGCCACGGTCCTTGGTGACTGGAGCGTGGGGTCCAGGATGGAGACCCTCGCTTGAGTGGAAGCTTCTGGCAGGAGCAGACGAGGGCCACCTGCCCCGCCTGCCAGCTGCCCGGTGCGCGTGCGGAGAGCAGGGCTGGCCCTGTGAGTCCCGTGGATGAAGTGTCACCAGGACGCAGCCGTGCCTGTGTGCCTGCCTGTCCGCCACGCCTGCTTCGCGGCTGTAACAGAGGAATTGAATAATCATGACAAAGGATGGCTTGCAAAACCAGAAGCATTTACTGTGTGGACCTTCACAGAAAACGTGAGCCGGGCCCTGGTCCTGGGCACATGGGCGTGGGGGGCAGAGCAGGCTCCAGATGGGTGAGGGAGGGGCTCGTCCACCCAGGGGGCCTGGGGGTGTGATCCCAGGGGTGCCGGCTCTGATGAGGCCAGGGGCCCCTGGGCAGACTACACTCCACCCTGTCACAAGGACCTGAGGGCTTGCCTTGTGTCTGAGGCTCTCGGGGGCCCCCAAAGTCTCTGAAGGTTGGTGGACACGCTGTCCCCACAAGAGGACATGGGTCAGTGAGTGCCACCAGCCCTGGCAGGTCCTGGAGCACCTGCAGCCCCGAGATGTCCGCACACCTGGAGGAGAGAAGCCACGGCTGCAGTCGGGCCAAGGAAGCTGCTCTTGCAGACTAAATAATTTGCCTTGAAATGAATATTCCAGAAGGAGAGATGAAGTAGGAATCTTCCGGAAGAAGGGAAAATGCTCCTGGCCATCCTCTGACTTATCCCATCTGCACACTCCAAGCTGCATTTCAGGGAGGCGGGGGTGTGAGCAAGGGGCACCTCCGCTCTCCTCAGGGTCCTGCTGGGGCGACCTTAGGAGAGTCATTCAGCTCCAGAGTCTGGCTGCAATGCTGAGGCCTCCTGGCCCCCCTGCAGGGCTCGGGCTGGCTCTTCCCTTGGGCCCAGCTGGGTCTCCTGGTCCCAGAGGCAGGAGAGGCTTAGCAGGTGTGCAGGTGCCCAGGTGCACAGAGGGCCCGCCCTGGCCATGGCCCCTCTGAGCTGGATCCCCGTCTGTGCGTCGCGGCGATGACAGCACCAGCTCGGGGCCCTCGGGGGCCTCGCGTGTCCCTAGTTGGCAGAGAGCAGTCAGTTCACGGGTGGCAGAGGGCCGTGTGCGTCGCCGTCCCAGGCACCGAGGCCGCACCTTGTCACTTAGGACTCTACCCTGAAGGTGACGAGAGAGGCCCGAGTCTGCTCTCTGGCTCCCCGCCACCCCGTCTTTTCCTGGGAGGAGGAGGGCGAGGCAGGCCACTCCTATGGGAGGCTGGCCTCCCGGCCCTTGCCCATCTTTTCCTTGGGTGGCTTTATGCTCCCTTACGGGGGAGCACACAGAGTCAGAGCAGCCTGCCCAAGGCCACAGAGCTCAAGGGGGACACGGCACATGGCACATCAGCCTCATCCCGTGGCGTCCCTCTGGGCGGTAGAGGAGGGTCTTGGCTTTGAGGGTCCTTGAACCCTCAAAAGGGAGGGGAAGAGCCCGGGGCTGACCGCCTCCCCTCCGCCCCATCTTCTCTAAGGCCTCAAGTAACCATTTTAATTCAGTTAGACCAGCAGCCACTTGTGTGTTTCCACTGTGCTAGAGGCTGGAGCAGGGGGAACGGCCAGCACTGACCAGCAGGAGGCAGGGCTGAGGACAGACGGCCAGCGAGCTGGTAAGGAGCCTAGAATGGCCCGGCAGCTTGAGCCAGCCTTGGACCTCCCACAAGAGCCCAGAGATGTGTCAGGGCTCCCATTCCATAGGTGGAGAAACCAAGGCTCAATTCACAAAGAGCAGCAAACAGGTGGGCGCCGGGCTCCAAGCCCAGGTCCGGGCAACATGGCCCCACCTGCCCCCGCCAGGCTCCTCGTTGCCCTGCTAACTGAGGCTGGG
This sequence comes from Balaenoptera ricei, assembly GCF_028023285.1. Classification (NCBI taxonomy): domain Eukaryota; kingdom Metazoa; phylum Chordata; class Mammalia; order Artiodactyla; family Balaenopteridae; genus Balaenoptera; species Balaenoptera ricei. Next base: position 1,946,018 of record NC_082655.1, read on the forward strand.
CTAGCGTGGGTTTGGAAGGAAAGAAGCAGCCTCAGATGGCGAGCTGGCCCTGCCCAGTCACACACGGGGAGGGGCAAGGTGGGACTCAAACTCCAGCTCCGGGTCCGGGGCTGCCCCTCCACACCCTGCCTGGCTTTTGTGTCAGCAGCTGGCACACGACAGGGAGACCCCAACCCCTCACCCACCAGTGCTCCAGCCCTGTGTGGTGGGCTAGGGGAGGCTGTTTCCAGACCAGCTCACACAAGAGCCGGGCATTCTGGAGGGCAGTGGCAGGCAGTGGTCTCCACCACTGCTGTCAGAGAAGGAAGCCAGCTCAGCTTATTGAGGGAATCAGGGAAGCCCTCGGGAGGAGGTGCTGCTACACAGGGCATTGACATAGGGGTAGAATCTTGGTGGAGAAAAATGATGGGGGAAAGGCATCACAGAGAGAAGACACAGCGTGGGCAGTGGTCCCGAAGCAGGAGGGGCAGCATGAGTTCAGGGGACAGTGAGTGATCCAGTTTGGTGGTGGGAAGTGCTGTAAAGTTGTTGTAAGTGATGAGATTGAACAGGAAGACTTGGGCCTGGCAGTGGAGAACTTTATCAGGCACAGGTGTTTGAGTTTAATTTGGTAGATAATCGGAAAACGAGGTGCTCAGAGAGCAAGGACCACTAGTTTTTAATCTTTTTATCCTCAGTACCTGGTACATTGGGGCATATCCGGGGCTCAGTTAATATTCACTTAGTGGATAGTCGATGGATGGATGGATGGGTGAAGGGATGGATGGTGGATGGATGGATGATGATGGTGATGAAAGTTGGGAGGTAGGAATGGACAAATGGTTGGAGGGGTAGATGATGGACAGATATAGGCATGGATGCACGCCGGGGTGAGAGAGTGGGAAGGCAGGCAATGGGCGGGTTGATGGATGGATTAATGGGCGGGTGGGTGGGTGGGCGGGGGGATGATGAATGGTGATGACGCATGATGGGCAGGTTGGCCAGTGGTGAGCGATGGATGAAAACATTCGTGACGGTTGGATGGATGAGTAGGTGGGTGACTGTACATTGTGGATCCTGCGATTCCTGGAACCAGCATAGATGGAGGAAAGGGGTGAATTCTTTGGGGTTGCCACTTACCAGAGATAATCACGTCTCTTCCCACAAGGGGTGCTGGAGACCCTCCATTCAGATGCAGGCTTTCACCTCTACACTGTGTACTTGGAAGCCTAAGTTCCTTCGTAAATGTGTCCCTGCATATTTGGGGTTAGTGTCCTAGATGTATTTTTTTTTTTTTAATCACTGAAATGCTGTCAGGAAAGTCACTTAAGGCTTGTGTGTGTGTTAGAGAGAGAGAGAGAGAGAGAGAGAGGGAGAGAGAGGAGAGAGGGAGAGAGAGTAGAGAGAGGAGACAGGAGCGGGGAGAGAGAGGGAGAAGAGGGAGGCGGTGTGTGGGGGGGCAGCCTCTCCTCCAGGCTGTCGGTGGGGAATCCTTGGCCCGGCAGTCTGGCTCCTGCTCTGGGACTCGGATCCCTGGGCCATGTGAGGCCTCTGATTGATGGGTGCCGGCCCCCCAGGTGGGAGCTGCCTGCCTCACCTGTGAGCCCTGGGCCGTCCCTGGGCTGAGGCTGTGCCTTCCCCCGGGGGCCCCGTCCAGCATGGTCTCTGGCTGGCTCAGGGCCATCAGCTTCCTGTCCGAGGATTACGTGACACACAAGCTGCTGCCCCACGGCCACTGCCCCCGGTGTTCGCTGCCTCTTTGGCCGACTAGCCACACCCTGACCCCGAGGGTGGTGGGGGCCTGGGGAGGGGTGCAGGGGGCGTGGCACCTAGGGGGCGGTGCCCCAGGGCCCGGGCCAGACACCTCGGGAGAAGGAGGAAGAGCCGTCTGCGAGGGTGTTCACGGTCCCTGCAGAAGGGAGCGGGCGTCCCAGGTGACGGGTTTGGAGCCCACGTGGGTTTGAGTCCCACCTGCACCGCTTTGAACTGGGACCACCTCCTGTCTCTGCCAGGACAGCCTCTGCTCCCCAGTCCCCACTTCCAAGCTGGGCTCGGGGCCTGTCTCCGAACAGACACACCACCGTACTCGTAAGGCCGGTGGCCGGCCAGTCGGGGGACTGAGCGAGGTCACAGGCCCCTGAGGGCGCGTGGAGGGACGTGGGGCCGCAGGCGGATGGCGCGTGACGGTGACCCACCCGTAGCCCCAACTGCCTTCTTAGCTGTACTTTGAATTCTTACTTAATGGTACATGAAGTTTTCTGCAACAGTAATGGATATATCCAATAAGGTAACAGAGGGACCGTAGTGACCTGTGATAAGATTCAATGACTTATGAGAAGTAACAGTTTAAATAAGCTGTGTTTTTAATAATAAAAAGCAACTTCCCACCCTCAACAGCCCCGTGAGCGGGTCGGCCCCTTCCGCCCACTTTTCGGAAGAGAGGCAGCGAGGAGGACAGGCTGCGTGGCCCCATGCCGCTGGCAGCCGAGGGCCAGAGCCGGAGGGCGGGCATTAAGGGCCGTTGGCGACCCAGCTCCTCCCCTGAGGTGCCCCTCCGTCCTCGTTCTCTGCACGTCCTGCAGGCCTTCCCTGGCAGCGCCTGCCCTTTCTGCTGACAGCGGCTCCAGAGCAGGAGGCCAGCTGGCTGTGAGCGGTTGGACAGCATGAATGTTTGATTTGCATGGGGCTGCATGTCATGGTGTTAATTAAAGTTTGATGGCATTGGCAGCAGAGAGCAGGTGGGAGGAGCGTGTCCAGTTTGGGGCAGTGGTGTGTTTAGCCTTCGTGTGTCACTGGCCGAGACCCTCAAGGGATGGGGAACGGCCAAGTTTAGTTGCTGGAGCAAACGCAGCATTTCCCTGAACTGGCGGCCGGAGGGGCACTGCGCCCACTGCTGTCCTCTCCAACGAGCCTTCCCGATGCCCGTCCTGTCTGGGCTCATCCGGCGCATTCGCACCTCCCGTCTTTGCCCTGGATTATCCCTGCCAGCCTGTCCTGGCCTAAAACCCCAGGGGCCCCTCCCTCAGCAACGTGGCTCCTTCTGGGCTCTGCGTGCCCTTCACTCGGGTCCCAGGGTGGGGCTGGCCCAGGGTCTCAGCACACAGCGTCCCCTCGGCGTGGATCCTGGCCTCACCTGCCTGCGACTCACACCTCAGCCCTCTCACTGGACAGCTCAGGGCTGGCAAATGGACTGTGCCCGTGGGCCAGTTGATGGACGAAGGTTGGTTGCAGCGCTGGGCTGAGAAAGGTGCTGAGGCTGCATCTGGGCTGCAGGGAGAGGCAGAAAGCAGAGGGTCAGTCCCTTCCTGACCTCCACCTTCTCCAGTCCCTTCCCAGGGCCCCAGAGCCCAGCAGGCAATTCTATTTGCAGAAGGACCAGCCCCCAGAGAGAGGAGAGGAAGCCCGGGCCTCCCCACCTGGGCGCGAGGTGACAGGCAGGTGGCAGGGAGCTCTCCCTCTGGACGGGCCCCTGCGTGAGGCGGACAGCGCTTCACTTGAATTTTATCTCAGATCCTTCTCTCTGGGTCTCTGACCCGAGCCCCAAGCACACCTGGGCACATCTGGAGATCTCCTACAGAGGGGGGACGAAGACCCCATCTCCCTTGGTGCGGCTCTCTTCCCCTCCCCTCTGCCACTCCCCCTCCCCTTCCCCTTCTCTCTCCCCATCCCCGCTCCTCTCCCCACCCCCTCCCTCTAAGAGAGCTGCAGCCTGGCCGTCCAAGGGCTGTGTTTGGCCTCGGGTACAGTGTCCCTGCGGACAGCAGTGTGACTTTTACAGATGAAAGTTTGCCCATGCTCAGGCCGTGGGCTGTGAAGGCTCAGCCCTCATCACTCCTGGTCCTCCTTCTCTGGCCGGGCTCACAGTGGGGGTCTATGTTCCCGTGCCCAAGGTGTAACCCTGAAAGAACCCAGATGGGGATTCAGTGAAGAACGGGGAGGGGGCATGGGCCAGGCTGCCCAGTGCGGCCCCTTCTCACTGGGGGAAGGTCCCTGGAGGGGGTTACCTGCGCTGGGCTCTAACCATCCAGCAGAGGGGCCATGGGGAAAGACCCTTCCCACCCAGGACCAGCACTTGGTGGTTGGCTGGTGGCTCCAGGCACTGGTTGACTTGTGTCACCTAGAAATATCTGTTGAAGTCCTAACCCCAGAACCCGTGAGTGTGACCTTATTTGGAAACAGTGTCTTTGCAGCTGTAATCAAAGGAAGAGAAGGTCCTCCCGGTGTAGGACGCCCAAATGCAGTGACCTATCCTGCTAAGAAGATGAAACTTGGACACGCTAGCAGGGAAACATCCTGTGAAGATGAAGGCAGAGACTGGCTTGTTGCATCTGCCAAAGGAGCACTGGGGATGCTTGCGGCCACCAGGAGCTGGACAGATCCTCCCTCAGGGACTCCAGAAGGAACCAGCCCTGCTGGCACCTTGATTCTGGACTTCTAGCCTCCAGGCCCAGAGAGAGTAGATCTCTATTGTTTGAAGCTGCCCAGCTTGTGGCAATTTTATGACAGCCGTTCAGGCCGGATGCCAGCCTGGCCTTCATCACCTTTTGGTTACTTTGACAAGCAGGACCGCCGTCCTTGCTGCAGCTCTGTCACTGCCACGCTGTCCCTTGCCTCTCACACACGGTGACTGCGCATCTGCTTTGTGCCCTGGGCTGGGGCTCCCTGGGTCTCGTGATCCCCATGGCAGCTTCTGAGAAAGGGACGATGGCCTCCGTTTCCGGCCGTCGTTCTGCCGCTAAGAGGCCCCACTGAGCTCTGTCTAGACGGTAACTCAGAGGCTACCCCGCCGCCCGGCCCTCCAGTTCCCCGCCTGCCATCTGTCCTGGGTGGGACCCACTCCCCTGGGCTGGGACGGCCACGGTTGGGTGCGTGGACTCGCCCCGTGTGCAGGCGCTGGGCATGGGCTGCAGTGGGGCGACAGTATCCGTTTGCCGAGTTCTTTGTTCGCGGGGGGAATACGTGCCCAGATGTGACAGTGCAATATCACCTCGCTGGACAGCTCCCTCGGATCCCCAGATAAGCTGTCGATCGGACTGCTCCTCAAGTCGCTTGCTATCCGGCTTTATTTTGCTGTAATAGCCGGGAAGATGCAGTTGGTAACGACCCATGACAGCTGCTATATTGATATTCCCAGTCTTGAGGAGAGAGAGAGGAAAAAAAAAAAAGAACACTTGATAAAAGTATGATTGAAGATTAATAGTTGTCTGGTGATGATTCACAATGATACAGGCTGTAAAGAGATTACTTGTCTGCAGAGCCGAATTGATCCCAGCTGCGGAGAAGCTGGGGTCTCAGAGTGGGCACCGCTGGGCAGGGGGAGACTGGGTTCTGCCGTGCGGGGCCGAGGGACAGCCCCAGGGCTGGTGGCAATTTCAGGAGCCCTTGGCCAGGGGCTTGGAAGCTTCCCAGCTTGGGGAGGGCAGATGGAAATTGCTTCGGAACTGTTTATTTATTTATATGCCACCATGTTTCAGAAAGGATTTAAAGAGGCTTAGAAATTGCTTTGTCTAAGAAGCTCCTAGTAATCCTCAAGGCTCCTCCCCAGCGGTGCAGCAGGTCCTGTGGCATCAGAGCGCCAGGCAGGGGAGGCTGAGCCAGGAGTCAGACCCAGGGCCTAATGCTGACAATAAGGAACCCGGGTCCCATTGGACTGAAGGGACCTCAATGTCATGTGGTACTTGGGTGGAAAAGCCAGGACTGAAAATCACTCCCTCATTCATTCATTCATTCATTCATTCGAACCCTGCATCTTATATGAACTTTTGTTCATCAGAAGAAGCCAAGAAGCCTGGTTACAAACTGGGAGGCGATACCTCTCTGCAAACATAACCAAGGAAAGATCCACATCCCGAATACAGAGGAGGCCCCCTTGGCCAGTGAGGACAGGAAGAGAGGCTCCCGTCACTGGCCATCAGGGGAGGCAGGTCAAAGTCCCGGAGGATGTGATGGTGTCTGTTTAATCGGTGAAAATTACAAATTGGAAATGAAGATTACCTGGACGGGGGGAGCAGGGGAAAGGAATATGGGGGACAAAGGGTTAAGTGCAGGTTGCCGCATGGCTCTGTTTTGCTGGTGGGGTTACGAGTGCTTATTGCATTTTACAAATAACAGAGTAAGTGTATGAGTTCCCTGTGGCCACCAAACAAATTGGCACAAACTGGGCGGCTTCAAACAGTAGAAACGCATTTTCTCCCAGTTCCAGAGGCCACAAGTCAGAAATCAAGGCGTTGGCTGGATGTGCTCCCTCTGAAGGCCCCAGGGGAGGCTCCTTCAGCCTCTTCCAGCTTCTGGTGGCCCCAGGGGTTTCTTGGCCATGGCAGCATCACTCCAGTCTGTGTTTCTGTCTTTACATGGCCTTCCCCGCCTCCCGGGTGTCCCGCTGCGTCTGGTTCTCTTCTATGTCTGACTGCAGCCACGGGAATACGGGTCTGACCTAAATTTAGAATTATCTCATTTTGAGATCCTTAATTACATCTGAAAAGGCCTCTTTTCTGAATAAGGTCCCATCCATAGTTTCTGGGGTTTAGGGCATGGGCGCTTCTTGGGGGGCCCATTCTATCCACTGCAGTAAATGGGTGAGGAAATGGATGGGGGATGGGTATAGACAGTTTTGGAAACAGGTCACGTGCAGAGCATTACAGTTAATCTGGGGTCTCTTAAATTAGAACAACCACAAAAGGCAGACTCTTTATCTGTCTCCCCCGTGAGACCCACGGGGGTGTGTGAGGGTGAGGTCCTTCTCCTAAGGGACCGTGGCCAAATCTCTGAGCTCAAGACCACCTGCCTGGCTGGGTCTGCAGGTCTCTGAATATCAGGGGTTTGCTACTTGACCAGGGTTCTCTGTGCAGAAAGCACACAGCCACTTCTGAGGAGGCTTTGTCCTGTGGGATGTGCACGTGTGTATATGTGCATGTGCATGTTTTGTGTGTGTACATGCGTGTGTGTTGTGTGTGCATGTGTGTGGCATGTGCATGTGTGTTGTGTGTGCTCACGCATGTCTGTGATGTGTGCGTGCGTGTATGCATGTGCATGCGTGTATAGGTGTGCATGTGTGGCATGTGTACATGTGCGCATGCGTGTGCATATGTGTGCGTGTGTGTATGTGTGCGTGCATGTGTCCAAGGTGTACGTGTGTGTGATGGGTGCATGTGTGTGCACGCCCACGTACGCGTGTAGTGTGAAGCTCAAAGACACGGCATCAGCGTCCTCGGTGTGGTGGAGGAGGCCCTAACTGGAGACACAGGGTCCCGGCAGCATCTCAAGACGCCAGGGCTCAGGGGGTGGAGCGTGGCTCTGGGCCCCTCGTGGGCTCGGCGGCCTCCTGACCTGGCAGCACTTGTTCTGCAGTCCCGCTTCCCTCTCCCGGCCTGTTCATTTATAGTTCTTTGTTCTAGTTTATGAATCTTCATAAGCTGTCTTAAATCCTTTTTGAACAAGGCAGGGCATAAAGAGATAAATAAATAAAAACCCCATGCTTCCAATTTTAAAACGTCTTTCCCAGGGCCCCCTCGTTCCGGGAATGATCCATTTATCACCTCTGACAACTCCCCATCCAGGCCCCAGGCACTTCTGGGCTCAGAAACATGAGCTGGTTCAGAAGCCGGGTTTTGTCATCCTGCTAACATTTACCGAGCGTCTTCCAGGTCCCGACACCGCAGAGGCGAGGCGTCAGCGAGCGCTGACCCCACAGCTGGGCCCGGGGACTGGGGGCTGGGGCCTGGGAGGTTCCGGGCTGACCGAGCCCCCTGCACCACGTGCTCTGCCTCAGCTGACACTGCGGTGGGACGGCAGCCGGGGCTCCAAGCCCATCAGAGGCTCCAGGCACGTACCGCATCCCCTGCCAACAAACAACTAGCGCTTATTGAGAACCTACTGTGCGCAACCTAGGGGCTGTGTGCACACCACAAGAACCGTCTCCTAGGGAACAGCTTTAATCGTGTCCTGCCTTCGGCTTCCCCAGCGCTGAGAGCCTTTAGAACCAGACTCAGTTTTACACATTGGAGGCTGGCAGGGCTCCCCGTTGCAGAGAAGGTGTCAGTGAAGGCGCTTGCTGATTGGTTGATCTGTTGAGAAACCAAGAAAGTCAAACTGTTAAGGAGAGGCTGGACTAAAAGGTGAGCGAGTTTCTTTCTTTATCAGAAAGACCAGGATGTGTGTGTGTGTGTGTGGTTATCAACATCTGGATAGGATCATTTTTGCCCTTACACCGACGCTTTTCTTGGTGTCCCAGACGGAAATCAACAGCCAGCTCCTTCCACTGTGAAAATAGCACGCATGTGAGTGTGCGTGAGTGTGTGTGTGTGTTGAAGGTGGGGCGTGTGACACTGTCGCAGTTCCGCCAGGATTCAAGGTCATTCTCAGTGTGTCCCCAGTTTGGTCCTATTTCAGAGGTGGGAGGAATCCCGAAATAAATTACGGCGCCCAAAGCCCTTTTCTGAGATGAAGGGCCCCTCCTTGGTGCAGGCATGACCACCACCCCCAGCCTAAGTGTTCAGTCTCATGTCAGAGGCTCTGGGTGAGTGATGCAGATAACATATCAGGGACCCAGGAGCAGCCGGAGCTCGGGCACCATATTTCAGAAATAACCACACAATTTATTTTGTGGCTTATTAGGGGAAACACCCATTTTGGCCGTATGGACTTCTGTTTCATGAGCTGGAGCCATGGCTGCTGGCCGTGTCATGGCCGGGCACATACACAGTTGTGCTTGGCTGAACGTATTGGGGATGAAGAGATGGGATTCTTGAACATTCGAGGCTTTGCTGAAACAGATGCTCAATGAATGTCCATTGATGAAGTAATTGAGAAGATAGATGTGTGTGCCCTGGGTGGATATGGGGTTTTGGTTACTTTAGCTGCCCTTGGAATTGACCTTGGATGGGAGATCCACGGTGCTGTAGGAGCATGTCGGTGTGGGGTTAGGACTGGGCTCTGGTCCAGACCCTGGTGTGTCCGAGCTCTGTTTCCTAGGACGATTTGATCAGTTTCTCTGTCCCTCAGGGTCCTCACCTGTGAAAACAGGGTCTTGGCAATAACCTCTGTCTGGTCCACCTAATGACGCTGCTTCAAGGACTCAATGTTTAAGTGTTGTAAAGCACAAATGCTACAGAAGTTCAAATGGGTAACATGGGGCACTTTCTCCAAAGATACGTCTAATCATTTTTTTATGCAGGATGAGGAATAATCAATGCCAATTAAAAGGCCCACACACATTTATCATATTAGCACATGAAATATATTTGTGGCAAATGCACAGAGCTGCAGTTGGGGGGCTGGGGCCAATTATTAAGTGGACAAGCCCTGAGATAGCCATGGACTCCAGCTTTCCTTGACTGTGAAGTGAGGGGTGAAACTCAGTGGTTTGATTTCAGACCCATCAAGCTTGCGGGGATCAGGGTTCTGCTTTCATCTCGTGGGGATGGTGCCTCTTTCCACTTGAATGGAGAGCCCAGGGAATCTGGTCCCAGACACATTCCCAGCCTCACCTCCAATTTATCCTCCCATACTTGCCTCCCCCAGGGGACCCGCAAGGCTGGTCACCGCTGTTTCCAGACCTGCCCCAGCCCTCCCACTTGGAGAAACGGGAGAATAAAGCTACCTGGTGGGGTGACCTGAGGACGATAAGCAGGCAGGTGGGGTGCCGAGCACAGAACCTAAAATGTAAGAGAGTCGACGCCCCAAACGGGCTTCTGCTCATCTTGTATCAGCAAGGATGCGGTTGACAGGCTGTGGAGAAACACAGAGACGCTGGTGGTCCCCTGGTAAGGAGGGGGCACAGACAAAGGTGTGGGCAGTGGGTGAGGCTCAGCTGAATCCAGGCTGGGCCACTAATGAACTGCACAGCCTTTGGAACATTTCCTGGACGCTCTGAGCCTTGGTTTGCTTATCTCTAAAATGGGTGTAGTGGGTTGAAATGTGTCCCCTCCTCCAAATATGTCCAAGTCCTAACCCTGGGTACCTATGAATGTGATCTTATTTGGAAGTAGGTCTTTGCAGATGTGAGTAAGTTAAGATGAGGTCAGAGTGGAGTGGGGTGACCACCCATCGATGTGACTGTGTCCCCATCCTCCAGGTCTGCAAGGCCACAGATGCTTTGGGGGAGCGGTGGCTTCTCTTAAATCCCTTCCCGGTGAGGTGGTCTTCAGAAGAAGAACAGAGGGATCCCAACCAGGCCACAGCACCCCACCCCGCTTAATGCTTCTTACTGACATTTATCCATGATTACTTAGTCACTCAAAAATTTACTCTGGGTCAGAGATAATACCAAGGGCAGGGAGAGAGAAATGTTGGGGCATGCAGTCTGGTGGGGTCACAGAACGGAAGCAGAGGACCTTTCTATGATGTGCCAAGTGCAGCACATGAAATGTACACGAGGCATCCCGAGAGCGGGGGCAGGGCATGGAAGTGAGCTGGACTCCGGGCAGAGTCCCTGCAGGAGCGGAGAGTGTGGCAGGTGATGGGGACCAGGAAGGCGTGGCACTGGAGGCCAGCCTGTGGCACGGGTGACAAGACGCCGGTGTCACAGGAGCTTTGGGCTCCGCGGTGATGCAGCGTTACGGAGGGCATTTCTCGGAGGGCCTCGTGCCATGCAGGGGGCTGGGGCTCTCTGACCTAGGCGGCCATCAGCATCAAAGTTTGGGCGGGGGGGCTCTGGAAATGCAGATTCCTGCCATCCCAGAAACAAAGGGGGCGGCCCCTGCTGGCTTGTGGGTCGGTCCTGATGGAACTGAGTAGTTCTGCTTGGACCGTGGAAAAGCCACAGCCTCGGGACGTGCCCCAGGATCGGGCAAGAGTCTCCCCAGATCCCACGATGGGGCTTTTCATGTCATGTCCTAACCCGTTTCCCCGGACTTTTTTCTTGGTTGTCAGACTTTGGCTTTTCATTCTGTCACCGTGCCTGCTACCTCCCATGCTAACTGTGTGACCTGGGGACAAATGCACGGGCCTTCTGAGAGCACGTGGTGTGGGGCCCGCAGTGCAGCAGCAGCCCGGGGCCCCAGGTGACGCTCAGACCTGAGGCTCTCCCCGCTCCCGTGCACAGGAGAGGCAGGCAGAGGCGAGGCCTCTGGAGAAGGACCTGGCCATCAGCGGTGCAGGGGACACACGGACATGGATTCCTCGTCAGCTGTGCCGTACCTGCGGGGGCCTTCACGATTCCTGGTGCAGCGGAACCGGGCGCTGCTTTCCTCCCATCGGGAAGGGACCGGGAGGAACGGCTGGAAGTTTCCTTCTTTGAGACAGAGGCTCCTTCTCAAGGGCTGGGGTGACAGTAACGGATTTGGGAAAACTGCCTTAGGGAAATTCTTTTTTCCTACTCCCCAAGCAGAACGTAACGTTTGTTCATTCTGCTCAGGTTAAATTGCCATATTAATTATTCAAGAGACTTAATGCGCTCAAACCAGAATCCGTGTACCGGATCCAGGGGGGGAACCAGAAACTAAATCGATGGGTCCAGAGGCCTTGAGAGCTAATGAATAATGAAGTCTCCTCCCCCTTGGAGTGAAACTGGGAAAGAAAGTTTACATGATGTGCAGACATGACAGATAACAGAGACAGCGGATAGACAGACAGATGGATGACAGATTGACAGATGGGGAGAGTGGGAGACAAGTTGATAGCTAGATAGATTATAAATAGATAGAATGGCAGACAGACAGATGATAGATAGATAAAAGAGAGACAGAGACAGAGACCGAGAGGGGACCTGGGGCTGAGTCTAGCTGAGTCTGTTTGTCCTGAGACCCGGCTCAGCTGTGGTCGTCCGCGTCAGGAGTCACGGCACTAATCGGGTTTAAAAGTGACTGCAATTTCACGCGTCTTTCAGCGTGACCCTGCGGGAGGGGCTGGGCCTCTGCGGTACCAGAATGGGTTTCATGCCATCTATTTATATCCAAATCAATTCTAAGTTGCTTGCAGAACTCTGCTTAATCGAATCTCTTGTCCTTCATCCACCAAGATGAGACGTCCTACCCTGTGCTTCCCGGGGAGCTGGGCCCTTCTCCAGGTGGCCGAGCCGTGGACCCAAGGCAGCAAGTTTTCAGATTGGCTCAGTCTGGGGGGCTCGTTCCTGATACTTTTCTGATGGCCCAGTATTTACTAATGAACAGTCGTGCAAAGAGCCCCAGGCTGACCGGGTGCTGGGGAGAGTTGAGGGTGCCCCGCCGCCCGGGATGTCTGTCAAGTCACTGAACTTCTCGGAGGAGCCTGGGCGTCCTTTGCGGAAAGCGGGGGTCCTATCACTCACTGCACATCCTGGGCGCCGGGAGGGGAGGAGGCAGAACGTGCACGGCCCTTGAAGGGCGAGTGGAGCGCCTGCTCCAACTGCTCAGAGGCTGGACCAGAGACCCGGGGCTCACAGTGGCCAGCTCTGGAGTCTCCCGGGGGCCTCGACATCCCTCCTTCCTCGTCAAAGCCTTCTGGGCGTGTGCCAAGCACCAAGCTCACCACCGGTGGGGGGGACACAGTCTCCAGGATCCCCCAGAGCATCATGGGGGCAACCACGGGCCTGGGCTGCAGAGCGGGGTGGGGAACGCAGCCGGGGTGTCCACAGGAGGGGTCCCTCCATGCCCCGCAAACCCTCCCCTCCTCTTTGCTCTCCTGGGTCTCCCCTTCCTTCCCCTTATCATTTCTCCTGAGCTGTCCCTGGGGCACCGCCTTGGTGGCTGGAGACCTGGACCTATGTAGCCTCTGGAATTGTTAGGAACGTGGCTCGGGAATCAGCGACCCTGGGTTCCAACCCTGCGTCTACGTGGCCTCCTGACTTCCCTTTTCCTTTCATTTTTTTTAAATGAATTTATTTATTTTATTTATTTATTTTTGGCTGTGTTGGGTCTTCGCTGCTGCGCACGGGCTTTCTCTAGTTGCGGCGAGCGGGGGCTACTCTTCGTTGTGGTGCGCGGGCTTCTCATTGTGGTGGCTTCCCTTGCAGAGCAAGGGCTCTTGGCGCGTGGGTTCAGTAGTTGCAGCACGTGGGCTCAGTAGTTGTGGCTCGTGGGCTCTAGAGCGCAAGCTCAGTAGCTGTGGCGCACGGGTTTAGTTGCTCCATGGCATGTGGGATCTTCCCGGACCAGGACTCGAACCCGTGTCCCCTGCACTGGCAGGCGGATTCTTAACCACTGCGCCACCAGGGAAGCCCTGACTTCCCTTTTCTAATCCTCAATGTCCTCATCTCTAACGTGGAATAACAAATGTGCTCACCTGGGAGAGCTGTTGCAGGGGCAGGGGGGCTCAGATGATGACAGTAATGATAACGAAAGCCGCCAGGGCCTTAGCTCAACCCCTGGCACAGAGGAGGTGCCTGGTGAGAGTGCCCAGTTACCTGTTCTTCTCTCACAAATATTAATGCATAATTTATCCAGGCTCAGGAACTCACCTATTTGCAGCGTAAGACACCAGATTCACACCTGCTGTGTGTTCCCCTGTGACAGTCCCTGGGGCATCAGCACAGGAAAGAATTAGCTGTGTGGTTGGCTCTGTATCCAGGATCAGGGGGAGCCCAGGTCCCAGACCTGCCTGAGCAGCGAAATCACATATCATGGGGGAGGTTTTAAAAGCAGAGGTGAGAAGGCTTTCCTCTCCTCCCGGGAGCAGGAGTCTGCCCGAACGCTGACGTGGGCTGAGCAGCCCTTCACCACATCCGGTGTGTGTGTGGGGGGCGTGGAAAGGTTAGGAGAAGGGAATCGTTTGCCCAGGTGATGGGGGTGCACGTGGTGGAGTTGGGCTGTGACTCGGTGGTCGCACATTCTGTAGGCATCGGCTGTGCTCTTGAAACAGCCTCTGTGGATGGAATCTGGTCCCTGGGGGCTGACAAAGTGCCCCAGGATGTGAACCCACAGCAGGAATGGCCAATCCAATGGGCAGGCGGGGTCGGGGAGCACTTGAGGAAGGAGAAAACCTCGATCTGCGGGACGGGAACCGGTGCCGTGGCCATTTGGGAGCCGTGAATCAGCAATTACATTCTTCCAGTTCCGGGCCGCATTAAGCAGCCTTCAGCCATAACTGGAGCCTGCGGAACTCACCCACCACCCGCGGTAATGTTCTGTATTATTTCCATTTTAATTAGAAACAATTGATTACACTTCTTACTCACCAGTCCTCCTTAACCCCTAGCTCAGTGCTTTAGATAACGCATTTCTCTACTGGGTACCCTGGGGGGTTGCTGAAGAGGAGTCTCATCTCACCCACGCACGGTTCCTGCGGCTGCAGAACGGCCAGGACACCAGGGGGCAGCAGAGGGCGCTGGGAGCACATGGTGCCCCTGGGGGGGAAGCAGGAAGCAGTACAGTGAGGAGTTTACACAGTGTGGGCGGAACGATGGCCCAGAGCTCCCCATCCTCTCGTATCTCACCAGGTTTCTGAAAAGTGTCCCACGGGGGGCCGCATGAGAAGCACATGTTTATTCTGATGAGTACTTACCCCGGACGCCCTGACTGCAGGGCGCTTAGTCGGCACAACTTAGGAGGAAACCCGCAGACCTGAGTTTTCTCTCTTTGCACCCAGCACCAGACTTGCACCCACCAGTAAGGCACGCTGTGGCAGAGACGGCCACCCATTCACCAAAACACATGCTTCCTCTCCTTCTGGGCACATAATTACACCACATTCCCAGCCTCCTTTGGTAGCAGGTGTGGCCAGGTGACTGTGCTCTAGGCAGCAGGTGTGAGCAAAATGGATGTTCTTCACTTGGGGTTTGGGGCCTGGGCCCCCCTTCCTCCAGCTGGGTGCAGACATTGTGAGGTCCTGGGTAGCACAGCCACAAGAAGGGAGGCGCCTGGGGACTGTCCCTGGATCTCCCGAGGCCTGCCTCCAAGTGCTACGTGTAGCAAATTCCCACCATGGTCCAGCCATGGTACCTGGGTAATGTGGGTCTGTCTGTTGTCCAGGTACCGTGGGTCTGTCTGTTGTCCAGGTACCGTGGGTCTGTCTGTTCTCCAGGTACCGTGGGTCTGTCTGTTCTCCAGGTACCGTGGGTCTGTCTGTTCTCCAGGTACCGTGGGTCTGCCTGTTCTCCAGGTACCGTGAGTCTGTCTGTTCTCCAGGTACCGTGAGTCTGTCTGTTCTCCAGGTACTGTGGGTCTGTCTGTTCTCCAGGTACCATGGGTCTGCCTGTTCTCCAGGTACCATGGGTCTGCCTGTTCTCCAGGTACCGTGAGTCTGTCTGTTCTCCAGGTACCATGGGTCTGTCTGCCTGTTCTCCAGGTACCGTGGGTCTGTCTGTCTGTTCTCCAGGTACCGTGGGTCTGTCTGTTCTCCAGGTGTGTGTGGAGTCACTCCTGCATGCCAGACCCTGGACCAGGTGGGTGACAGCTGTGGCAAAGGCTGGGGGCTCTGGTCTCATGGAGATTAGCACAGGGGAGACAGAGTAGACGTCACCCCTGACAAGTGAACTATCAGGAGGAAATACAGGTGCAGTGATGTGGCAGGAGACCCAGAGGCAGGGTGGTCGGGAGGGGCCCTCCGAAGATGGACACTCCAGCTGAGGCCCAGGGATGGAGAGGAGGCCCCTGGAGGGTGGGAGGAAGGGTATCCCAGCACAAGGAATGTGATGGCACATGTGATGGCCTGGAGGCAGGAACAAGCTTGGTGGGCTCGCGGGCCAGCGAGGAGAGTGGCGTGGCGGCAGCAGGGAAAGCCAGCGGGGGAGACGGCTCGAGGCAACCACGGTGTGGTCCTGCCCTCAGGCCACTGGGAACCATCCCTGAGTGCTGAGCTGGCCCCTTAGACAAGCATTGGGTGGTGGAGTCAGAAGAGTGGGTTGGGAGTGTGGAAAACATGCAGGAGATGCTCTGCCGGGCCTGATGCTGCCTCCGCCCTCACATCCACCCTTCATCCCAAGCAGACCCTCTGGTGTGCCCAGCCCTGCCCACAGGCTAAGCTGGTTTGGCTGCCAGCTTTACCTCTCGCCTGACTGGACAGGCTCTAAATCTCCCTGTACCTGTCACGGCTTCCCTCGTTCCACTGGGCCCCCGCCTGCCCTGCAGGGCTGTGGTTGGGGTCCCCGGGGGACATGTCTGTGAAGCACGCAGCCTAGAGTGGCCCCCTCCAGCCCGTGACCCCCTTCCCTTCCTCCCGACTCCCTGCTCCTGGGAGGGGCCCCGGGCATCTGTGGCCCGTGCTCCTGCCTGAAGCAGTGGCCAGAGGACAACCGATGACTCCAATGACTCCATCCTTTCCAGATGCAGACAGTGATGAATGGGCCCTGAATCTGCGTGGTTTGGGGAATCAATACTGCAATATCTTTATACTAGTGGGAGATGAGGTGAGGAAATAGAGCACAGCCTTTGAATTCTCCCTCAAAGCCCATGGAGGCCATGACATCTGGGGGCCAAAGGACTAGTGGGGACTTGTGAGCCCTCATCCGTGAGAGAGGGCATGGGGGAAAGCGGCGGTCAGGGCACAGAGACCCTGGCGCCCAGGGCCAACCCGAGCAGGGTCTCTTGTCCCTGGTTCTCATTGTAGAGGATGTGAAGAGCACTATAAACTGCCAAGTGACCGGCACAGTGGCTCAAGTTGTGATGGCAGAGAGCCGAATGCTGGGGACCCCGAAGTGCCCCAGCCCTGGGATGTGTTCTGCAGCATCTGGATCTTCAGGCAGAGTGATGAGACCTCAGGCATCTAACCTGGTCCCACTCTGACAGGCAACATCGCTGACTCCTAAGAGATTAAGTTGTATATTCAAGGCCGTGCCTCAAGTTGGGGTCAGAATAATTTTCTAGAACATTTGCTCTGAGCTTCACTTTGCCCACCAAGAGGGTTTAGGAAAGAGCGGCTTTGCTCTGAGTCACCGTGAGACCGGGGGGCGGGGTGTGGGACAGGGACCTGCAGGTGGGGCTCTGCTCACGGCCTGCAAGAGGAAAACCGGCACACCCTCCTGTCAGAGCAAACATCCACCTGTCTCCTTGTTGGTTTTTTTTTTTTTTTCCAGAGCACCTCTGGTGAGAAACTGACTTATTTGCCATGGCACTGAGACTAAAATAAATGACACTATTTCCTGGCTCATCTTGTGAGCGATATTTTCTTCTTTAAAAAAGAAGCATCCCTGTCTCCTTCTGTTTGCTCAGCTGTGTGGGTTACTCATTTGTTCAGATAAGTCCTCCGAGATCAGATGTTTCGAGCTCTCCTGGCCAATAGCGTGATCAGAGGCCAGCTCATCAATCTGCCGGTCAATGACGCACTCTTCATCACCCTCTTTGAGCAGAGCCTGGGCTCCGACAGAGGGAATTGTGTGCAGTGCCCTCCACTGAGAAGGCAGTACCCAGCTTGGTCACAAAGATACAGCTCCTGACCTCAGGGCGTCATCCAGTGTGATGGCAGAGGCAGTTCCTGACCTGCTGGTCAGATGGAGGAGACATAGCCCTTGATCTTCTAGTCAGATGGGGGAAGCATAGCCCTTGATCTTCTAGTCAGATGGGGGAAGCATAGCCCTTGATCTTCTAGTCAGATGGGGGAAGCATAGCCCTTGGTCTGCTGGTCAGATAGGAGGGATATGGCTCCTCATCTACTGGGCAGATGAGGGACACACAGCCTCCCAAGTCTTATGGTCAGGTGGGGACACATTACTTCCCCATCTGTTGGTCAGATGTGGGAGACACGATCTCTATTTTTCATGGTTCCCTGGTTGGGTTGGAAAGGCAAGATCCTTTCTTCTGGGAGCCTAGTCTCCCAGGGAGACCACTGCCTCTAGGGGCTGCACAGCCCTCACAGAGACTGGAGACCCCTGGCCCCTGCCCTCCAGGCATCCTGCAGTCCGAAGCGGAGGGTCGATACCTGTCCGTGGAAAGGCGTAGGGAAGGCACCAAGGCAGGTGGAATCACCGTTCCAAAGACAACCAGCATATGCCAGGGCTGAGGGGGTGGTTGCCTGATTTGCTTTTATTGACTCTGGAGGGAGCTAAGAGACACTTAGCCAACTGGTTGACAGGGAAAATTCCAGATGTTCTCAGTCACACTCATGCTGAGTGGCACACGTGGCCAATCCCAGATGGTGGACTTGGCGTCTTTTCAATTCTGATCCTGGGCTCTGGCTGGGCTCCTGAGGGTGGCTGGGCAGGATGATTGCCCCAGGGGCCAGGAGGCACCATGAAGACCGTGATGTGAGACATGGGGCTGGATGGGGGGTAGGTGTTGAAGGGAGACCCATGTTACATCTTCCACAAGAATTCAGGCCCAACCTGCATGTGCTCTGCCTGGGGTATCCCAGGACCCCTTAACCAGCCCCTTTAGAATAAGACCCCAGAAGATCCGTCCCTGGAGCGCTCAGGCTGTGGCCCAGGGCACCGAAGTCCCTCTAGGACTCAGGAATGAGCCATGACCTTCCCACAATTTGAAGTCTAGGACTCTGATGGGTTTCCAGCCTCATCAGAACCTCTGTGGCTCCCGGACAGTCCAGGGAAGGAGAGGGGCAGAAAGCTGGAGCTAAGACCTGGTTCTCCACAAAAGCCTATACGTTGAGCTCTCAGTGGTGCGGAAACCATCCACTTTCCCTGGCACTGGGTCTCTGTGTTACAACTTTTCTGTAGTCTAGGGCCACTGTGGGCCTCGATCAGAGTGGGCAGCTATCTGCCTGTGGTCGTAGGGCAGCCAGCTGTGGGGCCTCCTACCAAGAAGTACCCTCCCTCGCCATCCCGCACACGTCATGAGCTGTCTGCACACTGGAATACGAGGTCATCGGGTCAAAGACCCAGGTCTATTTTCTCTGTACCCTGCACAGACCCGTACACGGTGTCCTGAGCCCTGCAAGGCCTAGTCAACATTGTTGGGTGAGTGAGGCGAGATTCTATAGAGCCCGCCTGGGCCTCGGGCCCAGTTCATTACCTAGTCCTGTGGGAAGTGAATGAAGAGGGACAGCATGTAATAAATAGAAAGGGGACTCATACAGTGTTTTCCATGATCTGGTTCTATTTATAATTCACCCTTCTAATAGCCCCTCCAGTCTTTGTCTTTTTGATCATCAGAGTGTCCATGCCTTCCTGAGTGTGGTCTGAGGTCCTCTGAGGAGTGGTTGCCACCTTTCCTCTGAAGGTTAGAGCGTGCAGCCAATGGCAGGCAGCAACAAACCCCAAATGCCTGCATCAATGAGGGCTAGAGTTTCAAGAGCCAGCCTCAAGTATCCAACTTCTCTCTGTCCTTTTTGGCCCAAACTCATATTCAATAAACCTCCAGGATGCTTCCCTTATCATCTGAGCCAACATCGATCTCTTTCCTCCCGAGTGCCCGTGGCATCTCGTTTTCTGTAGCATGTGTCCAGGGATGATGGTATTTAGATATTTATTTTGTCCTCTAATTTCCTGAGTATTCACCTTTCTGCAGGATCAATGTCTGATTCCTCTTCCTACCCTTCGTCACCTAGCATAGGGTCTTGACCTTTTAGGAAGTTATTGAATGAATGAGCAACTCCTATGGCTTCTATTCCTAGTAATACTGATAACAATAGTGTGAGTAGGGCATTGTTTTAAGTCCTTTTTAGCATTAACTCTTCTGTTTGTCCTCTAGACAATACCAAGAGATCAAGTAGACACTATTCTCAGTTTATATGTGAAGCACAGAGAAGCTAAAGAATCTGCCCAAGGTCACACAGCCAGGAAGTTTGTTCCCAGAGCCCGTGCTTCCTGAAAGAAAACAAGCAGAACCCAAGCAAAGTGAATTTGTTTAGTGAGCTTAGGTGTATGGAGCAGGAAATAAAGTCAGACCTGTCTTCCTTAGAATAATAGAATCTCATAGAAATATGAGGCATTGTAGATCATCTGGTCCAACAGAATGATTTTATAAATGAGGCTTTGCACGTACGAGGGATGAGGAACTATACCACACTTGGCCACATGCAGATCGGGTTATGAGCAGGGCCTGGACTTTCCCACCTGTCACCTGGGGACCTGCAGGACCACAGGAAGTGGTTATTTGAGAACTAGAAGATTCCATGAGTGTACGATGCCTTGGGTCACTGTGGTGCTTGTGTTTCTACAATGAGGTGGTCATGGTAAGTTGTGGTATTAATTGCAGCCACCCCTATTCTCTGTCACATCTGGGTACAAAACAGAGCCCGGCCTGGAGGATATGTCTGTAAGTGAGTGAGGGAACGGATCAATGACTGATGAGTGATAGGCCTGGCCCAGGAGGGAGTGTGGCTGGATGCTGACTGGTTAGATGCAAAGGCACAGGAGGGTCTCCATCCCCGGGGCTGTATTTAGTATTTCTACTCCCCGCTCTGAGAGTTTCTCCTTAGCATGTTAGCCTGGATCTGGTCCCAGCTCTGCCACCAGTCGGGAGGTGGTCAGGTCACCTCCTTCTTGCACACCCAGTGTCTTCATCAGAGAGAAAGGCGGACTCCCTAAACCCTTTCTTGGTCTTTCCCAGATTCAGGGAACCTCCCCACGATTCACTCTCCGGGCACCACCCACCACACAGCCCATCAGACCCTGGGGCTGAACGGTTCCCACACAGGCTCCCAGCCCCAGGTTGTCAGATCATCATCGGACTCCTGGGGACTTATGGGGAAGCCAGCTCTGCCTCCTGAGGGCTGACCCCAATGTGCTGGGGACTTGCCATCCACAAGCTGTGTCCTGCCCCAGCCTCTCAGGGGCACTTCTCACTCCAGGAAGGGGCCTCTCCCCGGTGCATCCGGGTCCTGCACCGCCCAGCAGCAAGGCAGGGAGGAAGCGGGTCCTCATGCAGCAGGGCCTGGCCTCGCTGGCCTCTCCCATCCGCCCGCTCGCTCTGGGGCAGCGGGTTCCGTGCACGCGCCACATGCCAGCCGAGGGTGGGCAGCGGAGCGTGAGCAAGGTCGCCCCAGGGGGAGGTCCTGACACTTCCGGTTTGCTCTGCGTGTGAGCAATTTGCTTGTTTCATCTGCAAGGCGTCGTTGTTTGGATGGGAACCCCGCCAGGCCACAGACACGCCGCCACTGAATCGCCGACACGAGGTGCTCCTTCCAGAGGAAGGAGGAACCCTCCCCGTCCTGTCCGGTCCTGCTCCCCCGGGCGGCCCCTGCCCTCAGATCCCATCGCCTGCGGGAGCCTCCCAGGTGCGACGGGCAGGACCCCTGGGTTTCCCGTCTCCTCTGCTCAACTTGTCGTCAGCGGGTTTGTCCCCACCCCGAGTGCTCTGCCCTGTCCCCTCTCCCCCTCCCTTTCTCTCCCCCTTTCTTTTTTTCCCAGCTTTACTGAGGTATAATTGACAAATAAAAAGGGTATATATTTACGGTGCACAACTTGATGGTTTCACACATTGGTATACTGTGAAATGGTCACACAGCGCAGCTAATAAGCACCCATCGCCTCGCAGGGTCACCACTTCCTTCTTTTTCTCTTCTGTTTGTAGTGGGAACACTGAAGATCTGCTCTCTCAGCAACTTTCAAGCACACAGCACAGTATCGCCAACTACAGTCAGGCTCTACCTTAGAACCTGGAACCTACTCACCTCGGACCGGGAATTGGTGCCTTTGACCACCTCCCCGTCGCCCTCACCCCCAGGCCCCAGTAGTCTGCTCTGAGCTTCTGTGAGTTGTCTTTTTTAGGTTCCACATATAAGTAGTGTTTGCCTTTCTCTGTCTGACTTCTCTCACTCAGCGTAACCTCCTAAAAGTCCATCCATGCTGTTGCAAAGGCAGGATTTCCTCCCTTTTAAGGCGAACATTCCGCTGTGATCCGCGTACCACGTTTTCTAGTCCGTTCATACGTCCATGGACACCTGGGCTGATTCCGTATCTTGGCTCTTGTGAGTGATGCTTCTGTGAACATCCTGTCTGTCTGTCTGTCTGTCTGTCTGTCTCTCCTTTCTTCTATCCCCTCTCCTCTCTCCCTCCATCAGTCCCTTCTATCTCTCTCTCTCCCCCCCCCTCCCTCCCCCCTTCTCTGTCTGTCTGTCTCTTTCTCCCTCCCTCTGTCTCTCGGGCATCTGTGCAGCTGTGATACATGTGTCCATGGCACCGCCCGTGTCACACTTGTGTCGCCTCAGCTGTGTTTCCTTGCTGCCATGGAGACAGTTCTCTCTGAAGCCCCAGTGCTTGGTACCCCAGGAGCCCCAGGCCTGAGTCCAACAGGAGACAGCAGGGGGGGCTCTGGAAGAGGCCGAGGCCCTCCTGCCTCCTGCTCACCCTGTGGCCCTGGTGGGAGGGCCCCCAGAGAGCCTGGGTCTGTGGGTGACGGGACAGCCCCCCTGAGCGGCACCTGGTGGGTGGCAGTGGCACTTTCCCTTCCTGCTCTGCGGTTTCTGTCCGGGGAGAGTGTGGGGTGCGGGTTGCTCAGACATCCTTGTGGAGGCCTAAGGTTTGGTCTGACCTTGAGATATTGTGCTGTGCGGACACGCAGAGGGTAGAGGGCACATCGACGGAAGAATTAAAACCCCTCCCGCTGGTCCTGGAACTTCACAATCACCCTCTGCTCTTTGTAAAGTCAACTTTACGGAGGTACAATTTACATACATAAAAGGCACCATTTCACGTGGCAGTTTGGTGAGTTTAGACAAATAGATAACATGACCACCAGCACAATCAAGATGTAGAACATTCCATCACCTCCAAAAGCTCGCCTCCGGTGGGGGTCAGTGTCTCCCCAGCCTAGCTCTCAGCAGCACTGATTGACTGTCCCCATCCATGTGCAGTTTGGGCCTTTATGTAAATGACACCGCATGGCTGGTGCTATGACACTTGTGTCTGTGGGCTCCGTGTGCAGTGCTGCACGGCCCGAGGTCAGCCTCTCCGGTGTTCCAACATCAGATGTGTGAGACGATGGGCATTTGGGTAATTTCCACTTTGACCTGTTCTGCTGAGGTGGGAGGCTGAGATGTGGACCAGAGGCCCAAGCAAGCAAGGGGCCTGGCCACGGTCATGCGGGTGGAGGGTACAGAGCCTGGGGCCTCAGGGCTCTGTGCTCCTTGAATCAGCCCAGGATCCCGCTTTGCACCAAAGCAGACCCCCTGCCAGCTCCCAGTCTCCTGCCAGGTGTCAGGGGTGGAGGACTCTGGCCACATCATTTAGAGACGCAGGTGGGTGAATTTCCAGGTGGGAAAAGGCACCGATGCATTTCTAACCCACGGGGTGGGCCCTACGTGTGTGTACACACATGCACACGTGCACCACACACACATGCAGGTACAACCCCGCACTCCCCTGAGGCCTGGAGATGCTCAGCCAGGACCTCCCCACTTCTGTCACGTTTGGAGTAAAATAATTTATCTCAGGACTGCAGCTTACTGAGCCCAGGCCTGTCCACTGGAGACATCCTTGGGCCCTGTTGGGAGACTTTAATTAAAATCTTCTGCCTGGTGAGGACGTGCACTTGGGTGTCTGCTGTGGGGAGGGAACGACGGGACAAGTGGGGGAGCTGGGTGGGTGGGCTGCGGTCAGGAGGGCCCCCGGGCCATCGGGTGCGCGCATGGCCTGGCTCAGCCACGTCCGCTCCTGGGTGCTGAGCATCGATTTATGGTGTGGGGTTGGGGGTCATGTGGGTGCCCGTCACAGGAGAGGTGGGAGGTCTGGAAGCAGCCCCTGTGACATACTTGGCGGCAGGTGGAAGGAAAGCATTAGCTGACCCCTAAGGGCACAGTACAGAGGGAAGCAGATGAACAAACAAATGAGGCTGTCTCTGAAAATTTAAAGTATGGACACAAGTCGCAACACACATTTTGCCAAAACAAAAAAATCCACCTTAAGCCCATTAGATGATAACCTGTGGGGTGGGAAGGGACAAACAGGGACCAACAGCTGGAGCAAAGGGGAGAAGGGCCTTGCCTGGACCCACGGGGGGAACTAGGCTCACCGGGATGTGCGCCTGCCTCTGGGACGGAGGGGCGGGGGCTGGGAAGCGGGCATGCAGGTCCCTGGCTGCCCGCCTGCCAGGAGTCACTCAGCTGTCTCCCGCCGGCCAGGACGGTTTGGGCAGCCTTTGCTTGCTGCTGGACGGTCCTCCCCGGAGGCCGAGAGCAGTGTGGTTTGTCCTCACTGCTGTCCATTCGCTCCTCTTTCCACTTTCTCTGTAAATGCTGGGCGGTGTCACCCTGAGTCAGGCGGTGCTGTGTGCTGGGGTCCAGGATGGCAGGAGCGCCCCTGCCTCCCAAGGGAGTTCAGGGGAGGCTCCTTAGCCGGCGAGTGCACCTGGGAGACTGCCTGGAGGAGGGAGCCCCGAGCAGAGTCCAAGCAGTGAGGAGGAAGGGCTGCACAGGGACGCCAGGCTGGGTGGGTCCAGCGCGGGGGCTGAGAATCCACCCTCTCTGGGTGCTCTCTGACTGTCGGGAGCTCATGAAGAAACCTGCCTCATGGCGCCGCCCTTGTGAGGATCAAAGGAGGAAATGCACGAGAGAGCTTTGCCCGGTGCCTGGTGGCCCTTAATTCCCCCTCTGCTTCCTGGCTGGGGGCCCTCGGGGAGTCCTTTCCTCTCCCCACGCACACTCTGCAGCAGCCTAACTCCTCTGCGGAACCCACATGCCCCTGCGTCTATGGCTGGCCTGGCCCAGGGGACCTCATGGACACACCCACAGGAGACAGGCACGGCACCTCCCCTCCAACAGTGTGGGGTTCCCGCCCCGTCTTTGGATGGAACTGAGAACGTGGCACCCGGAGACCTGCCCCCCTCGCCCGACCCTTTCTCTCAACCTCACTTCCAAGAGGCTGGCACATCTGCATAGACCGACCCCACTGGCCTGTGCGCCTCAGCCTCGACTGGACCATCTGAGCAGTTTCCTCGCTGGGTGTCCTGCAGGCCCGTTTGTCCTCCTCTGACCCCCTTCCCATCTGTTCTGCCCCAACGGGAGTTCTCAGTGGCTCCTGACCCCAGAGATACCTGGGCCCCGCCCCCTTTGCACCTCAATCTCCAGCAGTGTCAGGCCGCTTCTGGTTCTTGCAGGCTTTTACACAACACAGTGGGGAGGGTATTACTCCCCTGAGCCTGTGCACCCGTCGTTCCATTTTCTTGAATGGCTTTATGCCCTAACTGGCAACCTCTTATCCATCCTCTAAAACCCTGCGAACGCATCTGCCTGCTGTGACACATTCCCCCACGTCCTCAGACAGGATTCAACTCTCACCCCCTATGCTCAGATGGCTTTATTTTTTCTGTATCCTAATTATTTGTTTACCTGCCTGTCTCCTCCATCAGATCAACAGCTTCTAGAAGGCAAAGCTGCACCTGCGTTTCCTTAGCCGAGGTCGGCCTCAGAGCCCTGATGGATCCACAGGCAGGTTCCCTGCGTGGGTCAGCAGAGGGAGCGACGAGGGCCTCCCGGGTGCGGCCCGTCCTCCGTTACAAGTCCAGGGCAGTCAAGGTCAGGCGTAACGCTTGCGTGCTCCCGTCACACTGACTCCATCTTGGAGCAAATGACAGTGTGTCTCCGGAGCCACTGCCAGCTCGGTGGCCCGCCAGCTGCAGTCAGGACGGCCGCTCAAACTAGGTCAGAGGCCCGGGTGCCTGCCTGGTTCCAACAAACGTGCTCTGCGATTGCAGGAAAGAGTTAAGCTTGCGTGTGATTATTTATCCATTTGGCTAATTAGATTTTAATAGGGCCTGCACATGGCGCCCCGCAGCGCTGCGAGAAGAATTTAAGTGGGCTCTGCCAGGAAGCCTGTTGGCAATGGGCATGACCAGAGGCTGCAGCAGGAGTGGGAGGGCCGTGGAGGGGGATGGGCACGAGCCTCCGCCGGCCTCCCGGCCTCTTCCCGTCGTCCCTGGGCCAGCGTTCCTTACTCACATCCATCTTCCCTTCCTTCATGGGGCGCCACCCGTGCCGGCTCTGAGGACAGCGGTGAGGGGGCTGCCCGGACCCTCCCCTTGGGGGCGTACAGTCTGATGGCGGAGGGAGACACCGATGACAAGGCCACGGCCCCCACGGGCCGCACCAGGGCTGTCAGAGCACTTGACGCATATGAACTCATTAGATGCTCTTATCATCCTCTTCCCACATTTTACACACCGGGAGATCAAGGCGCAGAGAGGCTAAGCGGAAGGGCCAAGGTCACACAGCTGCAGGTGGAAGAGCCAGGATTCGAGCTCAAGCTGCCTGCTGGCGGGGCTGTGTGTTCACCTGCCCATCTTATTGCCTCTCCACATCTACCAAATGCATAGGGGACGATGGTGCTAGGTGTTCAGAGAGAAATTAGCAGGTGTCCTGGTTCAGATTTGGGGAGAGTCAGGGGATGCTTGGACCAAGAGTCAAGGCCACAGGAAGCTTGTGCAGCAGAGGGAATAGGAGGTGCAAAGGCCCTGAGGCGGGAGGCCCCTTGGTGAGTAGGAGAAAGTGAGTGAAAGGCTACCTGGACTGGGCTGGGGGTGGAGTCAGACGAGGGAAGGAGAATTAGGGAGCCGTGCGGCCGCACGTGGGGAGTGACCATCCCGGTGCCGTCTCCCCCTTCCTCAGGAGGGCAGGGTTGGGGTCCCGCTCAACTCTCCTCCTCAGGGAAGCCCATCCAGGTCTCTCTCTTTTCAGGAGAGGCAGCTGGTTGGCTGAGGTGGCCTTTGGTGACCTCTGTCTCCCTCTCCATTCCCATCCCCTCTCCAGGTGACTCTGCAGACGTACGTGTGGTATTCTGGATGGAGGGTAAGTCAGGCATCCTGGGTGAGAATCCAGACCCTGCCCCTTTTGCTGTGTGATTCTGGGCAGAGGACTCAGCCTCTCTGGGCCTCAGGAGCCGCATCTGTAAGGGGAGGAGATGGGTTCATGGGACCAGGCGTGAAGGGCCGAGTACAGACCCCAGGATGCAACAGATGGTCAATCAGTAAGACGTCTGTGCCCTGCTCTTCCTCCCTCCCCGCCTTTACCCCTCCAGGTTCCGCTTCTTGGCCTTTCCTCTCTGGGAGTAAAAATCCAAGAATAACCGAGTGTGTGTGTGGGGGTCAGCAGCCCCTCCCCAGAGCCCCTCTGGGCCTGGGCTGAGGAGGGCAGCTGCACAGACGCTCTAACGGGCGCAGCCCCTCCCCATGAGCGTGTCTCATTTTCGTTGAGGGTGACAGCCACCCTCGATCTCAGGCGACCCCGTCACTGGCTTCTCTCTGGCCCAAGGGAGGACAAAACTCTTTTGTGCATTTTGCTCTCAGCATAGCTGAACGCCTTGGCTTTGTCAAAGACAATGTTTCAATTAGAACTAAAAGCCGGTGAGAACAAAAAAATAAGTGAATTCAAGAGCAAACGCTAGTCATGACTTCAAAGCCTAGGTTTCGGATCCCAGGACACCTGGGAGAGCTGTGAAGAACAGACTTTTATTCCGACATCAGGGGCTGGGGGCGAGGAGAGGAGCCCCTACCAGGGGCCAGGCCCATGAGAGGCACGTTTTACATGTGTTATTTCATTAAGCCCTCAAAATGATCCTTGAGTAAAGTATTTTATAGAACACGAACCAAGGACAGAATCTTAAGACACTTGCTCTGGGTCCTACAGCGTCAGAGCTTTGGATAACCACCGTTTTGCCCTTGTCTGGTGACCTTGCGCAGCCGGGAGCTCCCCCCACCCCCATTCACAGTGTGACCCGCAGGGCGTCTCTCCAGGCTCAGGTCCCACCTGGGGGACTCGGCCAAGCTGGCAGGGTTGGCAGGGAGGGTCCCGGGAGCCCCCTTGGCCTTCGAGGCTCAGGTTCCTGCAGCCTCCCTGCAGACAAAGGCCTCTGAGGAGCCCTGCACAAATGCAGTGGCTTTCTCATTCTGTCACCACACACCGAGCACGCCCCGTGCCAGGCGCTGCTGCCTGCCGGGCAGGGAGCTCAGAGGCCCGTGCTTGGTAGGGCTGAGGTCTGGGGGACATGGAGGCCGGGTGGGCCTTTCTGGGAACTTGGGCTCTCTCGAGGGCATCGGGCCCTGGGAGGGCTCCTCCCCACCTCCTCCCTGCCCAGTAGCCCCATGTTCAGCCAGGAGGGGCTCAGAGGTGGAACCAGCCTGTGCCGGTCAAGCTCTCATAAGTAGCTACCTGGGCTAGAAAAGCCCTGATCTGCAGCATTTGCCAGTTTCTGTGGTGCAAATACTCCCGCCATGGCCAATTTCAAGCTAGCAACGCGTCATCACTGAACGTGGCCTTGGGAAGAGCTGACCACATGGGCTCCCATGGCCGGTGTGGCCGTCTCCAGCTCACCCTGTGAAGCTGTCAGGACTCAGTTCAGCCGTGAGCTGTGGGCGGGACAGGGGCGCGTGTATCTTCAGACAGGGCAGTAGAGCAAGGGGTCCTGGCCTGGGCCCTTGCAGGGGGCAGGGGACAGAGGGGGCAGGAAACAGGAGGGCACACCCAGATGGGGGCAATGGGTGGGGTAGTCAGACAGGCTTCAGTCCAGCCTCGTGTTGATTCCTGTGCCAGCGCCCCGGTCTGGCCATAGCCATAGGTGGTTGAGGGGCACAGGAGGTCCACCCGAGCTCGGGGCCTCTCCTGCTGACCTCCTGCGCCCCTCTCCAGAGCAGGTGAGACCTTGGCTTCATCCCTGGTCCCTTGGCTTCCAGTACTTCAGCCTCTGGCTTAAAGATTCCCAGCCCTTTCCAGAACGGTGATAAGAAAAACTTGACTTGACCAGCACAGCCTTTCATGGGCCTAAAGCACTTTATTTCATCTGATGCTAGTAGACAGAACCCAGCTGGGGCTACAGGTACAAACTGAGAGGTGGGCCGGTACCTCCTGGGAGCTGAGAGCCACACGCAGGAGTTCAGACCCGAGTGCCGGCCTGGCTGCCTCCATTCTGGGAGAAGCTCTGGTGACTTCGGCTGCCTGAGACTGCAGGTCTGTCCAGGACGAGGTTTGGGTCCGTGGAGTCCCTGAGGGGTGCCTCGCAGAGACAAGGGCTCCTCTTAGGTCTGCGTAGCTCAGAAATTATTCATCCCAACCTGAATGTGTGACCGAGGCTTGATTAAGTGGGCTAATCACAGCTACTGGAATCAGGCCCGGGTGACAAGCCACCGGGGTCTGCATGGCACAGCTTGGAGACCTTCTCCTGGCCGGGCGGACTCATTCCAACTCAGCGAGTGCACACTCTTCTTGGAGGGATTCTCGGCCCAGGGAGGACCAGCTGGCACCAGAAGGCACCCAGAGGCACGGGCAGGGTTACATTTTACTCCAGTGTCCCGGAATCCTGGCCCTGAGCCACGGGCTCAAACACCCATGGCCCTCAGATGGTGCCACCGGCAGAGGTCTGGTAGGTGGGAGGGCCAACCCATATCCAGAAAATCCTCCTTGGGGGATGCACTGCTGACCTCTCTGGGACGGAAGGGACCCAGCGTGGTCAATTTGCCGCCAGTGGTCAGTTGGTCCTCTGGAGGAAAGAGCCTTAGCGGGGGCTCAGCATTGACCTTCGTTGCTGGCAGGAGGGGCAGGTGGCTGGGCGGAAGCCGTGGTAAGCGGGGGTCTGGGCTTTTGGGTCGGTGGGCGGCCTCCATTTCTGCCTCTGTGGTTACTTCCTTCATGTGTCATCAAGCCGGCACTGGGGGGGTGCTGCCCGCAGCTGGCTAACACTCCTGGCCAGTCAGTCTGTCCCCCAAGCATCGTCTGGGGTGGGCCACGCTCCTCTGCCTCATGCCCACTCCCACTTGTCCTTGTCTATCCATACGTACCCAGGCCTCCCTGCCCGAGGCTTGCTGGTCCTGGTCATTCCTGACCATCCAGCCGGACCACCTCTCCTGCCCACGTGTCTGTGTACCTCCTAACCTCAGGCTGCTTTTCTTTCACACAGCACGGATGGACAAGGGCACTGCCCAGAGTTCTGTCCATGGGATGGCTTTTCCTCTCCACCGTCTTTCAAGGTCACGCCAAGGAGCCTGGAGTACAGCTTGTATCCCACATGCCAACTCAACCCATCCGCCAGCCAACATTTGGACTTTCCTCCTGCTGCGGTGGGTCCTTTGGGATTCCCCTATGGCCGCGGGTGTGCGCTGATGGGTGGTAATGATGCAGCGACTGTGGTGACCTGAGGTCCGGGCTGCCCGCTGTGCCCTCCAGCTCCCTGTGTTTGGTCCCAGGTGTGTACACCACTTCCAGCTTATAAGGGATTTTGCTGGGCCCACCTACACTTGTGACTTGGTGGCCTGCATCTCCTGCTGTGCCTTGTCACAAACTCCACAGCTGTTCCCTCCCGATATACAGGGTCTGCCATATCGTGCGGCTTCCGTGTCAGGCCGCTAGCACCACAGCCTGGACCCACCAAGAGCCCTTTCCTGCTCTGTGCCCCCCCAAAGTCCGGGGTCTGAATCACAGTTTTCCACTGGGTCTTGCCACAGACTCTTGGCTCTGCAGCGTAGAACTGCTGTTTTGGATTTCTAGTTTAATTCCATTATGATTTGCAGACCCATCCTGTATGATTTCTATTCTTTTAAATTTGTCAAAGTTGGTTTTATGGCCCAGAACAGGACCTGTTGCCGTGAGTGTTCCGTGGGCGCTGGAGAGGAATGCGCGTTCTGAGTCGATGTCAGTTGGGCCCGGTTGTGGACGGTGCTGTCTGGTCTCACTCATCCTTACCGATTTTCTGCCTGCTTGTTCTATCAGTTACACGGAGAAGAGGGTTGATGTCTGGACTCGAATTGTGGATTTCTCCTTTCAGTCCCATCAGCCCTGCATCCTGGATTGTGAAGTTCACGTCTGCATGTCTGCCTTTGAACGCAGCCCTTTATTATTATGTAATGTCCCTCTTTATCTCTGGTTATCGTCCTGGTTCTGAATCTGCTTTGTCTGATGTTAATTTACCTACTCCAGCCTCCTTTGTTTGGCGATGGCTCGCTACCTTTCTCCATCCTTTTTCTTTTAACGGATCCACATCTTTATATTGAAACTTGGTCAGAATAGAATTGGATTTTGCTTTTTTTTAAGATGACTCTGACAATCTCTGTCTTTTAACTGCTGTGTTTAGACTATTCATGTTTAAAGTGATTACTAAGATGGATTAAAATCTGCCACTTGACAGCTATTTTCTATTTGTTCCCCTTCTACTTTGCTTCTCTTTCTCTCTTTTTCTGCCTTTTCTGCATTTAATTGGGCACATTTTATTCTCTCTGTTGACTTATTATGTATAGCTCTTTTAAAAAGTACTAGTGGTTTCCCTAGGGTTTACAAGGTATGTTTTTTAAGTGAATTGAGTCAAACACTGTTAGTCAACTTTGTAGGTATGTCAAGATCTGATAACAGAGTATTCCCAATCCCCCCTCACCTTTTCTTTCCTTTATTTTACTTTCATTTACTCTGTAAACACACAGTACCCTGTTACTATTTTTTCTGAGGCAGTTACCTTTCAGAACTGAGGGCAGTGAGCCATGACTGGTGGCCTGTGTGTATAAATAAGGGTTTCTTGGCACACAGCCCATTTGTTTACATCCAGTGGCTGCTTTCATGCTTATTTACATATTTACAAGGGCAGACTTGAGTGCAGAGTCAGGTAGTTGCAACAAAGAGCATCTGGCTCGCAAAACCTAAAATATTTACTGTCTCTTTAAGAAAACGTTTGCTGACTCCTATTTTAGAACACTTAAAACTAAAGAAAAAATAAATTTTATTCTACCTTGTTCATTTCATTTCTAACAAGCCTGTAAATACATTTTCTTACTGATATGTTCCTTCTGCCTGAAGAATTTCCTTGACCATTTCTTGGAGCCTTGGTCTGTTGGCAGTGAATTCCCTCAGGTTTCGTTTGTCTGAGAAAGTCACAATTTCTCCTTCATTTTTTCATGAATTCTATTTTTGTCATCAAAATTTTAAAACCTGTTTAAAATTGGAGGGGTGCCATGTAATGAACCCCCATGTAATCATCCCCCAGCTTTTACAGTATCAACACTGGGCCCATCTTATTTCCTTATACCCTGCCCACTCCCTCCTGAAAATTATATATTATCCTCCATAAACTGTTAGTAAGTGTGTGTAAGAGATAGTGACCTTAAACCATTAAAGATAAGGATTTAAAAATCCTAAAAAATGAGAGTGTTGCCCATGAATAATTAACAATATTTTCTTAATATTATCAAATATCCAGGCAGGGTTCAAATTTCCCTAATTGTTGCATAAAAGTTTACTCCATTTTTGAAGGATTTTTTTGAAGAATTTGGGGAAGATGTTTCCCCATTGTCTTCTTGTATTCATGACTTCTGAAGAGAAGTTGGCTGTAATTCTTATCTCAGTGCCTCTGTAGGTAATGTGTTTTCTGCCTTCTGGCTGCCTTCAATATTTTCTTAATTTTGGTATTCTGAAGTTTGAATATTTTGGGAGAGGAGAAGAGTAGTGTATCCTTCTTGCTGTTCTCTGAGCTTCTTGAATCTGTGGTTTGGTGTCTTTCATTAATTAAAAAAAATCTTGGCCATTGATTCTTTATATATTTCTTCTGACTAGCTTCTCTTCCCCTTACAAGATTCCAATTTTGCATATGTTAGAGCATTTGCTGCTGCTCCCATGGTTCTCAGATGCTGTGTTCTGTCTTTCCCCTCCCTATTTTTCTCTTTGTGTGTCTGATTGGATAATCTCTAGAAATGTATTTTCTGGTTCACTGATTCTTTTCTCAGGTTCAAGTCTACTGATGACACCATCAAAAGTGTTCTTCATCCCTGCTACAGTGTTTTCTATTTCTAGCATTTCAATTAGAATTTCCTCTGTCTGCTGTGACTACCCATCTGATTCTGCATGTTGAATACTTTTTCCATTACAACCTTTAACACATTAATCATAGTTACTTCAATTTCCCTGACAGATAGTTACAACCTCTGTGTCCTATCTGAGTCTGGTTCTGACAATTGCTGTGTCTCTTAGGAGTGTGTTTTGTTTTGCCTTTTTGTATGCCTCAACTTTTGGTTGGAAGCTGGACATATTGTTTAGAATAGAAGATACAGAGGTAAATATATTTTATGCTTGGAGATGAGCATGCTTTAGCTTCTGCTGGGCCTTTAGTGTGCAGGTCTGTGTTAATCTAGGCAGGAAATGGGCTGGCATGGGCATTTACTTTTGCTATGACTACCCTCAGCATATTATGGGCTGCGTATTCTGGGGGTGTGGTCTTCACAGGGCTTTTGTTCATCCTGCATCATAGTTCTGGTCACAGCACATGTGCCTGCACCACCCCCAGGGCTGGAGATTTTATTTTTATTTTTTCTCTTTTCTTCTCTCGGCTACCGTGGGTTGCCATCAGTGCCCTTGATGATGATGTCTTTTTGCTCTTTCTCCCGCAGATTATGCTGTTAGATTTTCAGCAGTGGCTGATGTCTTCCTCCAGCCAGACCACAGGGGAAGCTTTTCCAGGAAGATCCCAAACCTTCCGTGTAAGCACTGGGTGGGGTTTGTGGAAGAAAACTCTACAAGAATGTACAACCCTTCATACATCTGCAGCCCCTGGGGGTTCACACTTTCATGGTAGCCCACACTTGGTCTCCATGAATTTATTACAAATTTTAGCCAAATCCTTTCACCAGCATATATGGTGTCTGCCCCAGGTAGGCAACTTCTTGGGTCCTGTTTCTCCCTGCAAACTCCTTCCTATTTCAGATTTTGAGTTACTTGGTTGTCTTATGACATCTGTTCTCTGATGGGCTCAATAAAAGTCACTGGTTTGCAGTTTTCTGGCTTTTTTTCCTAAGAATGGGAATGATGCACTTGCCTGCTCTCTACATCACTGAGCTGACACCAGAAGTCCTGGAGTGTCAATAAACAATGAAATGATCTAGAAAAATGAAGAAACCAGAGCAAAGCTTATGATTTGGAGTTATGGTTATATCCACTAGAAGCATCATATCCTGAAATTGTTGAAAATGTTTGTTTCAGGGGACAAATCTGGGGGAGTCTGGATGGGAAGGATGTCTGTTTTCATTTTGTGTTCCTCTGTGCTTTTCTCTTAAAAGTAAATCACAAACTTGTGTTGGTTTGCCCATGAAACGGTTTTACACACACACACACACACACACACACACACACACACACACACACACACACATCTAAGGGAGTAGCCAGATGAGTAGTGGGTGGATCAGGGTGGTCCATGCATGCAGCAGTCGTTAAAGAAAGATGAGCTTTCCTGAAGGAAGGGTGTCAGTGTCAGAGTGGAGACTCATTCTGATGAACTCTGCTGTCCTGGAAGTTTGAAAGTCACTGATGGCTCTCTCGATTCTTATTTTCAAAAGATGATGTAAATTCAGGAAGGAGTCCGTCACTCTGGATCTTCATGTAGCCCATGAAGCATTAACAGGTATCCCTCTAGCTTAGTTGCTAACATTGACATTAAGCTGTAGAACTGGGTGAAGCGAAGTGAGTTCTGGAGCATGACACCTGAAGGGTGTCGACTGGTGTTACTATAAAAGCGATTCTGTGGCCAATCAAGTTAAAATGCTTGCTGTTAAGTTAATAGGATTCTTGGCCACAGAACTTCTCAGAACCTTAAATTGGCCCCAACCATAGTGATTCCTGAAGGAGCCATAAGTATGCTTGGTTTATCAGAACTGTTTAGTCTGGAATTCCTTTTCCTTTCGGCTGTCTCCTGGAATTACTAATTCATCAAAGACTCATTTTGAGAATGCCGATGAAAAGACTGTGTGCGTGGATCTTGGTTTCCCTGACTTCATCACTCTGAGCCTCAGTCTTGTCATCTATTAAGTGGGTTTAAAATGACTTTTGGGATTATTGTAGGGATTAGGGCAGTAAAAAGTGGGGATCCTGATGGATGAAGCCGGGTCTGCACATCCCCAGCCTCTGCCCTGGGCCGGGCTGCCCACCCCTGGCCAGCAGGGATGTGAGATGGCAGCCTTGCCTCCTTGCTCATACGAGGTCCTTGCTGAGAACCGCTGGAGGCCAGCATCTCTACTGCTGCATCTGGAAATGGAGGTCCCTCCTGCATGTTGGCAGGGATGTGCTGAATCTGCAGCCTCAGGCAGATCACCATCCTGGGTACCGGGTCTGTGTGAACCATCGATTTTCTGGTCCACTCCTGTCCTCACAGGCTCACGTCTGGAGGTAGGGGGCAGAAGTCAGCGCTGAGGAAACAGGCTCTGGAAGCTCAGCCGAGAGCCTTTATGGACAACGTCTGACTCTGCTCCTGTTCTCGGGAGCAGGCGGCCCCGTTCTTCGTCACCCCTGGTCCAGCTGGGCTGCTGTCCGTATTTAATGGGCAGTGGGTCCCGGGTACCACACCTGCCAGTCACACTCGCCTCCCTGCGTGCCCTTGGCACCTGCAGCGTGAATACCATCTGCTCAGGAGCCCGGGCCTCAGCTGCCAAGTATGCGCGGTGGCAGGAGGGACACAGACGGTGCAAGGAAGGCATGCGGGATTCAGAGGCCAGAGGCCTGCAGCTGCCTACTGGCCGCCCTTGGGAGCGTCATTCATATACAGAGAGGAAGGGGCGGCTGGGGCAGGCAAGAGGGAAATTGTGCCGAGCGCTTGAGCATTCTCTGGCTCATTGACTCCCCTGGAGCCGTCATCTCTCCCTCTGATAGAGAGGACGCTTCTGGAAGGCCTTATGACTTATGGAAGACCTAGCTGCCCAGAACGGCAAGATTGCGAATTGGCCTTTCACTCCAAATCCCACGCTGCTCCCAGCCCATGCTGGCATCCTGGGGAAAGAGCATCCCCTGCCCCTCCTGTCCTCATAGGAGGAGGCGGAGGATATGGGCAGAGGACTTCCAGGAATAATACTATTATCTAAATGATATAGACTTGATTTGGATAAATAATATAAATTTGATTTCAACAGTTTTTCCATGAGTGCCCTTTTCCGTTTTGGGGTTCAGTCCAGGGCACCACTGAATTTAGTTGCCAGTTTTCTGAGCACCTCCCAAATGATAGTTTCTCAGTTTTTCCTTGTCGTTCGCAACTCTGACACCTTTGAAGTCTGGCCCACACTCCGGGGAGTCGAATTAAGCACACCTCCTGGAGGGAGTCGCATCAAAGTGTGGACATATGTTAGAATAACGACAGTCATTAATAAATACTCTGGAAGACATGCTTTGAGGTTTTGCAAATATCCCACTTCTCAATGCTTTCCTTCCAATTTTAGCATTCATCAGTGGATCTCGCCTAAAGCAATTGTCACCGTGGAGTTTTAGCAGAGATTTTTTGTTTCCTCTGTATTTATTATTTGGAATTCTTCTGTAAGGAAAATTTGTTCTTTCTCTTCACTTATTTATTTATTCAACCATTTATTCATATCAGTATGGACACATGAGCAGTTATTTTACACTTTGCGTTTTAATCTAATACTTCGCTAGTTATTTTCTTGATCAAATAGTCCCGGCTTTGGCCAAGGGAGCGATTTCAAGTTGTCTTATTTGGTGTCCATTGTTTACCATGGCCCATCTTTTTTTCTTTTTTGTTCCTTTTTTGAGCACTTACCTTCTGGCATGTTGAGCACTATAACATGCCCCAGATGCATCTTATGTCTTGTCTGCTCCACCTCTAGAATGAACCAACGCAGTATGTTGGCAATGGTGTCTAGAAACCAAGATCTGGGCACTGGGTGTGCTCATTACTGCTGGGGTGCCCCTGCTACTGGGCGTTCTCAGTGGGCAGTGCTGGGGAATATTTATCTGTATTTCAACCTGTGTGTGTACATTTCTGTATCTAGTCCTGTGTGTATCTGTGTATATAAGAATACATATATGAGTTCATCCTTCTGTCTCTGACTCTGAAGTAGCCCTACAGAACTGATTCTACTCTTCCTCTCTTACTTACTGGTAACTTCCATCACTAACAGTGAGAAACTGGGCTCCCATGATCTACAATTATTGATTTATTTGTTCGACTCTAGCGCACATGTAGTTTCAGAATTATGAAACTATGAACTAATTATGAACTAATTAGACTATGTCCCTGTGAGAAACAATCTACCCACTGGAGTACAGAGTTTATATACAGCTCTTTTTTTTCTTTAGTCTTACAGGATCTAGTCAAAATACTGTTTTCCAAATTGCAACTTCTTTTTACCTACTTTTAT
The DNA here is from genome assembly GCF_028023285.1 of Balaenoptera ricei. Lineage (NCBI taxonomy): Eukaryota > Metazoa > Chordata > Mammalia > Artiodactyla > Balaenopteridae > Balaenoptera > Balaenoptera ricei. Next base: position 1,982,833 of record NC_082655.1, read on the forward strand.
CAGTGAGGTTATGTCATACATTTGTTATATTGTTAGATTCACCTGTCATACGCTGCGTTCCATCCTGGGGATACCGATAGCCTCATTGTTTTTTGTTTGTTTAATTTGGATACAGTAAAGTTCACTTTTTGTGATATACGTTTTTACAGGGTTTGCCAAATGCATTGAGTCATGTACCCACCATCACGGTTCCATTCAGAACAATTCCGTCTCCCACCTAAATATCGCTCCTGGGGCTCTCAGTCATCAGCCCCTCTTCTCCACCACGGTCCCTAGCAACCACTTCTTTCCTTCAGTTTTGTCTTTTCCAGAAGATCATAGAAATAGAATCGTATGATGTGTAGCCTCTTGGGTCTGACCTCTTTCACTTCCCAAAACACATTTAAGAGTCCTCACATGTCTGCACCAATCAGTGAGTGTTCTTCATTGCTGACCAGTGTTCCATTGTATGGACACACTGCCCACCGTTTGTTTATCTGTTCAGTGGTTGAAGGGCACGATGGTTGACTCCAGTTTGGGGTGATGAGGAATAAAGCTTCTATAAGCACTCACCTACACATTTTTATGGGGACATAAATTTTCAATTCACTTTGGTAAAAACCTACGATTTAGAGTGGGATTGCTTGGTCTTATAGCAAGTACGCATTGAACTGGATAAGAAACTGCCAGACTGTCTTCCACAGCAGCCATTCTGCATTCCCACCAGCAACGAATAAGAGTTCCTGTGGCTTCACACCCTCACCAGCGTTGGCTGTTGTCAGGTTTTTTTGTTTTTTAACTTCAGCCGTTCTAATAGGTCTGTTGAGTTATCTCATGTAGTTTTGATTTGCATTTCCCTAAGGACTAATGGTGTTGAGTACCTTTCGTGTGCTCATTTGCCATCCATGTGTCTTCTTGGGTGAAGGGTCTGTTCACATCTTTTGCCCACTTCTCACATTGGACTTTGTTTTCTTACGGTTGAGGCTTGCCCACCTGGCTGGCTGGGACAGGTGCATCTCCGGCTCTACATGAGTGCAAGGCATCTTTTCCTGGGATCCTCTTGGGTGGTTCTTTCTCTGGCCTCAGCTAGTTTCTTTACATGTGTTCTCGGCTACACATGCTCAGGGGGCCTCTGGAGATCCCTAGAGCTCTCTCTCTGTGCAGCTCTTTCCTGCTCCATGGACCACTGTGGTTGCCCCAGACCAACAGCTCTGTCTGCTCATCTCAGGGGTCCAGAGCCACGGCCTGGACACTTGGCCAAGGCAGTAGACACTTGCCTCACTTGCTTCCCATCTCTCAGGGATCATGGTCCCTTGTTCTCTGGTGTCCAGTGTTTTGAACACCACGTGTTTTGTCTTTTTTTTTTTTTTATTGTTTTAGACGGCAGTATAAATCTGGTCCCCACTGCTCCATCTCGGCCAGTCTTGGGTGCATGTTATATAGTGTTTCCCAGTTTACAGAGTATTTCCAGATGCATCATTCCCACTGATCCAAACAACAACCACTGCCATGGTCAGCACAATTTCCCTCAATTTACTGTTGCAAACATTTCAGTGCACAGGGCAAAGGTGACTTACCTTGGAGTTCAGAGCTGGGGCAGGACCTCTTGTTTCCTGCTGCCGGGGTCAGCAATTTTCCAGCAAACAGGCCAGGGTGGGGAGAAGGGATGGGAGAGGGGCATGAGCGGTCAGGAAAGGCTCAGGGAAGATGTGGGACTCGACCTGTGGCCGGACCGGCTGACCCTGGGGATGAAAAAAGAGCAGGGACTCATCCTTGGAGGTCAAGCCAGCCAAACGGAGTGTAGAGTCAGGAGGAAAAGAGACGTCCCCCGGGAATTCATCGCTGGGTGATACCCACACCCTTTCTGGTTTCCACCATGCCTTGTATTTGACAGGTACGGGGCTGAGTCTGTATCTCTCGGAATCTCAGACCAGTGACCCTAAGATGGCAGAGCTGGAAAGAACCACAGCCATGCTGCAGTTCGGTGCTCCCTCCCACCTTGGGATGGGAAGACCTGGTCAGAGCACGGCTGGCTCCGGAGTCCAGCGGGGCTGGAGCACACCTCTGCTCCAGGACTTCACTCCAACCTCACACCCACGGCTGGTCTGCATTATTTTCCTTTGCACTTATTATTTATTTATTTATTTATTGTTTGCCCTCAGAGTGAGCACTTTTTTGTGCTATTAATATATAATTAGACACGGCTTTCGATTTCTTCCTTTATCTTCAGGGCACATGTTTATTTTAGACCCCAAAGTGGCAAGCAGAAAGGGAATGTTTGAAGTGTTGAAACACTCTAAGATTTTAGCCACAGGGCTGAGGAATCCGTTAGGTATAAAATACGGCGATGCTAAATAAAGCATGTGAGTTTCCGCCGCTTGTTGGCGGCCCCATCACGGCAACTTAGGCTCGAAGCTGCCACAAACCTTTGGTTCTTCAGGGGCTACAGGTCCTGAAGGAGCCCCAGGCTTTCCTGGTGGCTAGGCTGTGTCATTTACCTTTGCGCCCGAGCACCTAGTTCAGCAGAACCAGATCCTCATTTCCCTCCTGGTCTCCTCTTCCCCATTTCCCCCATCTCCGTATGTACGGTTGGTGTTGTCTGATCTGTAAAGTGCTGGAGCCCATGAGACAATTCTGAAGGTCCTCGTAGCTTTCGCCTCCCAGGGCTGTGCTCTCCCCTCCAACATGACAACCGTTACTCTTCCTTCAGGACCTGAGCCGAGGCATTGCTCCTTCCCTGCATTTGTCAGCCGCTGGCGCTGTAATGCTGTGTAACAAACACACACCCCACACACCCACATCTCCATGGCTTCTGGCATCAGGCACCCACTTCTGGCTCACGGGTCTGTGGGGTATCTGTGCTCGGTCGGGTTTGCCTGGGATCATCCAGGCTTGGTTCCAGGTCTGGCCCACGTGTCCCTCATTCTAGAGCAGCTGCCCAGGGCATATTCTCCCCTGGCCCATGGCAGATGCCCAGGAGGCCAAACCAAACGGTGCAAACACTTCCAAAGCCACTTCTCACGTCATGTCCGCTAACATTCCATTGGCCAATGCAACCCAGCGTGGCCGTGGTAGGGATGTACACCCCCAGCCTCAGTGCCAGACACCACAAAGCAATGTGGCAGGGAGTGGGAGTGGACACCGGGGACAGTGTCCCGTCTACCACACTCCCCGAAGCCCCTCTGAACCTGCCCGGCTTGGACCACAGCCTCACTTAGGAGAGTCAGTCTCTTCCTGGGGAGGCAGGTCCTGCTTCCTGGATCCCTGGGGAGGCCTTGCTTCCCAGCTCTTCCACTTTATTTTTTTGCTAATAATTCTCCCCAGTGTGTCACTGTGTACTTCTGGGTGACTTTCTCGAGAGATGCAGCTTGAGGTAGAATTACCGTAGGAGGAAGAGGGCAGACATCATCAGATCCATTAAATATCACCAAATGGCTCTCACGGGGGCTGCACTGAATCACCCCCTCACTGGCTGCATGCATTTCTGTTTTCTTCCTTGTTGACACCACCAGCTTTACAGATTTTGCTCGATTCGTGGGTGTTAAAGGGTGAGTTACTCTTGTTTTAATTGCACTTCCCTGATGAATAGTGAGGTTGAACATTTAAAAATACATTTACTGGCCGTTCACATTTCCTCTTTTGTGACCTGCTGTCAGCTCTGCTTGCCCTCACCGCTCTTGCTTCTGAACTGATTGACTTTATTTAATTGATTGGTAGGCAGTCACTGTAGCTTCTCCTTACCAATCCTTTGTCAGCTATAAGCACTGTACATTTTTTCCCTGTATTTTTCCTTTCTTTCTGGAGTTTTTGTTGTAGAAGACATGTTAATTTTAAGCGAGTCAAAACAACTCTTCGTTGAAGGTCATGGGCTTTTATATCTCGTTTAATTAATCCTTTCCTACCTCAGGTTTATGGAGATATGATCTAATATTTTCTTAGTAAAGTTTTGTTCTTCACCTTAGGGATTTACTCCACCTGGGATTTATTTTTGTATTTGGTATGAAGTGAGGATCTAATTTTATTCTATTATGGAAAACAGTTGTTTCCGTGCTATTTACTGCACAGCTACGATGCTCTACACTGAATCGAGCCCCTCCCCTGACATTTCTCAAGCCCCTCATGTGTAAAGAGACTAGTTTCTGGTCCGTTTTCCATCTCAGCACCAGGGACACACGGACGCAGCTGCTGTCACTCCCCAGGTGTTGACTTTTGATGGGACACATCTGCCTTCTGAGTCTTGGCTATTCTAGACCTTTCATTCTTCCTTATCAATTTCCTGATTTGCCAGTAGGTTCGATGAAATACCTACTGAAATTTGATTTTAATGTAATGACTTACAAACTATTTGGGGGGAGATTCACACCGTAACGGGGCTGAGTCTTCCCGTTCACAAACACGGCGTGAGTGGTGGTCACTGGCGCTGGGCACTGAGTATCCCGTCTCTCCATTCCAGAAACGGGCATGCGGTACTTCCTGCCCCTCTGGGTGAGGGGTCGTGACACGTGGCACTTTTGGGGCTGAGCATGTCGCTGCAGAGTTCCCTTCTTCCCTGGCAGGCACAGGGACCTCCAATGCTAGAGGTGGGGCAGCTCTGCAGCCGGGATCCCCCCCAAGCCCTCTGCAGCCGGGAGCCCCCCCAAGACCAGCAGGGTGGGCGAGCAGTGCACGGGTGGTGTGCCAGCGCCGGCTGGTACCGGCTCAAGAAAGCCAGTGTTGGATTTTCTGGAACGTTGAAGAATGTTGCTGGTTTAATTCACGGTGTTCTCTTGAAGTCCACCGTGGTAGGGATATTCACACCACAGGGATCTACAAATGCAAGAAACCAATGCTATTTTTTTCCTGAAAAGCAAGACCCTTTACTTTGTTTAAATTTTGTAGTTCGGGGGACACTGACCGCCATGCCCCTGACCGCACCCTTGCTGGTTGAAGCCGCTGAGATGCCGGGGTTATTTTTTAGTGAAGTGGGGCTCACACACCTCCGGAAACGGCCCATCTCCCCTTCCATTCAGACCTTCTATGTCTTCTGAAACATTTTATATATTTAAAGACCATCTTCTCCCCAACTCCAGTGTCCCCAGGGTTCCCACTCGGCTCAGTAGGACACGCGGTAGTAGCCTTGGGACCTTGATGCATTTGTGCCTCGGTTTCCTTCATTCTCCTTATGGGCAGCTTGTGGCTTCCAAACCGAGGGAAACAGCAGAGTCTGTCTCAAAAGAATCAGCACAGCCGAGCAGGTAAAAGGAGCACGGCTCTGAGGGCAGACCCCCTTGGCCTTCCCCCCTCCCCGCCAACCCCTCAGCCAGGGAGCGCCGCCCTGGTCCCGGTGGGAGTTCTCATGGCCCCTCCAGTGTCAACACACACCAGAAGCCAAGAAGTTTCCAAAACTGAAGTCAGCCCAAGCTTTAGAGAGTTCTAGAACTCTGCTGGGGGAGGGAGCAGGGTCCTCCAGCCTCAGTCATCGTGTGTTGCAGGGCGCCTTGGGCAGGGAGGGTCAGCTATCAGGCTCGGGTAGGGGTCCTGCTGGGCCCCTCCCCACGAGAGTCTGTGTCTCGAACAAGATGCCCCAAAGCAATTTGTCCAAAGCAAACGTTCGGCTTCCACAGGACATTTGGATGAGCCGGACCACCCAGCACCTGTGAGGAGCTAAAAAGCCACGATGGACTGAAAAGGCCACCTGCTCGGCTCGGGCCTCTTCTGTAGCACAGTCGTCTCTCTTTCCCTCGACGTGAAGCGTCCAGGACTCGCAGGTTGGCGGTGCCTTCCGCACGGGGGACACACGGAGGTGCTCTGTTCTCTGCCTGTAGCTTCTGAGTGTCCTGTAAGAAGCGCCAAGAGCTCGTCTATAAGAAATATGAACTAAAGCCACAAAAGGAACCATTAAATTACATAGTTGCTCAATATTTAGCTGCTCTAAACCAATTACGGTTTTTCGCTTTTTTCCCACTTGCACTCGCACACAGTGTAGAGCAGGAAGGACTGCGTGACAGAGACGGGAATAAAAGAGCCACAGAAGAGACCACGTAACACGTGAAGGTTGGAAACGCGCCTGCCATTTCATTTACAGTCGCAGAGCTGATTCCTAACACATGCAACTTAACGCGTCTACAATCAGTGATGGCAAACACTCATTTTTAACTAAATAGCTTCTAACATATTATTAGGGCAATTAGCTTGTTTTTGGCCAAATTATATTTGGCCACTTTCTTCTCGACCAAATTGGTTTTGGCCCAATTACATCTTCCTCATGGTTTCCTGGTCTGTAAAAAAGAGATAATTGGATGTAGCTTTGAAGAATCAGCACGGGAGGTAACGCCCACCTGCTTCCTGCAGGCCTGACACACAGCCCGCGCCCCACCCCGGCGATGCCACCTCCCTCCTCTTGGGAAGACCGGCTCTGGCCTTGCCTGTGAGCACGGACACAGGTCCCCGGTCCCCCGTGGCTCCCGGGGGCCGCCTGGGGCCGCGCAGCCCGGCCACGTCTAGTCCCCCGTGTCAGCCGGGTAGCACCCGTCCTCTAAACCCCAACAAGGCCTCCACGACTGAAATCCTCCTGGGAAGCTCAGTTCTCACTCTGCTCACAAGAGACCCAGGAGTTTAACTATTCATGAAAAAATTGGACATTTGTGAGCTGGGCACAGGGCTGGGGCAAGAAGATGGGGTGAGGGGTGCCCTGCAAGGGGGCTGCAGGGGGGCAATCCACAGAACGCCCTCGTAGAGGTCTGTGGGCTCAGTGAGGGGGGCCCGCGTCTGACCCCTCCCCCGGGCCGGGGTGTGAGCGCCACCAGTGGCTGGTGAGGGGACGTGGGAGTGCATCAGCTGAACCTTGGCTTTGGTGCAAGTCCCGGAGGTGACCGGCTGACTGAGTCCTGGGAGGCCCCTGCTGGTGGGCGGACCCCTCCCCCGGCTCAGCTCCACAGGTGCTGGCGGCATCCTCCCCGTCTTCCTTCTCCAGAGCAGGCTCGCGGGCGGAGAGGGGCATGCGGAGGGCAGGGCCCTTCGAGCAGGCAGTGGCTGAGGCCCTGTAACCCTCGGCCGGCTTTCTAGGCCCTTCACCCGAGCGTCCTATACACATGCATTTATTTCCCAAGGACAAGCTGTTACTGAAGCAGCAAGAAGTGAGTGAGACCTCGGGCATCCATGTGCCAGGGCTGGTGCCGCAAAGCTGTTTCCTCTCTGCAGACCCAGGAATGAACAGCTCCCGCAGCTGGAAGAGGAATAATGATTTGAGGAAAGCTTCCCACGGCCAAGGTGCATGGGGGCACGGTTCCAGCTCCCGTGGACCCCAGAGAGGCCAGCCAGGGCTGCAGCCCCCCTACCCAGCTGTGCGTGAGATTTCCCTCCGGAGCCCCGGCTGCCAGGCCCATCTGAGGTCCTGTGCAGACTCAGCGGGCAGGGGTGTTGTGGACTCTCAGGAATGGATAGAGGGCAGGGGTGACCCCCTGTGCCAGACATCTGCCCTTTCTGCTTTAGATGGAGTAATTCTGGGGTCGAACAAACGGACTCAAACCCCAGGCTCACCCTTGCTTACTGTGCGGCCTTGGCAAGTTGGGGAGCCTTCCTGCCCTTGGTTTCTTCAGGGTTATGGAGAGGGGAGAACACAGAGGAGGGGCCAACTAACTCACCCAGGAGAGGGTCAGGGCGGGCAATAGAGTTTGGGAAGGAATGGTGTTTCATCAGTTGCAAAATGGAGGGGAGGGAAGGACAGTCAGGGCAGGTGCTACGGCAAGAGCAAAGGCCAGGCTTTATGGCACTATAAGCAGTTCAACCTGCCTGCACTGGGGGGTGCCCATGGGGAGAGGCTGGAGAAGGAGGCCGCCAGCAGGAAGCCTCCCAGGATTGCACCAGCCCATGTCTCCTCCCCTCCTCCAGCTCAGACGATGCCAGCCTCCTTCTTCTTTTATAATTTTTAAATAGATTTTTTAATTGCCCTTAAAAATAACATAAATTTTAGTATCACGGTATTATGAACTGTGAAAAAAGAAAATAAAATAACTATTAAAGAAAATAAAAACTTGCAAATATTAACTGTTAAATTCAGGTGTTTTAACTACCATTTTATTTTCTGAACAAAAAGATAGTTTTTAAATTACTACTGTAGTCAAAATTTGGTTCCTACTTTTCTCACTATTATATCATAAGAGAAATTCGATTTTTACACTATTTTCTTGAACATCATTTAAAATTGTTACAAATATACCAGAATATGAGTGCATTATAATTTATTAAATCACCTCCTTCATTGGGCTAACAGAATATTTCCAAGTTTTTTCTGGCATGAATAATGTTTCTTTGAGAATATTTGTATATCAACCTAATCAAAAGGATTATTTTTTTTCAGGATAGAGTTCCAGAAGTGGAATTAATCGGTGTAAGAGCCTTCACATTTTAAAGTCTCATTTTTCCCTTGCATGCTTTTATTTCACCGTAGGTTTTTTTTTTAACTTTTTAATTGTGTTAAAATATACATAGCATGACATTTCCCATTTTAACCGTCTTCAAGTGTACGATTTAATGGCGTTAAGTACATTCACATTGTTGTGCAACCATCACTACGCTCCATCTCCAGAACTTTTTCATCTTCCCCAGTTAAAACTCTGTCCCCCCTAGACCTTGAAAGGTCAATGAAAAAGAACAGAGAATGCAGAATAAAGCCACAAAAATATGTCCAACCGACTGTTGACTAAAGTGCAAAAGCCATCCCATGGAGGAAGGACAGACTTTAACAAACAGTGCTGGAGCAAGTGGACAACCACAGAAAAAGCGAACCTTGCCCTAAATCTCCCATCTTAAATCAGCGCGGATCATGGACTCCAATATAAAACCCAAAACTATAAAACTTTTACAAAAAGACATAGGAGAGAAACTTTGGGATATCGAACTTGTTAAAGAGTTCTTAGACTTGGTACTAAAACCAAAATCTATAAAAGGAAAATATTGGTAAATTAAACTTCATCCAAATTCAAAACCTTACTTTGTGAAAGATCTCCTTGAGAAGATGAAAAGTGAAACTACTGAGTTGGGAGAACGTTTTTTGAAAACAACATCATCCAACAAATAATGTATCTAGAATATAGAAAGAGCTGTCAGAACTCAAAACTAAAAAACAAACCCCCAGACAATCCCTGGATAAAGTAGGAAGAGACATTTAACTGACAGAGATATACAGATGGCGGATGAGCCCATGAAAAGATGTCCAACATAATTAGCCATTGGGGAAATACAAATTAAAACCACAATGAGATATCACCACACACCTATCAAAGTGGCTAAAATAAAAAAGAGTGAGGACTTCAAATACTGGAGAGGACATCCAGATACCTGCAACCCTGGTGGGTGTGGAATGGGGCGGCCCCTCTGGAAAATGGTTTGGCACTTTCTTTAAACATCCAAACACCGCCCACCCAGCGATGGAACTTCTGGGCATTCACCTCAGAGAACTGGTGACTTACGTTCACACAAAGCCTGTATGTGAATGTCGTAGCAGCTTTACTCCTGGGAGCTAAAAGTTTCCTAACTATCCAGATGCCCTTCAATGGGTGAACGGTTCAATCCACTCTGGCCCATCCACACCGTGGATTACGACTCAGCAACGCTAATAGAGAACAGATCAGTGGTTTCCAGGGGTTAAGGGGGTGGGAGCGGAGGGAGGGGGGCGGTGCTCTAAAGGGCTCCCTGAGGGATCCTTCTGGAAAGGTCCCGAGTCCTGTTTTAATATGAATATTCTGGGTGCGATATTGTGCAACAGTTTTGTAAGATGTCACTGTTGGGGGAAACTGGGTAAAGGGCACACGGGGTCTCTCTGTTTGTTATCTCTTACATGTGAACCTACAATTAGCCCCAAATAAAAAGTTTATTTAAAAAGCTAAAAAAGAAAAAAGCAAGTCACGGGCCAGCCTACCCGGAGGGGGCATGATACAGGATGTGAGGACCAGGAGGGGTCTCAGGGGTCCCCTAGAGTCTGTCCACCACAGGTAGGAGGTCCACACGGGGAGACAAGGGTGCAGGGTGGCTGGGAGACCCAGTGTGGGGTCCCAGTGGTGGGGATCAGCTTGAGCCTTGGGAGAGCTGGGGTCCTGGTTGGCAACAGGGAGACATCTGGTGGACGATCACAGGTGGTCATGGCCAGAGGAGGTGCAGCTCAGATGGGTCTGCAAGTACTGAGATGAGGGTGCATGGGAAGGGCACTAGAAGCTGGCCGCAGCGATGGCCCTTGTTCCTGTCACTACGCTTGCCAGGCTTTCCACAAATGCTGGGGTCCTCCTGACACCCCAGGGAGGTGGGACGGAGTCCTGCTATGGTGGGAGGAGGAGGAGGGGGGAGGGGAGGGGGGCAGGTGCCCCAGTTACAGGGTTGGCTTGGTGGGCGCTGGCCTCGCTGGCTTGTGGGTCTCCAGGGCTCTCCTGCTACACGTGGATCTATGTGTGGCCAGCCTGGTGTCCTCTGCTGTCAGGCTCCTGGGGCTTCTGTTGCAAAGTGCTGCACACCGGGGGCTTAAAGCAATAGGTGTTTATCCTCCCACAGGTCTGGAGGCCAGGGTGTCTGCAGGGCCATGCTCCCTCCAGAGGCTCCAGGGGAGGGTCCTTCCTGCCTCTCCCAGCTCTGGTGGCTCCACGTGTTCCGTGGCTGCGGCCCCATCACTCCGGTCTCTGCCTCTGTCTTCACGTGACCTCCACCCCTGTGTCTGTGTGTCTCTCCTCTTCTTATAAGGACACCAGTCATTGGGTTTGGAGCCCACCCTAATCCCAGATGATTTCATCTTGAGATTTTACCTTATTTACATCTGCAAAGACCCTTTTTCCAAATAAGGTCACAATCTGAGGTTCTAGTGGACGTGAATTTGGGGGGGGACACTATTCAACCCACTACACCCCCTCCCACCAGCCTTTGGGGTCTCCAAAGCTCTCCCTGGGGAGCCCCTGGTTTCTGCCAGCAGGAGTCTGGGAGACCAGCTATTCACCATGCAGGGGGCTCCCCGGGGGTCAGCTCCGAGCTGAGCACGTGGGCACTCGTACATCACGGAGCTGAGCTACTTCCAGGGCCCATGAAATGTAAAGGCTGCAGAAAAGTGCACTTAGACACCACACAAGTGATCTTTTTTTTAATAAAAAGAAAAGCCCTCATAAAACTCCATAATTATTCTCTCCCGCTGTCCTTGCACGCGCTGGGGCTGGTGAATGCCTGGAGGGGAGGGATGTGGTCCCGGGGACAAGCTCTCCCGCATGTGAGCTGGGTACGCCCCCTCCCCGGGCGAGGTGAGTGTGTGCACTTGGCAGTGTGTGTGTTTGGTGCGGTAGAGGTGTGCGTCCGGGAACCACGTTTCACTCACCAGCTCATTCAATGGCATCCACTCTTTGGAGGGCACCTGCGGACGCGGCTGGATGAAACGCAGGGAGATCCTTGCCGAGGGGAGCATACCCGCCTGAGGGAGTGGGTGCTTTCACGAAGCGCACACCTGAGTTTGCATGTGCGTGCACGTGCATGTGTGTGCATCGGCGTGGAAATGTGTTCACAAGCACCTCCTGTGTGCCAGGCGTCCTGCTAGAGGTATGAGTGGGCGTCGCCCTCTTCCTCCTCACCAGTAACGTCGGCACCATCCGTATCCCTGATTCCTGCCTGAGTTCTTTGCTGCCCAGGCCAATGGCCTCAGCCGTCAGGGGCCGGCACGGGGAGAACCCTGGGATCCCGTCCTGGGCACTGGGGTCGGGGGAGCTCACGCACACCAGTCCTGCTCCTGGCTCTCACCTAACCCCCCCACTGCTCTGAGCGAGGAATACTGTGCCCATTGCCCAGGTGGGCAAAGCGAGTGTGCCTGGGGTCTTAGAGTGCGTGGGAAGCAGGCTTTGAATGCCGACACCAGCCCCGCACCCCGGCCTGCGCCCTTCCTCCCAGCAGCTCCCTCCTTGGCAGTGGAGCGGGGCAGCCATCCTTCTCCTGCTTCAGCCCTCAGCCTTGGCCCCAGGCTCCTGGGGCCCCAATTATCAGTGCTGTTGGATGCAGGGTTAGGGCCGTAGGACATGCCTTCTGGACACAGCGCCCGTGCTCTCGGCTGCACAGGTGAGGAAGCTGGAGGCAGAGAAGCGGAGCCAGGCGGCAGGCAGAGCCCTTCCCAGAAGCTGGCGCCTCCTTCGGCCTCAGGCCACGTGGGCCTCCCTGCGAGGTCTCGAGGTCTCGGCGGGGAGCCAGAGGCTGGCTGTCCCGATTCAGAGGCATCTGTCCACCACCTCCCCCTCCTGCCGGGCGGCCACAGCCATCCCTCGGGTGGGGGAGCTGGCTCCCACTCCGGGGGTCTCTTGGCAGTGGATTGCCGCCCTGGGGACTTGGGGCAGACCCTGGCTTCCGTTCCATCCCACGGCCTCTTCTGGCGCCTGGCCAGGGCGGGCTGTGGGCCCCGCGTCGCTGCGGGCCTGAGACAGTGTCTGCGGGGGCGTGTTTGTGCATCACTTCTTTTGCCGGCCTGGCAGTGAAGGAAGCTTCTTGCTGCTCCCGTGGAGCCCAAGGCGGGCTCTGTGTGGGGCTGGCAAAGCCCTTGGCTCCCGGCCGGCCCTGGTGGATTCTGAACAGAAAAGCTTGTCTCCCAGGACACGAAGGGACATTTCATTTGTTTGGCAAAGTGACATGTTGACGGGACACGCTTCAGCCGAGTGCGGTGAGATCAAACGCAGTTGTTGCCTCCGAGCTTGGTGGCAGTCGCTCCGTGTTCTGAGATGTTCCTTGTAATTGCTTGCGCTCTCCTCAGCGGTCCCCTCGGCTGCCCAGGATCCAGCGCGGTTGTTGACAAATCCCGCGCCACCCCTTGTCAAGCTGACCTCTGCCCCCGCCCCCCAACCCGTGGCCCAGCACCTGCTCAAAAGCATCAGCTAGTGCCCTGGGGGACATTCCAAAGGCCCAGGGCTGGGCGGGTGCAGCCCGATCACGGGCTCTGACCGAGGGGCCGGGCTCGCAGTGAGCGCAGGCGGGTGGAGGCCCCAGGGATGCCCGGCAATGAGCAAAGCCGCCCAAACCCACGCGCGTCCCTCCAGCCCTCACCCGGGACCTCGGTCCTCTCTGGACAGGGACCCTCGCTTGTCAGCTCTCCGCCGGCCACTGCCCACTGCCCAAAGGATTTCCCTTCCCATCCCACCCTTGGGCTGCGGATTCTCACCTCCCACCCACCGCCCCCTGCTCACGGGCCTTGTCCTCTGGACTCGAGGGTCTGCACCTGGAGGCCCGGACTATTGCAGGACCCCTGGGGGACCCCAGGGACACGGATGGGCTTCAGAGTGTCAGGCGCTCCTGGTGGAGCCCATCAGAGCCCTCCCTGAGAAGGAGATTCGGAGGAGGGAGGAAGATGTCCCCCTTGGTGTGGAGTTTTCCAGACCAGGGGCTGGCGGGGCTGCCTTGCTTGCTTCTCGTGGAGGGGCCTGCACAGAGGGAGGCCAGCGCACGAAGTCAGAGACGAGCAGAGGACGGGGGAGCTGGGGGCGCAGTGCCGAACGATGGGTCCAGGGCGGGGGGGGGGGGGGCCCTCGCAGCCCAGCCTGGCACTGCGTGGTGTCGGGAAGAGCCGGGTGTTAGTGCCTTGGCCCCAGCCCCACCCTCTCCCAGCAGCCTCGACACAAGGCCAGTGCCAGCACACAGGGCTGCCCTGTGCTGTCCACTCTGATGCCGACCAGCTGGGAGAACCTGAAGGGCGCGGCTGGGGAGACATTAGAGACCCCTAGAGTCTGGAGTGTGAGAGCTGGAAGGGGCCCTAGGGGCATAGGAAAGGCTTGCCCGAGGTCACGGGGAAGGTCAGGGTCTGGGGTCCGGGAAACCGGGCACAGCCCCAGGCCCACGGCTGGGCTCCGCCGAGGCCCCAGCCGCTGGACGCTTTCAATGCCCCCATTTGACCGAGGCTATTGCAGGACCTCATGTGTGAAATGCGATGATGACCTGCCCACCCCAGGGGCTCGGTGGGAAGATTAAATGAACCTTGGCATCAGTGCATCACTGACACAGAGCAAGTGCTCAAGCCTCGTACCTTGTCTTTAGGAGTTACCCTTCGAGGGCCCTCCAGGCTCTACGAGGAGGCAACGGAAAGGAGGTGCCCCTCCTGGGGAACCCAGGACATGGGGAGTATTTTGTCCACAACCCCGGCCGAGGGGGAGGGTGGTGACAGCCAGCGGGGATGGAGCGTCCACTGTGTGCCAGGCGAGGGGACACCCCTGATTTCCGCTGTGTCCTGTGCCGGCTGAGTTGGCCCCGTTTTATTGACGGGGGACCGAGACTGGGGGCCCACAGGCAGCAGGGGTGAGGCTGACGCGGAACCCGTGATGCCCTGACCCCGGCATCTGCGTGCTCTCCCTGCGCGGGATGGCCGAGGGCGGATTTCCCAGTGGGGGTCAGGCTTGTAGGCCAGCTGTTCTGGGAAGGGGACTTGGGATGGGCTTCAGGGGAGGGTAAGGCACATCCCTGCGGAGCACAAGGGCAGGAAGGCCGGGTGCATGGGGCCTGCAGGGACAAGGCCCTCGCCCCAAACCGTCCAAAGTGCTCGGAATGCAGACTCTGCTCCTCCCCCGTGAGCAGCAGACGCGGGGACCTGAGGTGGGGCGAGGAGGACCCACCTTTACAAGCTCCTCCAAGGGCGGTGAATGCACGAGGTCTCGGAACCACACCGGGAGGCCCTGGGCCAGGATGGGGGAGGGAATGGGCTGTGAGAGCCCGCTGAGCGGCTCTGGCCGCAGCGGGGGTGGCATCACCATGCATCCTACAGGTGGAGGTGGGGTGGGGAGGTGGAAGCAGGAGAGGGCCGAGGGCCCGAGGGTGACCTCGGATGCAGAAGTGACGGCCGACCCTTCTCAGGCACAGTCTGCACACCTGTGTGTCCCGGCTCGGCAGCCGGCGGAATGCCCAGGAAAATACATAAACTAACAAAGTTACCTTCCCCCTATTTCCTCAATGCAAGCTCATGGTGGAAAGTCCGGAAACTACAGGGAAGGGTGATGGGGAACATGAAATCACGTGGTCCCACTCCTGCACGTGCATCCGGGGTTTTCACAGGGCAGCTATGGTCCTCACACGTGCCACAACATGGTTCGTGCAGACTTCTTTTATTTATGAATTTGTTTATTTATTTTTAGTTGTAAAATACACATAACATACATTTACCATCTTACCCCTTTTTAAGTGCACAGCTCAGTGGCATTAAGTACATTCACATTGTCGTGCTACCATCCCCACCCTCCATCCCCAGAACTTTCCATCTTCCGAAACTGAAACTCTGTCCCCATTAAGCACTCACTCCCCACCCCCTCCCCCAGCCCCCTCCATCCTACTTCCTGTCTCTATGAACTTGATGACTCTGGGTGCCTCAGATCAGTGGAATCATACAACATTAGTCCTGTGTTGACTGGCTTATCTCACTGAGCATAACGTCCTCAAAGTTCATCCATGTTGGGACAGGTGACAGATTTCCCTCCTTTTGTGGTTGCTGTGTGGATGGACCACACTGTGTCTCTCCATCCATCCGTCGATGGACACGAGTCGCTCCACATTTTGGCGTCTGTGAGTCGTGCTGCTGTGAGCACGGCCGCACACACCCACGTGGTTGGCATCCTGGCCCGTCCGCTTCCCCCGAGCCTGGTCCAAAGTCACTAGAGCCCAGCGGTGGCGCTGGCACGGTTCTCCCACATCGCGTGCAGTTGGGTGGCAAGTTGCTCTGTGCCTTCCTTATTATAAGTGATTCGACGGGCAAATGTGTTCATGAGCTTTGTTTGCATCTTAGATCGTCTCCTTCTGACAGAATCTGTGGAGTAGAATTACTGGGTCAGCCCTTTTGACCGGGATGACGTCCACATGAGCTGTCAAGTTACTTCTCAGAGGAGGAGCGGATGGTCCAGGCTCCCCCCGGTGCCCAGTGGAATAATTAATCCGCGCGCACTCGATAGGCAGAAGGGCATTTCGGTGCTGTTTCTATTTTCATTTCTTTCATTACTTGGGAGGATAACTGATTTATCTCCATGTGTGTCTGGCATTTGTGATTCCTATTTTGTGGAGTGTCTTTTCATGTATTTTGCTCATTTTTCAGCATGCGACTTGGTATTTTTCTTATCAATTTCTAGAAGCTCTTTATATAATTAGAAGTCAGCATTGTTGTAATTGCTACAAACGTTTCCTGCCCTTGCTTTGCCGTGTAGTTTTTGGTTAGGAGTCTGACTTATAGAAATGTAATTTCTGGTATCAGATCGTTTGCATTGTGCTTCTTTCTTTGCTTGTAGGAAGCCTTACAAGCGGGGCGAGATAAATCTCCATTCACGTTCCATTCTGGTTAATTCAGAGGCATCATCGGACATTCAGAGTGAACCTGGGCTGGGGGTAAACATGCAGCCTGAAACCCTTCCTGGCTCCTGGTGGCCTGGAGCAGCCAGGGTCCCTGTGTGACATTCAGGAGCCCTCTCTGCAGCTCTCCGTCCCCACTGTCCCAGCACTCAGGAAGCTTCCTGCGCATCAGGCCATTTGCTGGAGGACTGCCTGGCCCTCCCAGACACTGCTCCCACGTCACAGAGCCATCCCGATCCCAGGACCAGCGCCGGACCCCTCACACTGCTGTCCTTGAACTTCACGGGGAGCACCGCCTCTTAATTACTGACCTGTCCCTTCGCCAAGGCAGGGTCCCTGTGCCCATCACTGGGTTTAGCGCACAGTAGGTGCTCATAAGGAGCTGAGGCCAAACTGATGCCTTGCGAGGGTTGTAAGCTCTCTTTACAGCCTGACATAACTGGGGTTTGTAAGAAAGCGTTGTTTAGTGCTGTTTTGGAGTCACCATTCTGAGAGTTCCCAGTAGACACGCACCTGGATGGGACGCTGAGCCCCGCCCTGTGTCCTGCATCCCTCTGGGCCCAGCTGAGGAAGGAGGAGGGGAGACACTCAAAACCGCTTCCTTTCGCGGTGTCCTAACAGCCCCCCGGACCACTGCCCCTCCCTCTGGGTGTCCAGCGCCTGGACAATGGGCAGGGTCTTCCTTTGTCAATCTCACCACCACCACCCCCCCGCCCCCTCCAGGGACAGCGCTCAGATAACGTTCCAAGGTCGATTCTAAATGTGGTGCCCCACCCTTGGCTGTTGCCAAACTCACACAACCAACCCCCTCCGTCCAGGTTATTAAATATGGTCCAGACTCCATCCTACACCCAGACATCCCCCAGACCCTGGGAGCTCTCTGTCTGCAGCCCAGGGACCCAGAGTGCACGGCTCCGGTAAGTGGGGCCTTTTCAGGGGCCCAGCCAGTGCCCTTGTGGATGCCCCCCGACCCCAGGGCAGGGCCTGGACGTGGCTGGGGGGCCTCCTGGCTGCTCCTCCCTGGACACTGCTCTGCCCCGGCTCCCGGCTGACCCAGCCCTCCAGCTGCCCCTGGCTTCTCTGCTGTCATCGCTCTTGCCACCCTGGGGCCAGTGCCATCCTTGGCTCCACTGGCCTTTCTGTCCCTGGTCCAGTCACCACCTGCCCGGCTTCCTCTCTGTGTCTCTTCAGCTCCTGTGGGTGAGAGGCCATTGGCCACTCAGGGGCTGGCGCCCCCAGGTCAGGGATCTGCCCCAAGACAGTTGGCACAGGGTTCCACATGGGCCGCCCTCCTGGGTTCTCGGGGCAGCCGGGGCAGAGGGTGCGGCTGGACTCTCCAGGCAGGGGCAGGAGGGAAGGCCGTGGGGCTGTGACCTCACCCACGCCCTCCAGGCCCGCCCGCAGGCATGCCTGCAGCTCTAACCTAGCAGCACACCTGTGGCCTCCTGGCCTTGGTCTTCTCTTCTCCTTAGTTTCCAAGTGAACCCTCATTCTTCACGACCAGCTTGGAAGCTGCTTCTCCGGGGGGTGGGCCTCACCTCCCTCACCTCACAGTCCCCCTTGTGTGATGGCCCTGCTTCCTCCAGCCCCTCAACTCACAAAGTAACGGAAGCTTCAGACTGCCTGCCTCCACTGGGGCTCTCAAGGGACTAGGGACCCCTGAAAGCATCTGCCTGAGGCTGAAAAGAAGGGAAAAAAGGTCAACTGGAAAGAGACAGGATATTTTATCCACTCATATGAGCTTGGAGACTTCCAGACAGCTGCTGACGTTCCTTAGTCTCTCTTCTAAACCTTAGACCACAGCTTCCATGAGATTACATGTTGGGGGGTGGCGGAGAAAATCTTCAAATATCTTGTCACCGAATTCCTTGTTCATGGGAAGGGGAGTTCCCTCTGGATGCGAATTTCCTCACCTGGAAATGAGGGGCAGGGGCTGGGCGATGTAGGTTTCCATTCTCTGTGGTCTAGGATAACGATTCCAGACACAAGGAATCACTTAGTGCGTTTCCCCCTCAATCCTAGCTCCACAGATATTGGTGGAAAGCATTAGCCCTCATAATAAGCAGGAAATCTTAACTTGCCAGAGACACAATTTAGATAGAAATATCAAGTGGAGATAAGCTAGTGAGTTTTGTACCACTGTGTTTACCTGACTCTTGGCTAAAATTTTAGTATGAAAGCTACAAGATCTCCATTTGTGCCTGCCTGGCTGTCTGTATACACGTGTATTATGTATATGTGATATTTTTCTACCTCTGGATGATATTACCAAATTAGTTCATAAAATGTCATAAAAGAGCTCTATTTCAGTTGACTTAAGCATAAGTAAGCATTTACATATAAATTAAACATTTCTAAAACTCCCAGAAATATAGAAACTAACCCAGATGCTTTTCAAGTTTGTGACCTGGGTAACTCTTTGGTAAATGAGATTAGTTTAATGTTGCTGGTTTAATAAAAATTAGTGTATCTCCTGAGTTACCAGCATAAAATATAATAAGAGCATACAGTTTTATTCTACTTGGGTTTACTAGTTAGAATTACAGAATATAGTATCTACCAGATATTTAAAATTATAGAAATTATAAATTCAACCTAAGAACAAATGTGTAAGTAAAGGTGTCGTAAAAATGAATTGCTTGATGTCCATTACTTCCTGTTTATTAAGCACAGTAGTAAAAGATAAAAGAAAACCCATTTATTTAGCTTTGTAAGTTTTTGCTGTGTGATAGTTGCCTAAATGCACATGCTGTAAAAATAGTTAACAGGGAAAAAACTTGAGATGATGGTGAGCTTGGTTTAATAATATGATATGTCTGCCTGAAATAATGTCTAGATCACTCTTCAGTAAGATGAACTACAGAAATATTCATTGCCATGTATAAGTTTATGTCATTATGGGTTCTTTTATGTGGTGTAGAGAGTCTAAATGTATTTGAGTCTGTTAATAAACATCCTCTTTTTGCCACTTTGAAAAAAATTGTACTTTAATGAAGCATATGCTTATAAAAATTGTGAGATGGTGAATTGATAAAATTTGTTTGTCCCCTACAGAACGCTGGTATGTGACAGACAATTCACAATTGTTTTCCTCCTAGTTTTCTCTGTAAAACAAGGGTTACATGGTTAAAAAATTATAATCAATATATGTAAATAAAACTACCAAAAAGAATGCAGGAAAACTTTGTATGCAAAGTATAAAACAAAAAGTAGGATGTGTTTTGATAAGGGCAAAAGAGAGTAATTTTGTCCTAAAGTAAGATGACTGGTTGTTTCCAAATAAGAAAATATAAAAAACATAGACCAAAACCTGAATGGATATAAAAAATTGTAGAAGATTTGTCAAAAAGGAATTTTATGTGCGTTCAAGCTGTGATTGAATGAATTTGTTTATAAGGTTTTAAAAAATGAGCTCAATAGGCTACCAACTATAAAACTAGAGTTTGGTTTTCTTTCTCTGCCATAACAATCTTTTCTTGGATTAACTGGTCTGCCCTTCATAAGAGACTGTAAAATGTTTTTCTTTACATTTTGAGTAATCTCCATTATAAACACATTCTGGGCCTTATCAGAATCATTTCCTGTGCTTTATGTTAACCTTACTATGGCTTTGATTATTTAAGAGAAGCTAAGTATTGTTTCATAGTGATCAGAGGTCCTACGTAATCACGTGTCCAAACCTTTTGGCATTTTTGACAACTTCCCAAAATCAAATCCTAAGTGAAATTTTGACCTCAAACTGACCTTGAGGTTTTCCAGCAGGCTCTTGGAAAATCTCAAAGGATTTGTTTTTTAACTTGTAAAGAAAGAAATGCTTAAAAATAATTTGGTTTTTTTATTATGTTGAATTGCATGAAAAGTGTTGTCAAATAAGAAGAGATACTTAACCTTCCCGAGGTTATGTTTGACAGGAAAATGTTATTAGCATAGATTTTTCAGAAATGATATCAAGTCCATAGAAATGTGTCAATACTCTTGTTTTCCATAATATTTCCAATGTAATGTTATCAGTCTTCATTCCAGTTACTATTTTAAACGTTCCATGCCACAGAGATAACCGAAGTTCCTTGTCAAATGAACTCTTGTCCCTTTAACAACCATTTTAAGTCTTTTGTCTTCCACAAATAGTTTTTGTTTTACTTTATTCTCTGAAAGCATTTGGAATCAGATACAGGTCAGAGTTCTCCATCTTCAATAAAAAAGGACTGTCTCAGAGACCCACGGAAAGGATTGTGACAAATACTCTGGCGTACAAGCTTTTGATGTCATTGCTTAAATAACTTTGAGATTTAACTCACTGGACTGAGTCAGGAGTTCCAGATCTCTAGTGGAGAGCGGATGGGTTTATAAAACTGTTAAGCCAAGAGCAAGCAGAACAAGAATTAATTACATTGGACTAAGAGAACTGATAAAGGATGATTACGGTTTTGTTGGGGACATTGCTGGTTCTTTGATGCTGTAATTTCTGGATATAAGAAACTTCTGTCCCTTTGTTCTTATCTATACTGGTAACAACAAGTAGATTATACTTTCATAAACAGAAATGAAACATTTATCTTTTCTCCCTTCCTGATCACTTCAGAATTCGAAGCTACTATTCAGCATATTTATTTTCATGGCAATATAATTATTTGCATAATTTCAGTAAGAATCTGTCCTCCTTGTGATAGGACATAACTGGAAACACTGGTTATATAACCAAGGCTTTGACTGGAATCATTTTCATATTTGAAAATGATGACCAAACAGTTTTAAAGAACTAAAGTTAACTTCATGGACCAATGCTTACAAAGCCCTCTTGGTACCTGGTGTACAGGGCTCCCAGTCTTTCAGATGAACGAGGGAGTCACTTCCTGGCAGGCCCAGGAACCTGAGGATATTTTGGGGACCTTGAGAAGAGAGGAATTCACCCAAATCTATACGCATCACAGGCAAAATCTAGTGGTGGGTTCTTGGCTTGGCTTCCTAGACTCCAGAGTCTTTCAAAAGTCCAATATGAGATTCCTTATGTAAAGTCCCAGCAAAGCAAGCTGAAAAAGGCTTTTGTGATCAGTTACCATTCTTGTAACACTTACATAAATAATTAGGCCAAATCTAATGAGACCAGACTAATTTTGTAAACAAGAATAACATTACTTTGATTATCTTTGATCAGAAAGGCAGGTGACAGTAGAAATAAATTTTATGTTTCAGTAGAAAACGAAAATCCACCCTGTGGGTTATAAAATTCTAGTCCTATTCATTGCCTTTGAGCTATTTTCACCTCTTTGTAAACTGGATCCTGCCATCTTGAGTATTTTGTCAGAAATTAACGTTTCCATTTTTCTCTCATCCTCCTGACTTGACATCACTGAGAACAAAAACTGCCCTCTTCCGGAAGTCCTGCATGCTGAAGCCGGGCAACCTGACATCTCACCATGCCTGTGAAATGGTAACTACTGTCCTCACTCCACTGCCAAGATACTTTGAACCCAACATCTAGAAATCTCATGGGCTGTTCTCTGGACTCAGAAAATAGTCTCTTCCAACCATTCATCTGAGTTTCTCTCTTTCTTTTCAGAGCAACGCCCCTAATTACATGACTGACTGCTCTCACCATCCATCCGGCATTCTCCACTACTGAGTGTCGACGTTGGTTCAAATGTCCCTCCATGAACAAAGGTGATGGAATGAGAAATGGGGGTACATGGTGCAGAGCCAAGAAGGTGTCTCTTCTCTCCTTGAACGAGAAGAGGGGCTCACAGAGACTCCCTCCTTGACCAAACTCTAGGCCGTCCCCTTGGTGCCTTCTTTCACTAGGCAAATCCTTGGCATGTCCTCAAGAGCTCAGCTGTAGCAAGAATCCTACAACAATTCTACAAGCAAGTTGGATTAGCCAGAATCCCCACCTTCACCAGCTGATCAAACCTCTCATCCCACAGCGCATCCCACATCAGGTCTGATCACTTGACCTGCCTTCAACAAGAATCCTGTTAGGTCTTTTTCACCAGAATCCACTCCCCCCATCACCCCTAAGGTTTCCTCATAATCATTTTCCATCCACTGGCCCCCACCTCCTTCTTGCCTGTAAATCCCCACTTGCTTCTGCTGTATTTGGAGTTGAGTCTGGTTCTGTACTGAGGTTCTTTTATTGCCATAACTCCAGAAAAAAATCTATTTTTACCCCTTTACCTCCCATCCAGCTCTGATTCTCTCTGACACAGGTGCTGGGAAGGGCCAGGCCTGAACCTGACTTGTGGGAGGGGCCAGCTCCAGGCGGGGAGCCCCAGCCGGGCACCAGACAACCCACTGCCACTGCCTCAGCAGGCCCTCTCGTCTGGAGAGCCTCGTTACCTCCTGGGCAGGATTTAATGGTGCCATCCCCAGCCCTGGGCCGTGAGAGGGAGGGCCTCGGGGTGCAAGCTGGACCCTGACTGTTAGTTCTGTCATCTGCACGTAAGGGTGGGCAGGGCTTGTCTGAAAGCACATGAGAACAGGGATGGCCGGAGCAGGACTGGAAGGGGAGCCCACCCTTTGCTTGGCTGCAGCTACGCCCCTCTCCTTGCAGACACGCTTCCCACCGCCCTTGGGTTTGAGGCTATACCTCCTCACAGCTGTGTCTCCCAGAAATTGGCTCTGGGACTGAGCAGGGAGCCCACCTGGGCCCTTCCTGGGCAGGAGCTTAGGGCCGACATGCTTCCCTTGTAGCTCTCGCTCTGGGCGGTTTTCTTGTTTACCTGTAGGGTGCAGGGGTCCACTGCCTGTCCCCCTCCCTGGAGAGTGCGTCCATGAGGTCAGGGACCTCTGACATCTTGCCCACCCTGTGTGCTTTCTGTTCCCAGGACAGGGCCTGATGCACGTGGGCGAGCAGTCTGCACCTTGTGATCAGATCTCTCCCTGAGCATGGACCACGAAGCTCAGCGACCACCCAACAGGAGGTTGGAGGACACACCTTCACTGAGCCCCTGGGCACTGTGACAGAATACGACAGTGTGTAAGAACACAGGTTGCATACAATCATAGCTAATTACAAGTAATTCTTATGTGTTTGCTAGAGCAGGTCCTGTAAGACCTCCCCCTAATGAGTTTGTTCTGGTTTGTGTAACTTTCATGTTTTCTCAGAATAACAAGGCTTTTAAAATTCTATAATTTGCACTGGGTATCAACTCAGTTTGGATTTAGAAAATGAGTCTCAATTACCTCTTGATAAATGTTCCCAAAGAACAGAAGAGGCGGCTGGGAGGTCAGGGGGAGGCGTGTGAATTTCCCGTCTTCTAGCACTTTCATTGATGCGTTTCTCCTTCACCGGCAATGCTACGAGGATCCAGGTGTGTAAGTCCCCACCAGGTTTTGGAAAAATAAAAATATAAATGAGAGATGGCCTTAATTCTTGAGAATTACCTGGAGATCAGGGAAAGACAGCTACAAAGTAAGGAATTGGAATAAGCCGTGACTGACTTGGTCACCCAGGGAAATTCACACCACCCAGAACACACCTATTGAGGGAGTAGAGGGGAGTTCAAGGTAATGGACGGGGCAAAATCAGGCTTGCCCAGACATGTGGTTGCCTTAGATCCTAGGAAAATTGTTAAAAATTAATTTCCCATATTCACTGTGCTCCCTATTGAGGGAAGAAATTGCCCATAGACATTAATTTTTCAAATTGGTACTCCTGTTGTAACATCACATATTTTCAATGCTTCTGTGAATTGGATTACTTCCCACCCCTTGCAATTCCCAGGTTATTTCAGTCTCCCCACCACCCCTGCCAATAGGCAGTTATGTTCATCTTAACCTTATCATCTAAGGATCAGCTGAGATCTGCTTACCGGCAACGTTGAAATTGACAGGGCATTTATATTTTATTTTTTATTTTTTTATTTTTTTATTAATTTTATTGGAGTACGGTTGCTTTACAATGTTGTGTCAGCCTCCACTGCACAACAGAATGCATCAGCCATACACATACAGGGCATTTAGTTTTAAATCTCTCTTGAGTATCAGGAACTTTACCAAGAGCTGTTGATTTGTCAAGGCATACATGTGCTTGTGTCATTTTTGTTTCATTTTGACCTTGAGTGTGTTAAGTGGTTTTTCTTCATGGATTTAGGGCTTTATTAGTTAATAATAAATTGTTTCCAGGTGGAAATAAACTCAGGCTTTGTGGTTGTAGCAGCCGTGGAAGCCTTGATGACTTTTTTTAAAGGCCAAATAAGTCCTGCTCTCTGTGTCCAGGGGAAGCGCCTCTCTGGCGTTACCTGCCATTCAGAGTTACTGGGTCATCGGGGCTGCGGGCATCAGTTTCCATAAACCTGCTGTGTCTGGTGATGTCATTTAGGAAATTGCTATGGACTGGAGTGTGTCCCCCCCACCCCCAAATCCAGATGTTGAAGCCCTAACCCCCAACGGACTATACTTGGACATGAGGCTTTTAGCAGGTAATTAAGGTGAAGTGAGATTCTCAGAGTAGAGTCCTGATCCGATTGGTGGTCCTGTAGGAGGATAAAGAGTGATCTCCCCCCTGCCCCCCCCCCCCCACCCGCCTCCATCCCCAGCATGTGAGGACGCAGTGAGAAGGTGTTGTCCGTCCCCAGGCAGGAAGCAGGCTCTTACCAGGAACCAGCTGGCCGGCTCCTTGATCCTGGACGTCCAGCCTCCAGACGGTGAGAAATGCGTTTCTGTCGTTTAAGCCACCCAGTCTGTGGTGTTTCGTTGTTGCAGCCCCACTGACTAAACCGGGAGGGAAGCTTGGATTCGTGTGATTACAGACCTGCCCTCCATGCCTTTCAGTCCAAGCCAGATCTTTCTAATGTTGTCAATCAGTATTTATTTCACATTTTCTACAAGCTGGGCGCTGTGCTTCTTGGGGCAGGACACTGGTGTGAAAGTGGCCCATCCAGAGCAGCCCGTGATCAGATAATTAGAAGCTCGTTGCTATTGCTATTGTATTAGTATTGATAGTTTCAGCAAGTCCGCCTCATGGACAAAGAGCCCCCATAACCTTTATTATTTGACTCCACAAGCCTTCAGGGAGGCAGGCAGGCATTTGTATGAAGAAAACAAGGTGAAGTAGAGTAAGTGGCTTTCCTGAGCTCAGGAGGCTGAACAGACCTGGCCTGGATTTGTCCCTGGAAAATATAAAAATATGTCAATATAAAAAATTTTTATTCTCAGGAGAAAACATGACCTGGAGGAAGCTCCTAACATTCCCTGGGTCCTGTCCCAGGGAAGTTGTGGGAAGGCCAAGGTCAGCTCCCTGACAGGAGTCATGCAGGGCAGTGTGGGCACAGCCAGGTCTGCCATGGAAGGGTGCACAGGTTGTGCACTGCCCAACTCACAGAGCGCTGTTCACATAGAACACTGTGTGACTCACACCCCCTGGAGCTGGGCAGCACAGGACTTGCACAACTGAGCACAGGGGTCCTTGTGCCTCCAGGGCCTGTCAATCATTAGCCATTTGCAGATGCTGACCTTGCGCTCTGTTTCTTCCAGGGAACCATCTGGGGTAGAGGCATGTGACCTAAACCTTGCTCCAAGGCTTTGTCTGGGATGGCTAGAAGACATCATTGAACACAATTCACAGTGCAATACTGTGTGGTCTGCTGGGTGGGCCCGACAGAGGGACCTATGTGCATTGCTGGGGGCTGCATGGGCTCCCCTCCCACTGGGAGAATCTCAGGCCGGTCTGGCTACTCAGATTGCCCTGGGTCGCTCAGCAGGGAAAAGCTGAGGCCAAGGACACCCTGGGCTTGCTCTTCATTCTCCCAGGAGCTGCTGATAAATGTGGCTCTGGAGAAAGGCCAGGCAGGGGAGCCAGGATGAGAGAAGTCACTTAACAGTAAGCTTTTCATGGGCTTATTCAAATCTACAGGCCTGGGAATGGGGACTGATGGATTCTTACGGACTGCTGCTGTGTTCATTTCCCACCAAAATGAGGTTCACATCCAGGGCTAAGCGATGCAAATAACTCTGTCTCTCTCTCTTTTTTGGTTCAGATCAGAGCAAAGAGTTTATAGCCGTGAGTTTGTTTTCACACTGATGGATGCAAATGTGGCATGCAGGCTGTGTCTACCCCCCGGAGCATATGCACACACCTGGACACATAAACGCGACACACACGTGCACCGCGGATATGTGCCCAAGCACATATGCATGAATATGCTCACGTGACCAGCGGGTCAGGCATGCACACACACAGGACAGATGCACGTGCAAACATGTGACCAGACAAGTGCGCTCAGACAGCCTCTCGTGCAGGCCTTCAGGCCACACGTGTCCTCCTGCAAGGAGAAACGTATGGTCCATGCGTGCACAAGTATGCACTCACACCGCAGACAGAGTATGCTCTCCATAGAAAGCCCCCAGTGGTCGAAACCCAGACATTAAAGACGTTAATACAAGACACTGTCAGAAGTTCAACTGCAACTTTGATTTCCGTGGTTGTCAGAGTCGAGTAAATAAACCCCAAGTGGCCTTTAATGTGGGGTCTGCTCACAAAGGGTCAGCCCTGGCAGGGAGCAAAAGCCAGTAAAGGTTTACAATCTTCCGTAAAGCGGAGACGGCCAGGACGCGGGCAGCCTTGAGGTCTCCCAGCCCGTTGGCTGGTTCCGTTTTGGGAGCAGGTGTTGCTCCGTTCCCGGGAAGCCAGCCAGAGCCAGTGAGGACCCTTGAGACCACCCAGGTACAGGTGGTCACTGTCCCTCCCCACAGCCAGCTCAGCGTCCATGGCACCCGCCACAGATGGCAGGGAAGTGTCCTCCTTCCCCAAGCCCTCCTAAGGTCTGAGATCATCCCAAGTTCATCGTTAGCTGCTCTGGTCCTGATCATCAACTGCCAGGGCTGAATTGTGTCCCCAAAATTCATATGCTGAAGTCTTGACCCCCAGGACCTCAGAATGTGACTGTATTTGGAGAATGGAGCTTTCAAGTGGTGACGAAGGTAAAATGGGGTCATGAGGAAATTGGGTCACACTAACCTGGTCTGCCTGGTGTCCTTATAAGAAGAGGAGATCAGGACTGAGACACCGACAGAGGGATGACCATGCGAGGACACAGGGAGAACACGGCCGTCCACACTCCAGGGAGAGAGGCCTCAGGAGGAACCAGCCCTGCCGACACCTTGATCTCCAGAACTGGGAGGCAATACACCTCTGTTGTTGACTCTCCCTGTCTGCAGGACTTTGTTGTGGCGGCCCTGAGAACCTCGTACACCAAACAGCCCTCAACCACACCACTGACCAGCCCCTGACTCAACCCCACACTGACCTCCGGACACTGGCCTTACACCGAGGCCTGACGCTCGCAGCGGCTGAGCTCCTGCCCCCCGCCCCACGTGGCCATGCCATCGAGTCTTTTAGAGAGACTTAAAAGAAAGAAATCCTGTCCCTTTACCGACATAGTTTCCATTTTTGTGCTCTTCGTTCCTTTATGTAGGTTAATGTTTCCATCTGGCATTACTTCTTCCTGCCTGTAGGACTCCCTTTAGCGTTTCTTGTAGGGTGAGGCAGCAGGTGGTGACATTTCAGCTTTTTATGTCTGGAAAGGTCTGTTTTGCCTTTGTTTTTGAATGCTATTTTTGTGGGGTAGAGAATTTTCGGTTGATGGGGTTTTTTTGGGGTTTTTTTTAGTACCTTGAAGATGTTGTTCCGTGAGATTCTTGTACGTTGTTTCCAGTAAGAAATCTACAACCATCCTTATCTTGGCTCTTTTATATGAAACATGGCTTTTTCTTTTCTCAGATTTTCTCTTTAACACTGGTTTTGAGCAATTTGGTTATGATGAGTCATGGTGAAAGTTTCTTCTTGTTTTCTTTTTTTTGTGCTTGGTTTTCTTTTTAACTTCTTGCATCTGTAGGTTTTTAGTTTCCATCAAATTTGGAAAAATTTCAGCCATTACTTGTTTAAATATTTTTCCTGTTCTCTCTCCTCCTCCCTGTCTCTTTCTCTGTTCCCTCTTAGGTGCTGTAGACACATCCTTCAGGCTGCTGGGGGGCCCTGCTCACTAAGCTCTGCTAATTCTTTTACTCTGTGTATTTCATTTTGGATACTTTCTATTGCCATGCCATCAAGGTCACTAACCTTTTCTCCCACAGTGCCTAATCCATCTTTAATGTGTTCAATGTACTGTTCATCTCAGACATTGTAGTTTCATTGTAGTTTCAATGTAGTTCATCTCAGACATTGTAGGAGTTTGATTTGGGTTGCAGCTTTACACCGCCTGTGGCACAGCCCAAAAGGGCTGCCCTGTATTCGGGCCAGCGTCCCGGTTACAGTTGCCGGGAGAGTGAGCCCTGCGTGGGCAGCCCCCTCTGACCGCGTGTCCAGAGCAACGTCAGGGGCAGCAACAGGATCGGGGAGCTGGTCAGGGAGCTGCCGCAGGTCCCCAGGTGAGAGACACCTGGCAGCGGAGGTGGTGAGACGAGCTCGACTGTCTACTTTGAAGTAGAGCTGGCAGGACTCCCGGATGGAGGGGAAAGGGCATAAGGGAGAAAGAAAGGCATCTAGCAGGGTCTGGGCGGGGCCTGAGTATCAGGGAGACAGAGATGGGCGGCCTCGGGCTTGCGGGGAGAGCAGGAGTCCAGGCTGGATGCTCGGACTTTGTGTCGTTTGTCCAGAAAGCACTGTGGGACCCACTCATCCTGAGGCTGTCGGTGTGGCCGGGATTCTGGGCATTTGGCTACCTCCTCCGGCTTGTTTTGTGAGTCACAGGTGGTTTGGGACTGGAAACTACATGGTGGGTGGATGCCGGCTCCTCGTTCAGACCGAGGGCCTCCTAAGGGCAGGGGTGTCCTCACCTTTCCCCCAACTCCGCTGGGCTGGCCTCTCGGGGTTCTTGATAAAGACTCCTAGATTCACCGGCTGATGACAGAGTCAGAGATGGACGTGCAGACCCAAAGGCCAAGAGGAGAACGATGTCCCAAGAAAGATTTGATTTTCTTCCTCAAGTTTTCAAGGAGATGACCAGACAGGGTGTGCTACCAGGGTCCGAGAAGCGGGAGATGGCTGTGGGTTCTCAGCGTCTGCCTGGCTTCTGCCCGGCCTTCTGCCCTCCCACACACATGGGGGGGGAAAGCTGGGGTCCCTCCACCAGCCCCAGTTTCTGGCGGGAAACAGGAGGCACCTGCATCCCTGGCTCCATGCCCAGGTCGGTGGCGAGTGCCCGCTGTGGCCAGTCCCCTCTCTGTCTGAAGGTCTGGCTTCCATCCTTTGTCCCAGCCCAGAAAACCTCCATCATCACCAACATTTATTGAGCACCTACTATGTTCTAGGGATTCTGCAATGATCCAGACAGACAGGAAGCCACCCTCTGGGGCCTCCTGTCTCAGAGTAGTTAGCTGGGCAATAGACGGACAGACACACACAAATGCGATTTCGGGGAGGGAAAGAAGCCGTAAGGAAGACAAAGGGTGGTACCAGGCTGGACGGCGGCAGAGCGGGAGCTGCCTCTGCCAGAAGAAGGGTCTCTGGACGCTGGACCTGAGGCCTGAGTGGTGAGAAGGAGCTGCTTGTGGAGAGCCCCGTTGACACATTTCATCATCCAGTCCCTTGATCAGGGGCAGATCCTGTCCCCGGGTCTATAACCAGATGCTGGGGCCCAATGAATGAGTGAGTGAATGAATGAGTGAATGAGTGAGTGAATGAATGAGTGAATGAAAGCCCTGAGTTAATCCCCCAACGCTAAGGAGGAGAGAGTTATTACCCTGTTTTCAGGTGAGGAACTGAGGCCTAGGGGTTCTGAGCCCTTTGCACAGGTCATGAGTAAGGGCCCTGTGGACTCCCGGGACATGCCGACCTCTCCCTGGGGTCTGGTTTGCTGTCATTCGAGGACGCCGTGCCACCTGCTAGCAGAGCAGACGGGGCCTGCCTGAGACAGACGGCAGGACTGTCACAGTTTCAGAGCCGGCAGGTGGCCCAGGGCTGGGCCTGGCTCCAGCCGTCCCTTTGGGTGGCGGCAACGTGGCCGTGGGCCTGTGCCTGTCACTCTTGTCCTCTCAGGCTCTGTCCCCTGGCTGGGCCGTGGCCGCAGGCCCTCGAGACAGAGTGGAGAGGAATAGTTTGCACATCGAGGCCCAGGCCTCTGACAGCCGCCAGGAGTCACACCGGAGAGGGCTTTCCGAACACATTCCTCATGTCCTCGCAGTGGCCAGGAGCGCGAGGACAGCGGCGCTGGTGGCTCAGATCCGAGGGGTGGACGGCGGACTCCTCGCAGAAACCAGCCCGGGAGCCAGCTTGCGGGGTGCTGCCCACATCCTGCTTCCTTCATCGGGACCCTTAGCCCTGGGCAGCAAACCCTGCGGCCGCCCGCCAGTGATGGGGCCTGGGGCTCCCCTCCCGCTAGGTTCCAAGTTCACGTTCCTGTGTGCGGTGGCTCTGTTGAATAAGTGCATGGGGAAGTGTGAGCTCTGTGTGCGTATTCATATTTGATGCTCAAAGAGAAATGTCAGTTGGGTATCGTGTTTGGGGACCATAGAGATGGAGAAGGTAGCTGAAGCCAGAAAGGGCACCCATCAGTGTGAAAATATGGAGTAACGGAGAGGCCGAGGTTGGAGCTGGTGCTACTGGGCGAGACCCACTTCACACACATGTATTCATACATCTGCACTCCTGCACGCATGCGCACACATAATGCACATGGGCTCACACTTGCAATGCACATGGGTACGTAGTTACACAAGCACACACACTCATGCACGCATGTACACATATGTACGCACAGGTATGCACACAGGGACACATGCACATGTGCACACACACACAAGCATTCGTGATGGACTTGCACATGTGCAAATACATATACAAACACACATGCACAGATACATACATGCCTATGCACACAAGCACGCACACAACGCACACAAGCTTGCATGCACACAGGCACACATGCATGTGTACTCACTCACATGTGTGCACATATATGCAGAAGCACACACTTGCACACACACAATGGCATGTGCCACTCTCGTCTCCTGGGATGACACGGAGGCTCTGCCCTTCATGCCATCCAGTGAGGGTCCAGCCAGCGTAGCCCATGGAATGCGTGCTTTCTGCCGATGCTTTAGCTTTGCTCCCTGGTTTCTTCCAGCTCCCACAACAGACCACCAGCTTAGGTCACAACAGCGGCTGCCAACCTCAACTTTGCCTTTTGCTGAAAGTCCAGGCGTGAGCTGGTGGCACCTCTGCCTGGCACGCTGGATTACAGGAACTGCTGCGGTGCGGTGTGGGCTGCCCATGAGGGAGAGTCCAAGCGGCTTTGAGAGGCTTCCTCTGCTCGGCAGATCCAAGGAGGAACCGGGTCGGAGATGCCGGGATGGGCCCATCACCCGTGTACCCCCAACCACCAGCGTGTGGGGTGGGCCCTGTCATTGTTCTCTGGCTGCTCCAGAGGACAGGTGTGAGACCCCCGTGTGTCCCTCGGGGCCCCGATGCCTGCTGCACCCACCAGGCACCTCTCCTTCGAGGCTGCCTGGGTTCTCACTGCTGGACCTCCTCTCCTTCTGATCAAAGGCAACATGTCACCTCTCACTTAAGTGACAGGTGGCTTGATCTTCAGTTGGCTTTCAGCACATCCTCGAGGAGGAACACGTGGTCTGGAGGAGGGGGATAGGGGGCATACCCCCAGGCCAAGGTTGACTCCCCCAGTTGGCTGCCTGCCTGAGCTAGAAGGGAGGCTTCTGAACAGTGGGACCAGAGATGAGCCCAGGGCACATTTCAGGGAAAGTTCAGAAAGGGCCTGAGTCCGCTGGGCCACCTGCCGAACAAGGATGAAAAAGATAGGAAAGGCGGGAGCAGCAGGGGGGTTCAGCCGCCCACCTACATAACCAGCAAGGTTTCGTGCCTCCCTTGGCCCCTGGCAGGGCGGGCAGCTGGCAGAGTGGCCACTGGGGGCACGACAAGGCAGGTAGTCAAGGGACACCCAGGCCGCTGGCCACCCCCCAGGCTGATCTGAGACCAGCGGGCTCTGCCGGGGAGGGAACCACGTGGAGGGATGCCTGGGTCAGGGAATTTGCATCTCAAAGAGATAAATGAAAGCTGGCAGTCAGCGGGTGCCTCTGCACTAGAAGAATTATTTGTCCCAGAGGAAGGGCAGAAGCACATTTCAAACACTAGCAGGAGAGATTGCAGTTGTCCAGGAACTGTTTAGAAGGGTATTCCTGTGGTGAGCTGACTTTCCCCTGAGCTGCCCCTGCCTCACACACAGGCCCCGGAACTCCCCAGCCCACCTGCCTCCCAGCCCACCCTCCAGCTTTGCTGGAGGGGGCTTCCCTGTGTCCTGACCCAGTGGTGGCAGCGAGAGCCGGCAGGATGGTGGGAGACAGAGAGTCACTTGTTGGCAAGTGATTCCAGAAGCACAGGCATCAGAGGTGAGGGAGAGTGAAGGGCGGAGGGGGGGACGCTCCCACAGGGATGTGTCGTCCAGATGGACCCCGCTGTGGGCAGCTGGGGCTTCAGCCTCTGGCTTCCAAGGAGCCCTGCAGCAGGTGCCACAGACTTGTCCACCGAGGGATGGAAGACCCGCCCGCACCCGCTCCTCCCGGCTCAGGGCTGCCCCGCTCCCGGCAGGTCCAGCTCGTGTGTGCTGAGCACCGGCTGGGCCCCCTCGGGCATCCCGGGCGGCACCTCAGCCCTCCGGGGCAGAGAGGGTGAGACGGGCGATTGAGGGGTTGGCGTGAAGCCCAGCACGTGCCTCAGAGGGGGCTCTGAAGAGGAGGGGCTCCCGTGGTCCGTGAAGGTGCTGGGCACACCTGAGCCCTGAAGCAGGAGTCCGCCTCCACCCTGTCTGTGGCCCCTCAGTCCCAGGCGGGGGCCTGGTGTCTTGCTGACTCGGGGCAAGCAAGCTGGGGCGGCAGAGTCGGCGGAGGTTGTGCGGGCCGCTGGCCGTGACTCCGCGAGCAGGTGGGGACGTGGGGCCCCGAAAGAAGGTCACCGAGCAGACAGTTGGCCGCATCACACCTGGCCTGGCTGTCCTGCCCCCGGAGGGGCCGCCCAGGCCTGCGGGAGCCCGGGCGGGGGCAGGAGGGGCCCGGGCTGCGGCACTGCTTTCCTGTCCCCGGCTCCACGGGGCTGGCGGGATGGGGCGCTGGGCAAGCCTATGTCTGTCGCAGCGGCAGCAGCTGTCGGCCACCCGGAGCGCCGGCCCAGCCAGGCGTGGGGGCTCGGGAATCTCGGCCAGCTGCCGCTTACGCCCTGGAAATCAGAGACACGCTGCCTGCCAAGGGCCCCGGGAGGAGATGGAGACGCGGGGTGCCGACCACGTCGCCTGCACACACTCGGTCCCCGGACACCGAGAGCCGGCTCAGCCGGGATGGGCTCTTCCTGTGCGCGTCTCCCCCCATTTGTGTGCGGGTGTGGCGGCCCTGAGGCCTGGGCTCCTTGGGGCCCCAGTGGAGGCAGAAGTGGCTTCTCGAGGGAGGGGCTCCTGACAGAGGGGCATCAGGCAGCGGCTGGGGAGGGGCCGGAGGTGGCGGGTTCCCGAGCAAGGTGGGACGTGCGGGGACCGCGCGGCACTCGGCTCTGCGTCCAGGACGCGTGCCGGGCAGTCCAGGTAGGGACAAGCCAGCCTCTGGGCGTCAGGAACCAGCTCCAGCCTCTTCACCAGCACGTGGGACCTTCTCGTGGATGGCCACGCTGAGCCCTGAGCCTGTGTCTCACGCCCCTCCTCCAGGGCGCCTCTACACCGGCTACCTCTTAAACAGAAGGCCCTGTGAAGGAAGGCGAAACTCTTTCTCCCACTTTGTGGCCGGCCCATCCAAGGCCCAGAGGGACGAGGGGGTCTGTCCAGGGTCACTCTGCAAGTGGCTTGACCCTGACCATGATGATGGTGATGGTGGTGACGATGGAGACCTAGGCCCTTACATCCAGCAGATTTTCGTGGCATAAGCGAGGGGGCCCAGTTCCTCCCACATCTGGAGCGAGCCTGGAGCAGAGACCCGCCCCCAAATGAGTCTCCCAGGGCTGCCTGAGAAGGCGTCGTTTTTTTGGAAGCTCTCAAAGTCCATTTCATAGATTCAAGGTCTTTCGACCAGGAGGAAGCCCAAAAGTCAGCCAACCCACTTCTTGTTTTCTCAGTGAGGGGTGGGCTTGGCCATGGTCACGTGGTCAAATGGGCCCAACAAGGGCCAGGGTTGAGATCCTGGTGTATCCCCCTCCCACCCACCGTTTCTGTTGGTGCCACAGCAGCTGGGCTGCCCCGGGACTCCAGCCCCTGCACCGTGCATCTCTCAGGGGGAAGGGGAGCAGCTTCAGACCAGGTGCTGGGGCCTGACACCTGCTGCCCCCCAGGAGCCAGCTCTGTATGTGAGCACCGCCTCTGCCCCATCCCCTCCAGGCCGCGTGTCCTCCCCGGCACCCCAGGACAGCAGAGCAGGGACAGGGGCCCGGTGGGGCAGGTAGAAGCCAGGCCAGGAAGGCATGAGGTTGCTCCTGTCTTCAGGGAGGCTGCACAAAAGGGCTGTGGGAAGTGAAGGCCAAAGGGAAGGGGGGCTTGTCTGCAGGAGGCTGGACAAGAAGACAGCAGGCGTGGCTGTGCACGGACCGTGTGCTCCAGACTCAGCCCCAAGCCTCAGCGCTCCACCCGCTGAGTGGGGAGGATGGTGGCCGGCCGGGAGCAGGGTAGCGCATGCTTCAGAAGGACGATGCAAGAACCCGGAAGACCAGATGTCGGCCCTTCTGTGCAGCCCAAGGCAGCAGGGGCATTTGTCGTGTACTCAGAGCAAGAGTGGCTGGAGGGAGGGGCCAATGCTGGGGACACCACGGGATGTGGCAGGAATTAGGCCGGAGAGGGTGGCCCGGGGCAGGTGGGGCAGTTGGGACAGAGGGAAGGGGCGAGACTGAGGTTGCAGAGGCCCGGGATAGATGTGGTGGGTTGAAAGGAGGACAGGGGAGAGGAGGCATTCAGGGTGACTTGGATTTTGAGGTTGGTGCCACCGAGTGAAGCAGGGAAGGAGTTGGGAGGAGGGGCCGCTTTGCTGAGAGAGATAATGAACTGGGCTTTGGGACCAGCTGGGAAGGGAGCAATTAATCTACATGGAGAGGGAGGGCGCCTGCTTTGCTGGCTCAGTACCTGCGCTGCTTACTCTGAATGTTCCTTTAATCGGCTTAGGGATTTATGCAAATCCGGCTGTGCAGGCGCCCTGGTTGGGTTGCGGAGGAATCGTCCGGGCCACCAGCCCTCATTTTCTCCGCGGCATCCTGGCTCCGAGCCCCTGCTCCCTGATGAAACCCCCCAGCCTAGATGGGGGGTTTTAAACGTAATTAGGACTAGAGCCAAAGGGGATTTCCATAGGAAAAAGTGCACAGGACCAGAGGCCAGGCCACCCTGGGACCAGAGCGAGATGCGGAAGGATGCTCTCAGAGTCAGAGCAGGGGCCACAGCAGGGAGGCCGAGAGCTCTGGCCCAGGGTCCAGACCAAGCCCAGATCTCAAGCACATACTGAGCTCTGACCACCACGGCTACACACTGACCCCTGACCGCAGACATGAACTGAGCCCTGACCCTGGTCCCACACTGACCCCAGACCCTGATCCCACTCTGAGCCCTGACCCTCCAGGACAAGAACACAGTCATAGATGGTACAGTGACCTGCTGGCCTGGGCGTTCTGTGATCCTCTGGTTTTGTGGCAAGGGCTACTTATGAGCAGAGCTCTCCCCCCCGCCCCCGCCGCTGACGTGGATGAGTCTAGGAGTCCCCAGTGATGGCAGACATCACTCCTTATCCCCCGGTTGCCCAGTTGGGTGTCCTCCCAGCTGGATGGGGAGCCAAGAGGGCAGGCTCTGTGCCCATTTGCTCACGTGACATCCCCAGGGCCTGGCACAGAGCGCCTGTTCAGGATAAGTCTGTGGAGTTAATGAGAGAGTGAGTTGATCAAATCCAAACCACAATGTTTTGTCAGATGACAGAGCAAGTGGATCCTGTCCTAGAGCGTCCAGGAGGTAAAGACGGGATCAGAGGGTGGGAGGCATGTGTGGGGCAGTTGTGTCGCAGTCAGAGAAGAGCTTCCTAAGAAATGAGCCCCAAGCCATGGTCAGTGGAGTCAGACCCACGATGTGTGTGTGTGTGCGCGTGTGTGTGTGTGTGTGTGTGTGTGTGTGTGTGAGACGGCTGCTGGGGGCTAACAGCCAAGCCCACAGAGCGGGGGAGGGCCTGGGGGTGGGTCCAGGGGGGCTTCCTCAGTGGGAGGCCGGGGGGAGGGGACGGTTCCCTACACACTGAGCTGGAGGTTAGAGGTGGCGTCACCGCAGGTCGTTCTCCTCCTGGGGCTGCGTCTGAGCCTTACATCTCTGTGAAGGGTCGGGAGCTCAGGGCACTAGAATCTCTGGCTTCGAAGGGGCTGCCGAGGCCTGGGGGGGAAGAAGGCGGGGGGCACAGAGGGGCACGTGTCATTCACAGGCCAGGTGGGTGCTGTCCTGGGCCTCTCCTGCCTGCAGCCGGGCGCCGTGTAGACCTAGGCGTCCTGGTTTGCTTTCAGGGCTTATTTTCCTCTGATAGGAAATTAGTGAAAACTCAGGGCATACATCTCAGAAACTGTTGAAAAACATAAGTAAACTCACAGCAATGACTCGTAATCCCAGTCGTACGTCAGGGTCAGCGCTGCCCTGTGTGGCTTGCACGCTGTTCACCGCACAGAGGGGCTGAGAGAAGAGGCAGCTTCGGCCTGTGGTCTGCTCGCCAGCCGTGCGACCTGAGAGGGGCTGCACCCGCCTGGGTCGGGCTGGGAGGCACGGGGGTGGCTGTTCGCAGCTTCCGGGAAGACGCCGTGTGGGCTGTGCTCATTTCGGTTCATTTCTTCCACACTCTCCAGCCTTAACATCATATAGACACGCCATATGCACACATCTCTGTATCTTTAGAAATGTGGAAACTCCTGTCCACACCGCCGCTGGCTGCTTGCCGTCCTCACTGTGAGATGCTCATCTCCCTCCGGGGAGGGCCCTCAGTCTCCTTCCCCTCCCCCTCTGCTAGACCTTGCCTTGTTTCCAGGAGTTCACTTCCGTGACCTCTGTGGTGACAAACACCTCTGCCCACGAGGGCTTCCACCGTCCCTGCTCTTGCACAGAGACAGACTGCAGGACACGGAACCAGGATGCCAGGCGTGGGATGTTAGGGCTAATGATACCTGTCGCCAGGTCACGGGCTCCTTTGGTTGTGGGGCTGGTGAGTCTGAGCTCTGCCGGGCTGGCCAGCGGGCTGGAAACTCAGGCAGGACTCTCGTCGAGGCTGAATTCCTTTTCCTCCAGGAGACATCCGGTTTGCTCTTAAGAACTCCAGCTGATTTCACAAGGCCCACCACACTTGCTTTCCTCCAAGTCCACCGATTGTAGCCACTGCTACACCTCCGAAATACCTTCACAGCCACCTGGAGAATGCTGCGGACCAAACGCCTGGACCCTATAGCCCAGCCCAGCTGACGAGCGTGGTCACCTTGGTAGTCACGCTGAAGGACATTTCTACCAGTGCACACACAGGACTGTCACTCTTCACGTATCGTCACCTGTACTGAGTGTCAGGAATTTAATAGTGAAATCAGGAGCTCTCGTAACAGCACCTTCATTTCGCTAGTAGAGAATCCGAGCTTCTTTTTGCATATTTCTAGGTCTTGAGACATTTGAAATGGCCCAGCGTGGTCAGACCACCATGGGGTCCCTGGGCTTGAGAAGAGAGAAGGTTCTAGAATGGAGACTCGGGTGCAGCTGTGGGGGAGAGAGTGCCCTGGGGCACGCGGAGCAGTAAAGGAATGGGGGTGGACTGGGCATCCACAACGCCTGCTACACGTGGTCTGTTTGCCCCACCCTCCTCCCACCCCCATCTTGACCGTAACCCTGGTGCCGAGAAGTCGCTGTGTCCTTGTGAATTTCAGATGCTTACGAGCTGGAACACAGGTCTCGTCTCACTGGGCTGACGGGGGCCTGCAAAGCAACGGCACATGGCCCGGTACAAACTGCAGGCTCCATAAATGCTGTTTGTTGGTGGAGTTTTATTTAGAGAATGAACAGGGCCAGTGCACACAAGATGCCCAGAGCGTAGTAGGGGCTCGATAAGCCCTGGTCCTCTCTCTTCCCACTTTCGTCTCGTGGCTGTTTGCAGTTAGCGCGGTTGAAAGAATTGGGTCAGCTCCTATAATATCTTCTAACTGATTCTGATCACTCTGGCAACTGCTACATCATTAACCCAGATCATCACACTCTTTAATCAACCACTGAGAATAGTGACACTGTAGCCCCCAGCATGGAGCCCAACCACAAAGTGACAGTGACCCGGCATTTGCCAAAAGCCCACTCGAGACGGTTGGCGTTTGAGGGATGGACAGCCCAGGGCATGTGGTGACGAACTGTTCGTCCAGATTGCTCTGCTCTCCAAATGTGTATCAGCCCTGAAATGAGATGGTGAAAGCCTCCCGGATCCTGTACTTAGTCCAAATCGCCGCTGTGTGTGTGTGTGTGTGTGTGTGTGAGAGAGAGAGAGAGAGAGAGAGAGAGGGAGAGAGAGAGGGAAAGAGAGACCCAGAGACACAGAGAGGGAGAGAAAAATAATGGCAGCTTGGCATAGGGGAAAGGGTGTAGACCAGAGGCCAAGGACCTCCCTGGGGGAAGCTCTGTCACCTGCACGATGTGTGACCTTGGAGTGTCCTTGGCGTGTCTGTGTTCAGGGGCCCCTTCCTGTAAGCTGCTCCGGGACTCACCCACAGGCTGCGGCCAGAATCCGACACGACATCAGGGGACACGTGGGCGGGCAGGTGAGTGTAAGTGTTTGCTGTGGTCCGTCTCCTGGCTCTTCACTCTCTCCAACTTCACTATTTCCTGGGCGCCGGGGTTGCTGGCGCCACTTGCGTGTTCACTTCCAGGAACGGCACTGGACACACCACCGGGCAGCTTCCGGGTCCTGAGCTCGTTCCCGGCAGAGGCTGAGACTCATTCGTTTCTATGGGAACCACTGTGGGCCCCCTGGAGAGGCCAGGCCCTGCGTTGGGCATTTCAGCTGTTGCTGACCGTCGTGTTGACCGCCGTACTACAGAGCACCTCCCCGCTTGTGTGGGCACCTCTCGGGCTGTCGCCGAGCAGACTCACCGAGGTCCAGGGAGGCACATTATCAGCGTAGCGGCTGCCACCATGTCCTCCAAAGTTCCGGTCAAGGTCACTGTTCACATTCCCCATGCGGTTGAGGCCGTGTGCCTGGATAGTGCGTCTGTACCACAAGCACCCACACAGCATCCAGCAAATATTTATTGAATAAGTGAAGGATAGACAAATGGATGAATGGACGGCTTTGTTTTTCTTTCATCAGCAATGCAGCCAACATCCCACACTCAGCGCTGAGGATGAAGCAAGTGACCGCATACACATGTGCACCGTGTCACTGCACACGTGGCCACACTGTGATGGATGTACCCGAGTGAGGGCTTGGATCGGAAAAAAAAAAACAAAACCCTGTTATTTCAATGTAAAGTAAATAAAGTACTTAGCAAACAGAATGATGAAGCCCCTTACCTGCTAGTAAATGTTTTAGGATATAATGTGGGTTGTTTTAACGTCCCCAGATCCAGGACATTAAACAGGTGTTAATGATGTGGCCTGGGTTGGGTTAAACCAGCAGAACGCGATGTGCTGGCCTTATATCATCCACTCTCCCCTCTGAAATGCCTCCTTCCCAGGGCTATGATTTAACTTTATGTCCTGGCTTTTATGGAAGGATATAATAAGAAAGATCTATTTGAAGGATGTCCCCCTATCTTTTGCAAAACGGTAACCTAAAACGCATCCATGCTGTTGGACAGAGTTCCTGTGGGAAGGCAACGGCATAAATTCTTCCTAATCATTCTGTTCTCCTGGATGCAGGTTTGGTACCACCAAGGTGGGGAACGCTGGCCTGAGACCCCAGGCCCGTCTGGACCTGTGTGTGTCCCCAGACCCGTCCGCTGCCGGGGTGGAGGTGGAGGTGGAGGGGACGGCTGGCCGCCAGGGGCCTCAGATGGGGGATGGGTGTGGAGGGGACAGTTCAGTCCAGTAACTCCCAAAAGCTGCTGAAGGAAGGGGTCGAGGTCTCGTCCCAACTGTTTGAATATCATGCACCGTTGCCTCAGGAGGTCCCTCTTGGGGGCAATTTATTCTCTGACCGTTGATGAGAATCTAATGACTTTGAGGCTCAAAGAGGCGCGAAGCCCTGGGGAGCAGTATCTGGACCAGACCCCGCGTGGCTCGTTTCCCTAATGTCTGCGACAGTTAAGTCACAGGCAGACCACAGCCCTGTTTCTGGGTCATCGCTGGCCGGGGTCTCACTCTAGGCCTTGTCCCCGTCTGGTTTCTGGGCCACTCGGGTCAGACCTGGACCAGCGGGCAGTGGCAGCACAGCAAATCAGACTGAACGCAGGGGCCACGAATGCAGCCTTATTTGGAAAAGGGTCTCTGCAGGTGTAATGAAGTCCAGGATCTCGAGATGAGATCTTTCTGCATCTGGATGGGCCCTAAATTCAATACGAATGTCCTTAGAAGAGATGATAAAGGGAAACAGAGACACACAGAGGCCACGTGATGACGGAGGCAGAGACGGGAGGGATGCGGCCACAAGCCCAGGACACGTGGAGCCACCAGAGCTGGAAGAGGCAGGAAGGACCCTCCCCTGGAGCCTCAGAGGGAGGTCCTGACCACACCCTGATTTCAGACGCTGGCCTCCAGAACTGGGAGATAATACACCCCTGTGGTCTTAAGCCCACCCACTTGTGGTCACTTGTTTGGGCAGCCACGGGCCACTAATCCAGGGTACAAATGGGCCCTGGCAGCTCCTGCCGCGGAAGCCACGTGGCGGAGTCCTCTGAGCATCCTGAAGAATGAACGAGCTGCTCGGGCAGAGGCATGGAGGTGGGCACATACCAGGCCTGTGTGGC
The DNA here is from genome assembly GCF_028023285.1 of Balaenoptera ricei. Lineage (NCBI taxonomy): Eukaryota > Metazoa > Chordata > Mammalia > Artiodactyla > Balaenopteridae > Balaenoptera > Balaenoptera ricei. The sequence goes on from NC_082655.1 coordinate 2,023,961, forward strand.
ACACATGGGGGCCTGGGGAGCTGGGGGCCAGGCCAGGTGAACGTCCAGAGAATAGCAGCCTTTACAGAGAGGGTGCCTCCAATGTCCTTAATGATCACCCGGAGGAGGAGGGCAGGAGAGCCCACTGCCCCGACCCATCCAGAGCTATGCATGAGTTGAAGCTGCCACCCAGCAAATCAGGTTGCAGCCAGGGGAAGCTGGAAGTTTGTGCAATATCCTGCTCAGCAGGGCTGACGCATGCTTGGGGACTCCGGCGTGATGGATGGGCCCCATGTGCACTGCTGAGGGCCTTGCCGGGCAGACCATGGGCCTTTCCAGCTGGGCTGCTGTCGCGCCAGCCTGGCCCGTCACCCCTCACAGATGGTCCCCGAAAGCAGTGAGGATGGCAGAGACGGCGGGCACCAGTGTGAGTGAGGGATGGATCCCCCAACAGCTACCGAGCACCCACCGGGCGCCAGTCCTGAACTAGGTGCTGAAGGCAGAGAGGCGGGCAAGGCACCGGCGCTCAGGCAGCCCAAGAGGACCAGCACCAGCCAGGAGCATGCCCCAAACCACTCCGCTCTCCCGCACCCCACCCTCCACACCCTGTTGGGACTGTCCGAGGGCTCCCCTCCTCTGCCGTCAGACTCGGAACTCGTCCAAGCCCATCATCTCCAGTGCTCCACCCGCCATGGACTCCTTCACCCCTGCCTCCTCGGTATCACTGCCGTAGTCCCGGCACGTGGCGAGTCTTCTTTAAATATTTGTTAACCTGAATTAAACTCAGGGTGAGGTAACGTGCTGGGTTGAATGGTGTCCCCCAAATTCACACCTGCTTGGGATCTCAAAATGTGACCTTATTTGGAGATGAGATCTTTGCCAATGTCATTGGCCCAGATGACGTCAAAATGGAGTAGGGCAGCCCTCCATCCGGTGACTGACATCCTTATAAGAAGAGACGAGACACAGAGACACCCACGGAGGGAAGACAGCCCCGTGAGGACGGAGGAGGACATGGGATGATGCAGCTACAAACCGAGGACTCCAAGGATGGCTGACACCACCAGCGGCTGGAGGAGAGGCCTGGAACAGGTTCTCTTCCAGAGCCTCCGGAAGGAACTGGCCCTGTCAACACGTTCATTTCAAACTTTTGGCCTCCAGACTTGTGAGAGACTACATTTCCGTTGTTTTAGGCCCCCCGGTTTGTGGTGCTTTGTCACAGCGGCACCAGGAGACTCCTACAGACGGTAAGAAGACACGCCCACAGGAAGCCGTGTCAGTCGGACAGGCTGAGCTAAGCCTTGGAACAATCCCCCCCCCCCCCCCCCCCCCCCCGTCTCCACAGCTCAAAACCACCATTGTTTATTTCTCAGGCCCTTGTAGGTCGCAAGATGCTTTGCTCACCCCGGCAAGTCGGGGACCTAGGCTGATAGCCACCACTCCTAATATCCTGCCTGCCTCCGGCCGAGGGCAAGGACGGGAGGGCGTCTCACACCAGCCAAGTACACGCTCCTATCAGTACACGGTGCGAGCCCCTCTGTACAGTGCACGTTGGCCATAACCAGTCATGTGGTTCCACCCAACCACAGGGGGACCGGAAGGGCAGGCCGCCTCCCTGCCTGGAGGAGAGGAGACCCAGGAATCAAAGATGAGTACCAGCATTTACCACAGTCACTGAGGGCAGACAGCCCAGCCCATTCAGGACCCCTCAGCCATGATCAGCGTGCTGTTTTCCTCTCTGTGTCTCAAGTCAGGACTGTGGAAAAGCATGGGCTTGGAATCAGGTGACTTGGTTTTGAATTCTGGTCCAAATGAAATTTGTCATAATCCTTGGTACAAAGTGGTCCAGGTCTGACCCGATAGTCCTGGTGAAGGGAAGAAGGAAGGGAAGAAGGTTGGATGATGGATGGATGGATGGGTGGATGGGTGGCGGAGTGGATGGATAGATTTATTGATTGTTTACTCTGAACCAGATGCTTTTATGAATTAACTAATTTAATCCTTATGCCTCCCCTATAGTATCATGGTCCGTAATTTATAGTCAAGGAAGCTTAATTCAAGATGCCTAGCTAATGTTTCCAGGGTCATCCAGCTGGTAAGTGACTAAGGTGGGATTTAAATCTCAGCACAGTCCTGTCACTTTCCAGTCCCAGGTGAGAAACCACCCCAAGGAAGGAGCAAAGGGCTCATCCAGAGACCATCCTCCTCCACCCACCCCGAGTTCCACCCCTCCCGGGACTCCGCTCACCCCCACTGCCGCCGTCGGTAGAGAGAGAAAGAGGCTGCCGCCCCTAGAAGCCTCTTGGGCGCTGCTGCTCCTGTGCGTGTATGAGAGAATGATAATCCCCAGTCATGCAGCCAAGGTCTCTGAGCAGCTCGGCTTTCACACGGACTCCATCTGTCCTGCTCAGGGTCTCTGTGTGAGTGAAACATTCTTCTTCTGATTCTATTCTTTTCTATACAAAGGAAAAGTATCAGAAAAAGGTCCAAAGCCACAGTGATTGGGCTCCAACTCATTTCAGAGTTTCAATTATCTAAATTATTGCTTTGCCCTGGCACAGAAGGAAGAAGCTCTATTTTTAAAGTCACTGGGAGATCAGCCCTGGGCTACCTCCCTGTCACCAACGCATAATAATTTTGATCAGGGCTCACCATGGTTCAATAGCAGCAACAATGGCAGCGACCGGGGTCCCCGGGGATTTTATTTTTAGCCCGAGAATCACGGAGGAGGAGCCAGGAGGAGATTTCATATGGCTGCCTGGGCTTTTGAATGCCTCCTCTGCAAGACCAGCCAACAATCGTGTTTGGCTCCCGGCGAGCTGGGAGAGTCCAAGTGGGAGGCCGCTTGGCTGGGAGCAGGACGAACAGTCTGGAACCGGGCTCGGTGCATCTGTCTGATCCTTCAGCAAGCGTTTCCCGAGCCCTGTGGGGAAAGGAACACTTGGGAGACGTGGCCTCTGTCACCAGGGCAGTAGTTTCTAGCTGAAATGACAGGACATGTCCGAAAAAGGGTCCTGCGGGACAGACACAGAATGCTGGGGCTTGAGGTGGGGAGGTTACCAGGGGGACTTCATGGAGTAGGCAGTGGTCAGCCTGAGCCTGGGGGAGGGGAGCCAGTGCTGACGGCTGGAGACAGGACACAGGGTGTTCCAGGCGGCAGACAGGAAAAGCAACGGCCTGGGGGCCCGAAGGAGCAGGCGGCCTGGAGGGAGGGCGGGCAGTGAGCCTGGCACGCAGGGTGGCAAGAGGCAGGATGGAGACGGGGCGGGGGAGGGAAGAAGCAGGCAGAGTCAAAGAGGTTCCATCCCTCCCTCCTGACCTCCTGATGGGTTTTGGTGTCACACACTGAGCACACAGCATCCCTGGTTCCATGGGGACAAACTACCGTCGATAAAGCCGGGGTCTGCCCTCCAAACCCTTCCAGCCTGGGACCGCTTTGTGCCTGACCCTGGAGTGACTCTCAGGGTGGGGGACGATTAGGCCACGGTCTCAGCCATGGGACTCTTGGCCGGTGAGCGGAGCAGCCGTTTATCCCCCCAGCCCTAAGTCAGTGCAGCTAATGATGTCGTTGAATTGCACTCTGCAAACAATTTTTCCTCAGGTTATTGTGATGTAAATGACCCAGAACATTGTGTAAGTTTAAAGTTTACAACGTGTTGATTTGATACATTTATAAATTGCAAAATGATTACCATCAGGAGTATTAGCTACCACCTCCATCTCATCACACAGTTGCCGTTTCTTTTTGGTACACTTTTCAACCTTGAAGAACCTTATTTCAAGCGCGGTGCTGGGGGCCCTGGAGTTCCTGCCCAGATCAGGTGGAGAGAGGGCTGGGATCAGAGAGAGGACAGCTCGTGGGTTCCGGTGCTGGCGCAAGGAGGCACAGGGGCTCTGTGAGCTCGGATTTTGGGGGGCACCACAGTGGAGTTCTGGCTTCTCGGGGGCCCAGACCCGCAGTTCCAACCTCCTCCCCGGCCCTGGCTGACCGAGCCAAGCACGACCTCACACCGGGCACTTACCGGCGACCCTCCTGTTCCCTAACGGAGCTCTGGGCTCCGGTCACCCCGCCTTCCTGGGCCCCAGCCTCCTGGTGAAAAGGGGATGAGCCCCCTTGCAGGCTGGCCGTGGGTACCCAAGGCCATGGGTGGGAAGCCCCGACACGGTGCCCCAGCCGGAGGCTCAGGCCAGCCTCCCTTCTCCTGGGCCCTCGAGCTGGAGTGGAAAGAAGCCGTGTGGAGAGAACAGCCCGTGAGCTCCGTGCTTCTGCCTCTCGTAGACACCCAGCCGACCGCATGCCACACGTCCTTCCTCAGCCGGCCGCCCAGCCAACCCATACGTCACTGGTGGCAGACGTGCTGGGACTTGTGTCTGAAACGGCTCTGACAGGCTTTCTGATCCCTTATCCTGGCACCTAACGTGAATCCGCCTCCCTGCTCACCTCTGGGACCCACACGTGGGGCCTCACCTGCCCCCATTCAGGGCTTTCCCTAAACCAACTGCACGGTGATGGTTAGACCGTGAGCACCCGGGTCCCCCCCGTCGCTCTGGCCCGGAGCGGAGTGCGGGTGTCCCAGGACCCTGTGAGCAGACCTCCCCCTTCACTTAGGCCTGCCTGACAGGGAGCTATTAATCCAGCGGGCAGATCAGCTCATCCGTGGGAGGGTCCAGCCCTTCGGTGTGCTGTGCTCCCCTGGCTGAGGCTCTGGGTGAGACTGGTGGGGTGAGGGCAGCTGCCCCCAAGGCCTGCCCTGAAATGGTTGTTTCCTGGACATTCTCATCACAGCACCCGGTGGCGGAGGTGCTGCATTGGGCTCGGTGCCTGGGGTGGGGGGGCAGGTGACAGGCTGGGTGAGCGGGAGGGGTGAGGGATGTGGAGGGTGGCCGCCCTGTTGATGCGTGAGTCATGACCCTGGCCCATCACCAGCCCGCAAAGCCCCCTTCCTGCCTCTCTGCTTCGGATGGCACACGATTCACACAGTCGGACCAGGCGGGGAGTTGTGGCCTAATTCCTCCCTTGATTAAGAAGGGTACTTAGTGTATGGAACGAGTGGGGTTTTGGTACTGACCCTGGCTGGGAGCCACGTGTTCTTCACTGTGGGATCTTGGACAGTTAGGTGAGGCCCCAACCAGCCTCAGCTTTTATACCCACCTCTGTGGCCTGGATGGGTCCCCAGGACCCCCCTCGTTTGGAAGGGATAGAGGGGTGGGTGCTGCCCGCCGGCTCACAGCAGGTTCCAGTAACAGCCTCACCTCACAGCCAAGGCCATTAGCAAAGATGTGGGGCTTGGCCTTCTGCATTCTGACCTGCAGGGGAAGGTCACCACTGGTGAGGTCCACCCAAGCCAGCTAGGCTTTCCACAACCAACAGTCAATAGCTCTGGGCTACGAATGGTCAGCATGGACCATGGATGGTCAATGTGGACCCCGTCCCTCTCCAGGAGTCCCCTGATTTGTCTGTGGGTGGTCAATATGAAGAGGGAATTCACAGGGGACTTGGTCACTGTCTTTCAACCTGGGGAACTCAGTCCCTGCCAGAGGAAAGAGATGCATCTTAGGCCTTTCAGGATAAATCCAGCAACAGAGGGTGGGAACCAAACAAGGCAGGTTTTTTTTTTTTTTTTTTTTACAAGGCAGGTTTGGGCACAAGATATGGGAAAGCTGTCTAGCACAAGAGCCATCCTGAGTCCTCCCCTCCCCTCCCCTCTCCCTTCCCCTCCCCTCCCCTCTCCCTTCCCCTCCCCTCCTCTCTCCCTTCCCCTCCCCTCCTTCCCCTCCTCCCTCCCCTCCTCTCCTCCTCTCCTCTTTACTCCCTTCTCCTTGATTCTCTATATGTTCATCGTTTTTGCATCACCTTATCCATGAACTCAATTAATGTATTTGTTAAGAATTCTCACCTGCAGTTTTAGCCTCTCCTTTGAGCCATGCCCACCCCAACCCAGAGCCAACTGCGTGTTGGGTGTTTTTCTCCTACCAAGCCAGCATCCTCTCTCCCCCATGAGACCCACACACCTTCCGCTATCCTGAACGAGTTGGTGTTCCCCGTGGGCACTATGATGTCTCATTCCTCTGGACTCTGCATATTCTGTGCCTTCTGTTTTTTTTTTTTTAAGCAGCATATTTATTTTATTTATTTATTTTAGTTTTAAAATATCTATTTATTTTATTTACTTTTTTGGCTGCGTCGGGTCTTAGTTGTGGCACGCAGGGTCTTCGATGAGGCACGAGGGATCTTCTCGTTGCGGTGCAGGCTCTTTGTTGTGGCATGCAGACCTCTCTCTGGTTGTGGCACGCGGGCTCTCAGGGTGTGTGGGCTCTGCAGTTTGCCACACGTGGGCTCTCTCATTGAGGCGCGACAGCTCCATAGCTGTGGCGCACAGACTTACTTGCCCCGCAGCATGTGGGATCTTAGTTTCCCGACCAGGGATCGAACCCATGTCCCCTGTATTGGAAGGCAGATTCTTTATCACTGGACCACCAGGGAAGTCCCTGTGCCCTCTGCTTTTGATGCCATCCCTCCAACGTTTCCTCCTTCCTCTAACCCTGATAAATTACTGCCCTGGCTTTGAAATTCAACTGAGATGTCACCCTCTCCCTGGAAAACATTCTTGAGCATACATGCTCCAGCGCCAGTCTGTGCCATCTGACCTTTCTTGGGCTTCCCTCTTTACCATGGTACTTGTCACCCTGTTCTATACATGTCCTATCTCTCCCTCAAACATAAGAGCTCTTTAAAAGTTCCCTCTGTGCCTCATCTCAAAACCTCTTCAATGAACAACTGTTCCTAAGGTCTTATGCCTGTTCTCTGATCCTTTATTTAGAGGGAAAAAAACCAAGGAGAATGTCCCTTTGTCCCTGTATTAGACACATAGTGTCTAAGATGAAGGTCATCAGATGTGACTCTTAGGCCCTTCAGTCCTATTCCCTAGAAACAAGCACAGGGGCAGAATCCTGGCTTGTGCACCACCCTTTGAGCTAGACATGGAAACTGGCTCAGAATGTTCCGGCGACTTGCCCAAAGTGGGAGTTAGGACCAGGTTGGTGGGATTCTGGAGGCCACTCCCTGTTTCATCCACCTGTGGTGCACGTCGGGCTGAGTGCACACGGCCGTGGGCATGAGCTCATAAGGGCGTGCACTGTGTCCAGATGCATCTACCGCGACCCCAACTCACACCTTCAGGAGTGGCCTCAGGCCGCATAAAGAATGTGCCCAGAGAAAGGGTTCGGCATGTGGCGGGAGACTAGCTCCCTGAAATCCAGAGACTCTCAGATTCATTCAGCATCTGCCCCCGAGGAGGCATTTTGGCTTGACCTTGAGTCGTGACTTTGGGTGGATCACAGGGCTCTTAGGACCTCTGGTCCTCATCGCATTTGCCACAGAGGCCTGCGATTTCTGCCTCCCCACAGCCCCGGAGGTGGGTGGGACGGGCGTGTGTGCCCAGCCGCACTTGGCAAAGGTGCAGACCGGGCTGCAGAAGGCCAAGCCACTTGCCCACAGGACACCCGCTGTTAAGGGGAGACGTTATGGGACCTCTGGAGGGGGATTCAGCCTAGACCTCCACCCAGGTCCTCAGCCTCCTGGGCAGGGGGGCAGGGGGGCTGTCTTTGTCAAATAGGATGGAGATCCTGCCCGAGGTCCCACTCCAAGGGGAGTATGATACAGTCTAGGGACACGTGATCCTGAGTCACCAGTGTGCCTGGCCACGTCCTTCCACAGCTCCGGGGAAGGGGATGGCACTGACCAAGCAAGCCCGCGGCCCA